>NC_064825.1:46899479-47524479 GCF_024166365.1 Elephas maximus indicus
CCGTAGCTCTTAACCACTATGCTACCAGGGTTTCCTTAAAGTGATTTAAAAAAAAAAAAAATAGTGCCATCATATGGTTTCCAAGGATTTAAAATTTTAAAGTGATTGTGATTAGCACAGTTAAAGTTCTGGCACTATAAGAGGCAAGCCCTCGGGTGTTCAAAAGGAGGAATTACCCTAAAGGATTTTGGATAACACAGGTTCTTCATTATGAAAGAGGGGAAGAGAACTGGCATTTGTTGATTGCCACAATGTACTCCACAATATACTAGGGAGTATGTGTGTTACAGTCCCTGGCTGGTGCGCATGTTAATGCTTGGCTGCTAACTGAAAGGTTGGAGGTTCAACTCCACCCAGACATGCCTCAGAAGAAAGGCTTGGTGACCTACTTCTCAAAAAATCAGCCACTGAAAACCCTATGGAGCATACTTCTGCTCTGACACACATGGGGTCACCACGAATTGGAATCAACTCGATGGCAACTGGAAAGTGCTTAATGTTGTCTCATTTAATTCTCACAGTCTTTAACCTTGCACTTAGAAGGCATTCAACAATATTTGTCAAACTCATCAGTGACCTAATGGTTGAGTTTTTTCAGTGTCGTTTTACAGGTTGGGAAAATGAGGTTCAAATACTAGCAATACCTGTCCATGGTCACTCAGTATAGAGCTGGGAACCTGAGCTCTTCCTCCAAGGTACAGTTGCTATTGCTACAACCTCAGTTAGCTTTGCAGGAAGGAAAACTTGCACATATCCAAAACAAAAGTGTGAAGCTAACTCTGCAGCCACGTTTCACTTGATGTCATAAGCACTGATTGAGGGCTTGCTGTGTTTGGGGCCCTGTGTCAGGAGCCCTGCTTCCAGCCATATGATATCTCATTTCACTTATGCTTTCTTTGATTCACAGGAATGAATTCAGAGCATGGACAGATATCAAGCCCGTGAAACCAATAAAAGCCAAGCCCCAGTACAAGCCCCCAGACGATAAGATGGTTCATGAGACCAGCTACAGTGCCCAGTTCAAAGGGGAGGCCAATAAGCCCACACCGGCCGATATTAAGGTCATTGATCGCAGAAGAATACGCAGCCTCTACAGCGAACCTTTTAAGGAATCCCCAAAGGTGAGACAGACCTTGTGGGGAGCCCATCAGAACAGCCTGGGACAGAAGGGTTAACTGCAGCAGAGCATGAGGGTGGGGCTACCTCCAACTCTGTCCCAGTCTCCAAGACCAAAAAAAAACCAAACTCACTGCTGTGGAGTCAATTCCGACTTATAGTCCCCGAGGGCACCTTTAAAATCCCTCCTTTCCTCTAGCACCCTGAGACATAGGGGCATCTTCAAATGGAACTTTTGTTAAATTTAAAAGGAATAATAAAAAGGAACATTACCTAAAATAAAAACAGCTTAATGACTAGCAGATTTCCAGAGAACCAGCTTCTGATTTTAAGAACTCAAAAAAAAAAGTGTCAGAAAATCTCACCTAAGCCCTAAGTCTCTTTGCCTTAAAATAACTGTGCTTTCGCCCCTACAGGGCTGACCCAGTATTCCAGGCCCCCTCACCTAGCTTCCTTTCCTGTCTCATCCTCAGCTTCCATCAATGGACCCTTCCTTACCACCCGTTGTTGTTGTTGTTGGGTGCTGTCAAGTTGGTTCTGACTCATAGCAACCCTATGTACCACAGAACAAAACACTGCCCGGTCCTGGGCCATGCTCACAATTGTTGAAATGCTTGAGCCCACTGTTGCAGCCACTGTGTCAATCCATCTCATTGAGGGTCTTCCTCTCTGTCTCTGACCCTCTGCTTTACCAAGTGTGATGTCCTTCTCCAGGGACCGATCCTTCCTGACAACATGTCCAAAGTATGTAAGATGCAGTCTCGCCATCCTTGCTTCTAAGGAGCATTCTGGTTGTACTTATTCCAAGACAGATTTGTTCATCCTTTTGGCAGTCCCCTTACCTCCCCAGAGTCTTGGAGACTGCCTGCCCTTTCTTGTCCTTTCCCTTGATAAACGCCATTCACCAGCAGTTCTCGGCCTGTCACAACACCCCTGTCACACCAGCAGCAAGATGTGTGCCGAGTAACGTGTTACTATAATAAACACAGTTTGTGAATGGTTTACATTTCTAAGTAAATTATAGTGGATTTGGGATTTAATGACACTACTCTGCCTTATTTGCATTTCAGTATGCTTTCATGAAAGGGAGAGAAATGTTGGAGATACAACTGGTGAAGCAGGAATCACACACGCCATGCAGCCTAACATGTCCATGGTGTCAGGGCACATGGAATTGTGTAACTATCTCCTATTTCTAACAGCAGATAAAGGTCTGAGTACCACTGCTCTAGAACTAAATAGGTTCCTGCTTTTGCCCTAAGGTCTTACACGCAAGCGAAATTTCCTATCCGTCTCAGGACTAGTTAACAGGTAAAATAACCAACCAACCCAGTTTGCCTGCAACTCTTGCAGTTTTAGCACTAAAACTCCAATGCCCCCAGCAACCCCTTGGTCCTTGGCAAACCAGGATGATTGATTACCTTATTTAGAAGTCAAGGATGACTGAAAACCACTAGACCTCAGTGAATGAGTGACCTAAGAAGTCAGTCCCAAAGAAGATTCAAGGAGAGGAAGGTGGGAAGACCGGGGAGAGCAAACGTAGAGGTGGGTCTAGGGAGGTCATGCCTAGTGTCTGCAGGGTTCTCTGGGGAAGAGAAGGCCAGGCCATCTTCTAAGAATGAGGAAAACTGAGCTACAGGAGGGAGCTTGGGGAGAGTGGAGTGGGCTTGGAATGCCTGGTCTGCCAGAAGCAGTCAAGGAAGGCAGCCAGAGGTGAGGATAGGACGTCTCGGCAGTGTTGAAGGCCTGAGACTGGAGATCTCCTGGCCCAAAGTATCTCAGTGAGGACATTTCTCCATGAGTGTCCATCCTAGAGACACAAACAGAGGGAAGAGTGGCTTATGCTACAGTCATAAAACACCCCCGAGTCTTCATGTGTGACATCAACAAAGGTTTATTTCTGATTTATACATGTCCATTGTGGGTTGGCTGCCACTCTAGTCATATTGGTTGCATCTTCAGTCTGGGACTCAGAGCGATGGAGTGCCTCTCTCTGTGGCAGAAGGAAAAAGGCATTAGAAGCACATGCTGACTCTTGAATCTTCTGCATGTAGGTGACCCAGGTGGCCTCTGCTCACATTTCTCCACCAATGCAAGTCACGTGCCTAGGCCTCGTTGAATAGCGTGATGAGGTGTAACCTTCCCACAGGGAGAGGCAGCAAATATTGAACAACAGTGATAAGGTACATGCCTGGGCTGGCCCGGGGTTAAGAACTGGCAGGGTCGGCAAGCCAGAGTGGCCAGTGAGAATGTCGCCACAGTGACTGACAAGGAGTTCAGACGGGAGAAGCCAAGTGATATAATGCCTATGAAAATACTTCATACACTGTGTTCCATCAGTGTCAAAGTTCATCACCAGTGTTATTCTTTAATTAATAATGTCTTCTTTCTAAACTCTCTCTCCTGCCCCTCCCCCTTTGTGTTTCTGTATTTGCGGTCTGTTTGTCTCTCCATGCAGGTAGAGAAACCTAGTGTTCAGAGTTCCAAACCAAAAAAGACCTCAGCGAGCCATAAGCCCCCGAGGAAGGCCAAAGACAAGCAGGTGGTATCGGGCCGGTCCGCCAAGAAAAAGAGCGCGGAAGGTCCCAGTGCCGCCAAACCGGAAGACAAGGAGCAAAGTAAAGAGATGAACAATAAACTGGCTGAGGCTAAAGAGTAAATTTCACTGCACTTTCCTTTTTATTCTTCTCTCCTTTCTTTTCTTTTTCTTTTTTTTTTTTAAACCAACAAACAAAAAAAGGCCACAAAATTAATTAGAGGCTTCTCATCTGCTTTGGTCCTGAGTGTTCCAGGAGCTCTTTGGCTTGGTTTCTTTTCGTGGAGGAATCCTATTTCCAAGGTTGTGTGGCTTGCCTCCTCTCTAAATCTAGAACAGAGGACCTGAGCAGGGCTTACTTCTGGGCTACTGGGCCCCAGGAACACCAGGCTGCGTGCATGCACCTGGGCTGTGCCTTCCCCTGTCAGTGAGATGCAGGCCGATGAGGAAGGCAGGCAGGTCTTGGTGCACAGCTGCAGTTCCCAGGTAGCTGCGAGGAAGTCTCCTGGTAGTGCTTGGAAGCCTCTGTAGGGTGTCCCCCTGAGATTCTTCCCCACGGCCTGTTTCAGTGGTCAATTTTGGACTTTAGATGAATATATTCTTTTCCCAAATTCAGAAAATTATCCTGTGTTATAGAAGCCCAACTCGGGCTTCAACAATTAACAAATTTTTGTGGGTATAGTAAAAAACAAAAAGAAAAACCTTGGCCTTAATGTCAATAAAACAAAGTGAGTTGTGTCTGCGAAGTTGAAGTTATTTTTTCATAGGATATTCTGTTAGAAATGTATGGGTGTATTTAGTTTTCAATCAGTGGGCTTTAAATTGTATATCCAGTCATAAACAGGCCACCGATGACTAAAACTAGGCCAGGGTGGTGAAAAGGTTAGGTGTTTAGGTACAATCTAGAAGTCATAGGAAGGTCACAAAAAAGAGATTATTTTCCTCTGTTTACCTTCAATAGACTACCTGTCTGGTGCTGCTGATTTTGCAAAGCGACTGATTAAAGGTGACCAAGGAAGAAAGTTCAAGGTGTAGGAATAGGGTATTTAGAATGTGACTTTCTTGCTTCTGAGAAACACAAGGTGGGAAGTAGACATAGTGGTAAGTGTGGCGATTTTTAGCTCTTCCCTTTCTGAACTATTCTTGCTGTATTCCTCAGAGGACAGAGGATGCCTAAGCTTCAGGTTATGGGGAAATGTCTATGACTTAGGTAAAGACTAGGAGAGTTCCCTGCTAAGTGATTAGCAAGCATTTTTGGCCTCATTAATGGAGAAAAGCAGCTTTCAAAGTATTGTGTGTTGTGTGTCCGTGTGGCCAAAGCCCCCATCTTAGCTGTGCTACTGTTGTAGGAGTTAGGGAGTAGGTGTGAAAAGATCCCCAGTGCTCACTCACAAAGGAACCAAAAATACCTAGCAGAAAAATTATATTTGCAAACATAAAGCATTGTGATGTGTATATTGATTTGCATACTTCATTTCTCGTGCCCTTAAAGGTCGTTACGATCCCCAGCATTCTGAAATTGCTTGACTGTTATATGACATCAAGCTTCTGCTCAGGCCTTCTTTTCTTTTGTAGTGAAAGTGATGAAGAGCGAAGGTCTCAGTTCCTTACATGAAAAGTCCTCTAGGTCCTTCCTGTTTCGAGGAAGCAGGGCTTCCACCAGCTCTCTATTATTGGGACCATTCAGGCAGGAAAGTCTCCGTTTACACCATTTTGTTGGGCACATTGGGGCTGATTGAGAAGTCTTAGAATTAGTTAATTTAGAAGCGGAAATTAATTCAGCATGTGCTATGCGAGCCGTACTTCTTAAGAGAACGGGGATACTAGAAATGAAGTGCTCTGTCAGTCCCCCTGCGATTTTCCTTCTATCTCAGGAGACAGAGCTGTGAGGAAGAAGTATTGAAGAAGGTAGAAAATGTTAGTGAGTCTCAATGTTTATGAATCACAAGTTTTGAATGACTGTCTGGAAATGACTAGAGTAGACCTTTAGTGTTGATTCCAGCTATTTGCTAGCTCATCTTAACATTAACCAGAGATCTCCATCATCATGATCTTAACTTTATCCAGAGAATTCACCAATTTATGTTTGTTCTCTCAAGATCTGGCATTAGTCAGACATGTTGATGTTAGCCACAATTTGAATTTTTCCATAGAAGAATCATAATCAAAAATTTTTTTTTGGAGATCAAGCACGTCTAAGTTTACAGGGCAACAGGAACATTCATTCAACATACATTTATTGAGTGCCTGTGTGCCAGGCACTGTGCTAGACATGGTGAGTAATATAAATCAATCTGTCTCCCTGGCAACACAACCAGAAGGATGCATGCGACTTGATCCCAAATTGTAGAGTTTACCGCAGGGCCCCATGGGTTTCTCCACCCACCTGGCAGCCCCCAGGGATTAAGTTTCCTACCTTGCCCCACCTGAGGTTTTAGATGACCTGTATGTCTTCCCCTACCCTTTAGTATCCCTATCTTTTTAACACACCCCACACACAAGAAAACCCTGTTCATGGTTCACTTTGACTCTGGAATATTGGCAAGAAACTTCCCATTGATTTCTTTTGTTTACAAATAAAACTCAACTAGTCTCATTCTTGGAAACCCTGGTGGCATAGTGGTTAAGTGCTATGGCTGCTAACCAAAGGGTTGGCAGTTCGAATCCTCCAGGTGCTCCTTGAAAGCTCTACAGGGCAGTTCTCCTCTGTCCTATAGGGTCGCTATGAGTCGGAATTGACTCAACAGCACTGGGGTTGGTTTTTTGTTGTTGTTTAGTCTCGTTCTGTTTGTTTTTTTTTTGTTGTTTAGTCTCGTTCTGTTTGGGTTTTTTTTGTTGTTTAGTCTCGTTCTGTTTGTTTTTTTTGTTGTTGTTTGGTCTCGTTCTGTTTAGTCTCGTTCTGTATCCCAAGCATGTTGATTCAAACTGATTTTAGTTTCACCAGCTGTGTTTCGGTTTCACCTTTCGGAAGGTGACCAAGCTTCCAACGCCTATTCCACCCTTTTTATTTGTGTCTCTACCGTCTCCCTGTGCCCCTGGCAGGAGAACAAGGCTGAAGCTTTCCCACTGTCTGCTTCGCCTGCCTGCAAAAATGATACGTAGAAGCGCACGTTGGCTCCCTGCAGCTTTCTGACACCTGCCCTGTGCTCCCGTCCAGTCCTATGCCTTTGCCTCTCAGAGGCAGACAGGAAGTGTCTAATTACGATTTTGTGGCCTGGGTTTTGTTGCATACCACAGATTGTCTATGTAACGTGTAGGACACACCTCTCTTGGTGCTATTTCATTCCTGCTGTTAGTAAGAGAATGACAAAAAAGATTCATGTATAGCCAATTGATCGTGACGTGCTTGTGGTTCTGTGCTTGCTCAGAAAAAAAAAAAAAAAAAACTAACAAACAGTTTTTCCAATTATAAATAAATGCTAAAGACGAACACCACTTTCTTGATCTTATTTCCTTGGCGAGGCCCAGCTGAGTAGGTGAAGGAGCCAGCCTTTGCCATTTGAGCCATTCTGCACGAGCTGAGCTGTGCCCTGCAGTTTTCCTGGGGTTCTCCATAATGCAGCTTGACTCTTAGATTGCCTCTCAGATACTAATTGCAAGGAGTCAAAGCTAAGTGTGGGAAAAGCGAAGATGGACCAGGAGACCCACTGACCAACAAGGTAGTGTAACGTTTTCATCCCATGTTGCCGGGGACCAGTGACCGCCTGTGCCTAGCACCACCTCACCAAGCTGGGAGCCTGGGCTCTGACTCTCTACTCCCTCCCTGTCACCTGGCAGAGATGCCTTCACTTACTCGTTTAATCTGTAGCCACTTTGGAGGTTCCACCCTCTGGGGGCTGGCTCACTGTGTGCGTTATGGGGCGCCAAATGGTTGTATGCCTAACATGGGGCTGCAATATAGCCATAAGAGAGGCCCAAGTAAGGCAACAATGGGTTAGGTAGCTGGGAGCTCAGATGAAGAACAGGTTTCTTCCTGCTGGGGTTGGGAAGCACAGAAAGCTCCATGGCAGAGGGGGTCTTGGAGAATGGTGGGATTTGGATATGCAGGGCATGCAGGAGCAGGCCTACAGGCAGGTGAACAGGTATAGGGATGGGAAAGTGTGGGGGCCCGGGTGGGAACCTCAAAGCTAAGGCCAAGTTTGCCTACTTTGATACCCCTGCTGCTGAAGCCTGAGACAAAAGATTTTATACCGTGCATGGTTCTCCTTTCATTTATCTAGCATGCGTTCACTGAGTACCTATTATGTGCCAGACATTGTGCTGGGCACTAGGGAAACCAAGAAGACCAGAACTCAGTCTCTCTGATCACAGTGGTGCATGAAGGGAGAATGCATTCTGGCTGGTTCTGTGAATCAGGGAGGACTTCAGCAGAAGGGTAGTTGTTGATCAGGTGAACTGGGCTGAGGTGGGCCAAGGCATGCCAGACAAAGGGAGCTGCATGAGCAAAGGTGTGGAAGGCACAAACACCGGGTGAGCCCAGGCCCCGGGGGGTAGTTCACTTGGGCAAGGTCAAGGCACAGGCAGAGCTCGGTCATGGAAAGTCCTGGTATCTGCATTCCATATGTCTAGATTGCACCCCATACCCTTGCATGCTCCTCGCCATCATGCTTCTCTCCCTCACCCCACGTCAGGCAACAACCACTGGTCCTCTTTTGCTCTAGGCTAGGAGCTTGAGGGTGGGACGGTTATTCTACTGCTGGTCCCCGATTTCTGGGTTGTGGGGGCAGTGGTAGGAATCGAGGGTCACGTAATGAAAAAACCACTATGTGTTTGTTTTCCAGATGAATAGAAAACATTCTGCCCACCTGCCTGCTTTTGTATGAGGCAGGAAACACAAAATACTGTTCAGTAAATGAAACAAATACATGGAAGTATGTATTATTCGGAGCCCTGGTGGCACAGTGGTTAAAAGCTACGACTGCTAAAGGTTGGCAGTTTGAATCCACCAGCCGCTCCTTGGAAACCCTGTGGGGCAGTTCTACTCTGTCCTATGGGGTCACTATAAGTTGGAAGCGACTCAATGGCAACCGGTTTGGATTTTTGGTTTTATGTATTATTCAGCGTTCTTGATCAATTCAGGGAGAGAGACAAAACAGGGATTGAGAGAGATGGAAAGAAAGGAAGGAAACAGAGATAGACATAGAGACACAGAGAGAAAAAGACACTCAGAAAAACATATATGTGAAGACACTGAGAATGATGTGAGAGATACATTCAAATCATCAGGGAGAGGACAGAAAGGTGAAGAGGCCTTATTAGTGCCGTAGACGCTGCCACGTAATCAGGGTGCGCTCAGAGCCTCATACACCTGCTGTTTCTACCATGCACCCCTGCTGCTGGCAAAGCCCAAGGAGGCAAATATATAACTCATTGCTAATACTGCTTCCCTAAAACAGCAAACCAACAAGCTGAAAACCAGCCCTCTGGTTTTCAAATAGTTATAAATGCATTTTAATTCTTCTTTAGAGTTTGTGAGTTCTTTGTGAAACTCCTCATTTTTTTTTTTTTTAATTAGGGTTTGAAAATTTGTACCTGCTTGTCATAGATTTGAGAAGTATCAAGTTCTATTTCACAAAGGCTATTGAATTTCCTTAGTGGGTCATGGTTTCAAAGTCCTTTCACTGCTAAAAATTCTTAACACAGGTTAGATTTTCAGGACCACAAGTATAAAAGGCTTCTTTGAGGCTGTATCCTGGGGACCATCTCCAGTTAGGGCAAGTCTCCACCCGTGCCCCCCTTGAGGCCAGTAGGTTGGGAGAGCAGCAGCTGTGCACGCAGACAGGCGAGGCAGCTGTTTCAAATTAATGGCACCAACCCTCGCTTAGAACTGTCCTCCCCCCGCTGCCATCTGGTGCATAACACCAAGACCACACTGGAATACCTATAATAAATAACAAGGCAATAGAATTGACACCATTTATGTATTTTACTACTTATTGTGTGAATACTGGTTAGCACTGGCTGTACACTTTAGCGTTTACAAGGTTCATGGATGGCTATCAGTGCTGGCTGTGCGACCCTGTGTCATTCATTTAACTTTGAGCCTTGGTGTCCTGCTCTGAAGATGCACACAGTGATACCCACCTCAGAGGACCAGACTGAGAATGAAATGGCATCGTGACTGTAGGGAACCCGTAGTGGACACTAAATACATGATCGTTTCAGGCCCCTGTCCCTTCCCTTTATAGTATTGAAATGTGTGTTTTCACTCTCTTTCTGGCAACTAGTTACCTCTTAATGATCTCTGACAATACATGAAGTTAATTGAGGTAAATGCTCTGATTAAGAAGATCCCATATAAAGAATTCCAGTTATTAATTACTTGGAGTCCACAGACCTAAATAATATTATTCTAACAATTTATACTGATTGTTGTACAAAGCTGTTGGGTGTCATTCCATTGAACTCACCTAATGTTGTGAAGCAGGTGTTGGCCCCAGGTAACAGGTGAGGAAAGGGATGCTGAAAGGGAACAGGGCACCTGGCCAGCTTAGTCCAGCTTAGAAAGATGAAGGATGGACTGGAGTCCAGGTCTTCTGGCTCCACAGCCTGGGCTGTTTCTCCCACCTCACCTGAAGGAGGCTGGGGCTAGTTAGAAATAAATCAGGTTTCAGACAAGCTGGACTCTTAACTACAAAATGGAGCCTACACCCCTCAGTGCCCTACTCTGGTTGGGCCATCACAGGCCCTCCAGCAGTCTTACCTAATATCCTCTGTAAATTGTGGGATGCAGATACAAACTGGGGTAAAATAAGAATTGGATCATGTCTTCATGCACAACTGGCTCAAATATTTTGACTGAATTGACCAATCATCTCAGCCAAATATGAGTTTTTCTCGTTTGGGTACTAAATTAACTGATTCGTCGGCTGAAGCTTGTGGCTGTTTAATATAATATGATCCAACAGATTTTTCATTTGTAAGAAATATACATGACGCTGGAGACCCCAGGATAAAACTGGCATTCATTACCTGGGGCTTTAGACCAGAGACCACCATTTCGTGCATTTTATTTCAAACCGTGAAACTGAGCTTAAATTTCTGTCCCTTGACCTCATATAGGTGGCCCTCAATTGCTTGTTAATTTGGTATTGCATGTAACTACCTCAACCGTGACATATTACCTGGGGCCAAGGTAGCTTCAGGTGCTGAGATAAGTAAACTAATGCCACTGTTGCTGGGTTAAGGAGCCATAGAGATCTTTAGAACATGCAAATCTGATCTGATCTGGTCATGTCATACCCTGCTAAAAACCATCCCTGGGCTCCTCTCAACTCGCAGAAGCTTATTGTTCCCTCAGTGCACCATGCTGCTTCTCACCTCCATGCCTCTCCCCACGCTGTCCCACCTGCCCAGAATGCCCTTCTGCTTCTCCACCTGGCTAACTCCTACTCATCCTTCAAGACTCCGCTCAGGAGACAGCTCCCGGAAGCCTTTCCCGCACCTCCCAGGCTGGGTAAGATGCTCCCTGTATGTGTCTTCATCATGGAACTTATAACATGTAATGTGTCATCTGCTCTTGTCTGTGTCCCCTCACTATCCTGTATTTTCCCAGGGCAAGAGCCAAGTCCTTCCTGCCCCAACACTTGCTACAGAGGAACGTCTTGTAAAGTGTTTGTTGAATGAATAAATGAATGAGTGAATGAATGACCATGTTCACTAGGTCCACCCAGCTTGTTCCCACAGATGGTGCCTCCACAAGACTTTATCTGCCAGATAGCTGTCCCTGTTCACATGGAAAGAGGCGGTTTTGAGAGAGGTCAAATGGCAACAGGAGAACACAGAGCAATCAATGGCTGGTTTTATGATGGCTGGCCTCTGGAAGGCCAGCAAACCCTTGTGCTTGTAGTAGCTACTTTTTTATGCAGTCCCAACTTCATAAAATCAGGGACTCTTATTAGATTTTGGCTAATCCCACCCTATACCCAGTGCAGAACTCCTGACTTGAGGGTGACAGAGAGATATCATAGGAAGAAAGGCTCAGAATTAGAGCCAACTGGCCTTATTTTAAGGAGACTTGGTGGTGCGATGGTTAAGCGCTTAGCTGCTAACTGAAAGGTCAGCGGTTCAAACCCACCAGCCACTCTGCAGGAGAAAGATGTGGCAGTCTGCTTCTGTAAACCATGTACAGCCTTAGAAACCCTATGGGCAGTTCTAGTCTGTCCTATAAGGTCACTGTCAGTCGGAATCGACTCAAGGCAAGGGGTTTAGTTTTGGTTTGGGCCTTCTTTTAAATGCAAGCTTTACTGTTTACTAGCTGTGTGACTTTGGCTGAGTTTAATTTCTGTGAGCTTCAAAGAAATAATAACGCCATTATCTATCACTGTCCAAATCTATTTGGTTCCCAAATTCAGGAAGTAAGAGTTTGGCCAGCAAAGGGCCCCAGTGTTATCTGAATCTGTTTGATCCAGCTTTTGGGATAGCAGGCGGCAAGATCTCTGATGGGAACGGATACCTGTTTCTGATTCACAGGGGTGTTGCGTGTGCCTCGTTAGGATGCATGCGAACGTCCTCTGTAACCCACCAAGTGGCTTTTCCATGTGAATCCTTGTTGTGAGCACCATTGTCAATAATAGTTTAGTTTTGCTGACCACCACTTACTTCCCTGTTGTTTACCACCCTTGGCCCTGAAGTGGTAGCTGGAGCTAGGGAGGTATGTTCGCTCCCTCTGCCCCACAACCGAAACCCCGGTGGCGTAGTGGTTAAGAGCTACGGCTACTAACCAAAAGGTTGGTATTTCCAATCTACCAGGCACTCCTTGGAAACTCTATGGGGCAGTTCTACTCTGTCCTATAGGGTCGCTGTGCCCCACAACAGCCTGAGATAAAGCCCACCTAGTGCTGGTCCTCCCTTCCCCCAGCCCATCGCCTGGTCCTGCTTCTCTGAGCAATGCTATAAATCACCTGGGGCACTTCCATTTCTGCAATTACACGTTCATTTTTATTGATCCCCTCTGGACACATGAGACCAATTGTGATTAATTGCTCAGGATCCCATCCTTTGCTTTAGCAGGGGAGGGGACAAAAATTGATTTGCAAGTTCCCGGGAGCATGGAGCTAGACAAGAACTGAGCCTTTACTGTCTGGTTATGTTCTTACAGCAGCTTACATTTTAAAAAGGGCCATTAGCAGGATTATCAGATTTCTGGCAGCCCATTGAGACAAGCAGCTGTACCCTTGCCTGTGCCTTCCTGGCATTAAAGCAACCACGGATGCTTTTTAAAAATATTTACTATATAATTGGGAATTTATTTAGTTCTTCTTAGCCACTCAGAAGGAACCCTAGTGGTATAGTGGTTAAACGCTCAGCTGCTAACCAAAAGGTCGGCAGCTCAAACCTACCAGCCACTCTGCAGGAGAAAGACGGTGGCAATCTGCTCCCATAAAGATTTACAGCCTCGGAAACCCTATGAGGCAGTTCTACTCTGTCTGTAGGGTTGCTATGAGTCAGAATTGACTGGACAGCAATGGGTTTGGCTTTAGCAGGTTAAATCTAGAAAAGGTATTTAAGAGTAGGAAAAAAGTCACAAGGTAGAAATCATAACCAACTAGTCCAACCATTTCCCTATTCTTGAAAATAATGTATCTGCTTGGAGGTAACCTGGAGTAGTGAGAAAAGGCCTTGAACTATGAATCTGCCCCAGATCTCTGGTTCCACTGCTGTAAAATACAGAATTGGCACACCCTAGGGGAAGGGAACGAACACTTATTTGACTTTTACACACTTGATCTCACTTATTCTCACAATGGAGCCCTGGAGGCACAGTGGTTAAGAGCTCAGCTGCTAACCAAAAAGTTAGCAGTTCGAATCCACCAGCCACTCCTTGGAAACCCAATGGGGCAGTTCTACTCTGCCCTGTAGGGTCACTATGAGTCGGAATCGACTTGACAATTGCAACAGGTAGCCTCACAATAGGGCTATAGTGCCTGTAGGGATTTTCCCCGTTTGTGGCTGAAGAAATCAAAACCCGGTGATTAAGTAACAAAGTCACACAACTGTATGTGGTGAGGCAGGATCTCAACCCAGGTTTGTGTGACCCTAAAACCCATTCTCTGTCCAGTACTTGAGACCATCTATCTCTAGGGCTCCTCTTGTGAAGAAGATGTTGGTCCTTCTGAAACAGTTGTCTCTTCATCCTGCCCCTCCCTTGCTCTGAAACTGTCAATGCATCAGATGAAGGTCACAGATGCTGAGTTTGATCAGGACAGTTCACTACCCCCGACCCCCACCCAGAATTAAGCCTCATGGTGGCAGCATTCCCCCCCCACCCCCCGCCTTGGTCCTAGTTGCTTTTCCTGTGGCTATGAGAGTCTCACCTGAGTGGACTCTGTATAGCCCAGGCTGGCAGGCTGAGTCAGCAGCTGCACAGGTGGGGACTGCTGGTATGGGTGTGGATGGGCCCTCTTGGGCTAAGATGCCACTGCTTCCTGGGGCCATCTTCTTTCTCAGGGTCTGCTGCATGCCAGGAGGCAAACCTGCAGGGCCCACATGGAATGCAGGCAGGAAGGGCTGAGGCAAAGCGGGGCTGGCCAGGCTGGCTGTTGGGGGCCAGAGGGGAACTCTCTCAGAAGATGCAGTTGGGAGCTCTGTGCTGGGGACCTGCAGAGGTCATTGGCCCCAGCTTCTCGCACCAGGCAGAGCCAAGTCTGGAGCATCTCAAGCCAAACCCAGTTCAGACATCTACAGACAAGTCTGGAATCTCTGTATTTGAAGTCATGCCCTTGAAGGGTATTGTTGTAGAGTAGAAAGAGCTCAAGTTAAGTCTGTCATCCTCAGTTAAGGTCCTGACATTGCCTCATGCTCGCTATGTGACCTTAGGCAATTTTCTTCACCTTTCTGAGCCCAGTTTCCACAGCTAGAAAATGGAGGCAGGGATGATCCCTATCTGCCTGGCTGACCGGGTTGTTGTGAATGTGAAATGTCAAGTTTTTATAAAGTCCTCCTAGAACACCATAAAGAGATGTTACAATTTGGGAGGACAAAAAGGTGCTAAGGCAGCTAAAAATAGGGAAACATCTATAGGGCATGTGAATGTAGTTGTTAGAATGTGATCTTGGGTGTAGGCCTCCTACTATGTACCATGGCCCTACGCTAGAGCTCTCAGTTCTCCGCTGTATTCAAGGGCCTAGCACATAATAGGCGTTGATGAAATGTTTGTAGGAGGAAGGAGCGAGAAAGAGAGGGAGGGATGGAGGGAGGGAGGGAGGGAGGGAGAGAGGAAAGAAAGATGAAGCAAAACATGGTATCTGCCCTCAAAGAGCCCCAATCTGACCAGGCAGCTAGGATGCAGTTGGCAATTGATCTGATGAGGCTGGGGGGTAGGTGGGGTGTGTGGCTAGGAACCACAGAATAAGGAGGACTCAACCCATAGAGATGGTGGGTTGGAGATGCTTCCATTGAGGAAGTAACCCTGGAACTGAATACTCACTCACTGAGAAGAGGTTTCCTAGGTAGACGGGAAGAAAGAAGTGTTCTGGCAGCCAACATTGTTGTGCCTGAGAGAAAGCTAAAGAAGCTGAGGGCTACATTAATGGAGATGTAGACTCCAGGGCTGAGGTGGGTGGTCCCACTTGGAGACCACAACTGCAATATTGCTTTCAGTTCTGGGGGTCACACTTTCCCAGGGATGGGAACTACCTGAAATGTATTATAAGGAGAACGGTCCGGATAGTGAGGGCCCCAGACACCAGGTGTCTGAGCTGTTCTGGGGTATGTCTTACTCAGAGAAGTCATGAAGAGGGTTGCAATCACTGCCCCCCTTCAAGTATCTGAAAGGCTATCCTGGGGCAGATGGCTCAGTGTTACCTGAAAGGGTGACCCCGGGCCACAAAACTGGCAACAGTGCAGGGATGGGAGGGAAGTAGGCTGACTGAAACACAGGTTTCTTCTCAGGGTCTAAACACTCAGGCCCACTGTGGAGCAGGCTGCCTCACACGGGCCTGTGGTACCCCAACTGGGGTGGTCTGAACAGTGGCCAGGCAGCCAGATGGCAGGAATCTTGCAGCACAGGTTCTGGAGACCTGGTGACCCTTCAGGCCTGTCGTTCCAGCCTGGGGGCCTCTGATCTGCCTCTATGGAGTTATGCTTTCATGGAACAGAGAGAGAAGACTTCCAGGAAAGTGTTATCTTTGCCCCTGAAGGGATCTTTGAACCTCTCTGTGAAGAGACACAGGCTGATAAGGAGCTGTTGGAGCCAGGGCTGGTGGTGGCAGTGCCTCTACACTGAGGGTGTTCACCATGCATGTTTGCAGGTCACCTCCTGACACACTGGGAACTCCTCAACCCGGGGGCCGCGTCTCATTCAGTGCTGGGCCCCAGCACAGGGCCTAACACCCAGCTGGTGCTCAGTAGATTTTATCCAATGAATGAATAAAAGAGAATGAAGAGAAAAAGCCACACACCAGCCATCCATTAATCCCACAAATATCTGCCAGGTACTACTACGTGCCAGACACTGGGCTAGATACTCGTGATGCAAAGATGAACAAAACACAGCCCACAGTCTAGAGGGAGAGGCAGATAATTATCAGACAACAGGATAATTGCTAAAATGGAGGCTACCACGGAGTCCTGGGGTGAGGGAGGGGGGGTTGGATGAGAGAAGCGAGAGCGAGAGCAAGAGTTCTTGTTTGGAGGACTTCTTGTCTGAAGGACTTCTTATCTCCCGCAGTGTCTTCATAAGAATAATGAGCCTTTCAAAGATGATTTCCCTGGCAATCCCATTTGGGTGGCTGCACTTCCAGTCCCCGTGTTGGGAAGCTTTGTCAGTGTCTGGGAAATGTGGGTGCTTGTCATAGACTCATGGAGGCAGGCAAGAGGGGAGCAAAGCATGAAATCATGCTGTACATTGTCCCTCCCACCTCCTGCCAAGGACCCCATGGCGCATTGGCCTGGGCTGCACTCAGCCCCTTCTGCCCATCTTGGGCCTGAGTGTGTTTACTGCATCCCTCCCACCCACCCTCAGAGATGTTGAGGCCTGTGTTTTAGTCCTCGGCCTGGTGTCCATTAGCTGTGTGGCTGTGGGAGAGTCGCTTGTCCACTATGGGCAAGACAAGGTCCAACCCCTGGAGCAAGGCCCCACCTCTGGGCTGCCTTGATGGTATATCTGGAAACAGTCTGGGAAGAAAAGACACATGGGTGGATTATGGGATGAGAATTGTATGCAAGGGCAGGAAAGGGTAGGGAATAAAGCCGTTTCTCCAGGTAATCAAGGGCAGGGCTCCATAATCATGCTTCCAGACTCTAGTGAAGCATGGATCTAGTGTCAGTGTGTGCCCAGGAGGCACTGCCTGTCACCATGGAAACAGGACAAGGGTAGAAAATGTGTGTGAGACTTAGGATGTCTTGTGTAGTGTTGGAACATTAAACGTCACAAACAGAACAAAGTATGGCATAGAAAAGGCTCTCTTTCATTCATTCAGCATGTATTTATTCAAGTCCTTCCCTGGGTCACGTACTATTGTAGGTACCAGGGATACAATAATGTACAAAACTGATATGATCCCTCCCATCTGAACACTTCAGTCTAGTGTAGGAAACCTTAATTCACAAGAATGTGAATAACTAGCTGTGATAAAGACTAGGAAAGAAAGTCCCAGGGACTGGGAGAACTTGTAACAGGAGCCCTGGCCTGGTCTAGGGGTCAGGGTAGATGTCCCTGGGGAAGTGCTCCAGTGAGCTGAAAGCTAGAGGATGAACAGGTGTTAACCAGGTGAAGAGGGTGCAAGAGGATGTCCCAGGAGGAGGCAAGAGCACATACAAAGCATGAAGTGGGAAGCAGTAGGGGGTGCTGAAGAACAGAACAAAGTCCTCAGAGGCTCAGGCACTTAGAGCCACAGAGGGCAACAGAAGCAGGCTGGTCGGCTAGGTGGGGTCTTGTGACAGACTTTTCTCTGTATTCTTAGTGCAAGGAGAAGCCATCGGAAGATTGTAAGCAAAGAAGAGACGTGATTGAGTTTGCTTTCTTTGAAAGATCATTTAGATGTCTGTATGAACAATGGATTGGGGGAGAGCAAGAATAGACGGGGCAGGGAATACCAATTAGGAGGCTGTTACGGTGGTCCAGAGAGATGATGGCTTGTGAGTTGGGGGTGGCAAGGGAAATTGGAACAATTCAAGAGATAAATGTTAGGAGCTGGAACAGATGGGACTTGGGTTGGGTGAGGGTTTTGAGGGAGATGAAGGTATCAAGGATGACTCCAGTTTCTGGCTAGGGTGATGGGATAGAATATGAACCAGGTTTCAGCAATAATAATTCAACAAATCTTTGTGTTTGGCCATCTTTGTGCCTGCCTTCAGGGAGTACATATGATGGGAGAAACTGACGTGTTGCTGGGATAACCGTGAATGTGGAGAAAGAGACTGTCAAATGGTGCTACAAGGAGATACAGACCAAAGCTATTTGGAGAGAGGAATACAGGAAAACCTTATAAGAAGGTGGGGTCTGAGCTGAGCCTTCAAGGATCAGCAAGGCTTCAACAGGGAACAGTGGGTTGGAGAAGGCAGTCCAGGAAGCAGAAAAAAAGATGTGGCATTGGGAGCACGTAAGACAGCATGTGGGACAGCCGAGGAAAGTACAAGGAGGGTGACATCACAGGGCTGGCCACCAACTTCCCTTCCTTCCCCAGGGCTGCCTTGAAAGTCTGGTGAGATGATGTGACAAGTGTGTGAGCATTTTGTAAACTGCTATTATAGTTATTGTAGTAATGGACTAATTTGTGAGGTATTTTAATGCTTCTAAACATTCTACAAATATCAGTATTATTTCAGATCCCTGCCTAACAGGGTCTTCCAATTCTCTGTTATGGTAATAGTCCCTGATATTTGTATTGTTATCGCATTTTACAGGTGAGGAAACTGAGGTCTGTTGTGGTTGTCCTTATGGTTGTCATTATCCAAGATCTCACAGGCAAGAAGCAGCACAGAAGCCAAGATAAGCCCAGCAGGTTATTCTAGATTCTGAGAGGGCAGCGCATTCAGGGCACACAGGCTAGAAGGTAGAAGAGGCTGTGTCATATGCCATCTTGAGAAGATTTGCAGCTGGCTCACAGCACCAGATTTGGTTGTGCAGGTTGGGCCACGCCCAAGAACAGCCAGCCTGTGGTCTGATGGGGCTGGATCCAGCCTGGCTGTGCTCTCCCAGCCATGGGCCAGCCTCAACCCTAAGGAGGGGGCATTGTCTCATTCACACAGAGAGTACTGGGAGTGCTGCTGTGGCCTTCTGCTGCCTGCTGCAAGTGGTGGGGCACTTTACAGGTGGGGAAGCTGGGCAGAGAACTGTAGAACCAAGTGATGATTGTTGTTGTCATTCATTAGGTGTCGTCATCAAGTCAATTCCGACTCGTAGTGACCCTATAGGACAAGGTAGAACTGCCCCATATGGTTTCCTAGGCTGTAATCTTTATGTATAGAAAAAGCAGATCGCCAGGTCTTTTCTCTCGGGGGAGCGCTGATGGGTTCAAACAGCTGACTTTTGGGTTAGCAGCCAAGCTCTTAACCCTTGCACCACCAGGGCTCCTTATGTGATGATTAGTAAGTGTCAATGAGAGTTTTTGGTGCCCTTAAGGGCAGTTTTGTGCACAGAGAAACCTGAGGCTGTTTTCATTTTAAAATGAGCGCTTAATTTATAAAAGCAACTAATCCAAAAAGCTAGTAAAATTTAACAAGCCCTTTTAAGGGGAGGTTTGCAAACTAATTCAATTCCCCAAAGTCATTTAAATTAAATTATAAATAATTTAAACTAAATTAGTTTTAAAACCTGGTAACTATTGGGTTGTTGTAAAAGTCCCAGCACTGTTTACAAAAACTTATAAAATTGGCTTACATCTTTCAACTTCAAATAATAAGTCTAAATTATTCTGTTACATTGTTTATGTCAAAATCACAACACTAAGCTGTTATATATTCTAATATGCCAAATTACCTTAAACATTACAAATACTTAGGGCAATATCAACACGTATTTTTTCTAAATTTAATACCAAAAAAAGATTAATATTTGGGGTTTGGTTTAATTCATCATCTTAATTCTAAACCTTTCCATGATTAAAGACGCTTAACCCACTAGTGAAACAAGTTTACCAAGCAAAGCAGCCTAGGGTTACGTACCCAAGCAAAGCTGGGATTACCTCAGAGCTGGCTTAGGAGTGTCCATCAGACAAAAATTCAGGGCGCAACTTTGGAGCCAATCGTGCATCCAGGAAAATGTATTTTGTGACTCGGGCTTCCAGGCTGACCCTCTTTATAACCTCCATGCCAGCAGGGGTCTCTGAGTCCATGTTCTGCCAATGGGGTTGGCTTTGCAACCCAAGCACCCTGAGATCAAGTTAAGCCTTGGTCAACTTCTTTTGTCCCCTCTCTCAGCTTCATCACCCCCTTCAGGATGACACCACTGAGGTTGTGTCACTATCTGATAGGATTCATCTAATCACTTTCCTGCTAGAGTCTATTCTGAATTAAGTATTTTTCCTCTCCTGCCAAGCACCAGCTATTGGAGGTAATTTAATGCCATCCTTGAATTCGGCACGTTTCTCATGGGCTTGCCTGGCTCTCTCCACACACACTAAGGTCATGCTGAAGGCAGCCAGCTGGGTCCGTCTGTCCAGAGCAGCTGTGCTCTGTGTCATGCTGAGCCAGGAAGCTGGCCTGGCCCCCTTCCTCCACTGTGGTATTTAGAGACATCAAGAGGGACTGGGCGGGTAGGCTGCCCATTCCACTGTGTACTCTGCTGACAGCTGTCAGCCCTCTAGCAGCAAAAAATGCTGAAGACATTGAGAAGCTTTCTGGATCCGGAAGACATATCGGAATAAAAATAGTCCCAATATGTGTGACTTTTTTCTAAGTAAATAGGAAAATAATCATAATACTACCTAATAATACCAGGGCAGAAAGTACTCTACTTACATGTTCTCTAGTTCATAAATATCATTATACCCAATGAATGGATGATATACCTGAGACCCACAGAGATGAAACTATAACAAGCTAAGAAAGTATAAGCAAGTAAAGGTTTTATTGGACCAGCTTTAATAAATAAGACATCATCCTAAAATCCATTAGGAATTGTTAAAATGCTAGTGGTTTTAAGCTTAAAGACTTGGTTGGCCACAAAGTGTAAACGAGTTATAGCAATCGTGTATTGAGCATGTACTATGTGCCAGGCACTCCAAGGGAAGGAGCACAGGCTCCAGGATTGGAAGCACCCAGACTCTAGTCCAGGCAGGCCCCCCTCACTTTCCACATCACTTGCCCTCTTCAGACCTCAGTTTCTTCATCAGACACATAGAGATCATAAAATCCTCCCTGGGTGTTTCACAGGGTGCTCATAGTCCCGGGGCCTCGGAAAGGTCAAGGTCCTGTGATCCCAGAGCCTATGAAAGATCAAGGTTCCATGGACCCAGGGCCTCCAAAGGATCAAGGTCCTATGGTCCCAGAGCTTCTGAAGGATCAAGGTCCTGTGGTCCCTAAACAAGTCAAGGAGATGTGGAAAGAAGCTATTTGGAATGTAGAGTGCACTGAAGGTGTGCAGGGCTTGTGATACTGAGCAACGCCGCTTTTCAATGGCGACTCTCAGCACAGAAGGAGCACGCATTCTAAACAGACAGCTCCAGACTGCCCCAGCTGAGCACGGCAATGTTCGCCTTTGCGTGTCAATGATGCCACGTGCCACCCATGATATGGATGGACCAGAGGCCAAGCAAAGCAACGTAGGGTAGGGTAGCAGCCCATGAGGATTCTGTTGAGAGGCTTGGACTCTTGGCTGTAACGAAATAAGCCCAGCAGCCTTGCAGTAAGCAACGGGAAGAGCCTGAGAAGAGTAAAGTGAGGGGAGGAGAGGAGAAAGCTGGAAGTGGGCTGGATTGAGGGAATCAGGGCCTTTTCACTGCCTGGGAGTCCCAGCCAGTGGCCTACCAAAGTCAAGTGGAGGTGATGGGAGCGGTCCACCCTGGGTGCAGGCAATAATGGGGTGCATTTCTATAGAGAATTTAAAAGCAATAATAAAACCAATTAAAAGCTGGTCTGCTTTTTTTTTTTTTTTTATGTGCTGGCAATTCTAAACAATGTCAGATAAAATACACCTCCCCCTGCAGGTGAGGTAGATGGGAGCACATTTCCACTGCCCCAATTGTTGGTACGCCATGGGCCCTTTGCTCCTCCCTCCCTACACTCAGCCCTTAAGGGGGTCAGGGGAAGGGAAGGAACCTTGGAAGGACCTGAGAACAAGGAAGGAACACCCTGGCCGGTAGGGTTATCTGATTGGACAGCTAAAATAGGACTCCTAGGATGGACCCAACTATCCTGAAGGAAGGAAGGGCCTGGGTTGGGTGGAATGTTGGGATGCCTACTGGAGGACTCTGAGTCCAGCTATAGTACTGCTATCACTACCAGGGTACCACCCTCTGTGCCACGTGCAGGTTATAATCAATTGGCAAGCACAATGAATGATTCCTGAGCCTACCCCTCCCCACAGCCATGGTCTATACTAAGGTCATGGAAATCAGATTCTCCTCCTGGCTCTCCAGCAAGAGCTGCCCTGCCCAGGCTCCACTAGGCCAAGACTTATCAGGCAATCTGTGCTCTGCCCCATCCCTGGTCTGAGCACTGGCTCTCACAGTGACCACCTCTCTCTCCTTTGCAGGAGTCTGGATCAACCTGCCGGTGATTCACAGGAGAATCGAGGTCCTATAGCCCCAGAGCCAGACAAGGATCAAGGACTCATAGTTCCAGGGCCTCTGAAAGGTCAAGGTCCTGTGATCCCAGAGCCTACGAAAGATCAAGGTTCCACAGACCCAGGACCTCCAAAGGATCAAGGTCCTATGGTCCCAGAGCCTCTGAAGGATCAAGGTCCCGTGGTCCCAGAGCCTCTGAAAGATCAAGGTCCCGTGGTCCCAGAGCCTCTGAAGGATCAAGGTCCCGTGGTCCCAGAGCCTCTGAAGGATCAAGGTCCCGTGGTCCCAGAGCCTCTGAAAGATCAAGGTCCTGTGGTCCCAGAGCTGCTAAAGGATCAAGGTCCTGTGGTCCCAACACAAGTCAAGGATCAAGATTGTGTGGTGCCTGAGCCTTTAAAGAATGAAGGTCCCATGATCTCAGCGCCAGTCAAGGACCACAGTCCCATGGTCCCCATTTCTCTAAAGAATCAAAGTCCAATGATCCCAGAAAGAGTCCAGAAGCAAGGTTCTATGGCACCTGAGCCCCTGAAGGACCAAAGCCCAGTGGTCCCTGAGTGTGAGAAGACTCAAGGTCCCTTGGCCCCAGCACCGGTCAAGGATCAAGGCCCCATGGTCCCAGAGTATCTGAAGGATCAAAGTCCCATGCTCATAGCACCTATAGAGAATCAAGGTCCTGTGGTCTCTGACCCTATAAAGAATCAAGGTTTAGTGGCTCCAGAGCAGCTGAAGGACCACGATTCTGTGGTTGTGGCACCTGTAAAGATTCAAGGTCCTGTGGGCCCTGACACTGTGAAGAATCAAGGTCCCATGATCCCAGCCCTAGTCAAGGATCAAGATCCCACGGTTCCAGAGCCTCCAAAGAATCAAGGCCCTGTGATACCTGAGCCTGTGAAGGATCAAGTTCCTATAATCCCGGGGCCTCTGAAAGAACAAGATCCTCTAGTGCCAGCACCAGCAAAGGACCAAGGTCCTATGGTCCCTGAACGTCTGAAGACTCAAGGTCCCAGGGGCCTAGAGCTACCCACTGTCTCACCTCCACCCCCAGTCGTGATCCCAACTGTCCCCCATTCGGAATATATTGAGGATTCCCCTTGACACTCACCCCGCTGACATGCCAATGAAGGAACTAGCAGTGAATGTGCTCCCCTCCCAGGGCAGTAAAGACATATATTTAATCTGCATGAAACACGTACCATATAGTCTTGCTGGAATCTAATAAAACTGGTCACCCTGGCTCAGCACTGTCTCTCACTGGTTCTTTGTGTGTGTGTGTGTGTGTGTGTGCGCGCGCGTGCGTGCGTATGTGTATGTGTGCGTAGGGCTCTGCATTCACCCAACTAGACCAGAGGAATCTGAGAAATCCCCAGCTCCTCTGAGTTGTCAGCATGAGATAGGAGTGGCAGGAGATGCTAGGATACTGAAGACAGGACCCCATCATCCAGTTGTGGGGCAGGACAAGGCAGGGTCAGATCCCATGAAAGCCTAGCAAGAGGTGCCAAATCCCAGCAGGTTGAGCCCTGTGTGAGTCAGAGTCGAAGTCTGCAGAGGAAACAGGAATAGGGACACAGTTGGCCCAGGGTAATTATGGGTGACAGTTGTTTTCCAAAGGTTCAGTCTTAAAGTTCATTCAGAGGCCAAACTTGAGAAAACCAGACCTTTAGTCTTAAGTCCCTGTACACTTACGAGGGCAGAACCTAACCGGGGCAGCTCACCCAGGAGCTTCTAAAAAATACCTGAAGTCCCCCATTCATTCATTCATGCAGCAGACTTTTCTTTAGCACTTACTTTGTGCCAGGCTCAGTACCAAGCGTTGGGGTCACCATAGTAAAGAAGTCGCAGCTTTATGACACAATATTATGTGTGGAATGAGGGCCTAGGACTAGGAAAGGCCTGGCTTTTCGAGTACAGTGAAGTGGGAACACCTAGTTAAAGGCAATCAGGAAGTCTTCCTGAAGAAAGTGAAGTTCAGACAGGGTGATGGACCGCCCAGGCATGGATGGAAAGGGGCAACATGGGTGTGGCTGCAGGGCCAGGGTAAACTCCTCTCCCTCTGAAAGTCACTGAATGAAAGGAACCTAGTTTGCCTAAGGGCTTGACCCAGGATATAGCAGGTCTCTATGGCAGAAAATTGGGACCAGGTAGGGATGACCAGTTTTCTGAATCCCAGGACCTTGGGGAGGGAGGAGGCTGGAACCAGGGGACCCACTGTGTGGCCTGTGTGGAGCTGACAGGCTTAGGGAGAATCACAGCTAGGCCATGGGAAGAGGACTGAAAAGCTGCCAGCAAGCCTGAAGCTCAGCATTGGTTAGGGATGGTCATGCAAGGATACCACTGGTGTGGGCCACAAGACTGTGTGGCAGCTTCCCTTTTAAAACCATGCCCAGAGCTGCAGGTGGGGGAGGTTCCATTGTTGCCCCACCAAAGCTGGGTCCCAAGGAACACTCCCACCCCTTTATAAAAGCTGGGTCCCACTGTAGACACTAATTTCTTTTCGAGGTCCGTTTTAAAGAACTCCAGTTTTCTGAGCAAGCCTTCCCCATCCAACTGTCCCCACGCCTGCCTCCTCACCCTACTCCCAACAGCACCAGGGTTTTCTGCCCCCAAGTCACCTCTATAACCCCTTTCCTCTGCACGTGAGGTCTCTTCCTGGCACAACACAGAAGAAGCCCCTCATGTGAGTTCTAATAGGCCAGGGACCTGCAGACAAGGAAAGGCCTCCTTAAGGCTAAAGGAGTATGTGGATGCTTCTCTCCTGCCTTCAGTTTGCCCTCTGACCCACACACTTGGTCCCTTGACACACACCTCCCCAGGGTCTTGGAGACATCCAGAGAAGTCCAGGAGGCCATTGGTTACCACCAGGGCTCTTAAAGTCAGCTGCCTTTGTCGGGGGGGGGGGGCGGGGGGGTTGAGATGAGGGGAGGGGCTTGAGGGAGGATGGTCACTGAAGCCCCACTCAGGGGAGGTTGAGCTCCCCCAGGGACAAGTGTACAGAATAGATAGAAGTAGGCTCAATTCAAAACTCTGGAGACATTTAACAGGTGGGAAGAGACGTGCTCAAAGTAAGCTGAGGACTCGCCCAGACCTGTAAGGAGAACCCAGGGGCCTGGGCTGCCGGGAGTGATTCAGTAAGGAGTGATGCGCAGTGTCTAAAGCTGAGATAGTGGAAAGGAGGACAGAGGAACTGGCTGTTACACGTGGCAGCTTCCACTTGGGAGCCAGGCAGGCCTGAGCTACAGCCCGGCAACAGCCACTTCAATTCCCTCACTTGTAAAACGGTCTAGACGGATTAGAGAGCCTGAGGCGGAAAACCTCCAAATCCAGGGTGGAGCCGCAAGGCTCAGAGCCTAGGAGCGCAGGCCACCCCTGCCCACCGCGCCCAGTCCAGTCCTCCTCTGCGTAGAAAGAATACCCAGTGAGGGAAGGCGATCAGCTCAGGGCCTCCCCATGGCCTGGAGCCGGGAAAGGCGGAAAATGAACTAGTCTTTCTTTGGAGTTCTCAGACACAGCCTACATTCATGGCCTCTAGCAGCTATTTGCCAGCCCCACCTCCATCATCCATCATCTCCACTCCTGGGCGAGGGCTGGCCGGCGGGCGACAGCGTAGCGGATCATGATAAACGACAACGGCCGCTCCGGGTCCTCCACCGTCACAGATGCCGCTGGCCTGGGGGAGGGGGGCAGACGGCCCCTGGGGTCGGGGTGGAAGCGGCGCCCCTTGCCGGGCCCGAGCCGGGTAGCCTCGGGAAGTCCCCAGGACGCGCTGAGGCTGCCGGGACCGGGTGGGGAAGGCGGGGTCTCCGGAAGGGGAGACAGCGCCCGCCCAGGGCAAATCCGACCTGCTGGGACCCCAGGCCCCTACTTCGACTCAGATCAATCAGCATCGGAGCCCGCCAGCTGGAATCCTTCCCGAAGAGGCCCAGACAGAGGATGGCGGACTCTAGACGTCTAAGCCCACGGAGCCCGCGAACCTGGCTCTCGGCTCAGAATCTTAGAGCGCAGGACCCCGAGCCGGAATCCTCTAGCCTCACGGCCCCAGCCCACAGCGTCTGCGCACTTGCACACCTCCGCGCCCGGGGGCTCATTCACTGTCCGGGTTCCCGGGCAGCGGTTCCAGGGGTAGTTTCCCTGGACCTGGGCTTCGGGCTCCAGCCGGTGGAGCCAGGCTCCCGCAGACCTTGGGGTACCAGTCGTGCCCGTCGGAAGGGCAACGACTGGGGAGCCGGCGGGACCGGGGAGGGACCCTGCACGGGCCACGCCCGCCCGCCGAGGCGAGGAGCTGGCGCCACCTGAAGGAGGACTTGGGGACTGCTCTCGGAGTTGGGCCGAGGCCTCGCTGGAACCTCTAGTGGCTGGTCCGGGAAAGGCCAGAATTTATTCTCTCACACGGTGGTTCCCGCCCTTAACACTTGCTGCGTGCTCCGCCTGCCTGGGTACCAGTTGACATCTTGAGGGAGTGGAGGGAAGGTCCTTGCGGATAGTCAGTTGGGAGCAGAAGTCGGGTCAGACTGGAGAGATTCCTTCAGGAGTCTTTGTCATGGCGTGGACGGATCGCCTCAAAGAGGAGGGTGGGGAGTGCACTGCGGTTGACAGAGTTCTCAGTCAGAAACCTGAAAACCATTTTTTGCACCAGTCTCCCACCCTTCACTTCCAGTCATTCAGACCTTTTCACTCTGCCTGCTAAATAAGTAAATATTGAATCTGCCCATTCTTTGCATCTCCATGGCCACTTCCTCTTATCGCACACATATCACAGTTTATAATTCTTTATATGAATTACATCATGGCATTTCTTGTTGTTAGCGGCCATGGAACCACCTCCAACTCTTGGTGACCTTATGCATAACAGAACAAAATGCTGTGCCGTCCCTATGACTGGTTGCAGATAGGACCATTGTGATCCACAGGGTTTTTTCACTGGCTGGTTTTCAGATGTAGATCACCAGGCCTTTCTTCCTTGTTAATTTTAGTCTAGGAGCTTGGCTGAAACCTGTTCAGCATCATAGCAACATGCTGCAAGCCTCCAGTGACACACAGGTGATAGCTATGCATGAGGTGCACTGGCCAGGAGTAGAACATGGGTCTCCTCCTACATAAAAAAAAAAAAAAGAAGGGGAGAATTCTACCCCTGAATCACCACAGCAGAGAAGGGTCTAAGAAATGCCACATTACTGTATCTTGATAAATGAAATCTAGTTGGAGCCCCTTCTCCTCACTGTCAGGATGGGTGGGAACTCTAGTATTAGTCATTTTAAGGGAGCTTCATCCTGTCCCTGGGACTGGTCACAATTCCAGGAGGCTTACTGTATCTTGATAAATGAAATCTAGTTGGAGCCCCCTCTCCTCACTGCCAGGATGGGTGGGAACTCTAGTATTAGTCATTTTAAGGGAGCTTCATCCTGTCCCTGGGACTGGTCACAATTCCAGGAGGCTTAGGCCATACTGAGATGAAAATGCACAGAAGTTGTCACTATGGCTGCCCTCATCCCAAGCCAGTGATGCATTGGTGGCCCCACTCTCTCTATACCATGCTTGGTCAGGGAGCTCCCAAAGCCTCCACAGGTCATGGTGTTACACTCAGGTTCCCCAAACACCTCTGTAGCCATCCACATCTGAGTCCATCCCTCAGAAGCACTGCAATCCAAGTCCCTGCCTTTTTTCAACATCCCCATTCCCCAAGTCAGGCCACTCTACTCCTCGTCCATCAAAGCACCTACACTTTAAACCCCTCTCCACCTCAGGCCATCCAGTTTAACATCCCCCATGGCCCAAACCTGGTTCTGGTTGGTCCAGGGCTGTGCCATTTTACATTCCCACCAGCAATGTATGAGGGTTCCAATTTCTCTACAACCTCACCCACACTTGTTATTGCCCATTCTTTTGTATTATCACTGTAATTTCTATTGCTTATTCCAAAATCTTGAATTTTTCCTTACCCAATGGGCATTTAATAAATATATGTTGAATAGATGAATGGAGAATACAGGACACAAGGTTTTGGCAGGAGAATGAGCTCAGTTTGGTACATGATGGAGTGGGAGGTGCCTGTGGGACAGCCAAGGAGAGGTGTCCAGGAGACAACTGGATATGGGGCTCTGAGCCTGGGAGAGAAGTCTGGGCTGGAAGCAGAGATGGGGACATTATGAGATGTGGCCCAGGGGCCTTTGGGAGGCCACGAGAGAAAGAGCGAGCTTAGCCAGGGAAACTAGAAAATGAGAGGATGAGCGTTCAAGACAGAACCCTGGGGAATACCAGCCTTGAAAGGACAGGCAGAGGAAGGAGGGCCTGAATGGAGCTTGCCATGGGACGGGAACCAGAAAAGAGTGCCACCTTGAGGAAAGCATTAACAGGAAGTGGTCAACAGGGTCAGAGACCACGAGAGTTCCCTAAGATAAGGATTAAAAGTGTCCACTGATTTAAAAAATACTTTTTTAAATCAACTATGCTAGAAGACTGAATTACCTATCATCTATGCTTTATATTTAAAAATTATGAAACTATTGTCATATGAAGTGGTAAATAGTATATAGCCAAAAACTATAGGGAAAGTTAATAAAAAGGTGTGCCAGCTAATTAATAAATAATGTTATTTTTCTGGACGCGGGGTGTGAAGTATCCATTGAACAAAATGGGGAAAATGTTGACACCAACTGAAGTTTTGTGATAGGTACGTGGAAATTCATTATAGTATTCTCTCAACTTTCATATGTGTTTGAAATTTTCCACATTTCCAGAATAAGTAAGTTTTTCTTAAATGTCCATTGCACTAGCAATAAAGAGATCCCTGGTGATCTTGGCAATTGCAGACTCTCTGGAGTAGAGGGAGCGGAAGCCCAATTCCTGGGGATGGGGGATTAGAAAAGGGAGAAATAGGATGTGTTTTCATACCAGATGCACAATTCACCAACATTCCATTTAACAATCAATGAGCCACCTATACCCCAAGAATCCCTGAGAAAAGAGAAGTTTGTTTCAGTCACTAATTACTTTCAGTCACCTGGTGTCTCCTACACAGGGACCATTCTCAGCTAGGGCCCAGCAGCAAGTAGACAGTTCTTCCTCAAAAGGAGGAAAATTGCTTGCTAAAGGATGCCCGAGTTTGCTCCTACATCCTAGAATACTGCATTGTGATCCTTCTGTCAGGATTTGCCATGGGTTCAAAGATCACCCTCATCTGCTGTAGATACTTGAATCACTTTTGGATCTGCTGGGTCATCAGGACCATGTGGCAGAGCTGCTTGCCCTTCAGCCTGGACCACCTGAAAGCCTTCTCTTGCTCGGGGCCCCACTCAAAGGTGGCACCCTTACAGATCAGTCAATAGATTAGAGCATTGTACCAAACATAATACATGTTGCCTCCAAAATACACATAAGCCCAACAAGTGCTGTGTCTCTTATTGCCAGTGAGGGGCATACCCATTGCTGTCGAGTCAATTCTAACTCATAGCAACCTTATAGGACAGAGTAAAACTGCCCTATAGTGTTTCCAAGGAGTGGCTGGTAGATTCAAACTGCTGACCTTTTGGTTAGCAGCAGAGCTCTTAACCACTGGATCACCAGGTCTTGCTTTCTACCACAGTAGCCCTTATTCCACAGGTCTAGAGGCTCATGCATGAATTTTATCTGTTGCTGAGGATGACTATTTCAATTATACACCTTGAAATTAAAAAAAAAAATTGCAGGATTAGTCCAGGGTTCCACTGGATACATTGGTCTTGAGTTAAAACTCCCAGTTATCACCTGACCCACCTCATCCCCTACACTGTGGCTTTCTGGGCCCTCAGGAATTAGCACTAGATAGACTCAATGCCCACTAATCCCTGAAAAGCCTGTGTATTTTCCTTTCCACAGTGTACAGTTCTCTGACAAATGGCCCAGTACCCTTTGAGGAGGCTAAAAGGAAGATTTGCCATGTGTATTTGTGTTGCTACTGAAGGGTCCTTCCTGAAGGCTACTGGTCTTTCGCTCGAGGGACTTTGGGTCAGGCTTTTTCACAGGTGCTCAAGTCAGGCTTCTTCTGCTTAACAGGCCTGGAGGTTTTTGTTCGTCTGTTGTTGTGTTTTACTGTTCATATTATATAAAGGAGGACCTTAGAGGGCTACCCATCTATTTTGGTCTATTTGGCACTTGGTCAATCAGCCTTTGCTAAAGTCACCTGTGAGTCAGACCATTCTGATTACCACTTGAGGTCTGATGTTCCTGGTGGTCAAGTGCTTCTGCTTATCCTCTGTTCCCCTGGGATCCCATCATTTCCACTGAAGTCATGGAGCCCTTACTGTGGCAGCATCGTCCACCGATATGCCCAGCCTCCAGAAAACAAGTACTACAACGTGTTTCAAAGATGTTCCCCTCATGAACGTATTTCTTCATGCCTTGGTGAAGGGAGTGTCTTCTAGGCTCTGTAAAAGTTAGGAGTGTGGAAGACATTCCCGGGTGGTACAAAAGGTTAAAGCACTTGGCTGCTAACTGAAAATTTCACAGTTTGAGTCTACCCAGAGGTGCTCAGGAAATTGAAAAATCAGCCATTGAAAACCCTACAGAGCACAGCTCTACTCTGACACACATGGCGTTGCCGTGAGTCAGAATCAGTTTGAAGGCAACTGCTTTTGGTGTGGGGGTTTTGTTTTTGACTTTTGTTTTTTTGGAGTATAGAACTTGGCCAGGGCGTATGAGTGAGTCACATAGGGTAAATCTACCTAAACATTCCTGCCTTTGTCTTTGGATCCTTTACTCCATATTAAAGCATTTCAATTTCGATTAGCATAGGCCTCCGTTGAATCCAGGTTTTAGTCAACCAGCTAAGCAAATAATGAAAACCACTCCGAATTGCTCGAATTGGCATGTTGATTCTCAGGTGAATATTACCTATATCAATAATACATCCCATACATCCCCTTTCTAATTCTCACCTTGAGATCGCTGTCCTGGATATCACCCAAAACCTAGCAGTGTTGTGAATTCAACTGACAATGTAATTTGGCAACTGCAGCACAAAACTCTTACCTTGATAAACTACGTAACGAGCTCAGCACTCCCCTCTTCTGTTGAGTTTATCATCTCTGGCTTCTACCAACAGTGAGTAAATGAAGGAAAGACAGGAAGAAAAAACACAAAAGCTAACCACTCCTCAGTATGTGTATTTTAATGCAATGAAAATTATGCTCCTTTCTCCCTGGTTTAGCACCTACAGAAAACACTCCCACATACACTACCTAGATTTCTGCTGATATAAATTAGCAAAATCTTACAATTCTTTTGTTGTGTATGTCTCCTAGCAGATTGACTCTGCAATGAGTCCCCTGAGGCAGGCAAGGATCTAACTACCATTATGGGACTGGAGACAATGGGAGTGGGGCATGAAGAGAAGCCATTCCCCCTTGCCTGGTAGATAGAAAAACATGTCTATAGTATTTTGCAACTCTTCCCATCAAGAGGTGGAGTCTACTTCCCCAGCCCTTGCATCTGGGATGGCCTTGTGACTTGCTTTGATCAACAGAATATGATGGAAATGACATCATGCCAGTTCCAGAGTCCAGGCTTCCAGAGGCCTTGTAGCTTCTGCCTTCATCCTCTCAGATCCCTGAGGCTACCATGCCATGAAGAATCCTGGGATGGAGAGAGAGGCTCAACTCTCCCCGCTGAGCTCAGCAGCCAGTGATGCAGTTACAGGAGTGAATCCAGACAAGACCAACAGAAGAACTGCCCACCCAACCTACAGAACTGTGAAAAATAATAAAGTGTTTTTATTTTAAGTCACTAAGCGTGGAGTGGCTTGTTATTCAGCAATAAACAACTAAAATACTTTGCAAGGTAACTTCCAAGGCAAGGTCAGTTCAAGGTCTTCAGGCAAAGCAGTCACAGCCTCATCAGGTAAAGGAGCAGGGACTGTGACCGCTGAGAAGGAGGCTCGGGACTAGGGGTGCTCTAAATCATCCCAATCTTCCCATATGTACTTTTTCTAATTCCCACCCTGGGATCAGTGCCCTGAATATCACCCAAAACCTAGCAATGCTATGTATTCAACTGACAATGTAATTTGGCAACCGCAGCACAAAACTATCTTGATAAACAAAGTAACACGCTCAGCACTCCCCTCTCCTTCCTGTGCCCCCGTCCCCTCTCCTGTTGAGTTCCTGATCTCTGGCTTCTACCAACAGCAGGTAAATGAAGGAAAGACAGGAAGAAAAAGTACAAAAGCCGACCACTCCTCAGTATGCGTATTTTAGTGCAAAAGCCCTAATTCTTGCTGGAATGGTCAGGTGGGTCAGCCCGTGCCTGGGCATGTGAACTCGGGCTCCCCCCACAAATGAGACACTGGAGATGGGAGTGGGGCGAGGTTCAGCAGACAGGTCCATGTTGCACTAAGAGAATAGAAGAAGGGAGAGCAAATATAGTGAAGGATCAAGTCCCTGTGTGCAGTCAGAGATGCTTGGACAAAGCATTGGGAGCACAGAGGAAGCCATGCTTCTGCCTGGGGAGCTGGAAGGTTCCCTGGGGGACTTGGAGACCTTTGACATGGACCTTAAAGGATGAGGAAGGGCTCCATGGGCAGAGATGGAGAAGGACATACCAGACAGAGAAGACAACCTGAGCAAAAGGAAAAAGGGAGAAAAAGTCCAGGAAGAAGTGGTGAGAAATTGAGTAACGCATGTGGGAGGAAGGGGAAATTGTAGGGACAGACCAGGGCAGATGGTGAACATCTGCTCTGCTCTTATTAATGTTCACTGACCTGCTTTGTGCCTCGTCCTGGGGCTCCCTGCCACCCCGAGCCTCCCTAGGAGCAGGTCTGCCTTCGGCTTCACATCCAGGCCTGCCTTCCATCTCCTAATCCCATGCTCCCCACCAGCTCCTTGCTGTGCTCTGAATTCGCCATGCAGTTTCAGCTACCACACCTCTGTTCATGCTGTTCCCCTCATCTGGAATGCCTCTTTCCCTCTTTTCTCTCCAGCTCTAGCACTCCTTCTTCCAGGGAGTCTCCCCTGATCACTTCAGCTCACTTTGCCCTGGAGGTTGTGTGGCATAATGGAAAGAATGAGGGTTTAAAGTCACAGAGAGGTGAGTTCAACTCCCAGTTCTGCTACGTGATCTTACATTACTTACCTTACTTTATTAAAAGCTAATATTTACTAGCCACATATAATTTGTCAAGTGTCATGGATTGCCTCATGTAACTTTTACCACAATCTTGTGAGAGAAGTACTGTTACCACTTCTGCTTTACTATTGAGGGCACTGAAGCTTGGAGAGGTTAAATAACTTGCCCGAGATCACAGAGCTAGGGAAGGGCAGAGCTGGGACTCCTGCCAGGCCTGTCAGACTCCAATACCTTTGCTGCTAAGCACCACAGCACCAAACCACCATTTGCCCCACCCGGGGACTCTAGTAGGCAGTCAGTAAAAGAGTAACCTCCAGTTCTCCAGTTCCCCACACCTGCACCCGCATCGAGGGCCTTCACGATCCAGCAGGGTCATCATCTCTGAGACTTTTAACAGTCACCATGATGGGAATAGAGTCCCTGGATGGTGCAAAACAGTTAACGTGCTCAGCTGCTCAAAGGTTAGAGGTTCGAGTCCGCCCAAAGACACCTCGGAATAAAGTCCTGGCAATTTACTTCCGAAAAATCAGTTATTGCAAACCCTATGGGGCATAGCTCTACTCTGACACACATGGGGTCACCACGAGTCTGCATTGACTCCACAGGAACTGGCTATGGTGGGCATAACAATGGCCTCCAGGTGGCAGAAAAGCTCCATGCAGGACTGCGATGGGCCACTGGGGGCGCTAACACTGGCGGGAGCCCTAGCCTCTACCCCAGCCCTAACCCACCCGCCTCCCCTGCCTACACTGCCACCTTCCACACCAGCAGCTCCACCTCTCACTGTGAGGGTGCTAGATATCCCAGATGAGAGCATGGCCTTGTACCCCCTTCCCCTCCTGTGCCGGGATGGAGGAGTGTTGCCTCCGGGCCATCTGGGCCACCCCCATACCCAGGTCTGGCTTCTTCCACTGCCCACTCCCACCTGATGCTGGAGCTGTAGCAGGCCAAACCCTGGGGCCAGAAGTCCTAGGTTCCAGCCCAGGCCCTGCCTGCCACTGAGCTGTGCCTGTATTAGAATGACTTCCCACCTAACCGGGCTACTGTGGAGATTAAATGTGCAAACTCTAGGCAGGTTAGACCCTTTCATTTTTGGAATCTGGCCAACCCCCTACTGCTCTTGCATGGAGGCAAGAGCAACTGTCTAGGTTCAAATCCCAGCTCAGGCCCTCGGGCAGTGGAGCCTCAGGCAAGTCACTTAATCTCTCTCTGCTTGTTACTACCTCACCTGTAAAATGGGGGTGATAATCCCTACCTAGCCAAACTGCTGCTGTTTTTGTATGCTTCCAAGCTATTTGGAGGCTTGAAAAAATTATATATATTAAATGACCAACCTGGTATTTGGTACACGGTAAGAGTCATAGTGGAGCCCTGGTGGTGCAGTGGTTAAGAACTCCATTGCTAACCAAAAGATGGGCAGTTCGAATCCACCAGCCACTCCTTGGAAACCCTATGGGGCAGCAGGGTTGCTGAGTCGGAATTGACTCAACAGCAACAGATTTGATTTTGGAGTCATAGTGGCACAACAGTTAAGCGCTCAGCTAACAGAAAGATCAATCAGTGGCTTAAACTCACTCAGCAGCTCTACGGGAGAAAAGACCTGGTGCTCTGCTTCTGTGAAGACTACAGCCTAGGAACACTATGGGGCAGCTCTACTCTGTCATATAGGGTTGCTGTGAATTGCAATCAACTTCCCAGCACACAACAGGAGCAAAACAGTGTACCGGCTGGTATTATTCATTATTTTGATCCAGAAATGCTTAATCACCCTTCAAGGCAGCCCAGATGCCACCTCCTTTGTGGAGCCTTCCTTGATCTCCCCAGGCAGTCATAGCTTCCTCCTCTGGGCTCCCACAGCCCCCAGCACCCCTCTAGCACAGCCCTTTCATTAATTCACTCAGGAAACATATTCTGAGTGCCTCATTTGTATAAAATACTGAATCTTGGTACAGAATGCACAGTGATGAACAGGCAGGCATGGTGTAAATTCTCCTGAAGCTTCCATCCTAGTAGGGGAGACAGTGAACACACCAATAGGCAGATAATGCCATAGTGCTAAGGAGCCAATAAAATGGGAAAACATGGTAGAGAAACTGGGTAGGAGGCGGGCTGCTTTATGTTAGACAATCAGGAAAGGCTTCTCTGAGCAGCTGAGTCCTAGACGACAAAGAGCTGTACTGCAAAGACCTGACAGAACCATTAGTGCAAAAGGCCTGAGGCAGAAGAATAGGTTGGCAGGTCTGTGAATGGAAAGATCAGGTGACCTAAAGCACAGCGAGTACTGTGCACACTTGTCACTGTCCCTACGTCTGCACCTTGAGAGCAGAGTATCGTTTCCTGTGTCTGCAGTACAGGCAGACCTGGGACTCTGAACAGTTTTGCTGATACCCCATTGTGGTAATAATGGGGATGAATCAGCTGGCCCTTCTGCAGCCCCATTCACATCTTAAGACAACTGCAGCTGGGGTGTTTGACCAGGTAGGGGCTCCCTCCTTACACCAACAACCCCCAGGGCAGTTTGTTGGCAGAGGGGATCCAGACAGAGGAAGTGGCCTGCCCAAGGTCACATAGTCAGCAAGTAGCAGAGATGGGGCTGAAACCCAGTTTCCTCTGCCATCAGCCTCCTGTCCTGTGCCCTTGAGGTACCATGTCAGGAGCCCTGGGCCATGAGAGGTAACTGTTTCAGGAGGGACCGTGTTGGGTCTCTTCTCCCTTCCTACTACAAACCCAACATGCTGTGTCATCTGAGAGCAAGGACTCCCCACAAGCTCTTTCCTTCAAAAGCCCTGCCGAAAGATAAATGTGAGCCTGAGTTTGCACCCTCTGTCCCTGGGTATGGAATGAGGTTAGCTGGAAACGAAAGGCTGGGGGCTGAAGACTGAGGCCACGCACAGCAGGACTGGGACGCCCTGGGCTCCAGGACCAGTGCTGTCTTCCAGGTTCTGCAGCCACAACCCCTCCAACGCTGCCAGGCCAACCTTCCCCAAAACAATTTGCCGAGTCAGTGTGTAGTGGACCTGCCGCACAGTATTATCCGTGCAGAGTGTATTGCCAACATTTCAGGTCCATGGGGGTTGTTAGTAGAAACCTGGCTTAACAGTGAGACCTTCTCCCCTGAGAAGAATGACCTGGGAATCTCAATCATCCAATCTTCTTCCATCCTCCAACAAAACTTCATTGGAAAGTTTTATTGAAAAACAAAATTATACAAATAAGTTCTCGGTTTGACAGCAAGTTTCTCCTTCCCTCCCCATCTCTGAAAAACTAAAAAAAAAAAAAAAAAAAAGTTCATTCCCAGGATGCCTAATATAATGATTCTTGACCAGAGTTTGCCAGGACCCCCTCCTGTGAGCTATTTTCCAATCCCCCTTATGGGGGCCAGGGCCCTTGTGGGGGTGCCTGGTCCCAGGGGCTGCAGCACCTAATTTGTAGTTGAGGGAAGTTGGGAGAAGGCTGGCATAGAGCTGGGCTGAGCCATATCCCCAGCTGGATTCTGGTTCAGATGAAAAAACACTTGGCTGTAAGTATGTATGCTTGACTGAGGCAGACTTGATCCTAGGGCTCTGAGGCCAGGGCACGGTGACTACTGCCAAATCCCACAGGATATGGAGTCTCTGGGCCCAGCTTCATGGTATCTGGGGCCCATGTCCAAGTGGAGTGGATTCTGGCTGGGAAGGTCTGCTCAGACACTCAGCAACCCTGGTCTGTTGCCCCACCCCACCCCACCCCGTGGAATGTTCAAGGCTGGTACCTCAGATCCCCACCCCCCCCACCCCCACCATAGCACCCATGTGTCTCAGGAGCCTTCGGCTACCTCCTGACATCCTGTGCCCACCCTGGGGCCCTACAACTCATCACGCATCTTGTCACCCTTGGGCCGGACCAGGCGCCCAATGAACAGCAGGGAGCCACTCTGGGTGTCTCGCACCAGGAAGATGAAGGGGTGATCAGCGTAGAACAGCTTGGGGCTGCGTAGCTCCTCACGCCCGTAGATGTCCTGGTCAAAAGGGTTACCCTCTGTGTCCCACTCAAAGGCAGCGGCATGGTACACGCTGGCCAGGTACAGGTCCTTCTTGCCCGACATACGCGACAGGTCTGCCTTGTTCTTGTCGATGGCCTCAGTCAGGCCCAGGCCAGCCAGGTGTTTCTGTGGGACCAGGTGGGCGCCAGGTGAGGCCATGACAGCCAAGGTTCATAGACCCTCACCCTCCATCCATGCGGCCTACCATCTCCTACCCTGCCCACTCCTCAAAGAGTAAAGAACCTTATATGTACCAAACACAGCACTGGGCCCTTCAGACTACTGCTTTCTTAATTCTCATGACAATGTTGCAAGAGATTCTAATCCCCACTACACAGAGAAAAAAACTGAGACTCAGGAGAGAAGTCAGAACTCACCCTTGGCACTCTGAGCAATCTCTACCAGGGCTTCACAACATGCGGTTCATGGGCCAGCAGCATCAGCACCACCTGGGAACTTATTCTAAACTCACATCCCCTGACCCCAGTCCAAAGCCACTGACCCAGGAACCTTGCTGTAATCAACTCTCCAGCAGAATCTTCGCACACTCAAGTTTGAGAAAGACAGATCTAAAGGATAGCTATGTCCACATCATTCTGGGACTTAGGTATGACTTTGGACAAGTTACTTAACCTTTCTGAGCCTTGGTTTCCTCATCTGTAAACATAGGGTTTATAGTTCTATCTAAAAAGTTGTTTTGAGGATTAAGAGTTTAATACATATAAACCACTTAGAAGGATGCCTGGCACCCAGCAAGTGCTCAGTTACATTCAGCTACCTGTGTGATCATCACCTTCCCGAGGGCAAGGCCCACACCTCCTCCCCCAGCCTCTCCCACAGCAGAACTGAGTACTGCCTGGACACCCAGGGGTCTCAGGGAAGCCCTGCTGAGCTGATGAATGGGTGCCCCAAGCCCCGCCTCCCTTAAGCCCTATAGGCCCAAGTTGAGTCACCCCTCACCTGCAGGTCGTGGGTCACCTCCACCACACCCTTGGGCAGCGAGATGGCCACAGCCTTCTTCTGCATCTTCCCCATCCACATCTTCAGCTGCTCCTTGGTCAGCAGCTTTTCAAGGCGCTCGAGGGGCTCCACGTGGTGGGGCATGAGAATGATGAGGCTGGAGAGCTTGTGGGCCAGGGGCATCTCCACAATTTGCAGCTTCTCCTTCTCATCATCATAGTAGTTGTAGAGGCCTGGGAGAAGGGCAGAGAAGGCATTGGGCATGCTGTAGCATGTGGGTAAGCCAGTCCCCAAGCACCCTCAGACACCTCCTCTCATCCCCCTGCCTGGCAAGGCACCTACCTGTGCGATGCATCATCGTGACACCCACAGTATAGGAACGGGTCACCATGAAGCCACGGTTGTCCACCATCTTGTGATGGAATCTCTCGTCCCAGTGTGCTGTAGTGAGATGCAGAACACGAGATTTGCTATGAGACACGCCCCCCGCCCCAAGACACAATCATAGCCCACACCATCCCAACTGCACACCCTGGATTTATCCCTGCCACCAGGCCTCTGCTCCATTCCTCAGGGCCCAACTGTGGCCCAGCTCCTCCCTGAGCACCCAGCCAAGGAGTACTCTGATTTAGGGAGGGGTTCTTGGCCCCAGGACATGCTGCCTGAGGCTGTGGGTCTCTACAGTCAGGGCCTGGCTGCTCCCACGTGACAGGGAAGTCCTTCAGAAGGAGGACCCTCAGCTCAGCCACCTCAGTGTCCACCTCCATACCCTGCCCTAGCACTGGCGCTGAACTGGGCTTTCCACCCCACCTGCTACCTGTGGGGTCTGTGCCCTGGGCAGGAAGCACCCTAAGACCAGCTTTAATTCTTGTTTGCAAACTGTCTCTGTGGCTAAAAAAATAACCAAAACACCATGTAAGTGACAATGGCCTGAGGCCTGCCTTGCCTTTACAACAGACCTGTGTTCAAATCTAGACTCCGCCACCAACTGACAGACCTTTCCACCTCTCCTACCTTGGTCTCCTCATTTGTCAGTCAGAGGTTGTTGCCTCATCCTCACAGCAATTGTAAGGTTAACAGTCAATATACATAGGTACTCAAAAATATTCACTAACCCCAAATTGAATATCCAATTCAATACTGACACCTGGGCCTGAGTCCTGGCTCTGCTACCTCCTAGCTGAGCCTGCTTCTTCTCCTGTGAAATGAACACAGCACTGCCTGCCCCCAGGTTTGCTTTGAGGATTAGGGGTGATCACAGGTATGGGGCCTCTCTCCAGCTCACTAAAAAACCTGTCACTGTCGAGTAGATTCCGACTCAGGGCGACCCTATAGGACAGAGTAGAACTGCCCCATATGGTTTCCAAGGGGTGACTGGTGGATTCGAACTGCTGATCTTCTGGTTAGCAGCCGTAGCTCTTAACCACTATGCCACCAGGGACTCAATACCGAGGCAGAATTGATTGTTGAATTTTACTGATGCCAAAACACCTACTCTTTGAATTTTAACATTTCTAAAATTAGATCTTTTTTTACAAGCGATAGCATTTGATTTGATACAATATGTAGGATCATGTCCTCTGGAGTACCTCTGCAGAGTTTGAATCCCTGCCCTCTCAAAACCTTGGTTCCAGTACAGAAAAAGGGTTTAATAACAGTGCCTGCCTTGAGAGGTTCTGAGGGTTAAATGAGAAGAGGTAAAATGCTTAACACAGGGAATACTGTTATAACTCTTGTTACTGGTTGTGGGGAGGGCAAGACCCCACCCTCGGCACTCTCTCACTGTCCCTGGTTCTGGGCCCAGGCCCCCTCTCCCAACCTTGTCCTGGACTCACGCTTAAAGAACATGGCGTTGACCAGCAGGGCGCCGTCTGTGCGCTCCACGTCTTTGGTGACCTCAGGCAGCTTGCCGTCGGTGGTCTGCGCGGCCCACTCATTGATGGACTGTAGGGCGCTGCGCTTGTCGCGGAAGTTGATCTTGGAGTGCTCACAGTTGTAGTGCTGTTTGCTGCTGCGCACAAAGTCATCGGCAAAGCTCACCGAGCTGGGCCCATACAGCCGGCTGCCCAGCTTCCAGGTCACATTGCGCGCAGTGTTGTTGCTGAACGAACGCAGCAGCTCACCCAGGCCCGCGTGTACCTCCTCGTCACGCAGCTGCTCTGCACTCAGCACTGCCTTGGCCTGTGATGCCGTGGTCGCCTTGCCACCCAACGACACAAGCCCCAGTGATGAGGCCACCACCACGGGCGACAGCAGGATATTCTCCACTGCCTGGTCCTTGGCCATAGCCTGGTACAGACTGAAGGCCAGGCCAGCACTGCGCTCAGCCAGTGTGGCTGCCTTAGGGCTCAGCTTCTCTGGGGTGCCAGGAGCTGCGGCTGCTGCAGCCGGCTTCTTCACCTCAGCAGCCAGGGCCATGGCCAGGAAACAGAAGGTGCTGATGAGCAGAAGGGCCCGCATGTCTGGGAGGTGGGCTGTGTATACCTCAGTGGACCTGTATGGGCTACAGAAAGAGGGTGGCCCTGAAGCCCTAGGCTGTCCTCCCTGTCACCAAGTCCCCAGGTGGTAGCAGCAAGAAAGCGAGTTCTGGGGAGCCCAGACCTGACTGGGGGCTAACCAGGATAGGGGTCTGTATGCCCACCGTGTCAAAGGCCTTCCCTGATGTCTCTATCCAAAGCAGGGTTCCCACCAAGTCACCACCTGACCACCCTATTGATTCCTTGCATTGGAGTTACCACACATACTTATTTTTGTTTATTATGTATTTATTTCTGTGACCTAGACTGTGACCTCCAGAAAGACAGGAAACAAAACTAGTTTGGCTCCCCACTATATCCCCAGTGCCTAGTGCACAGCAGATCTCAGCTGTTTCTGAATGAATATAAAACAGGGTCCCTTGGCCAGGCCTGGGGTCCTCATCAGTGTGTATACAGGACCCCGATCTCACACAACCACGGTGTCCTTTTCCAGCAGGAAAAAGCGATCGCCAGGCTGAGGATCTCCAAGAAGCCCAGGTGCCTGGGCAAGGACTGTCACATAGGGCAGAGCTATAGGCCTCCCCCTCCCCCTCCCCCTCCCCCATGCCTTTCATTCTGCCCTGGGATGTTAATTAATCACTGGCTGGTTCACTCATTAAATGGGGGCTGCCCAGGCAGAAGGGGACAGAAGCTGGCTGAATGGACATCGGAATACAGTGCGGAGAGAAGTATGCTGACTCATAGGGGGGAGAGCAGCTAGGTGTACATAAACCCAGTGCCATCGAGTCAATTCCAACTCATAGCAACCCTATAGGACAGAGTAGAACTGCCCCCATAGAGTTTCCAAGGAGCGCCTGGCAGATTTGAACTGCCGACCCTTTGGTTAGCAGCCGTAGCATTTAACCACTATGCCACCAGGGTGCAAGGTGTATATAAGTTTTTGTACAAGAGACTGACTTGTTTTGTAAACTTTCACTCAAAGCACAATAAAAATAAGTTAAAAAAGAATAAAAGAGGGCTGCCCAAATGCTCCATTCTACCGCCCCAAGGGAGATCATGAGTGCTTGTCTATGTATGTGTCTGTCTGTTGGGGGGAGGGGTAATTCACCCCTCTCTTGAGCCTCAGTCTCCCTTCTAAGCTGCAAAGGCCTGGACCTCCATGCCCAAGGCCTCTATCTTGGCAAGAACTTGACCTGCCCACAGCCCCTGGAACGAATGGGAAATTCCCAGAGGAAAAGGTCGTGGGGCCAACTCCTTCAGAAACTTACAGAGGGGGGTGGCTTCCTGAGAGAGCAGCAAGGACAGGATGCTGGAGGAGAGGTGAGTCACAGTTCAATCAACACCCCCCGCCACCACCACTACCACCACCAAAGGCTGGCCAGGTGTGTGTCCAGCCTTTCAGGAAGCTGTGGCCATATTGATTTCATTCTCCCTTGCCATGTGACAGCCACTGCCACATAGGCCATCTGCTCTGTGGCTTTGGGGTTACCTCAGGCCCCTCCCCAAGCCAAAGCAGTATCAATGCCCCCTAGGACGAGCCCCACTTCACTTCTGTCTTCGGGGATGAATCAGGACAGTCTCTTTACAAAGAATAGTCCCATGCTTCCCTCTTTCAGATAATTTCCCCTCTACTTCACATAGCAGAATGGAAGAGGAGATGACTGTGAAAAGGAACCTCACTGGAGGCTAAGGGGAGGCTGGGATCCAATCCTGGGGTCCTCTTCGAGAAAGACCGAAAATTCAGAATCCTGGTGGAAGACCCTCAAGACTGTGGCCTGCCTGTGGGATCATGGGGTTTCAGGAAGACTCTTTGGCTGCAGCCATCCCCACCTCCCTGGACTGCCACCCTCCTAGAGGGTCTTGAAGTACAGTTTAAAGGAGAAGCAAACGGTACCCGAGGGAGGTAGGGGAAGGAGAAAGGGCCACTGAGATCCACAAATGCCTGGTACAAGAAAGATCTCAGTCCTACCCTAAAGTACAGAGTAGTTGGGGGTGGGCAGAGCCCTTAGGGCCTAGATTAAGCTCCAGGCCACCTCCCTCCCAGCCCTGGTTCCTTCCCCACCAAGCCTGGAGCAGCAAAGGCAGAGTTAACTATAATATATGGTTTAAATGGGGGTGCTTCCAGAGTAAAATGAGACACTACTAATTATTACGCCCATACAACAGACATGGTCAACCCACTCTAAGGCCACCTCTAGTCCAGAGAGCTGATGCTGGATCTCAGGTCTCTGCAGAGGCCACCAGCATCCCCTTGGGAGGCAATCAAGGGACCTGGCTCCCAGCCCTGCCACGCGGCAGACACCATCTTGATAGCCCCAATCCCCAGCCAACCAGAACCTCAAAGGGCTGGGAGGAGCTTTTCAAGAAAGCTCCAAATCACTAGTTTGGGATTCCTCAGGCTGCCACACAACTTCGCTCCTGCTCCCGGTGACGTGGCAGGCAGGAAGCTGAATTCTCACTGCCAGCCAGCAGAGCGGGGCTTCCACCCGGGAAGCAGGAGGCCTCAGTTCAGGTCCCAAGGATTTGCTGTGACACTCCAGGAGCCTCCTCAGGACTTAGTTTCGCATGTGCACATCAATCTATGAAGGAATATAAGCAGCTGGGGACAAGGGCTGCCATGCTACAGCTAGCAGCAGGAATAGAGAAAGGCGAGTTACTGCAAGCAAACCAGCCCATGGCCCAGCCTATCTTGCCACAGAGAAATCCCAGCCCTCAGGCCAAGGTTAGGCAATTTACAGTGCCACCAAAAAAATACAAGATCAAATTGCCAGTTGGGGCTGGATTTGGGCTTGGGTAAATCAGAGGTATGGAGAGGAGATGCCAGGGGGCCACCAAAGGGTCTCAAACCCTGCAAAGTGATTTGAAGGAGTCTAAAGTACCTTGAAACTGTCTCAGAGGGAGGTCACTGCCTGCCTTTTTCATTCTGAAAGAAAACAGAAGTGTGAGGAGGACGGGCAAAAGGGGAGGTGGTAAGGACAGAAAGGGCACCCCATCTACACTCAGCCCCTAGCAGGGAGGCCACAACCAGCCCCAGATCTACAGGGGCCTTGGAGGCCAATCCCTCCCTGTACAGTGGGGGAAACTGAGGCCAGAGAGGAGCAGGGAGCTACCAAAGTCCCACAGGGATCAGTGGGGGCCAGGCCTCCAAGCACAGGGCTCCCTCCTCTCAGAAGCCCCCACAGAGCTCCTCCTGAGGGAAGTATGTGGTGTCCCGTTACACAGCCAGTGCAAAAAAAAAAAAAGTCTCTGCTGGGAATCCCCATGACCAGAGACAAAAGCAGGGGACAGGAGGCCTTGGAAAGGGGGATGGGCAGGTGAACTATCTGAGGGCCAGGAGGGTGTGGCTCCAGCCAGAGAGTTCCAGGGATCCAAAGCCCCTCAATTTTCCTTCTGCCTCCATCCGGGCCCTGGCCCAGCGGGGTTAGCCGGAAGCCTGGGAAGAGGAGGAGTCGGAACTTTGGGCCGAGCTGGAAGTGTTTTTATTCTTCTTCCGTCTCTCAAACCTCCTCAGGAATGCCCCTGAGCTGGGGGCAGGGAACGTGGCCTCTGGAAGTGCCCTTAACCCTGCAGTTACTCCAGAAACCAGGTGGCAGTGGGCTAGAGCATAGAAAAAGGGTGACGGGTGACCAGAAGCCTTCTGCTCAGCTCCCCCTCCCCCCCCCCCAGCAAGGATGCACACCCAGGCAACTCCTTACCCACTCTTTTCCTTTTCGGGTGGGAGAAGGGGGAGATTGATGCTAGCCAAGTCCCTCCTCTAACTACCATCATCTACACACCACACCACAGGCCACTAGAAATGCAGCCACCATTGGCGACTTTTCCCAAACCATGAGGACCCCAAGAGCCAAGAACCTCACTCCAGGAAAAGCCAAGGTGACTCTTTTCCTACCATCCAGCCTCTACCTTCAGTAGAAGTTTAGATGCCCCCCAATAAGCTCATGAGGCACCTTGGACTGCAAAGCTACTCTGTTTCCCTAGTGTGGCTGCAAAGGGCCCCAGACCCCATCTCCTCCCCCTCCATTCCTGCAGAGGGTCCAGTCTCAGCACCCTGGCCCCTAGCCCCACTGTCTCCTCTTTGCCACTCCCTCGCCCCAAATTTCTAAGGGCTTCTCCACTTTTTCCAGATCTTCCGAAAGCCCTGGTCCCCCATCCCTAGACCTCAGCCTTGCTGCCCGCATCACCATCTAACCCGGATTCTCGATTCCAAGCCCTCCCGCTCCCTGCATACCCCCCCACAATTTGAGGGCCCTGGGCTGGCCCCAACGCCTCCCGCCCCTTCTCACCCCCTCCCCCCCGAACACCCTCGAAGCTCCGGCGCCCTCCCTAGGCCGCTCCCGCCGCACCCAGGCCGGCCCCCGCCCCTCACCTGGGCCGAGTTCGGCTGGCGCGGGGACAGGAGCCTGCTCTCCGGCCGCAGACGAAACCTACTCTCCACCCGTTCGCCCGCTCTCTGGATCTATATATGGCGCCCCCCTCCCGCCCGTCCCGAGAAACTTCTGGAAAGTTGGAAAAGCTTCCGGAGAGCGCCCCGGCTCCACCAAAAAAGCCAAAAGACCTCCCCCAAGCCGCCGGGCCCCCGCCCCCTCGCTCTCCGGGCACTCTCCCGGCCCCTGGGTCCTACTGCCCTCCTCATCGGATGGCCGGCGGGGTCGCGGGGAGCCAGACGCCGGGCCTGGCACTCCGACCCGGACGTCCTCTGGAGCGCGCGGGCGTCCTTGGGCTCATCGGACACTCGGGACCCTTGCGGGGGACTCGGACTACTGAGCTGGAGAGGACACTGGGCTCCAGAGTCCAGCTCCCCGGCACAGCAGCCCCCGCTACCCCCGGGCTCTCTGACAGGCCGGCCTACCAAGGCGCCCATTCACTTTGGCACCCTTCACCTGCGGTGGCTTTGCCACGGAGCGAATCCGTTCCCCCGTTTTCGAGCTGAAACTTAACTGGGTTCTCCTTTCCCACTCCCACCGCATCTCTGCTCAGCCAGGGTCCCTCTCCTTTGCTTCAGGAGAGATGGGCAGACTTTGGGAGACACCCTAAACTCCTTGGCTGAGCTGAGATCAACCTCAATGCCCCGCAAGGCTGGGCATGGGGGGGGGGTTGAGTGAGCCCTACCCCCCGCCCCCGGAAAGACCAAGCCTTGGAGCCACAGAGGCAGAGACACCCAGGGAAGGTTGAGTGGTGCTGCTGGGCCGAGAGGAGTGCACCGGAAGGAAGGCCCGAGCTCTCCACTAACAGTGCTTTGTGACTCTAAGCATGTTACTTTCCTTTTCTGACCCTCAGCTCCCGTGGCTGTGAGATGTGGTGCCAAGTTGGTCCTTGTTTCCTTTCTCTCTTTCTTTCTCCTCGGTTATCCCGGTGCCCTCCCTGACTGGGTCCCCTCCCACGGGATCTAGGTCTGGCTATCAGCTCCTCCCACCCTGCCCTCCCACAACTGATAGGCTCTTGAGCTCTGAGTTAAGCTGGAGTATTCATTACTGTTCCCAGTGCTGAGGATACTGCTGAGAACTGGACAAAGTCCCTGCCCTCAAGAATGTACATTCTAAGGAGGGTACTGCATGTCAGTAGATAACTCCGTCGGACAGAACGTTATTTAGAACCATCACCACCTCATCCCCTGTGCAATCTTCTTTAATAGTGACATAGACAAATGGGCACAGTTGGGAGAGGAAGGGATATGGTGGAGAGACACATCATTCACTCGTTCATTTATTTAATCAACAAGTTGTGTTGAGCACCTTCTGTCTTCCAGGTGCATCACTGAATCCTGAGGTATAAATGAATCCCAGCACTGGGCAAATGAATCACCTGAGTCTCTGGTCTTGAGGCAGGGTGGTGGTTCCTTGGTGATGCAGGCCAACTTCTCAGTCTGTCTGGGTTAGGCCACTGCTAATCAAAAAAAAAAAAAAAAAAAATCCTGTTGCCAATTGACTCGTAGTGAGCCTATAGGATAGAGTAGAACCACCCCATAGGGTTTCCAAGGCTGTAAATGTTTATGGAAGCAGACTGCCACATCTTTCTTCCTGAATGGTGGGTTCAAATCATGGACCTTTCAGTTAGTAGCTGAGTACTTAACCACTGTGCCACAGGGCTACTCCTTGCTGCCCAGACTTCTGATTACAAGGGCTGTGGGAAATCTTAGGTCCCAAAAGCTTCAGACTCTTTGAATCAAAGGACTAGGATACTAAAGTTATCATCATAGAATATTTCTTATACTTGAAGCCCTATGGAATCTTTGAATCTAGCTAAGAATCTTAGAGTGTTAAATTCTCAGAGTCAAGGCAACTTTCAATAAAAATATTAAAGATTGGTCACTTTCTGCAGGCCCAGGCAGAAATCTTCTCTGCATTATCCCCAAAAGGTAAGCATCAGGCGCCTCCAGGCACAGGGTGCTCACTTCCTTCAGAAGCAACCCTGTATTCTTTTTTTCTGATCATTAACAAAATCTTCCAACCTTAGAGAGGTGTCCGCCTCTCTGGGGTGGCTGTCCTGGTTCTCATGTCTCAGCTGTGCATTGCTCCTAAGGATGAGAAACCAGTTGCCGTCCACTCCGACTCACAGCTACCCCATGTGTGTCAGAGCAGAACTGCACTCTATAGAGTTTTCAATGGCTGATTTTTCAGAAGTAGATTACCAGGTCTTTCTTCCAAGGCACCTCTGGGTGGACACAAACTGCCGACCTTTCTGTTAGCAGCTGAGAGCATTCACTTTTTGTACCACCCAGGGACTCTACTTCTAAGGATAAGTCCTTCCTATCCAAGGAAACCCTGACGGCATAGTGGTTAAGTGCTACGGCTGCTAACCAAAAGTCAGCAGTTCAAATCCACCAGATGTTTCTGGGAAACTCTATGGGGCAGTTCTACTCTGTCTTGTAGGGTCACTATGAGTTGGAATTGACTCAATGGCAACAGGTTTGGGTTTTTTTGGTTACAAACCAAAGAAAACAGCCTGGATTCCTGGCCAGAGAGGCCCCCGTCTGCCTTGACCCTAGGAGTTCAGCCCCAGGTTGTAATTTGTTCAATGAGCTAAAGGATAGGGCAGGAACAGAAAAGGTCCACTGAAATCGGCAGAATGAAGGAAAGGTTCACGTTGCTATCCAGCGGGTCCAGATTTCCAAAATCCCACAAAGACTTCCTTTCCTCCGCACTCTTGCATCTTTTAGATCTCTTAAGCCGCACCAGCACGTGAAGGGTAAGCTGAAGGTGCTATGACTATCCCATTTTGCAGAGGGGTAAACTAAGGCTCATGCTGTTAGATAAACCCAGAACCCTAGAAGGGAAAGTAGAAAGAAGCAATGCTCTCTATTAATAGATAAGGAAACTGAGGCCCAGGGAGGGGGTGGGCTCTAAAGAACCTGTCAGTCACAGAGTAGCACAGAAGCCTCTGCGGCCTGTCATGCTGCGTTATCACTGTGTCATCACCCTGTATTGTCACTGAATGTCCTGAAGACTCTGGAAGGGTACAGCCTTCTCCTTCTCACTCAGAGTCCCCAGCACTCACACAGGGCAGGGCACCAAACAGGCACCTGGTAAACACACCACTGAGAGCGAGAGCGTGAGGGGAAGTGGCTGAGCGTACTGAGCTACAAGCCTGGCCTTCCCAAGGAAAGAGAGGTAACGGCTCCTTTAAATTTCAAGGATCAGCAAAAAAAATTCAAGAGCCTTTGCCACATTATTCTTAGCTCTGAGCCCATCCCAGGATGACTGCAGCCCTCCCCCCACACTCTGAGGCTGCACTTTCTGGAAAAGCACCCTTTAGGGTGGGGAGGAAACTGAAATGCAGAAAAATTCTATAGCATTTCATGTCTGGATTCCTTCAGTGCCTTCAGCTCCCTGCAGTAACTGTTCCTGCCACCATGCAAGAGCCCAGCTGGAATCCTCTAGGTACCAGGAGGTATGGGCATTGGGAAAGAGAAAACCATTGAGTCCACTGCACCCACATTGTTCAGAGAGGAAAACTGAGGCCCAGAGAAGAACAGGAATTTTCCCAAGGTCACACAGGAAAATCAGAGTAGAGCTGGGCCAGAGTCTATGCCCTGAACCCCAAGCCCTCTTATCCCCATACCACCCTCAAACTGACCAGTGAGGTATGCAGGCCCAGATATTGCAGAAACATCTTTCCTTGGCCCCAGGGCTAGATTCACACACTCCTCACCCATAGAATCCTAGGACAGAAACTAACATGTCATCTAAGTGCCAAGCACGTTCCCGTATTTAATCCCTACAGTAAATAAGAATCTCTCCCTTTTTAACTGAGGACCAGAGAGGCTAGGCAGCATGCTCAAAGTCACACAGAAAGTTAGAGCCAGAGCTAGAACCGAGCTAAGTTCTGTTTGACCGTACCGTGTCCATAGGAGGGGAGTGGAGAGGACTGGAGTGACACTTAGGGGCCACTTTGCTGGGGCCAGGCCCTGAGTGAGGCACCCTAAATAGTATCTCACTTTTAATTATAGGACATAGTTTGGGAAGAAGTTTAATCTCTTTTTCCATTTTACATGGGAAAAAACTGGGCCCCAAAGAGGTTCCAGCAGCACAGTCCTGACTCAGCAGTCCCTCAGGGAGCCAGAGCTGCCAAGGGCAGCTCTCCTTTGAGCCTCTGTCCTGAGGCCAAGAATGTGCTCTTAGCTCAAGGCATGAGTCAAGGAAACACGGTTTGTGCAATCTTTGATTCTCCCTGGTGGAGTCTGGGGCCTTGCAACCAAGTGGGCTGTCCCTGATGCTGCCATGCAGGAGGGTAAGGGGCTGGGTGGAGGGGTGGGCGATAGCTTGGCCACTGCTTCATTCCTCCTCCTCCCAGAGCAGGCCGGGCCCCCGCTCCCACCCCTTTGCACTCCCTCTGTCTTGGAGTGAAGGCACACAGGAAGATGCAGTGCCTTTACCCACGGACACATAACACACACATGACATAACACCCAGGAGACACATGCCCACCGACATGCTCTATATGCACGTGTGTCTACCCGCTCACATGCCATGTTCACAGCACAAGGGGGCAGGGCCTTCACGCAGTCCATATGCACACGTCTATGTAGCTCTCCAGCAATCCAAAGGCACCATACATGGCATGCACGGGTGTGCCTAATATGTACATGTAGAGGCACAGACTCAAGGGAAACAGGTAGTTCACAGCGAGGAAGTCAGGGATCCCATGCTCATCTCTTCACCCCTTATTTGCTGAGAAACCTTGGGGCAGTCACTTCCCCTCTCTGGGCTTCAATTTCACTTTTGTAAAATGAGAGGGTGTGACTTCTCCAAAGCCTTCTCCTTACCAGCTCCTTTCTGCCTACTGACATTCCCCTCTGCCTTTTTCTTGAAACCTACTATGTATGATTGGGGTGCCATGTGCAAAAACCCAGCAAGGCAAGGATATTGTTCCCACTGGGAGATGGAATGAACCAGATACAAAACACAGTATCCTGACCCCAGCCCATGGTTCCATCCATTGCACCAGCTCAGAACTCTTCTGTGGCAAACTAGATGGTGACTGGCTACTGCCAATGACCACCCTGAAAACACAACGGAGAGTCCCTGACAGCGCAGGAAAAAAGTGGGGTGCCAAACTCAAATTCTAGTAAAAAGACAAGACTTAATGGTCTGACTGAGACTGGAGGAACCCCAGAAGACATGGCCCCTAGACTCTCTGTTAGCCCAGAACCAAAATCATTCCCGAGCCAATTCTTCAGACAAAGATTAGACTGGACTATAAGACATAAAATGATACTCATGAAGAATGTACTTCTTAGTTTAAGTAGATACACGAGACTAAACAGGCAGCTCCTGTCTGGAGGTGAGATCAGAAAGGGACAGGAACTGGTTGAATGGACACGGGAAGTCCAGGGTGGAAAGGATGAGTGTGCTGTTACATTATAGGGAGATCAAATAGGGTCACATAAAAGTGTGAGTATAAAAAATATGTGTATTTAGGTGAAGGGAAAGACAACACACAATACAGGAAAGGTCAGCACAACTGGACTAAGCCAAAAGCAAAGAAGTTTCATGAATAAACTGAATGCTTTGCAGGCCACAGTAGCAGGAGCAGGGGTCTGGGAACCACGGTTTCAGGGGACATCTAGGTCAATTGGCATAATAAAATCTATTAAGATGACATTCTGCATTCCATCTCGGTGCATGGCGTCTGGGGTCTTAAATGCTAGCAAGTGGCCATCTAAGAAGCATCAATTGGTCTCAACCCACCTGAAGCAAAGGAAAATGAAGAACACCAAAGACACGAGGCAATTATGAGCCCAAGAGGCAGAAAGGGCCACATAAATCAGCCTGAGACCAGAATAACTAGATAGTGCCTGGCTACCACCGATGGCTGCCCTTACAGGGAACACAACAGAGAATCCCTGATGGAGCAGGAGAGCAGTGGAATGAAGACTTCAAATTTATGTAAAAAGACCAGTCTTAATGGTCTGACTGAGACTAGAAGGACTCTGGAAGTCATGGTTCCCAGACCTTCTATTAGCCCAAGACAGGAACCATTTCCAAAGCCAATTCTTTTTGGATGGGGATTGGACTGGACTGTGGGATAGAAAATGATACTGGTGAGGAGTGAGCTTCTTGGATCAAATAGACACATGAGATTATGCAGGCAGCTCCGGTCTGAAGGGGAGATGAAAAGGCAGAGGGGGACAGAAGCTGACTGAATGGACACGGGGGATACAGGGTGGAGAGAAGGAGTGTGCTGTCTCATTAGGGGGAGAGCAACTAGGAGTACATAGCAAGGTGTATATAAATTTTTATATGAGAGACTGACTTGATTTGTAAATTTTCACTTAAAGCACAATAAAAAAATAATATAAAAAAATTGTGTATGAGAAACTACTTGAGCTGTAAACTTCCACCTAACCTAAAGCACAATAAAAAATAAAAACTCTTCTGTGGCTCCCAGTGGCTCCTGGAGAAAGTCTAAGCCCCTCTGTTGTCCTCACCACCTTGCATCAGGCGTGCTGGTTTGCAAATCCAGGGCCTTGGTGTTCCTGGGCCAAGACCTTCTGCCTGCTGAGGGCCAGAGCAGGGGAGGAAGCTCCAGGAGAAAGTTCAGCTCTGGCAGTTTTGGAGGTGAGGGAGCGTATTTTATTTCTGCGGGGACTGAGAGCTCCCTTCCTCCTCCCAGCCTACCCTCCCAGGCCTCCAGGAAGGGAAACGGCTCCAGCTGATGGATGTCACTGAATTGTGCATGTGAAAATGGTTAAAATGGCAAATGTTTTGTTACCTATATACTTACCACAATAAAAAGGAAAAGAATAGGAAGAAGGGTTCATACGTAACCACTGGCTGAAGGAGAAATTGGCACACACTTTCTAGAAGGCAGTTTGCACTGTGAGCTTTGCAAATACTTCACTGAACACTCCCCTGCAACATTGTATATACGGTAAAACTTGTGGAAGCTGCATAAGGTGGAAACCCATCAGAGAAGGAAAATTCAAATATTTTCCACTAATAGAGATTGATAAAAAAAAAAAAAAGTGGTAAGACTATACCCTGTCACAGGCGGAAAACTTGTGAGACCCGGAAAAACAAGGCAGTCCTGTGAGTTTGGCTCTCAGAGATTTCACTGTAATAGCAAAAGTTGGAAACAACCTAACTGTCCATCAATAGGGCGTGGGGATACCATGAAGCTAGGAAAAACATGGAGTGAGGAAGTCCTCTGTGTACTGATAGCTATTCCATCTCTTAGAGTGGAATAGCAAAGCGAAGAATGCTACGAATGGTATGCTACTATTTGGGTTAAAAAAAAAAAAGGAGGGGATATTTCTAATTGCTTATAGATGGTTACATCTGTGGAAGGCCACGACATAGGAAACTGGTCACATTTGTTGCAGGGCAGGGGAAGAACTGGATAGCAGAGGGGGAGGAAAAGATTTATCTTTCATTGCTTATGAATTTTTTTAACCATATGAATACATTATCTATTCACACATTTTTTTTATTAACTTTTATTGAGCTTCAAGTGAACATTTACAAATCAAGTCAGACTGTCACATATAAGTTTATATACACCTTACTCTGTACTCTCACTTGCTCTCCCCCTAATGAGTCAGCCCTGCCAGTCTCTCCTTTCGTGACAATTTTGCCAGCTTCCAACTCTCTCTATCCTCCCATCCCCCCTCCAGACAGGAGACGCCAACACAGTCTCAAGTGTCCACCTGATATAATTAGCCCACTCTTCATCAGCATCTCTCTCCTACCCACTGTCCAGTCCCTTTCATGTCTGATGAGTTGTCTTCGGGAATGGTTCCTGTCCTGTGACCACCGGGATTCCTCTAGTCTCAGTCAGACCATTAAGTATGGTCTTTTTATGAGAATTTGGGGTCTGCATCCCACTGATCTCCTGCTCCCTCGGGGGTTATTCACACATTTTTTAAATGTAAAATGGTTTCTGTTCTATTTGGAAAAATATCCATTTTTAGGAACTTAGTGTTAGGAAATGCTTTTTAATAACAGCAGCATAAGGAGAGGTACAAGGGTGTTCATCACAGCCTTGTTGGCAACAACAAAAAACCGGCAACGATGTCTGTCGCTGGAGATGGAATATTGTACAGCCATCACAAAGGGGGAGGCTGCGTTAATCCTTCCACGGAGAAAGAAGCTCTGTGGGCCGTCAAATGGAAAGTAAAGCAGTTTATAAAACAGCACATTTATGGAAACTCCATGTGCAGAGGTACAGGAGTCTGGGAAGATGTTCACATTTCATCAGAATGTCACAATGGGCTTATATACAACCAAACACCTCATGGGATTTGGTTTCTTGGAGGTCATGGCTTCATGGGACCTCCCAGAGAACTGACCTATTAACGCATTTAGTGCTTCTGTTCTGCCTCCTGCTTCGTTGTGTGGTGCCTGGGGTCTTCAAAGCTTGCAAGTAACCAACCAAGGTACAGCAATTGGTCTCTATTCACCTGGAGCAACAAAGGAAGAAGAGTCAGGAGTAGAGGAGAATATGGGAATGAGTGGCTAATTGCCTCCATGAATAGCTGCCTCCTTTGCCATGAGACCAGAAAAATTGGATGGTGCTTGGCTACCATTCCTAAATGCTTTGATCAAGGATTCTATAGAAAAATCTTGATCAAAAGGGGAAAAATTCAGAACAGAATTTCAAATTGTAATGAAATTCAGACTTTCTGGAGTCATAGAGGCTGGATGAACCCCTGAAACTATTGCTCTGAGATAATCTTTAAACCTTAAACCAAAAGTATCCCCGGAAGTCTTTAAATCAAACAAAAGTTTAACTTAATTAGTAAAGAATGTCTGCCTTGAGTATTGTGCTCTTTTAAATACTATCTATGTGGGATCAAATAGACAACTGCAACTCAAAAGATAGGAAACTTAGGGGGCAGTGAGATTATGTTAATGGGGGAGAAACAATTTTGAAAAACGAGGGTGAGAATGGTTGTACTACTTGAATAATGTAATCAGTGTCATCGAATTGAACATGTAGAAATTGTTGAATCGGAGTATGTTCTGCTGTGTATATTCTCAACAACAACAAAACAGAATAAATTTTTAAAAGTCAGGGTGGCTCTTTCTGGGTATGGGATGTTGAACGCTTCCCACTTAATTTTTCAAATATTTCTGCTGTTTGAAATTTTTTCTTAATGAGCTTGTATTTGATAAGTAAATAATTATATGTATAATGTTATATGACACAGTGGCTACAACAATGGGCTCAAGCATAACAAAGATTGTGAGGATGAAGCAGGACCGGATATGTTTTCAATGGTTTGTTCTGTTGTATGTAGGGTCGCTATGAGTCGGAACCGACTCGATGGCACCTAACGACACAACAACAGTGTATATATATATATATATATAACACATGTTGTTGTTAGTTGCATCAAGTCGGCTCCAACTCATTTTGACTCTATGTACTGTATAACAAAACGAAACATCGCCAGGTCCTTTGCCATCTCCACGATCTTTGATTTGTTTGAGCCCATTGTTGTGGCTGTTGTATATACATAATATTCTAGAAAAGGCTGGAAGGAAATACTTTTAAATGGTTTAATAGTATCTTTGGAGATGGGAATACAGGTCATCTTTAGTTTCTCCCTTCTGCTTCTTTGAATTTTTCAATAGCATATATTACTTTTGTAATCAGTTTTTTAAAAATTAATAAAATGAATAGAAAAGAAATATCCAGTGAGAGGTCAGGCTCTGACTTGGAGGTTCTGCCTGTGTGACAGGGGCTGGGATAGGTCAGGCCTGACAGGACATCTTGACACGCTACTATAGGCCCTGGGGGAGATGGGAGGCTAGAGGCCCCTCTGGCCTGGCTTGGTGTTTTCCACCAGCCCAAGCCTGCTGGCCTCAAACCTTGGGCTCCTTCGAGCTAGATCCTGACAGGATTTCATGGGAAGCGGCCAGGGCAGGGCAGGAAAGAGTCTCGACAAAGTCACCATGTGAGCGGACAGGACTGCGTGTAGGTACAGCTGCAGAAGTCAGTGGGCAGGGCCTTGAAGTCCTTTGGGGGCCGAGGAGCTTGAAGCTTCCTGCTGAAGGAAATTTAGCAGGAAAGTGAAAAGATGGCATTTGTGTTTTTAAAACACTGCCTGCTGAGTAGACAAGGGGGTGGGGGGAGAGTGAGAGGGAGAGCTCAAAGAGAAGAATGTCACCAAAACCCAGGAACCACGGGCAGGAGAGGACATGAAATGGGCACGGAGGGCCCAGGAGAAGGCGGAGAGAAGGAGGACACCCTGGTTTCTGGCCCTGGGTGAGAGTGTGGGGAACAGTCCCCTTTGGAAGGTAAGGAGCTCTTCAGTGAGGGTGTTGAACTCAGTCATCTGGGATTGGGGACCTCTAGGAGGCTGCAGCATCTAGAGAGAAGGCCAGGCTGGATGTGACAATTTGGGAGTTGTGGCACGGAGGAGTGAACGCGATGGAATACAAGATGTGTGTAGAGCAATTGCACAGGTTAAGAGGAACAGAGGCTGGCAGACAGGCCCACTTCAGGCGAAGGGGGTACCGCTGCCACCTCCAGGCAGGAGGGCTAGCAGGGCCACGGGTGGGGAGCAGGGCGCCAAGGAAAGAAGGCCCTGCAGAGGAGATGGAGCGCAGTCCCTTCCTTCCCCTCCTCCCTAGCTGAGAATGCTGGGGGAGGACCAGGCTGCCGCGTGGTGATTCCAGCCGGTGGGTGGGGAAGGCTAGAGCCGGGGTCTGTACACTCGGCCAGGCCCCATTGGCTGGTGGGGGCTGGAGAGGAGCAGAGACAGGCCCAGCTGATGCAACGTGGGCCTATCATTGCAGGTCCTGCTAAGGGGATGCAGTTGTGCTGGCCGCTGCCCAGAGGTTCCCGCGGGAGGAGGGCCCACTCTCAGGGCGGGCTGGAGCTCTGGGCCTGCAGCCTAGCCAGGCCCAAAGGCCATCCGTTCTAGGTCTGTTCTGACTCAGGAGGGAAACACGCGTCCCATGCAATCACCCAGAGCCCTCAGTGTGGGGGGGTGGGGGTGGGGCTAGAGATGGGGCGGGGTTAGGAGACCCACAGCTGATGCCCCACATACAGCTAGCTGTCCCATGCAGGCTCAGCAATCCCAAGTCCCTACAGGGAAGCAGGGGAGGAGAAGGGCGGGTGCTCACAAAGTCCAGGGCTCTGGCTAAGCCAGGCCCTGGGTTCTAGTGTGTGCTTATCCTCTAACTCCGTGTGTAACTTTGGGCAAGTCTCTGATCCTTCTGAGCCTGTCTGAGTTATCTAGGGCTGCTATAACAGAAATACCCCAAGTGGGTGGCCTTAATTAACAAGAAATTTATTTCCTCGCATGTTGTTAGGTGCCGTCAAGTCGATGTCAACTCATAGTGACCCCATGCGATAGAGCAGAACTGCCCCCTAGGGTTTACTAGGCTGTAGTCTTTACGAGAGCAGATCACCAGCTTTCTCCCTCAGAACTGCTGGGTGGTTTCACATCATCAGTGTTTCCGGTAGCAGCCAAGTGCTTAACCTTCCTGAATGAATTCAGGGCACCAGCTCTAGAGGACGGCTCTCCCTGTCCACTCTCGGGGAAAATCCTTGTCTCAGCTTCTCTAGTGTTGTTCTTGGATTCCTTGGTGATCTCCATGTGGCATGTATCTTCCCCTCTGTTTGTGCTTGCTTCTTTGTGTCTAATCTGCTTTTCATATCTCAAAAGTGAGTAGGTTTAAGACATGCCCTAAACTGACATGACCTCATTAAGATAACAAAGAAAACCCTCTTCCCAAAAGAGATTACATCTAAAGGTATTAAAAAAAAAAAAACGTTGCTGTCAAGTTGATTCCAACCCATTGTGATCATATAGGTCTGAGTAGAACTGCCCCACAGAGTTTCCAAAGCTGTAATCTTTACTGAAGCAGGCTGCGGCATCTTTACACTGCAGGGCGGCTGGTGGGTTCAAACAGTTGACCTTTTGGTTAGCAGCCGAGGGCTTAACCACTGTGCCACCAAGGCTCCTCTCTAAAGGTATTAAAAAAAAACAAAAATCAAACCCATGGCCGTCGAGCCAATTTCAACTCATAGCGACCCTATAAAGCAGAGTAGGACTGCCCAAATATGGTTTCCAAGGAGTAGCCAGTGGATTCAAACTGCCAACGTTTTGGTTAGCAGTTGAGCTATTAACCACTGTGACACTAGGGCTCCATCTCTAAAGGTAAAAAAACCAAACCTGTTGCCATCGAGTCAATGGCAGAGTGGGACAGAGTAGAACTGCCCCATAGAGTTTCCAGGAAGCACCTGGTGGATTCAAACTGCTGCCCTTTTGGTTAGCAGCCGTAGCTCTTAACCACTATACCACCAGGGTTTCCATCTCTAAAGGTATAGGGGTTAGGATTTCAACACACACACATATATATATATAAAATTTATTGTGCTTTACGTGAAAGTTTAAAAATCAAGTCAATCACTCATGCAAAAACTTATACACACCTTGCTATGTACTCCCAGCTGCTCTCCTCCTAACGAGACAGCACATTCCTCCTCTCCACCCTGTATTCCCCATGTCCATTCAACCAGTTCCTGTTCCCCTCTGCCTCCTCATCTCCCCTCCAGACAGGAGTTGCCCACATAGTCTCTTGTGTCTCCTTGAGCCAAGCAGCTCGCTCCTCACCAGTATCATTGTCTATCTTATAGTTCAGTCCAATCCCTCTCTGGAGAATTGGCTTCGGGAATGGTTCCCGTCTTGGGCTAACGAAGGGTCCGGAGACCATGACTCAACCAACACATATTTTTTTTTTTAATAATTTTTATTGAGCTTTAAGTGAACGTTTACAAATCAAGTCAGTCTGTCACATATAAGCTTATATACACCTTACTCCATAGTCCCACTTACTCTCCCCCTAATGAGTCAGCCGTTCCAGTCTATCCTTTCGTGACAATTTTGCCAGTTTCTAACCCTCTCTACCCTCCTATCTCCCCTCCAGACAGGAGATGCCAACACAGTCTCAAGTGTCCACCTGATACAAGTAGCTCACTCTTCATCAGCATCTCTCTCCAACCCATTGTCCAGTCCCTTCCATGTCTGGTGAGTTGTCTTTGGGAATGGTTCCTGTCCTGGGCCAACAGAAGGTTTGGGGACCATGACTGCCGGGATTCCTCTAGTCACAGTCAGACTAGACAGGAAGATACATGCCACATTAAGTCTGGTCTTTTTATGAGAATTTGGGGTCTGCATCCCACTGATCTCCTGCTCCCTCAGGGGTTCTCTGTTGTGCTCCCTGTCATGGCAGTCATCGGTTGTGGCCGGGGCACCATCTAGTTCTTCTGGTCTCAGGATGATGTAGGACTCTGGTTCATGTGGCCCTTTCTGTCTCTTGGGCTCATAGTCGTCGTGTGACCTTGGTGTTCTTGTTCTTCATTCTCCTTTGATCCAGGTGGGTTGAGACCCATTGATGCCTCTAGATGGCCGCTTGTTAGCCTTTAAGACCCCAGACGCCACATTTCAAAGTGGGATGCAGAATGTTTTCATAATAGTATTATTTTGCCAATTGACTTAGAAGTTCCCTTAAGCCATAGTCCCCAAACCCCCGCCCTTGCTCTGCTGACCTTTGAAGCATTCAGTTTATCCAGGAAACTTCTTTGCTTTTGGTCCAGTCCACTTGAGCTGACCTTCCGTGTATTGAGTATTCTCCTTCCCTTCACCTAAAATAGTTCTTATCTACTAGCTAATCAGTAAATAACCCTCTCCTACCCTCCCTCCCTCCCCGCCTCGTAACCACAAAAGTATGTGTTCTTCTCAGTTTATACTATTTCTCAAGATCTTATAATAGTGGTCTTATACAATATTTGTCCTTTTGCCTCTGACTGATTTCGCTCAGCATAATGCCTTCCAGGTTCCTCCATGTTATGAAATGTTTCACAGATTCGTCACTGTTCTTTATCGATGCGTAGTATTCCATTGTGTGAATATACCACAATTTATTTACCCATTCATCCGTTGATGGACACCTTGGTTGCTTCCAGCTTTTTGCTATTGTAAACAGTGCTGCAATAAACATGGGTGTGCATATATCTGTTCGTGTGAAGGCTCTTATTTCTCTAGGGTATATTCCGAGGAGTGGGATTTCTGGGTTGTATGGTAGTTCTATTTCTAACTTTTTAAGAAAACACCAGATAGCTTTCCAAAGTGGTTGTACCATTTTACATTGCCACCAGCAGTGTATAAGAGTTCCAATTTCTCCACAACCTCTCCAACATCTATTATTTTGTGTTTTTTGGATTAATGCCAGCCTTGTTGGAGTGAGATGGAATCTCATCGTAGTTTTTATTAACCAACACATATTTTGAGGGGAATATAATTCAATCCATAACAGAGCCTCAGTTTGCCCATCTCTCAAGTGGGGACAAAGAGTTGTGAAAAACTCAGAGGCTGGGGCTGGAGCAGGAAGGGGTCACTCAGGCACAGGTGAACAGTCTGAACACCCAAACTAGGCATAGAAGAAAGGGCACTAGTGTATATCCAGGCCCACCGTGTGCCAGGAGCTCTCTTTCCATTAACTCTCATACTCTGCTGGGAGGTGGGCATTTTAACCCTCAGTTTGCAGATGAGGAAACTGAAGTTCAAAGAGCCCTGAAACGATAGGGCCTGGATTTGGAGGCAGGTCTCCTCACTTGAAGCCAGGGGTTCTGTTCACTGTAGCCAGCTGGGCCATACCTGAGAGGGCACCTGGAGGCTCATGCTGGCCTTAGTGTCGCCAGGGACTCTGGGGGTTGCCAAAATCGTAGACACTGCCTACAAGTCCGTCACTTTATTAGCATCGTCCAGGCCCTGACAGGGCTGCATTCCTTCTCTATGGGAGAATTTGTTTCCCTGCCTTTTCCACTTTCTAGAGACCACCTGCATTTCTTGGCTTGTGGGCCCTTCCTCCATCTTCAATGCCAGCAGGTGTAGCATCTTCAATGCCAGCAGGTGTAGCATCTTCAAATCTCTCTCTCTCTCATCCCTGCTTCTGTCCTCACATCGCTCTGAACTTTCTGCCTCCCTCTTATAAGGACCCTGGTGACTACATTGGGCTACCCACATAATCAGGGTAATCTCCCCATCTCAAAAACCTTAACTTAATCATATCTGCAAAGTCCCTTTTGCCATATAAGGTAACATTCACAGGTTCTAAGATTAAGATGTGGACATCTTTGGGGGGCTATTATTCTGCCTACCACAGAAGCCAACCTTGGGGTGAGAGCCTCCTGAGCAGAGGGATCTATCTGCATGTGCAAAGGCCCTGAGGCTAGAATGAGGACTCCAGAAGCCCAGTCTTCTAGAAAGTAATGCTCTAGTTAGTTAGATTTTAATCAACTTTATCTGTGACGCCAGTCCCACCTCTACAGTCGTGCATGGTTTGCTCTAGGGACCCTAAGCACCGAGGACAACCCCATATAGGGCATCTGCTTAGCTCTTAGGGCCATCTCATCCATTCCTCTGCTTCTAGCTGGCTGACTCTTCACATGTTTAGAGCAGGAGCCATGGATGTGTGAAGGAGGTGCCTGCCTGGGTGCTCACCTGGGGCCAGGGGCCAGGCTGGCTCTGGAGGAGTAGTAGGCCCAGTCCGTGGTACCTGCACATAATCCACTCTTTCTTCCTCACTGAAGACCAGGATTGTGTGGCTGAGGGAGGGTTGGGTCAGGAAAGGCTGGACCACAGCGAGTGGCAAAAGCCTTCAATGGCCATATTGTTAGCTCTGGGCTGCAGTGGGGAGGGTGCCAGAGTTGGGCTGAATGAGGCAACTGTGCTCGGTAGGTCACAACGCTCAGGTCAGGGGCTTTCCTGGGAAATGCCCCCTACTCCCCACCCGCCCAACCTCTGCCTAACCAACCCACTGCCATCGAGTCAATTCTGAACTGCCCCATAGGGTTTCCAAGGCTGTAAATCTTTACAGAAGCAGGCTGCCAGTGCCATCTTTCTTCCGTGGAGTGGCTAGTGGGATCAAACTGCCAACCTTTTGGTTAGCAGTTGAGCACTTTAACCATTGTGCCACCAGGACCCCTAACCTCTGCCCAGACCCTGACTTTTGGCTTCCTTAGCCTCTCTAGTGCACCATCTCAGGGACCACAGCTCACTGTGCCATGGCTACCGAATGGCGACCTTCCCTGTGAGAATGTAAACTCATTCAGGAGGCCAGGAACTGCCGAACTTGATCACCATCAAGCCAAGAACTCAGGGCCTGGCCAAGAGAAGCTGTCCCATAAATGCATGCAATGAATGGATGAGACTATGGCCACCCTTGCTTCAACTCAGTCACCTCTTCCCATGACCATTGCTCCAGCTTTCCCACTATCCTCCCTGCAGCTGGTCTCTTCTCCTCCCACCCCTCCTCTACCCTGTTGCCAGGAGACTCATTCTAGCACTTCATCTACTTAAACCCCCCCTGGGGCTCTCTGCCACCCTCCAGATCCAGCCAAGCCCCTCAGCCTGGTGTCAAGCCTTTCACAGCCCCTGTCAGCCTCGCCAGGATACTTAATCCCCTCCCCCGCCCCATTCTCTTCCCCCTACCCTGCCCTCCTTCTGGACCATACCCTGTGTTTTCCAGCCTGTGCGCCCTCGGACTTTTGGATTCCTCTGCCCAGATCACCCTTTCTCCTTTTCCTCCCACCTGGATGGCTCAGGGGAGGACAAGGTCAATTCAGGCAACAAGCTACTTCAGGAAACCTGCCCCGGCCACCGCAGGTCCGCCGGGCTCCCACAACCTGGTACTTCCTTCTATCTCATCATCGATTGTAATTGCCAGTTAACACATCTACTTTCTCCTCCAGACTCTGAGCCCCTCAGGGACAAGGACTGAGCGTGACTAATGCCACTGACATGGCAAAGTACAGAGCAAATGTTCAGCAAAGGCGTAAGCCCAGGGCCAAGACAGTGGGCGTGTCCCGAGGCCTGGCTAGTGGGTGCTTCTGTCCTCTGGTGGTCATTATGGGTCAATGCACTTTCCGGTATCTTATTCAGGGGCCTAACTAGGGCAATGAACCCTGAAAACAATGAATCCCAAAGTGTGGTCCCAGGAGCAACAGCATCAGCATCACCTTGGAATCTGTTAGAAATGCAAATTCCTGGGCTCTACCCCAGACCTGTGAATCAGAAACTCTGGGCGTGGGGCCCAGAAATCTGTGTTTTAACAAGCTCTCCAGGTGATTTCTGATGCAGGCAGGAGGAGTTTGAAAACCAGTCTCCCAGGAGAACCTTTAGCCTCGGCCACTCCTAGGAGCCCCAGGTTATGGAGGAGATAGGACTCACTTGTCAGGTTGCCAGATAAAATACAGTACATCTAGTTAAATTTGAATGTCAGTTAAATAATGATTCAATTTTATTAAAAATACTGCATGGGTATATTTATATTAAAACATTATTTGTCATTTATCTGACATTCACATTTAACTGGGTGTCCTTTTTTTAAAATCTGGCATTCCTATGCAAAGGTTCCTGTGCTATTCACCCCCCAATTCTCTTCCAGGGGCTTCCCATCTTAAGAGTGAAAGGCAATGTCCTTAAAATAGTCTATAAGGTCCTTGACTCCTAACCTCAACTCCTACTACCTTCCCTATGGCTCCCTCTGTTTCGGCTGCATTGGCCTCCTTACCTTTCCTCCAAGGCCAGGCCCACACCCTCCTTGGTGCTTGTGTGAAACACGCTTCCCCCGGATAATCATATAGCTCCCACCTCACTCCTTCAAGTCTTCACTGAAACGTCACCCTCTCTGAGGCCTGCTCTCACCATCTTGAAATTCTCAGTCATTTTTGAACAAAGAGCTCTGAATTTTTATTTTTGCACTACCCATACCCATACCCACTGCCAAGGAGTCAGAAACCCTGGTGGTGTAGTGGTTAAGAGCTACGGCCACTAACCAAAAGGTCAACAGTTCAAATTCACCAGATGCTCCTTGGAAACTTTATGGGGAAGTTCTACTCTGCCCTATCCCTGTAAAACCCAGTGCAGTTGCTATAAGTGTATTTTTGCACTGGACCCCACAGAACATGTAACTGGTCTGAGGAAAGACCCTTACAATACCAAGGACCCAGAGTTCAATGGTCAAAGGCATCAGGATAACAGCAGCTGAACGGTGCCTCTGAGTTTTTCTAGCTTCTTCCTTCTTCCGTATCCCCCATGCTCTCTTCCCAGATCCCTTGACATGGAATTCTGTCTTAGTTATCCAGTGCTGCTGTAACAAAAATACCATAAATGGGTGGCTTTAACAAACACAATGTATTTTCTCACAGGTCAGGAGGTTATAAGTCCAGCTCCAGGGGAAGGCTTTCTTTTTCTACTGGCTCTGGAGGAACGTCCCTGTCTCTTTGAGCTTCTGTTCCTGCACAATCTTCATGTGGTTTGGCATCTCCCCACATCTCTGCCTGCTCACCTGCTTGCTTAATCTCTTTTATATCTCAAAAGAGATTGACTCAAAACACACCCTATACTAATCGTGTCTCATTAACATAACAAAGACAACCCATTCCCAAATGGGATTATAGCCACAGGCATAGAGGTTAGGAATTACAACACATATTTTGGGGGACACAATTCAATCCATAACATCCTACCTTTTGTCCCCTTAAAATTCATGCCCTTGCCACATACAAAACACTTTCACCCCATCACATCATCCCAAAAGTCTTAAATCAACTCTAAGTCCTAAACCTCATCTTCTGAGTCATCTAAATCAAATATGAGTGAGACTTTAGCATATCCATCCTTGGGCAAAATTCTTTTTCATCTGTGAAATCTAGATTACAAGTTATCTAGCCACACGGGAACGTATTCCAAAGTACTATGGTGGAACAGGCACAGTGTAGACATTCCCATTACAAATGGGAGAAATTGGAAGGTGTTATGGATTGAATCATGTCTCCCAAAAAGGTGTATCAACTTGGCTTGGCCATGATCCCCAATATTGTGTGGTTGTTCACCATTTTGTGATCTGATGCAATTATCCCATGTGTTGTAAATCCTAACCTCTATGTTGTCAATGAGGCAGGATTAGAGGCAGTTATGTTAATGAGGCAGGACTCTATCTACAGGATTAGGTTATTTCACGAGTCAATCTCTTTTGAAATATAAAAGAGAGAAGTGAGGAGAGATGAGGGGGACCTCGTACCACCAAAAAAGGAGCATCAGGAGTGAAACACATCCTTTGGACACAGAGTCCCTACGCTGAGAATCTCCTAGACCAGGGAAAGATTTATAACAAGGATCTTCCCCCAGAACTGACAGAAAGAGAAAGTCTTCCCCAGGAGCTTGTGCTCCAAATTCAGACTTCTAGCCTCTTAAACTTTGAGAGAAGAAACTTCTGTTTCTGAAAGCGATCCACTTGTGGTATTTCTGTTATAGCAGCACTAGATAACTAAGACAGAGGGAAAAAAGGGACAACAGGCACGAGGCAAGTCCAAATCAGAGCAGAACAATTTATATTAGCTGTCAAGGCTTGAAAATAATCCTGTGCTCTCTGAGACCATCTGGGCCATGGCCCCACCCTCCAGACTCTGGTTGTTGGCCATACTCTCTGGATTCTGGGTAAAGACCCCTCGGCCCTGGGCTTCAACTCTGCCTTCCTGGCCCACTGGGATGGTAACTCTGCTCCCTTAGCTTTGGGTGGCCCCATTCTCCTAGTCCATCTGAGTGGCAACCCCACCCCCTCAGCCCTGACACACCCTGTTCTACTGCCCCATAGGCATGGCAGCCTAGCCCCCTCAGCTTTGGGCAGTAAGCCTGTGACTGACGGATCTAACCAACTACCACATCAGAAAACCCATCAGCTTAGACTGAAGGGGACAGAGAAGGAATGGAAGGAGAGAACACCATCTGTCTCTTGGAATTCTACAGAGAAGGGGGACCTCAATATCACCAAGAAAGAAGAGCCAGTAGCGGAGCATGTCCTTTGAATCCAGGGTCTCTGTATTGAGAACCTCCTAGACCCAGGGGTACATTGATTCCAAGACACCTGGAGATCTCCAAGAAACTCTGGGCCCACAGATGGTGAAAGGAGACTAGGACCTCCCCCCATAACCAATAGAGAGAGAAAGCCCTGCCCCGGAGCTGATGCCCTAAATTCAGACTTTTAGCTCCCTAAACTGTAAAAGAATAAATTTGTTTTTTAAAGCCATCCACTTGTGGTATTTCTGTTATAGCAGCACTAAATAACTAAGACATCCCTTCTCCCCATATTGCACTACCCAACTTCTCATTGTCTCGCTGCCTCCATTCTCACTCCATCTATCCCCACTTCTACACAGTAAAGTGAAGTCCCCAGAATGTCTGCTCATGTCACTCTCCTGCTCAAAACTTGTCGCTGGTCGTCCCCTTCCCACTGCTTTTATGACAAGAGCTGGCTGCCACTACAGAGCATGGAGGTAGACATTATCTCTTGTATTCTGCACAGTAATCCTGCCTCTGGCCAATGTCCCAGGGAGGGATGGGGTAGCCAAGGCCTGCCAACAGCCTTGGGTGGAGAGTTGAACATTAGCCTCTAGCTGATGCCGACAGGGGACATGATGCTGCCTGGGAAGGCAACAGAGGAGCAGTTGGAGGGGAGGCTCCAAAACTATTTATTGACCACCTACTATGTGCCAGCCACTACCCTGAGTAGTGGAAGCACAATAGTGAAATGCAGACATGAACCCCAACTTCATGGAATGGCTACAGGGATCTCTGCCAATTTTGAACTCATGATAGAAGCTTTGCAGGGCTAGTGCCCTAATCTTAGTGCCCTAATCAAACAGTACAGAACACTGGCTCTTTTCATTCTTAATTTCTCAGAGGCAAACAGGAGGTTATTCTATTCCTCCTCACAGTTGTCCTTCTTAGCCTGTCCTCTGGAGTTGCTTGTCTGTGCTCCTAGCTTCAATCTCCAGTGAATGCCATAGCTTAAAAAAAAATTTGTTTATGCAAAATAAAAGTTGACCAGTATTAAGTGTATAATTCAATGAGTTTTGACAAATGTATACAGTTGTGTCACCACTATCATTTTAGGGGACATTTCTATCACATTTAAAAGTTCTTTTGTGGATCTTTGCAGTCAATCCCCTCCCTCCAACTCTGTACCTGACAACCACTGATCTGCTTTCTGTAATGACACTTTGGCCTTTTCTAGAATTTCATACAAGTGGAGTCATACAGAATGAGGTCTTTTTGTGTATGTGTGTGTATGTGGTAAAAATATATATGACAAACTATTTGCCACCTCAACCTTTTTCACATGACATTAGGTATGTTCATCATGTTGGGCAACCATCACCACTACCCACTTCCAACTTTTTTCATCACCCTTTACAGAAACTCAGTACCACTTAACTTCACCTTTCCTCCTCCTGCCAGCCCCTGGTAACTACTACTAAGCTTCATTTTCTATGCATCTGCCTATTTTAGATAGTTAACCTATGTGGGATCATACACTATTTGTTTTTTTGTATCTGACTTATTTCATTCAGCATAATGTTTTCAAGGTTCATCCATGCTGTAGCATGTATCAGAACTTCACTTCTCTTCATGGCTGGATACTATTCCACTGTACGGATTTACTGCTTTGCTTATCCATTCATCCGTTGTTGGATATTCGGGTCGTTTCCATTTTTTGGTTATTGTGAATAGAACTGCAATGAAAACTGTTGTCAAGCATCTGTTTGTGTCCCTGCTTTCAAGTTTTCTGGGTATATAGACATATGTGTAGAATTGGTACTATTTATTGTTTAAATGCTCAGTAAAATTCACCAGTGAAGCCATCTGGGCCCAGTATTTTCTTTGTTGGAAGGCTTTAAACTATGAATTTAATTTTTTAAATAAAAATAGGGCTATTCTGGCAACTTATTTCTTATTGAGTTAGCATTGATAGTTTGTGTCTTTCAAAGAATTTATCCATCTTACCTAAGTTGTTTAATTTATTGACATGAAGTTGTTCATAATATTTCTTTATCATCTTTTTTAATGACTGTAGGATCTATAGTGATGTCCTCACTCTCCTGATACTTGTAATTTGCATCTTCTTTTCTTCTGGTCAGTTTGACTAGAATTTATCCATTTTATTGATATTTTCAAAGAATCGGCTTTTGGTTTCATTGTTGTTGGGTTTTGTTTTGTTTTTTTCTTGTTGGTTTCTTTCTATTTAATTGATTCCTGCTCTTTATTATGTCTTCATTCCATTTTTTTGTTTGTTTTGGTTTGGTTCAGCTTGCTCTTCAAATTTCTTAAGGTGGGATCTTACAGAGACCTTCTTTTCTAATACAAATATTTTAATACTATAAATTTCCTTTTAAGCACTGATTTACTGCATTTCACAAATTTTTTAAGTTTATTTTCATTCAAAATATTTTCTAATTTCTTACTTGACCCATGGGTTATTTAAAAATGTGTCATTTAATTTCCAAGTATTTGGAGATTCTTCTAGGTAAGTTTCTCTTATTTCTGCTTTAATTCTTTTCTGGTCAGAGAAAATACTTTGCATGATTTTACTCTTCTTAAATATACTGAGGCTCGTTTTACAGCCCAGAATTTTATTTACTTTGATGTATTAGATTCCTAGGACTGGTATAACAAATTACCACAAACTGAGTGGCTTAAAACAACAGAAATTTATTCTCTCACAGTTCTAAAGCCAGAATCAAATGTTTAGCTATGAGTAACAGAACTCCGGGATAACAGCGGCTTAAACAAAAGAGCTTGTTTCTCAGGTAAAAGTCTGGAAGTAAATGGTCCAGGGTGGTGTATTTGACTCTGCTTCACTAAGTGCTCAGGTATTGAGGTTCTTTCCATCCCTAGAGTATGGCCCTTGTCTTCAAGACCAAGATGGCAGCCAGAGCTCCAGTCATCACATCCATGTTCTAAGCAACAGGATGGAAGGAGGACCAGAGAAGTACAAGCTCCTTCCTTTAAGGAAACTTTCCAAAAGTTGTACACTGCATTTCTGCTTACATTCCATTGGCCATAACTTTAGTCTAAGGGCCTCAGAACCTGTGAAATGTACTCTTTATTGTGAAGGACCATAAGCCCAGGTAAAAATCATGAGTGCTATTACTATAAAAGAGGGCATGAATATTGGGAAACTTGCAGAAGTGTGGAAACCCTGGTGGTGTAGTGGTTAAGAGCTACGGCTGCTAACCAAAAGGTCAGCAGTTCGAATCCACCAGGCGTTCCCTGGAAACCCTATGGGTCAGTTCTACTCTGTCCTATAGGGTCGCTATGAGTCGGAATCGACTCGACAAGCAATGGGTTTAATGAGCCCAAGTGTCAGCCACATGTGCTTAGCACAGTACCTGATATACATCAGAAGAATTCAGAAAACTTGAGCTCCTTCTCTTTTTAACATTCACTGGCCTTCCTTCCACCAAGAGTCCTGGTGGTGCTGAGGTTAAAGCAGTCAACTGCTAACCGAAAGGTGAGCGATTTGAACCCACCGGTGGCTCTGCAGGAGAAAGATGTGGCAGTCTGCTTCTGTCAAGATTTACAGCCTTGGAAACCCTTGGGGCAATTCTACTCTGTTCTATAGGGCCACTATGAATCTGAATTGACTCAACGGCAGTGGATTTTTTGGTGGGACCATCCCCCAACCTCAGAAAGACCATGGTGTCAAGCTCTATCACTAACATAGGGCAGTGTGATCCCTTGATGGGGGCAGATGAGAACAGGGAGCTGGGACTGGTTGGGAGGTTAAAGCAGGGACATCTGTGGGTGGGTCTGGCTAACTGGTCACAATACCCTAAGACTGAGCATGTGCCACCCTAAATCTGAAGGCCAGCAGTTTGAGTCCTCACTACAGGTTGCTTAGCAGTGGAACTCCAGGGTGCAGGGGGTCTTCAGGGGCTAGGCCAGGAGCTGTAGGCAGGAGAGGATCCAGTCAGGGGAAGGGGATTGGTGGACATCAGGCAGGGCACCAAAGCCTAGGCACATGCAGTGGGATTCAGAGGTACTGGGTAGGATCTCTGGACAGAGTCCAGGCCTTGACTGATGCCTGATGCGGAGAAAAATAAAACATATTGTTGATCTCCCTCACTAGAAAGTAAATGTCCTAAAGGCAGAGATTTCCACTGCCAGGTTCTCAGGATCCAGAATGACGCTGAGCACAAAACAATCACTCAGTATATGTGTATTTAAAGATGATGAAAGTGATAAATGAATGAATTGCTCTCCCAGGATGGATAAGCTGCCCAGAGAAGTCAGTAGAGAAGGAGGCAACAATGACCACAATGGACCAGGCCCCATGCTGGGCATTGGGGATGTGGCTTGGCCAGGAGGAGGTGGCTCCTGAGCCCCATCCTAAAGTCTATCCTTTTCACGGCACTCTAAGGCTAGCTGTGGTGTCAAGTCAGCAATGAAATAGAAGAGCATAGACTTGAAAGTCAGAAAAACCTGGATTTGCATATTGGCTTACCAGCTGGGTGCATTTAGGCAAATCACTTCTCCTCACCAGGCCTCAGTTACCTCATCCGTAAAATGTGGCAACAGCTGCCCTAGTTGTTGTTAGCTGCTATCGAATTGACTCCTGACTCAGGGCGTCCCATTACACAGTGAATGTTTCCAGGTTCTGTGTCATCTCCACGATTGGCTGAGGATTGAGTCATTGCGATACATGGGGTTTTCATCAGCTGATTTTTAAAGTAAATTGCCAGACCTTTCTTCCTAGTCCCTCTTAGTCTGGAAACTCTGCTCAAATCTGTTCAGCGTCATAGCAATACACAAGCCTCCAACGACAGACAGATGGTGGATACACGTGAGGTGCATTGGTGAGGAATTGAACCCATGTCTCCTGCATGCAAGGCAAAAATCTACCACCTAACCACCAGTGCCCCCAGCTGCCCTAGTTACTGTTGTTATTAGGTGCCGTCGAGTGGATTCCGACTCATATCAACCCTGTGTAAAACAGAATGAAACACTGCCCAGTCCTGCACCGTTCTCATAATCATTGTTGTGCTTGAGCCCATTGTTGCAGCCACTGTGTCGATCCATCTATTTGAGGGTCTTCCTCTTTTTTGCTGACCCTTTACTTTACCAAGCATGACGTCCTCCAGGGACTTGTCCCTTCTGATAAAATGTCCAAAGTATGTGAAACAATGCCTCACCATCCTCGCTTCTAAGGAGCATTCTGGCTGTACTTCTTCCAAGACAGATTTGTTCGTTCTTCAGCAGTCCATGGTAGAGTCAACGTTCTTTGCCAACACCATAATTCGAAGGCATCAATTCTTCTTCAGTCTTCCTTATTCATTGTCCAGCTTTTGCACGCATATGAGGCGATTGGAAACACCATGGCTTGGGTCAGGTGCAACTTAGTTCTTAAAGTGACATCTTTGCTCTTCAACACTTCAAAGAGGTCTTTTGCAGCAGATTTGCCCAAAGCAATGGGCCATTTGATTTCTTGATTTCCCTGGGCGTTGATTGTGGATCCAAGAAAAATGAAATCCTTGACAGTTTCAAACTTTTCTCCATTTATCATGATGTTGCTTATTGGTACAGTTTTGAGGACCTTTGTTTTTCTTTAAGTTGAGGTGTAATCCATACTAAAGGCTGTAGTCTTTGATCTTCATCAGTAAGTGCTTCAAGTCTTCTTTGCTTTCAGCAAGGAAGGTTGTGTCACCTGCATAATACAGGTTGTTAATGAGTCTTCCTCCAGTCCTGATACCTAGTTCTTCTTCATATAGTCTAGCTTCTTGGATTATTTGCTTAGCATGCAAATTGAATAAATATGGTGAAAGGATACAACCCTGATGCACACCTTTCCTGACTTTAAACCCCGAAGAATCCCCTTGCTCTGTTTGAACAACTGACTCTTGGTCAATATACAGGTTCTTCCTGAGCACAACAACGTATTCCAGAACTCTCATTCTTTGAAGTGTTATCCATAATTTCAACTGAAGACATTGGTGAAAAGCAGGAATTGACGGAATACCAGTTGAGATGTTTCAACAAATGGATGCAGCATTGGAAGTGTTCACTCATCTATGCCAAGAAATTTGGAAGACAGCTACCTGGCCAACCGACTGGAAGAGATCCATATTTATGCCTATTCCAAAGAAAGGTGATCCAACAGAAGGCAGAAATTATCTATCGAACAATATCATTAATATCACACACTAGCAAAATCTTGCTGAAGATCATTCAAAAGCAGTTGCAGCAGTAAGTCGACAGGGAACTGCTGGAAATTCAAGCTGGATTCAGAAGAGAACATGGGACAAGAGACATTGTTGCTGATGGATCCTGGCTGAAAGCAGAGAAAGCTGCCCTCCAACCCCAAAGCTGCCCTAGACATCTCTAAAACCCCTTCCAACTTAATGCATCAATCAAGCCATGAAGATGTGCCGCTCAGATTTCCCTTCAAAAGAGAACTTACAGCCAGGAGTGAGGTTAGCAACAGCCTTCAGGATGTGCTTCAGCATTCTTAATGAGGCCACGCTGTCCCTGGGCAGCTCAGTGGGAGAAGGAGGATCTCCTCTGACAGGCAATTTGTGCTCTGAAGCTCCCCGCTGGGCTAGCCGAGGCTCCCTCAGAACTGCAGGCTGAGGCTCAACTCCTCAATTCCCCCTTCCCTCTCTCCTTTCACAGATGGCAGACCTACCCACAGTCGGAGGTAAGGCTTCCTAGAGGAGGTGACACTGGAGCTGGGTCTTCCGGGCTGACCAATGGAAAAGACAGGTACTGCTGAGGGTCCAGGAATGGGGAACCACTGGAGTGTTTTAATCGAGGGAAGGGTGTGATCACATCTGAGTTAGAAAGAGTGGGAGATGGATTAGAAAGAGAGCAAGAGTGGACGCAGTGAGGGCAGTGAAGAGGCTGAGACAACTGCCCAGCCTGGGGCTGCGATTATGGGAGTCCCAGAGCCAAGGAGTGGTTGGAAGGATGTTTAGATGTTTACAAGACAGAGGCTCTAGTGCTGGAAGCGTGGGAACTCCAGTAGCTCCAGAATTCCTCTCTTTGAGACTCCTTGACTGACTGACCATAGGGAGTGAAGTCTTGGATGACCCCAGGGCTTTGGCCTGGGTGACCAGGTGGGGGGGGGGGCCTGTCACAGAGATGATGTTCATGTTGTACACCATCACCACTATCCTTTTCCAGATTATTCCACCACCATTAACAGAAACTCAGTGACTCCTTCTTTCCCCTCCCCTCCCTTCTACCCTTGGTAACCACCAAGTTTTGGGGTTTATACATTTGCCTATTTCATATAAGTGGGATCACATAATCTTTGTCCCTTTGTGACTGGCTCAGTAGGCTGTTTACAAGGTTTATCCATGTTGTAGCATGTATTAAAATATAGTAATTTTTTTCATAAAAATGTTGGATGCTTACATCAATAGATTTGTTACTGTTATTTAAAAATAATTACATAATTTTTTTTAAGTTTATGAGTTTTAATTTCTAATATTGTAAATAATAATAGATATAAACTATTTAAACAGATGTTCTCTGGAGTCCTCATCGGTTTTTAGGAGTTTAAAGGGTCCTGGGAAACCAAGAAACTTGAGAACCACCGGCTTTTAGTGTTCACTTCTGGTATTATTATGATCTGTGGTGGTATGGTGGTTAAAGCATTTGACTGCTAACCGAAAGGCCAGCGGTTCGAAACCACCAGTGTCTGTGGGGGAGAAAGATGTGGCAGTCTGCTTCCACAAAGATTTACAGCCTTGGAAACACTATGGGGCCACTATGAGTGGGAATCGACTTGAGGACAGTAGGTTTGGTGGGTTTTTCTGGTATTATTATTCTATACAACCAGCATCAGACAGCAGGGGGCAGCAGAGGAAGCCAAATGAAGACATCCCCACTGCTTTTCTTTCGCCAACGAAGGGTGACCCAGACCCTGTTGAGGCAGGTAACAGGCGTACAGTCTTTGGCAATTGAGAGCTGCAGGGCAAAACTAGACACCCACTTATGTAAGGATCCGAAGGTGGTGGTAAAGAATAAGCTAAAAGTTATCATGATCGTCATTATTCCCACTGGCTTGTGGCAGGGCCTGCTGGAAGGGAGGGTGATATGAGGGTCAAAGGTCAGAGAAGAACATGAACCTCCCCACGTTTCAAGCCTGGAGTCTGATCACGGATCCAGGAGAATGAGAAGGGGAGCAGATACCATTTTTATTAATTTGACATAGACCTTTCCTGAAGCTCCCTCCCCCATTAACCCCTCAGCGCTCCAGCCTGTCCCTCGGGCCCTCTGAGGGCTCATTCATCAGTTTTTCATGTTAGTTTCTGTTGTGTTGATTCTGACTCAGGATAACCCCATGTGTTCAAACTAGAACTGCTCCATAGGGTTTCCAAGGCTGTGACCTTTCGGGGGCAGATCACCAAGCCCATCCTCTGAGGGGCCTCTGGATGGGTTTCAACTGCTAACCTTTTGAATAGTAATCAAGAGCTTAACTGTTGGTGTCACCCAGGGACTCCATTCATCAGGTACTTCCTGGGTTATTTTCCTAGGGCTGCAGTGTGGGCAAGTGCCTTTGTTACCCCCTCCACTTTCCTTCCATTCCCCGTTCAACACACACATTGATCCAGACCCACCATCCTTCCAGCCTGGCCCAGGCTCAGACACTCAGGTTCTGCCCAGGTGCTGACCCCCTCAGGGCCCCTCCCTGACTTCCTTCAGCAATAAATTGGGCCATAAAGTTTTCTTGCGTGTGCAGGTGGCTCCAGCCCCAACATCCCATTATACATTCATTGATGCTACAGGGCCACTTCGGGGGCAGCTGAAGGTCAAGAGGAGGAGAGGCAGGGAATTGGGGGCCAGCAGCGTGGGGAGAAGCAAAGCTGGATCCTAGACAAATCTCCTCCCCCTTCGCCCTCCTCTTCACTGATGCTCTACTGCCCTCATGATAAAGTCCAAACTCAAAGCCCTGCCTAGTATGGTCTCCACCCACCCCCTCCAGCTCCATCTTATTTATCAGACACTCACATAGGGTTTACGGAGCCCTGTTGGCTCAGAGTTAGGAGCTCAACTGCTAACTGAAAGGTTGGCACTTCAAACTCAACAGCCGCTCCGCAGAAGAAAGATGTAGCAGTCTGCTTCTGTAAAGATTATAGCCTTGGAAACCCTATGGGACAGTTCTACTGCATCCTATAGGGTCACTATGAGTTGGAATTGATTAGATGGCAATGGATTTTTTACATAGGGTTTTACCATGTGCCAACACTATCCTAAGTGCTTTACAAAAATTAACTCATTTAATTTTTATGAATACCCTACAAGGTAGGTACTAATATTGTCCTCACTTCACAGATGAGGAAACTGAGGCACAGAGACATGACAGAGCTAGCACATGGCAGAGCCAGGATTTGGACGAGGCCCTATGGCTCCAGAGCCTGTGCTCTTAACTGCTCCATTGTGGGATCTCAATTTCTCCCTTCTTGCATCACTCCCATTCTCCTCAACACACCTAACTTCTCATCCATCGCCAATCACCTGCCCATTCCCACTTTCATGCATTTGTGCTCATGTTCCCTGTGCCTAGAACACTCTTCCCTCCTTATCCATTTTGACAAGTGGCACTTTCTCTGCACAGCCACCTTTCAGCCCAACCTGTCCTCCCCCTGCCAAATCAGGCAACCTTTTCTGTGTTCACAAAGCACTTGGCACACACTTTCACTGAAGACAGTCCTGGATGGAGGAGGGCAGGATGGTGGAGGAGGGAGACCTGATGGTCCCATCCCTGGATCCCTGATGCCTGGTATAGGACCTCATTCACCTCGGGAGAGGCTGGTGAATGGAGGAGTGGCCTGGGCAGTGCTGGGGGCACAGAAAGAAATCAGACTCCACCCCTTGCCCTCTAGAAGCTCATAATCTGGTAGGAAAACTGACCCGTGAACAGCCCAAGACTCTGGTCTCTAGTTGCCTGGAACAACAGAGGAAGAAGGAGAGTCAGGAATAATAAGAAGAAATGGAATGTGTGGCTAACTACCTCCATGTACAACTACATCCTTTGCCATGAGACCAGAAGAATGGGATGGTGCCCCCTACCATTACTGAACATTTTGATCAAAGATTCCATAGAGGAATGCTGATAAAACTGGAGAAAATGCAGAACAGAATTTCAAATTTCTCATGGAATCCAGATTTCCTGGAGCCATTGAGGCTGGATAAACCTCCAAAACTATTGCCCTGAGGTAATCTTTAAACCTTAAACCAAAAATATCCCCTAAAGTCTTCTTTAAACCCAAAGCAAAAACCCACTACCGTTGAGTCGATTCCGACTCATAGCGGCCCCGTAGGGTTTCCAAGGCTGTAAATCTCTGTGGAAGCAGACTGCCACATCTTTCTCCTGAGAAGCCACTGGTGGTTTCCAACCGCCGACCTTTCAGTTAGCAGTGGATCATTTTCACCACTGTACCACCAGGGCTCCTTCTTCTTTAAACCAAACAATAAAAAAACCTCATTGCCATTGAGTTGATTTCAACTCATAGTGACCATTTATGGCAGAGTAGAACTGCCTCATATAGTTTCTTAGGTTGTAATCTTTATGGAAGCACACTGACACATCTTTTGCCCATTGAGCTGCTGGTGGGTTTGAAACACCAACGTTTCAGTTAGCAGCCAAGTGCCTAGCCACTGTACCACCAGGGCTCTTAAACCAAATAACAGTTTAGCCTAATTAGAAAATAATGTCTGCCTTGAGCATTGTACCCTTTAAAGAACTGTATGGGATCAAACTGACAACAGCCACTTGAAAGATTAGATAGGAAACTCAGTTACATTACTTGGGGGAGGAACAACTCAGAAAAGGAGGATGAGAATGGCTGCACAACTTGAAGAATGTAATCAGTGTCACTGAATTATATATGTAGAAATTGTTGAATTGGTGTATGTTCGCCTGGGTATATTCTCAACAACAACAAATTATTTTAAAAAACAGCCGGGGATCCAAGGGGATCAAACTCCCAAGAGAGGCACAAAGAGCCTGTGGTGTCACAGAGTAGCATCGCTAGTGGGGTGCTGGGGGTGTGGACCACACCGAGTTACACCATCAGAGGGGTGACACCAAAATGACTGTCTATAAAATTTCTGTGCGTTTCAGCAGAAATACATAATTCTTTATAAAAATATCCCTGTAGTTAGTTACAACAACAAAAACATTTTTGTAAATCCAGCTTACATGTATCAATATACCTACAAGGCTAAAACTCTATGCTAATTTACTTTTTGAACCTTCTAATGAGCTCCAGTCAGAGCTGTCATTATTACTCAGGTACAATGGATCACGTGGTTTTGTCTGCCGGAGGACGTGCTGTGGTTTTCATTGCTGCAGGTGTTTTTATAGTCACTGACTTTGTCTTCGACAAAATTTTGAGTGTTTTAGCTACAATATTGTGGTAATTAGTATTTATGAACCTCTATCAATAACTTTTTTTGAGAACGAAGTAGTTATGAAGGGAAAAGGAGTGATACATGGGAATTACAATTTGCGAGTAATGTTAGTACAAAAGACATTATTAAGGATTCTATAGTCTGGTACGGGAGAAGGACACCGTGAGTTATGGTACTGGGTGATACCAACCATAGTGACGCCACTGGTATCACAGGATCTGAAGAAAGATGTAGGTGCCTCCCACAAGGGAAATACAGCAGGGTTCTTAAATGAGTCAGCTTATATACTTGGCCTTGAAAACCCATTGCATCCGGTCCATTCTGACTCACAGCGACCCTACAGGACAGAGTAGAACTGTCCCATAGGGTTTCCTAGACTGTAATCTTTACGGGAGCAGATAGCCAGTCTTTTCTCCCATAACGGGGCCTTTGAAGGATGGAGAAAATTCCCACTTGCGGAGTAGGGCTCATGCTGGCAGAAGATAAGGAAAAGATTCCAGGCTAGCAGAGGCTAAGACAGAGAGGTAGGAAAGCATAAAGCATTCTGAGGGCCCGATGAGTTCAGTGGAACCTAATAAGTCCTCCAGACTGTGAGCTGCAGGAGGGCAGGGCCCATCTGCCTGGTGCTCCATGGTATTCCCTACCGACACCGAGCTCAGGGCCTGAGCATAGTGGTGGCAGTGCTAGGATTTGTTGGAAGTATATCCATGGGGTGTGAAGCCTTATATATTTTGGTGGCCCTTCTTAAGGAAAAAAAAAAGGGGGGGGGCCTGATGGTGCAGTAGTTAAGCATTCAGCTGCTAACCAAAAAGGTCAGCAGTTCAAACCCACCAGCTGCTCCTTGGAAACACTATGGGGTAGCTCTATTCTGTCCCATAGGGTCACTATGAGTCGGAATCAACTTGATGGGCACCTACCAACAACAATTTAAGAAAAAGAATATAAATTGTTAACATAAATGTAGACACAAAAGGGAATATTTATTTGTAATTTAAATGGGAAGGAGCCATCCAAGCGGGGAGCCCTGAAAATTAAGCTTCAGTAGCTTCACAGTTAATCTGCCTCTGGTTAGAAGAATGTAAGGACTGGAAGGTTCTTGGGATCAATGGGGCATCAGGCTGAAAAGGCTGGCATCTTCCGTCAGCCCCAGGGGCACAGGTCCAGAGCTGGCCTCTGAGTTCTCCCTCACCCCTCAGACAAGCCATTACAACACTGCTTCTGTCACGCTTCTTAGATCTCCCTGGCTGCAAAAAGGCCTGAATGCCCCAGATCAGGAGACTCCCTCCCCTCTGGGAGGGAAGCCAGAGGACAAATGTGGGATCTGAGGCTGTTTGCTGATCACCTCCTGGTGACCTTGGTCACTCCTCTCTCGGGTCTCAGGGGCAATGGAGGGCTGGTCTGAAAGCCTCCTTTTCATTCTGACATTCTGCTCATTTGGCCCCGCTGAGGGGGCTCTCACAGCAGGGCCAGCAGGAGGACTTCTCTGAGAGCCTCATTCAGTCACCTCCCAAAGCCGAGGACTCACATGGGAGGGAGGGAACACTGTCCTGAAGACGCTCCTAGCCCAGCAGGAAACTACACATCAAAATAAATAATTATAGAACTTTGAAGCTGAGGGAGCCCAGAGCGAAGGCAGGCTGCTGAGGGGAGTGCAGGAAGGCTTCTCGAGGAGGTGACATTTGATTTCAGAGATGGAGCATTCATTCAACCATTATTTACCCAGCACCCACAATGTGCCAAGGAGCCCTGGTGTTGCAGTGGTTAAGCATTTGGCTGCTAACCAAAAGGCTAGTGGTTCAAACCCATCAGCCACTGTGTAGGAGAAAGATGTGGCAGTCTGCTTCCTTACAGATTTACAGCCCTGGAAACCCTATGGGCCAGTTCTACTCTCAGGTTTTTTTACTATGTGCCAGGCACTGTGCTAGGCTCTGAGAATATAGCAGTGAACAGGACAGATGGGCATTCGGCCTCAAGGTTCATTCCTTCAGCCCAGATGGAAGTAAGAATTCACTCAGGAGAGAAGGAGAAAACGAACCTCCACAAAAGGGGAACAGGAGGACCAACGACATGGATGAGACAGTAGCATCCTGCTTGTTGATGGAGCTGAGAGAAGTTTGGTGCAAGGGGCTAGGGGCTAGGAATGCCAGGCTAAGGGCTTAGGTCTTGATTGTGCTGGCAACTCAGAGCCACAGAAGGTTCTGAGCAGAAGAAGTCACAAGCTTTCTTGGAGCCACTACCAAACTCAACACTTAAACTGCGTATCAGCCCCCAGGCCACAGAGACCAATACAATCTTCCTGGGGCAACCTCCTCACTCCCCACATTTTTCTTCACCACCCCCTGCTCCAATGTAGCTTAGAGAGGATACCCCCTAGCTTGGACTTCAGCCTCTAGTTCAACCTCTTTCTTGGCTCTTCCATACAGACTTTCAGACCTAAGGCTGGTACACTCCAGAGCGGGGCTTTGGGCACAGCCTCGGGTTCAGAACGCAGAACGCTTCCATCTGCAGGCCCCACACTATTTGTCTCTTAGGTACTTTAAATGTTTTCACGTTACCTGGTTTCCCAACAAAACTCTGTCTTCCCCATATCCCTGGCTTATAAACCTCTCAGGGCTCCCCTTGGACAATCAGTGAATCCAAACTCAGGGCTCTTCAAGGCTACAGCCTCATGAGGAAGGCCCCAAGAGAGTTTCTGGCCCTTAGAAGAAAGTTCAAACTCCCTCCAGCCTGGCCCCATCTGCCTCTCCAGACTCCTCTCCCCATTGATTCTGCTGTTGCTTCTTGGGAGCTGCACCCACCCCAAGCTTCTCTGGGTTACTCAAAAGCACAATGCTTTTTCACCTCTAGGACTTTGCACAGGCTGTCCTCTCTCTCAGAGTATTGTCCATCCAAAGCCCCCTCTCAACCTGACCAACCCCTACTTCTGGCCTCTGTTTTCTGCCATCCCCTCAGGAAGCCTCTCCTAATCCCTCCAGAAAATACCAGGGGTCCCCAACGTTGTTCTTTCAGATTCCTTGCCTTTACGTATGTTGTTTTCCTTTGCCAGGAATGCCCTTCCCTCCATTCTCTGAAGCCCTGGTGCCTGCCAGGTCCCTTAGTTGTTTCCCTAGTAAGCAGTATCTTTATTCCTCTTTTACATGCAGGGACCAGAGACTCAGAGAGGTAGAGTAACTTGTTCAAAGCCACACAGCTTTCCCCTAGAATGCAGTAGTGCTAAGTGGGCAGAATCCTGTGCTAGCTTTGTGGTCTTGGGAATGTCACTTGGCCTCTCTGTGCTTCGGTGACACAGGGTATCTACTGCATAAGGTTGATGTGGGGCTTACAAGAGAAGCTGTACTGTGGCTTCTCCATCCCCTCCCAGGCCAATTAGTGGTTTTCACATCACCCTGCAGCACATTCAACGCTCAACCATTCACACGTCAAGCTATGTGCGTGGTCCTGAGGGCGCTGGGCACTCGGAGATAAATCAGACACCGCTCTGGTCCCCACAGTGCTGAGGAGAAGGGAGGAGCACGCGATGGAGACATGAAGATTCAAGGTCTGTGAGTGGGTTGTCCTCAAACACCTCTGCTCGACTTCATATTTTTGAAACTGACAGTGACGCTCCTCCCCAGAGATGGGTGCTGGGAAGGGGGAAGTATTGAAGAGAGATAAGCTCTTTATTTAAAAAAAAAAAAACTCATTTTTCACCTCACCGCTTCCTGAAATCTTAGCATTTCACAGCACCCAACGCTCACCTCCAGGCGCCGAGTCTAGATAAACTGCGGAGGGGCAAGAGTACTGTAAGGGCGGCGGCCGCATCACCCTTCGGGGTTCCACCAGCCCTGGGGGCTCCATTACTCGCAGATAGCTCACCCCGCCTCGATCCTGCCCTTCCTCTCCTCCCGTCTCCGCAGCGGCCCCCACGCTCCAGTCCCAGACAACCCAGTCCTCTTTCCCTCTGCCCTCACCGGGGTTCCCGGGTTACACCCATACCGGGGTGTCCAGGTTATCCCCACCGTCGCCCTGCACCCAGGGCGAACCCCTACCCCGCCATTGTCCTGTCTCCAGCCGCACCTCTCCATGTCTGCCCCGCCCTCTCGGCGGTAGAGTACAAGTTCCGCAGGGCTCCGCTCTTTTCGCACTCTCTGATTGGCTCCGGCTGCCCGACGGCGCGGAGCCGGGGGCGGGACTCTGGGGCAGCCCCGCCCCGGCGGCCGGCCGGGGGCGGGGTCTCGGTGTGATCCCGCCCCGTCGGGGCGGGGCCCACGCGCTGGCGCTCGGGCGCTGGGCGGCGCTGCCTGGGCTCTGCGCGGATCTGGCTGCCGCTGCAGCTCCTGTGGGGGTGGGCGGCGGGATGACAGCGGCCGTGGCAGCGGCTGCGGCGCGGGGCTGAGCGAGCGGCGAGCTAGCCGGGGACGAGGAGGAAGTGCAGCCGCGGCCCGGAACCCCGGAGCAGCCGCCGCGCCGAGGGTCACCCCATTTTGCAGAGCGAGCCGAGTCCCGACGTGAGAAGACTTCCCGCAGGGCTCGGACCGCCGCGGCTCCGCGCCTCCCTGCCGGCGCCCTGCCCTGCCCGGCCTGCCCCGGCCCCGGGCTCCGCGACGGGACATCTTGGCCGGACGCCCCGAGCCCCCGACCCTGGTCTGGTGCCTCGGTGACCCCGTCCGTCGTTGCTGGTTTGCTCCCTTTCTTTCTGTGTGTGTCGGAGCCCCACGTCCTCCGCCCCAGAGTTAACGCAAGGTGCCCCAGACCCTCGACCTGGTGCAAAGGAGTCTGGACGCCCCTGGCTCCCCAAGACCCTAACCTTCAGCTGCCTCCCATCCGGGCTTCGGACTCGGGACCGCGCAGCCCAGCGCCCCGTGAGGCGTCCCAGGCGGACTGGACAGTCGAACTGAACCGGACCGGGGTGGTACTGCGAGCCGAAGCCGCCACCTTCCTGCCGCTCCTGCCGGGGGCTCAGCGCTTGTCCCAAAGAGGACAAGAGTACCACCCCCACCCTGCCCCGCCCCGGCGGCCGGCGAGAACCGAGAGCAGCAGGTGAGAGAGCCCCGGATGCCGGGGGAGGGCGGCCTCCAACCTCACTGGGGCAGCGCAGGGGCAGCTGTAGGTGTGGACTGGGGACCGCTGAGGCCGAGGCGGACGCTGACGAGGAGGGGCGCGGACACGGAGGGAGAAAGGGGAAAACTGGCACTTATTGAGCACCCATTGTGTGCAAGTCCGCGCCCCGCCCTTGCAAAATGGTCCCTCTTTTAATAGGCACCACTACTCCGTGAGATAGAAGGTGTTATGTGTTGTTATGGGTGCCTACAGATGGGGAATCTGAGGCTCAGCCAATTGAGTGACCCTGCCCTTTTCACCCTGGCGGTGAGACCGAGGAGGAGAAGCGGGGAGTGAAGGGAGGAAGAAAGGAAGTGGATAGTCGTCCAGGAGGAGAGAGTGTGTGTGTGTGTGTGTCTGTGTGTGCGTGTGTCTCTGTGTGTGTGTGTGTGTATCAAGGTGGGGCACTGAGCATCCAAGAACTGATCCTGAGGCTGGGGGAGGTGGCTTCCCTCGCCTCCTTCCCTCCTTCTTTCCCGCTCCCTGGCCATGTCACCTCCTGGGAAAGGTGACCCAGAGTTGAGGGCAGAGGCAGGAAGCTTCCCAGGTCCATTGCTCCCTGTAGATCTAGGATGGGAGAGCAGCCGCCCCTGGCCCCTGGCCCCTGGCCCCTGGCCCCTGGCCCCTGGCCCCTGGCCCCTGGCCCCACTCGCAGATCCCACTCTGGGGGTGTGGCAGACTCCAGGGTCTGTAAGACTCTCTGGAGGTCCTGAGACCCTGCTCATCTGTTGGAAGCTCACTGTGGAGGTAGGCCCTCAAGTCAGAGCCTGTCAGAGCTGGAGGGGAAGGGGGGGAGAATGTGACCCCTCAGCACTCACACAGCTCCATTCCTTCCCATTACTAATGGGGAGGCTGAGGCTCAGAAAGGTGAGTGAGTGGTTGAGCCAGAAGGCTTGAGAAAACCTTCCTGATCATCCTGCAAGGTATCCACTCCAACTTCTCAGTATCTTTCTGGTGGGTGGCTGAGGTTTCCCTTACCCCAATGTGAGACTGGGGTGGCCATGTATGAGGCTGCTGTGAGAGTCTTTGTGGTCGGTGCTGGGGCCTGAGATATGCCAGCAGCCCCATAGCCTTTGACTGGGCCAAAGGTCCAACCTCAGCCTCTTGGGGCAGGAGAACCTGCAAGGCACCTCTGGCCCAGGAGGGGAAGGGGTTTGCTCAAGGCCTCATGATTGGGGGCTGCCGGGGTGGGGAGCACAGCCCCAGGTGTCTTGATTCCCAGGCAGGGGCTCCTTCTACCCAAGATGCAGGGAGAGGGGTGTTGTGAAAGAGCCCTTGGCATGGACTCTGTGACCTCTTGTTCGGGGGGGGGGGGGGGCGGGAACAGGGAAAGTGGCCATGGTCTGGGGTCTGTGACCTTGGCTGGGACTCATTAACCCCTGCTCTGCCCACCTTCCTGGAATCACAGGGGAAACCACCTCGGAAAGCCCCAAGAAGGAGGGGGAGAACGTCAGGGGTCAGGTGGAGGCTAGAAGCTCAGGTCCCTGGAAATGGAGGGATTGGGGGAGCCTGGAATAGAAGGTGACTGAGGGGCTTGGGATCCTCTCCTTCCCCCATGGGAATACAAATCCTTATAATAATCCTTGCGTCTGAACAAAGCTCCTTTTTGATGAAATAATTTCACACCTGTGATCTCATTTCATGGTGTGATGGAAAGAGCCTGCAACCTGGAGTAGGAGAGCAGGGATGAGTCCCTGGCCCCAAGCCTCACCTGTAAAATGGAGTCAAGGTTGCCATGTGTTTCCTGCCTAGATAATGGAGTACTCACATCCTGCCAACTGCCAAGCATTGTGTTTGCCAACACTGGGCTAGTTATTAATGGCTTGCATGGGAAACTGAGGCTCAGAGAGGTGAAATGACTTGTCCAATGCCTTTGAGTTTGCTTCAGGAACTGATTGAGGACTGGACTGCATACCAGGTGCCCTGGGGGTTACCCAGATGGAAAAGGCGGTGTGACTACTAGCTCCCAATCGGGTGGGCTAAGTTGCAACCTGGAACCTAAATAACTGGTGAGAGACAGGCAGCAGTCGGTCAGACAGACCAGGCGGATGGGAACCTGCTATGCCTCCAAGAGGCCATGTGGCACTGGGCAAATTACTTCACATCTCTGAGCCCCATCCAGTTTCTTTTCTGTAAAATTAGAATACCTCCTTTACAAAGTTGTTATGAAGATTAAATGAGATACAAAAATAAAAAATACAGTGCCTGGCCAAATAGCCATTTGCTTTCCTATGAGGGAAGGAAGCTTGAATTTTAAACACTGTCTGAGAAAATTCTCAGACTTGCCTTAGATTAGAGCACAGGCTGCTGTTATAAGCTCTGAGACATATTTGCTCAGCTCGGACTCTTGTGTGGATCAGACCCCCCTTGCCTGCTTCTCCCTCCCTGAGTCTCTTAGCTTCTAGAATCTGCTTGGGGACAAGGGCAAGGAGCTCTGGATTCTGACCTTACCCCCTAGATTGTTGACTTTCTCCGGGCTGGTGCCCATTCCTTCTGGCCCATTGTCTGGCCTCCCTCTACACAAAGGTACAGTGAATAATTTATTGCTCCCCTCACGATGGGAGTCAGGCTTCGGAAATTGCTCTGTGCTCAGTGGAACTTCTGAATCCCACCAGAGGAGACGGTTCCTGCCAGTGCCATGACAGTCTTGGATAGAAAAAGAGTGTGTGTGTTTTGGGGGGTGGGGATTGACCTATTATCAACCCTGGCTCTTTCCTGTTGTGGGGGGGCATGGTGGAGCCCCCAGGAAACAATGGGTATTGGTCTAGCTGAGCTAGGATCAGCTGTGGGCCTCAGATTCCAAATGGATGGTGAGAGGGCAGAGTCAGAGTGAGGATACTGGGTGGGAGGTGGGATAGGGAGAGGCCCTTGAGGACTGGAGTAAACGTAAGCCTTTGTCAAGGAGGAAGGGTCTAGGCTAGAGCTAGAGGCAACTTGCCTAGAGAATAGGAGTCCTGCCTTCCGTCTCAGGGCTGCATCCAGGCTGTGCCACCTAATCACTGTGAGACCATGGGCAAGACACCTGACCCTCTTTTTCCTTCTGTTTCAAATACGGGTAGTGATACCCACTTCCTAAGGCTGTTATGAGTAACCCTGAGGTCACAAATGTAGAGCACATGGCATGGTAGGTTCTCAGGGGACAGTTGCTTAATCGTGAACACGAACCATGGGATGGACCAATGTGGGGGATGGGATGACGTAGCAACCAGAGAGATATGGAGAACTTGGAGCTGTGATGCTGGGCTTGAGGGGTCAGTGAGGGGTGTGGGGAAGAGGGGTGGGTCACCAGATGGTAGATAGTCTTGGGTGTTGGACAGAATTTAGATATCGGAAAGCATTGTAGAGCCCCCATTAGAACCCACTGTGTCTCCTTGTTGCCTGTAAAATGAAGACCAGGCTCCTAGTTGTAGCATTCGAGGCCTTGCCCACTGTAATCTCCTAAATACACCATGTGTGTCCCATCCCTGCACCTTTGCTTGTATGGTTCCTCTCATCAGAAACACCATTCCTGCCTCTTCTCTGCTCACCACCTGTTAAGGCCCAACTCAGGCCATAAATTCCCCCAGAAACATCCCTGGGTTACTCAACCCTCCGGGTCATGCTCCCTCTGAATCTTTAACATGTTACAATAATAGTCATGAATAATACGTACCATGCATAACATTTTACAGTTTACAAAATGCATCCAGGTAGTCATTTAATAAGATGGATATTGATATTCATAATAGCCTTTGCTCTTGAGCACTTCTTATCAGCCAGGCATTGTACTAAGCACTGTACTAAGACATTTTCATTGATAACTCTGGGAGGGAGCTACTGTTAATCTCCCAAAAACTGGGGTTCAGAGAGGTGCAGTGTCTTGCTCAAGGTCACACAGCTAGACAGTGAGGAGCAGGGAGTCAAGCCCATGTTTATCTGAATTGGAAATCTGCTCCCTTCTGGGACTGAACGCAGCCTAGACAGCTTATAGCAGATGCCCTGTCTCAACTCCGCCCAACTGCCTGGGGAGGGTACTTCACACATAAAAGCCTGAAAATGAGCCTTCTGAAGGCTAAGGAAGGGCAGTGCTGGAGTCACTGTGGGGCCCAGGAAGGAACCCCTGGCTGGGACCCCTGGGCCCTGGGCCCTAGCCCCAGCTTTGTACTGCCTGGCTGTGTGACTTTGGGGAAATCATCTCCCCTCTCTGGTCCTGTTTCCCCATGTTTACAGTAACTGGGTTAATGTCTGAGCCCCCGTATAGCTCCAGCTTTCTGCAGTGTCCTTCGTGACCCTGAAAGGAGGAGCAGGAGACCACAGCACCAGAGCCAGAGGATGTGGTGTGATGGGTGGCTGTGATTTTTGGCCTAGCCTCTGTCTGGGCCAGCAGGCTCTGCGGATGGCTGCAGCCTCACCCCGAAGGAGGGTGGTGGCCTGGGCTGCAGGCAGCATAGTCATTAGCTGGATATAGAAGACCCTGTGATTGGGAGCTGGCTGGGCCAGGCCAGGTTGGCAGGGCTGGAGGTAGGCTGGCCCAGCCTCAGTGGGGTCATTGGCGGGACAGCTGGCAGGGCAGACAGCTTCTCCCTTTGCAGCCTCCAGGGTGGTGGCAAGCACCCACTGGGCACTAGTGCTTTGTAGGCCAAGGCTTGCCATTCCTCCTGTTGTAGTGGTTGTGGGAGGGGAACAATGAGGAGCTCAACCAGGCCTGAAGTTTCCTCCTTCTAGAAGCTTCCAGGATCCCTCCCAAGCAGGCAGAATCTAACCCTCCTCCCCTGCTGATCTGAAGCCCTCCACTGAGACACAGACTGCCTGGGGGCTGGAGCTGTGTGGGTCTGCTTCCCTTGCCAGGTTGTCAGGACTAAATTCTATGACACCCAACCCTCCTCTTCTCCGCAGAGTGCCCAGCAGTGTGCCTCCCCAAAGTAGCAACCGAGTCAGTGGAAGTAGTGTGAGCTTGTCCTCGGGCAAGTTGCTCAACCTTTGTGCTTCTCTTTCCTTCCCTGTAAAGTGGGGCAGGTAATGACAGTGTTATGAGGATAAATGAGATGACAGGAGTGAGGCACCTGGCCAGGTGTGGCACACAGGTGGATACTCTGTCAGCATGAGTCCCCTTGCCCATCCTCACCTTGGCCTCATAAACGAGTGACTCAGTCAGAAGCTGAGTGAAGAGTCCAGTGAGTGATGCCGGGAGAGAGAGCTTGCCAGGTAGCCGGGAGGACTTCCCATGAGGGCACTCTTGGCTGCCTAGGGAGGACTCCCGTGTGTCAGGTGGGATTTGCAGAGATGTGATTCCCACCTTCCCAGTGAGCAGCAATTGTTGAGCAGACAGCTGGTGGACTCAGAGGGACCCCGAGCTAGGTTCAGGCAGGAAACAGGATTGGGATATCTGGGGCTGAGGTTTTTCTCTTTAGGACCTTAGCAGCAGGAATGAAGGAGAGCCAGTTGGGAGCAGCTTCCTGGGGTCCAGTCAGCGGATGCTGGGGAGAGAGTGTGAGTGCTTCCTTAAAGAGAAGCAGCATTCATTTCGTCTCTCTCTCTCTAATACACACATGCACACATCAAAATGTAACCTGTTTGAAGATTTTGGCCTGTGGGGGAAGCAGACATTTACACAAGTAAACACACAGATAAATTTTGTGACAAGTAAGCTCCTGAGTCAGGGGTTGTCCCATCAGTGTCTGTGAGTGGTGATATGGGATAGTGTTCAAGAGCACAGCTCGAGTTCAAATCCTGCTTCTGCCATTTACTAGCTGTATGACTTAGGCAAGTAATTTAAATTCTCTGGGACTTAGTTTTCCCATATATAGAGTGGGGGCAGTTATAGCACCTATTTCATAGGACTATTGTGAGGATTAAACCTAGTGCTGTCGAGTCGATTCCGACTCATACCGACCCTATAGGACAGAGTAGAACCGCCCCATAGAGTTTCCAAGGAACGCCTGGCAGATTTGAACTGCCAACCCTTTGGTTAGCAGCCATAGCACTTAACCGCTACGCCACCAGGGTTTCCGTGAGGATTAAAGCACTCAGAAAAATGCCCGGCATATAATAAGCACTCAACGAATGTTAACTGTTATGATCCATATCTCCAGCAGCCAACGGGGAGTCTGAAAAGAACCAGGTACTCAGGAAGGGCATATGGAATGAATTCCAGGCAAAGGGCAGCTGCTTTGTGGAATGAATGAATGAATGAGCAGCCTGGTAGAGAAGGATGGACACAGAAGCAAGGACAACACAGAATGTGACAGGATGTGACAAGGAAGCCCAGAGACTGGGCTTACCCAGTGCTGGGAGGCAGCAGGGGGGAGAGTCAGGGAAGGCTTCCTAGAGGTGGTGTTCCTGGAGCTGAGCTAGGACATATCATTGAACCCCCCAGTGGCACTGTGAGGTCAGCATTGAGAGTGAGCTCAGAGAGGAGGTATTCCTGTCCAAGGTCACGGTGCTGACGAGGGGTGGACCTTGGGCAGACCCCAGGCCTGCCTGATGCCACAGGCTTCCCTCTTCCCACCACCCCATGCCGTCTACCCATCTGTGACATTCTGCTTCCAGGGCACAAGGAAGGCAAAAAGGCAGGTAGGGAGGAAGTGCAAGTCTCTGAGCTGAGAGTCCCAGCTCTTCCCGGGCCTGAGACCAAATCTCCTACAGAAAAGAATAAACAGGCCTTGCTTTGAATTCTTTTATCTTCTTGTTCTCAAGGCACACCAGCAGACAGAAGTGGTCTTCCAGCCTGAATCCTGCAGCTGTTTGGCTTTTGAATGAGTGGACTCTCAATGGAAAAAAAAAAAAAAAAATACCAAGAAGAATCTGTCCCACCCTCCCACCCAAGAGGCTCAAAGAGAAAGTTTTTTTTTCCCCCCACCTGTGAGGGAACCAAGACCACCCAAGTCACCTTAATGGGGCTCACTGCAGAGGCACCCTGAAGTCAGGAATCCCGTCTGCTGCCTCTACTTGTGACTGGCTGTGGGGCCTTGAGGACATGACCTCCTCTCTTTGATTTTGCCTGGTTTTCACACCTCTTGTAAAATGGAGTCAGGGTAATAAATCCCGTCTTCCCTTAAAGAGCTGTGAGGTGGGAGTTTCTGAGGTGGGAGCGACTTTAGTGGGCATCCAGGCCTGCGACTCTCATTAGAATAACTTGAAAATTTTTTGAAGTCTTGTCTAGGCTCTGCCTCGGAATCTCTGGGACAGAACTGGACATTGGTATTTTTGAAAGCTCTCCAGGTGGTTTCCACATGCAGCTGAGTTTGAGAACCGAGGGTCTGGGCACCTGCCTGCCCTGTGCAGGGTGCCTCCTGCAGCCTCCCCGAGAGCATGCTTGCACATCTGCGCTCACTCCCTCCAAGGCTGCTCCTCTCTCCATGGCGCTGCCTTCCCTGGGACCTCCCTGCCTAGGGAAGTGGGGAGAGTGGAAAGTGCAATTCCAAAATCTTCGGTTCCAACACTCCTCTGTGTCCTGCTTGAGTGTCTTCTCTGATCCTTGGTTTCCTCCTCTGAAAAATAGGGACAATAATAATCTCCTTCTGAATGGGCTATAGTGACCAAGCAGGCCATGCGTGGGAAGCAGCAGTGCAGTGCCTGGCACGTCTTGGTGCTCAGTGACAGGTCACAGAGAGAATAGCAGAGGCCGCTGGACTCAGACCCCAGATCCCTGGAAAGCGCTTTCCCTATCAACCCAGACGCCTGGAACCAGATCTCAGAGATCAAGGCTGGTGGCGGAGGAATCTACACCTAATCTTTGGGCCCTCCCTACTGCCCCCCTTCTTTCTAAGGGATAAGGCAGCAAGCGTTTTGTTTTGCTTGGTTTTATTTTAATGGCCAAATGTCAGGCTCTCCTTAACAATGAATCCTGGTCTGAATCTGCTTGTTTTTCTAGCTTGGACACCCAACTGTGCTGCCCCCTTGGGGCCCCTGCCCCACCTGGGAGAACTGAAGAATGTCAGAAGGTTTTTTATTTTCTTTTTCTCTAGGGGAGGGTGTTGGGGAAATATTCAAGGCCTCTGTGCGAGGCCCTCACCGTAACTGACCCCACTTAAGTCAGCCGCTTCTGTCATAAGCCAGCCCAATAAAAAATATATGACGGCAGTTACCAGGATAGGTTCTGGAGGAAGAAAAACTTGCATTTGACCCCTGACTTGGTCATTTACCAGTGGTATGACCCTGGGTGAATTATTTCATCTCTTTGAGCACCTGTTTTCTCTTCTGCAAAGTCATAAGTAGGGTTTGCCTCCATGGGGCGTTCTGAGAAGCAAATGAGATATCTGGTGTGTAAAGCTGAATGCCTGGTACATGGTAAGCACCAAAGTATGTCAGGAATTATACTCATGACAGAGCTGAAATCTTCCTCCCGCCTGCTGCCCCCTGCCCCCAAAAGACTGGGCTCTGTGCCTCCATCCCCCCAGCCTGCTGCGTATCCTCACCAAGCCAGAGCTGAGATGAGCCACTTAACAATGTGCATCCCTTCCAGCTGCTCTTCTTTCGTCATTTGTTCAATGTAGTTCTGCTCTGGTCCCAACTTGGCCTAACCAAGAGAAGGTGTATCAGTCCACGGTGAACTGCCCAGGCGGTGTAGTTGTTGCTAGCTGCCATTGAGTTGGTCCTGTGCCATCCCCATGGTTGGTTGGGGACAGGACCATTGTGACCCATAGGGTGTTCATTGGCTGATTCGTTAAGTAGATTCCCAGGCCTATCCTCCAGGTCCATCTTATTCTAGAAGCTCTGTTGAAATCGGTTCAGCACCATAGCAACACACAAGCGTCCACTGACAGACGGGTGGTGGCTGCACGTGAGGCGCCATTGGCCAGGAGTGGAACCTCGGGCTCCTGCATGGAAGATGAGAATTCCACCAGTGAACCATCACTGCCTCTGCTCAGGCAACAGATATTTGGAAAACCAGCAAAAGATGGTGCAGTAGCCAGGGGCCAGTGGTAACTGGGAGCAGGTACTACCCAGGTCTGGGGGTGGCACAGGGAGGGAGCCAACCCAGAAGACCTAGCACGGGAATAAAACTCACTCTCATTCCTGCAATCATCGGTGCTATCCCTTGGGAAAGCCACCAGAAGCCAACAGCCTGTGGCCCAATACAACCCATAGATGTCAGCCTCTAGGGCCTAAGCAGGGTGGAGAGTGGACTGGGAGAGGCAAGCAGACGGCATCCCTCGTTCTGTCGGTCAGAAGCCATGGAGTTCAGCACTCATTCTCCTTAGGACGCGGTTTAAGGATCATCTGTTGTTATTCAAGCATTATTATGAACTGAATTATGTCCCCCCAAAAGATATGTGAAAGTCCTAATTCATGGTATCTGTGAACGTAACCTGGTTTGAAAATAAGGTATTTGAATATGTTATCCGTTAACATGAGATCATACCAGAGTAGCGTAGGTCCTATTCCAGTCTGAGTAGTGCCCTTACAAAAGGGAAGAGATACAGAGAGACACAGACGGAAGATGCCCGTGAAGGTGAAGGCAGAAACTGGAGTTATGCTGCAGTTCTAAGCCAAGGAACAGCTGAGGCTACCAGAAGCCAGGAGAGACAAGAACCTTCCTCTAGAGGCTTTGGTGACAGCATGGCCTTGCCGATGCCCTGAGTTCAGAATTTGAGCCTCCAGAGCTCTATGACAATAAATTTCTGTTGTTTTAGGCCACCTACTTTGTGGTACTTCGTTAACAGTAGCTCTAAGAAACTAATACAACCCTTAAGGAAGAAGGTCTCAGCCCCCACCCCAAAGACAACTCAAAGTATCCCAACTGGCCCTGTCCTCTCAGGGAGAGGAGTGCGGAGGCACCCATCTCTCCATCTCTGCCTTGCCAGGGCCTCAGGGCCCTGTGATCACGGCTTAGTCCAGCTCTGCCCCCACTGGTCCTCAGAGGGCCTGGCTCCACATTTTCTCCAGCCCAGTCCCCTGTTTCTGGACAAGCTTCAGTGTGTTTCTGTCTGTCTTTTTCAGGCAGTGTGGAGCAATAGGTAGAACAAAGGCTTTGCAATCAGATTTTCTCCTGAAGTCTTGATTCCACCACTTAATATAGCTGGAGAACGATATAACATGCCCCTTAATTGCTCTATGCCTCAGTTTCTTAGCCTTTGAAATAGGGATAACAAAACAGTGTGCCTCAGGGTTCTTGGGAAGATTAAATGAGTGAGTATGTGTAAAGTCCTTAAACTATGCCTGGTGAGCAGGAAGTGCCCTGTCAATGGCAGACATTACTATTACCGTAAGTAGTACAGTGGGGAGCCCAGAACTCAAGGTGTGGCTGGACCACTAGTGAGAGGACCGGGACTGTTACCTCCCTCAGTCTAGATTGCCCCAGTGACAGGGCTGTGATAGTTCTTGGGAGGCTTGCCACATTGTTGACGCCCACCTGCCAGCTAGCATCTCCCGCCTCCCCGCCCTGCCCAGTCCTCTCCTGCAAACCATAACCTGTGAAAAGTGGACTCTCATTCTATCAAGTCTCAGTGAAAGAAGGAGTCAGATTATTGTTGTGTGCTGTCAAGTCGATTCTGACTCATAGCAATCCTATAGGACAGGGTAGAACTGCCTCGCAGGGTTTCCAAGGCTGTAATCTTTACAGAAGCAGGCTGCCACATCTTTCCCCCATCGAGCCGCTGCTGGGTTTGAACTACCGACCTTTCCACCTTTCAGTTAGCAGCTGAGCACTTAACCACTGCGCCACCAGGGCTTCTTGAGGTCAGACTGGATGTTCCCAAATTCTGTCTCAGAATGTCTGCTGGGAGCTGTAAGAGGAAGATGAATCAGGTTGTCCCTGTCCTGGGGAAGCCCTTGAGGCTGGGAGTGGAGGGGGCCTGGTGGTCAGGGCACAGCTCATTCTCTTCAACGCTGGGCAGGCTGGGCTGCCATGAGCAGGAAACAAAACTCAGAGGAGAATGAGAGAAGGCAGGGGAGGCTTCATGGAGAAGGGGGCATTTGAGGTGAGTCTCGTTGGCAGGCTAGGACCTCGGCTGGTCCAAATTGGACAGGAAAGGGGTTCTAGGAAGGAGGTGGGGTTAGCACAAGGCAAGGAGGCACGACCATAGGGGCTGCAGCTGGGAACGGAGGCCTGCAGAAAGCCTGAGCATACAGTAGGTTTTCAAAGAGCAGAATGATGTGGTAGGAAAAAACCACGCAGCTTCTGCTATCAGGCCAACCTGGGATTGTATCCTGGCCCAGTTTCTTGTTGGCTCTTTGACTGTGACTGAGTGACTTAGCTCCTCTGAGCCTCTGTTTCTCCATCTGTGAAATGGAAATGAGGGCCTTTAGGGCTGGGTCAGTAAGATACAAAGTGCTGAGTGTGGCTGGAAGAAGTCAAGCCTCCCCTCCTCTGTGTGCTCCAACCTCCCTGTGGCTGCAAAGGAGAAGTCAGGGACCCAAGAGCCTACCTTAGTCCCTGCCTCCTCCCTCAAATCGGACTACAGGTAGCTTCTGGGTGGTGTATTGAATATACCATGGACTGCCAGAAGAACGAACAAATCTGTCTTGGAAGTACAGCATTCTGCTCCTTAGAAGCAAGGATGGCAAGACTTCATCCCATGTACTTTGGACATTTTACAGGAGGACCAGTCCCTGGAGAAGGACATTATGTTTGGTAAAGTAGATGGCCAGCAAAAAAGAGGAAGACCCTCGACGAGACGGATTGACACAGTGTCTGCAACAATGGGCTCAAGCATAGCAACAATTGTGAGGATGGTGCAGGACCAGACAGTGTTTCGTTCTGTTGTACGTGGGGTCACTATGAGTCAGAACCGACTCAATGGCACCTAACAACAATAACTTGCCAGGAACAGCCCTATCTCTGGAGCAGACAAAGGTCACGAGCAGGCTGGTGTCAGGTGAGCTCAGGTACACAGAGCAGTAGCCCTAATGCCCCCAGACTTGGCCAGGGTCGCCACTTTATACACTTTCCTTAAAGCTGGGCAGGTGTTAGTGGCTCTGGAGGCAGCCCTGGGCCCACATCGGCCTCTGACCCAGAGAATGGGCCATGCCCCCCTGAACTCAGCTGACCACCCTGGAGACTGTGAGGGCCAGGTAAGGCGAGTGTGGGGCCGGGCAAGCCTGGGAGAGTCATAGGGGATAGTGGGGGGTGGGGAGAGCAGGCAAACAGTGTAGGCCTGCCCTGTGATGAGGAGCCTGGGTGAGGCGTGTGGGGAGTACGGGGGGTTTCTACTAGGCACTGAGTGCCAAGGTTAGAGCCTGGACCTTGGTGGTGGCGTGGTCAGGGGAAAGGATGGAAGACATGGTTGGGGGCACATTGCATGGGAAGTGCCTTGATGCTTCCAGGTGATGGTGTCCATGGGGCATGGCTGGGCAGGTGGAGCACAGAGCCCTCTCCTCCCTCACCCCTGGTCCCCCTGCACCATGGGCATCTGAGGAAGAATAGCAAGATGCCCGTGGCAGGTATGGTAGCGCCCCGATCCTCAGATGCTTCCCTGAGAAGGCGGCTGTGCAGGCATCCAGGCCAAGTCCTGACTTTGAACCCCAGCTCTGCCTCTTTTGTGCAGAGCTTAGAAGACACTGGGAAAGTCACTTAACCTCTCTGAGCCTCAGTTGCTCACCTGTAAAATAAGAGCAGCAACACTTACCTTCCAGGACTGTTTTGAAGGTAAAATGGCATAATGGATGAGACAGCATCTTGTGTTTCACTGGAGACTCTACAACCACCCTCATCCTGCTCCCCTTCTCTGTGCACTGTCTATTCCTAATACCTCCTCAGGAAGTTCTTTTCTGTGTCTAATTTAAGTCCACACTGTGCTGCAACTGGGACCCATCTCCTCTTGTTGGAGTCTTTTCAGAGGCAGACTGAGCCCCATCTTCCCTCCAAATGTACCCCATCAGTACCTACAGTGAGTGAAGCAGGGAATGGAGCAAATGGATGTCAGCTTTCACCCGAGAGCTCAGTGGACCCAGCTGTCAATGACCAGAGCCTCCTGACCAGGGCGGGGTGTGGGGAGTGCATTGACTTGACTACACGGTTCTTTTTCTCTTCGCTTTCTTCATGCTCCGAAAGGGGAGGGTGTAGGGTATTGGGGTGAGTCTTGGGCTGGGAGGCCTGGGCTCTGGCACCCACTTGACACTTACTTTTCTCTGTGACCTGAAGCTAGTTAACAGCACCCCTGAACTGTGATATGCCTGTGAGGGTATCGGTGCTCTGGGCCCAGGCCTCTTGTATGCACTTCTCAGAGGCCCTTTTCCTCTCTCTCCCCAGTCCAGGCCCTAGCTGACCTGGGACACCATCAGGTTAGGGCCCTGCTGGTGGCTGGTGATAGTAGGACTTGAATCCACCTTCCAGACCAGGGCTCCCAAGGCAGGCTGTGAGTTCAAGATGAGGAATTCCTGGGGGATAGGGTAGTACCTTCCTCCTCAGACCAGGGATTTTGACAGCCTGGAGCCTGGATCTGCTCTTTCTGCCCACCCAGCCAAATTCATCCAACTAAAGGTCAGTCACGTTTGTTGAGTCTCCCCTTTGAGTAGACTCTTTCCACACAAGGCTGCTTTAACCCCTCATTTTACTAGCACACTCAGGGCTCAGAGAGGTGAAGTGACTGGCCAAGGTCCCACAGCCTGTCAGTGGGGAGTGGTGAGAGAGCCTGAGCTCTCTGATTCTACACAGTCCCCCTGGCACCTGGCCCCCACTCGTGCCCTCTAGGGCCTTGGCAGTGTGGAGCACAGCAGAGTGAGGTGGTCATGGATGGGGCTGTCTTCTGGCTTGGGAGTGGGCCCTTTAGTGACCAGGGGCAACCCTGCCCTCCAGGGCCACTGCTCTCACCAAGGGCCCTGCTGCAGGCTACAAGGGGTTAGCTGGGCTCCTGGGAGTTTGGGTTCCTTTCTCTGGGAGGAAGCTGGCCAAGGAATGCAGGAGGTCGAGGGATCAGTTCTGAATGCCCCCGTGAACTTCAGTGTTTGATTTCATGGAGGAATCAAGACATCTCTTGTTGGCATTGGACACATAATAGTTTAACTTTACAAAGTGTTTTTATATCCACAAAGTCACTGAACCCTCACAGCCGCCTGGGAAGAGGCAGTATGGGGCTTGTTTGGGAGGCCAGGACAGAGTGAGCTCTGGAATCAGATAAACCTGAGTTTAAATTCTGACTCCCTCCACCTCTCTGACTTTAGGCAAGTTAACCAGGAGAACCTCCGTTTGCTCATCTGTGAAAGGGACAATAGCATCCCACAATAAGCAGTTAGCAATACCTGCCTTGCTGGCTGTGAGCCTTAGGTGAGATAAAACTACTGGTTCAGTGCCTGGTGCAATGCAGTAGTTTTCACTATTTTTGTTATTAGCCCCACTTTATAGATAGAAAAAGGAGCCCTGGTGGTTCAGTGGTTAAAGCGCTAGACTGCTAATAGAAAGGTTGGCAGCTGGAAGCCACAGCAGCTCCACGGGAGAAAGACGCGAGAGTCTGCTTCCATAGAGATTTACAGCCTTGGAAACCCTATGGGGTCACTGTGAGTAGGAATCAACTCAGTGACGGTGGGTTTGGTTTTTTTGGTTTTATAGATGGAAAGATGGAAGCTCAGAGAAGAAAGGTGACTTGTCTGACATCACATGGCCATTTAGCTTGGTCCTCCTGACTTCCTGTCCATGGCTTTTTTCCACAACACCTCCCTCTCCGTCCTCTAGTGACCCAACACCTCATTTATCAGAATCTTCAATTTGTGATGCTATCTGACGTGTTCTTGCGTCCCCAGTACCTAGCAGCATTTGCCTGGCACACAGTTGGCACTTGAAAAATGTTTGTCTTATGTATCAATATGTTGATGAGTTGGTATATAATGTGACACATTTTTCTGGGTAACCCAGTACCCTTTGCCTCTAAAGCTTCCTTCTGCTCTCTATCCCCTTTAAAAATAACTCTTCATCATTTTGATTGGAACACCTTTGTGAAAGGATTGAGCACAGTACCAACATGGTTCAGCTGTCAGGGCTGGGCCCTGTGAACATTGACTGCTTGGCTGGGAGGGCCGAGACCTGTGCGCCCTGTCCCGATGACCCCAGGCTGCTGCACGAGCTTAGCTCTAGTTTTTTTTGCTGGTTCCTGGCATCTCTCACACTGCCCCTTCATTCTGCTGCCCACAGACCTTCCTCCAGTAGCTGGAATCTCTTTCTTCTCCCTTCCTGCATGTGTAAAGGAGCCCTGGTGATGCAAGTTTTAAGTGCTCAGCTGCTAACTGAAAGGTTGGCAGTTCAAACCCACCCAGTGGTTCCATGGGAGAAAGATCTTGGTGATCTGCTCTTGTAAAGATTATTGCCTAGGAAACCCTGTGGGGCAATCCTACTCTGCCACATGGGGTCACCATGAGTTGGAATGGACTCGATGGTGTCTAACAATAACAACCTGTGTGTGTGTGTTCCCTTCCTAATTTGCTGCTTCTACCAGTTGAGGGACTAAGAAATGGGACAATTGAGCTTATTAGAATTGGTTAATTCATTGATTCATGTCTATTCAACCCGTTGTTGGTGAGCCTGGGCTTTGCTGGGGATTCATTCATCCAATCAATCAATTAGTCCTGATGGAGGACCTCTGTAGCAACTTGTGATCAGTCAAGACACGACCATATCCTCCTGGCAGTGCTTCCAGGGAAATAATGATGCAAGTGACAAATGCTGCAACAGCACTTTACAGTTTATAATCTGCCTCTGCCTGCATTACCACACTGAGTCTTCGCAGCGGCCCTGAGAATAGCATCAGCCCCATTTTGCAGACGATGAAAGCAGAGCTCAGCAGGATGAGGTCCCCTGCCCGATGGCCTGCAGTGAGCAGCAAAATTGCCTTGGAACTCAGATCTCCAGCCTGCCCTGTAGTTTCTCTCTCCTCTGTGCTCCATTTCCAAGCTATATGATACCTCATTCGTTTTCTGTATCTATCACAAAAGATTGTTGGTGCTGGGTCAGGTTGGACCTTCTGCCTGTATAGAATGATCAGTGCAAGGAAGTGTGGCCTCAGCTGGGTGCCAGCCTGCAGACACCCTTTAGTGCACAGCCCTCTTCCCAAATGGACCCGGGGATGCCATCTAGTCCACACTTCCCCAACTGTACTCTGACGGGCCCTAGCTCCATGGGGTGGCAATGGGTTCTAGGACACATGGGCACACACATACGGGAAAAATACCAGGTCACATAAATCAAAACAGGGCCTTTATATGTTGGTATGAATTAGGGACCCCCAAGAGGTGGCATAATGGGGCAGCCAGGCTTTCCCAAGCTTATTTGAATAGGAAGCTCCTTTTTCACAGAGCAGTGCCTGGGACTAATATTCTAGAGAAAACACTTTGGGAAAAGCTGATCTGTCACGCCCTCACTTTCGCCTTTACTTTCCCGTTTTGCACAGGGGAAGCCTCCGGCTAGATAAAGCTTGTTTCCTGGCCCAGGGCGGTTTGCAGTTTGAGAGAGGATCACAGGGAGCCCTTTTTAGCCCCAGGGAAGAATTGATAATAACGGTGGAATTTCAGGCAGCCTGGGGAAGTGCAAGGTGGAGATATTTTTATTCTTTCATCCACCACACGAACATTTCTCAGTCACCTCCTGTGCGCCAGGCACCAGAGCCAGCGCCTGGGAAATGCCAAGATGAGTCTGACTAAGAACGTTCCATTTCATTTACCCGTGCCCACTAATGGTTTTTAAAGAAATCAAAATACAAGCCTTACAAAGAAGAAGGGATTTTTAAATCGTGTGGTGGGTGGGTGGGTGACAGGCAGGTTTACTCAACTCAGCAGAGCTTTACCAAGCCCCTGCTTAGTACTGGGTCTTAAGGGGTCTCGCATGTGGAATGGAGTGAGTGAGCTGATGCCAGAAACAATTAGCCCAGGCAGAGGGCACAGATGTTGTAAGGGAGGTCAGTAGTGTGGGGAGGCTCAGAGGTGGAAAGGAGGGTGGGAGGGAGGGAGCATTTCTCCTGGGATTCATCAGCCTGAGCTTGGGGGCGAGGGAGGAGCCTCCACAAAGAAGAGGAGAGGTAAGAGTGAGGGAGGCAGGCTGGGAGAGAGCTGGGAAGGGCATTCTTGGTAGAGTGACAGCAGGAACAAAGGTGTAAAGGTGGAAACTTGACCATTTCACATAAATGCAAGAAGCAGAACCTACTTTACATAAATGGAAGATGCATCTTCAAGACACTGTAAGGAGCCCGGTAGGATGCGAATGGGAGCAGAAGGAAGAAAAGGGGATCGTTGGAGATGGGGCTGGAGAAGCTGGCTGGGACTGGTCACAAGAGCTAGACACCAGCAGAGTGGGAGCAGCCATTCATCCCTGCATCCCCAGCACCTGGCACTATGATTGGCTGGTGTCCAGCCAATGTTTGTGGACCAAGCGGACTCTTTCACTGTTCCACTGTGGGACCTTGGACAAGTCCCTTCCCCTCTGTGGGCCTCTGATTCCTCATACTCATGGTTGGGCAAGGTTACCTAGCACGTCCCTTCCAGCTGGGAAGGGCTCTAAGGAATTCTTGGCTGTGCATGCAGGGGAAGACTGGACTACTTTTCCCCCAGCTTCCTGGCCCACTCCCACTGTCCCAACTGGGCAGGGCCAGCGGCTCCCAGGGTGGGGCAGTCAGTTTGCTAGGGCGGAGGTCAGGCTGACTCTGCTGGTGGAATTTGTTCCTCATTCTCTCTTCTTTCAGCATTTAGCTCCTTGAGCCCAGGACACACTGCCCTGGTGTCCTAACTGATGGCTCTTCTACAGGCCCAGATCTTGGCGTTGGGGGCAGGGGAGTTGCAGGTTGAGCCCTGCTAGGCTTGAGGGTTGTGTGCATGCAGCAGCTTGGTGCAGAGTAGGAAGTCTGGGATTAGGGGTAGGTTCTCCTTCTTCCATTTATGTAAAAATAGGCAAATTAATCTAAGCCTCAGTTTCCTCATCTGTAAAATGGGAATTATAGTACTCTCACACTGGGCTTTTGTGACTATCCCATGAGATATTTGTGAAAGCATATTATAAACTGACCCCACACACATGTAAACAGTTTTCATTGTTAACAATATTCATTTGTCCAGTGTCTGTTAATCCCTGGGCTTCCGGCCCACTCACCTCCTTTCTGGGAAGTGCTCCCTGGTGGCAGCTCACTATTCTCCAGGCAGGCATGTCCTGCTGGGTATGTTTTATCCAGGCCAGAGTGGTAGGAGCCCATGAATTATGCACAAGTCGTACACTCTTGCCAGGGCTGTGTGTCTATAGTCCTGCGTTTGTGTGTGTCTGAATAGGAGAAACGAAGGCTGCACCTCCTGCCTGCTGGGGCCTAGGACCAGATACCGCCCCCTCCCCTGCTACAATCCAGAAGCCTGCAGAGTGCTGGGTCCTGGCCTGTGAGGAAGGGTGGGGAGCATGTGATAGGAACTCTTCCCTACCCCCACCCCACCCTCACAACTTGTCTGTGCCAAGCCTGCCCACATCCAGAGGACTCTGTGTCCCTGAATGTCTGTGGGGGTGTCAGTTGGGGCTGGAGGCAATAGGGCCCAAGGGGCAGAACCAGATTGTCGCCCCTTCCATCTCCCCACTTCCCAGTTGATGCCAGGAGATGTTAGTCAGGGCGACTCAGATCTCTGGTGTGAAGGCTGTTTTATTTCAGCAGTGCCTGTGGCATCTGTGCTTGCTTGGTCAAAGCCACCCCAGCCCAGGATGGGGGTTCAGGGGGGACAGATTCAGGAGGCACCTTCTCAGTGCCCTGGTTCCTGAGGGGGCTGGGGCCAGGGACAGACAGCTGGGCTGAGCTGGCACTCAGAGGCCTCACAGGTGTTCCCTCTGCTTGGGTGAAGGTGTTGGGGGTGAGGAACAGGCAGAAGGATACAGTGAAGCGTGTCAAAAGGAATTTAAGCAGTTTATGGAGGAAAGAACCCAATGAACGTAAACATCAGCCTACTCATCCCCGACTCCCCACTTTTCTTTAAAAGGCCTCACAGTGGAACCTGACACACCTGGGTTCCTGTCCTGGCTCCAACCACCTGTGCAAACTTGGATTTGTGATGGAGCCTCTCTGAGCTTCAGTGGTTCTCATCTTTTCATCGGTAAGATGGGACTGATAAGGCCAACCTTACAAGCCTCTTGTGAGGCCAAAGCAAACAACCCAGTGGGTGGGACACCTAGTAGGGTACCTGGTGCATAGTAGGCCATTGATTTGCAGCAACAATCTAATTCTAGCTCAGAGCAAATAAATGGGATGTTTTTAGATACTTTATCAGGGGCCTCTCTAAGCAGGGAAGGGGACATTTTCTGTTAAGCTCCTTGAAATGGTCACTGCAGCTTAAACATATTCTTACCCTTATTACCCCAGCAGAGGAGCCTCCGAAGGAGTCCTGGTGGTGCAGTGGTCAAAGCGTTCAGCTGCTAACTGAAAGGTCAGTGGTTCGAATCCACCAGCCACCCTGGGAGAAAGATGTGGCAGTCTGCTTCCATAAAGATTTACAGCCTTGGAAACCCTATGGGGCAGCTCTACTCTGTCCTATGACAGTGAGTTTGGTTTTAGTTCCAGGAGCCTGTAAATCACCTTGTACTTGTTGAACTTCCCTCTGGGACCCGGTAAAGCCATGGGGCTAGGCAGACCTGGGCATGGGTTCTGACTCTGCCATATCAGCCGGGTGACTTTAAGTGAGTCCCTAGTATTCCCTGACCCTTGGTTTCCTCTTCTGTAAAATGGAGGTTGTTGTAAGGATCAGTTGAGAAGTAATCTATAAAACCCTATTTTTCTTAACAACAACAACAAAAAATTCCTGGTACGTCATAGGTGCTTAAGGGAGCCTGTGGGAGGATGGCCAGGGTACAGGCCAAGGGCTCAGAAGCTGAGGCTAGGTTCCCTGTTCAGGTGCCCAGCAGGCTCTGTGACAGCCAGCCGAGTGGAGCCTGATTTACTTTTCCTTAATAGGACAGCTGGTTAGGTAGCCTCTGAGTGTTCCCAGCAAGTGCTCCATGAGTGTTCCTGACACATATCAGGGTCAGCCCTCGCCAGACCGTGCGTGTGCTCAGCTGAGCAGCCTCAGGCATGGGGCTGAGAGAGTCTGCTGGGACACACTGCCCCACCCCCTGGTTCACCTCATGGACCAGGCACTGTGTCCAATGCCAGGGGACCAGAGAGAGCAGGAGGCACCCGTGTTCTGGGAATCCCTGTTCCAGGAAGGTAAAGAGGAAGAATCCAGAGATGGACCAATGGTGGGAGCCCAGCCAGGGGGTGGAGGGTAGTCAGTGCCCCCCAGCCTGGGAACCATTCTGCCCGGCTCTGTCACCAGCTCCCTGTGTGACCTTCAGCACCTGACCTTCTGCTCTCTGGGTGTCAGTTGTCCCATCAAAAAGAGGATACTGAAAGAGCTGGTCACAGGAACTTGTGGCCTTCAGTGAAGCAGTGTGAGATGAGGACTGATCTCGGAAGCCAGCCAGGCCTGTGCTTCTCACCCGGCTCTTCCACTCTCCAGCCATGACTGTGGGCAGGTTGTCCCCAGCTCTGAGCCTGTTGACAAAGGTGCTAGCTCTGTTGGCATGGAGCACGGAGCACACAAGGACTGTGGAAGCCTGGCCCAGAAGTGCCTGGTGTTGGTGGGCCCTAGAACAGCTTTGGCCTGCCTGATCCTTTCCCCTGTTACTCCTGCAATTCTTAGGCCCCCGGGAATTCCTCCCCCATGAGATCTATGTGGGGTTTTGGGTATTGCTGACCTCAAGGCTCTAGTACCCTCAGGCCATTCATGTCATTGACCCCAGAGTTGGGAGAGAGTTGTCCATCTTCATCCTCTTAAGGGCCTGTGGGGGAAAGAGTGGTGACTGTGGGGGTGTGAAGGGTATGGGAGGGTACGGGGCATGCCTCTGGTCTTTGTTGGCATCCTGGAATCTTGATACTCTAGAACTCTGGGATCTTTCTATTCCCAAATCTTGGAAGCACTGGACCATGGAAGCTTAGAATCTTGACCCTATGAAATCAAGACTTTGGGAACCAGACTGGAGTTGGAAGAGACCTTAGGGGTCATCTGATCCAAACCTCCATCTTGCCCAGGCAGCCCCTGTGCAGGCTCCCTGAGAACCCGCCTGTGGGGAACTCAGGCTTCAGTCAGGTCAGAAACATCAGCTGCCCCCACCTCCTTGTCATTCTGTTATCCGCACCTTGATGAGCTCTGGGAGACTGGCCCCCATGCCCCCATCACTGTAGTTGGCGCTCCCGGAGTTGGTTAGCGCTAATGGGCAGCTGGGAAGGAACAAGGCTCCTGCTCAGCTAAGAATAGAAGGCTTTGTGTGATTTAAGCAGCAGCCTGATCATATCAGGCCTCCCAGCCAGGCCCCAGAGATCTTATTAACCAGGATCTGGGGCCAGCCCTGGGTCCTCCTTGTGGAGGCGGGAGAGGTGATTGAAGGGTGCTGGGGCAGTGGCTGGGCTTCCCCAGGATTTCTCCCTCGTTTCCACGTGATGATGATTTTTACTCTTTCCACCAAGCAAGGCTCATCCCTCCTCCCTTCTCCTCCCTGGGGCTGTCTGAGCATCATCACACAGTGTCCTGGGGGACAATCTCTTCTGGGAAGCACCCAAACAAACAATCCGGCCTCTGAGAGGAACAGAAAGGTCGATGGAGATGGCTTTGAAAGGAAAGAATCTACAGTGGTGACCCTTTATTGAGAGCCTACTGTGTGCCAGACCCTGGGCTCAGCATTTTGTGCCCTTGCCTCATCTAACCCTCACAAGGGCACTGCGAGGAGGTGTCCTTGTCCCCATGATGTGCATGACAACACTGAGGCCCAGCTAGTACTTGGGATAGGAACATAGGACTATCCCACCTCCTTCCTTCTAGGGGCAAAGCTTGTGAAGGAGAAAGTAGGAATTGCTGAGAGTCGAGGTGAAGATGTGAGAGTCAGAATTCTTCGAAAGAGCCCTGGGCATGGAGGACTTTGCATCTCTCTTGCTGCAATGAGTCATGCTTTACCTTCTGCTAGCATCATTTCCATTTGGGGCAGCATGGAGTAGGAGGAACAGCACTGGATTGGCAGGAGGAATTGTGGCCCTAGCACAAACAAGCAGGTGACTTGGGCAAACAGTCTCACCTCTCTGAGCCTCAGCCTTCTCTTTTGTAGAGAATGCCTTCCATGTAGTAGGTGCAGGCACATGTTTGTTAAATTTGAATTAAACCAAACCCCCTTGGGCCTCAGATTCCTCTTCTGTGGAGTGGGCAGGGGTTGCTTTGGGCAGTCAGGAGGCTACGGCTCCAGATTCTTGGTCTTCCTACCAGGGAGGGTCCTGGTCCCCCCTCTTTGCAGGTCCTTGGCTCTCCATCCCTAGAGATTATTCCCAGTGTAAGGATTGGAAGGACATTTAGGAATCCTAGGTCATTCTCTGATTGTACAGACAGGAACACTGAAGCCCCAGAGAATAGGGACTGGTTCAAGGTCATGTAGCAAGTGGGCCTGGAATTCATAGTATTTGTTCAAGGAACTCCTCCTTCCTTCCAGGCCAATGCCTGCTCCTCTTTGTGGTACTGCTTTTGGCAAGACCCAGTGGGCCTGGGGTGGGCCGGGGAATAGAGTCAGCTGGATCCTGGGAGAGAGGGAGACAGGCAGGCAGACAGAGGCCAAAGGTCCGAGTCTTTGTCTATCTGTAAGGTTGTCTAGGCCCATCTGTACTTGCTCAAATCCTGCCCAATGCATACATCCTCTTCTGCAAAGCCTCTTCAGACTTCTTTCCTTAATGCCCTTCCTAATCCCTCTCTCTACACCAAGAGTGGGAGTTTTGAAGCTGAATGGGCCTGAATTGGATCCTGGCTTCCTGTGAATCTGAGTCTTTCCTCATTTGGAACTGAGCCTAGTGGTGTTGCTGCAAGGATTAGAAATTGTCCGTGTAAAAATGCTTGGCACACGGTAGGCTCGCAGTGACTGGTAGGTGGGATTCATTCTTGTTATCCACCTGGATCTCTTTTGCCCATGTATTATAGGGCCCATATACCCATAAACACCTCTACCCTCATCCATAAGGCCAGCTCAGCATCTGGCAAGTCTTAGAATATTGGAGCTGGAGAGTACCTGGGCCCAAAGAGGGCCAAGGACTTGCCCAAGTTCACACAGTCAGCCAATGGCCGTGCTAAGATTAAATCTCAGGTCACCAGCCTGGGAACCTTCCTCCTGCAGTCCCAGGATCCACAGGCCTTCTCCTTAGGAGGGATTGGCTCCCCAGGGGCCTAGGTATGTGTAGTCCTTCAACATTCAGGGTTGAGAGAGGTAGGGAACAGGGAAATGAGCATTTAATGAAAATCCCTGTGAAGGCACAGAGGCAGGTGGCATCTGTCAGGCTCCTCTGATCTCCTGACTTCTCCCAGGGCTGTAGACATTGGCACTGCCCCAGTGTCCAGGGTGTCATGTTAGACTCATTTGCATGGTGCATGCAGGCTTATCTAAGGGCCCTGCCTTGTACCTGGACGCTCACTCATTGTGCTTTTCCTCACTCTTATTCAGCTGTTTATTTGCCTATTCCTTCCTTCAGTCATTTATTCAGCAACCACTCCCTGAGGCCTGCTGAGGGCCTGGAGACCAATCAGACCTTGGAGGCAGTTAGTCTGGCATAGCAGTCAGTAGTGTGGATTCTGGGACAAAACTGCCAGGGTTCAAAGCCTGGCTATGCTGGTTACTAGCTCTGTGACCCTGGGCAAGTTGCTTTACCTCTCTGTGCCTCAGAGTCCTCTTTTTTAAATTGAGGATAATGATAACAACCAAACCAAACCCATTGCTGTCGAGTTGATTCTGATTCAGAGCAGAATCAACTCTGTACAGAACAGAACAGCCCCATAAGGTTTCCAAGGCTGTAATCTTTACCAAAGCAGACTGCCAGAGCTTTCTCCCGCTGTTCGAACCACCAACCTTTTGGTTAGCAGCTGAGCACTTAACTACTGTGCCACCAGGGCTCCTTGGGGGATAATGATAGTTACTACTTTATAGAGTTGTTGTTCCAGTTGACACTGTTACATAACAAATCGCCCACAACTTAGTGGCTTTGTAGAACAACAATCGTTTTATTATCTCACAGCTTCTGTGGGTCAGGAATTTAATATGGGCTCAGCCGAGTCGTTCTGCCTCAGGGTGTCTGGTGTAGTTATAGTCAGACGGTGGCTGGAGCTAGAATAGCAAGGCTGGCTGGGTTTCTCTTTCTCTTCCTGTCTTCTCAGGGTGTCTCCATGTGGTGTCTCTCGGTGGGCTTGTCTGGGCTTCCCCACAGCATGGCGGCCTCAAAGCAGCCAGACTGCTTACACAGTGGCCAGGGCTCCAGCAGGAGCGAGACACAAGCTGCTTCACCTTTGATGACCTGGCCTTGGAAGTCACGCTGTGTCACTTCAGCCATTAGTCATAAGCCCTCCCAGACTCAAGTGGAGGTAACACAGACCCCACCTCCCCATGAGAAGAATGTCAAAGTTTCATTGTAAGCAGAGCATGTGGGATGGGAGATATTGCTGCGGACACCCTTGGAAACAAATTTGCCACAGTCGTGAAGGTTAAATGAGTTAAAAGACGGGTAGTGTCTAGAACAGTACCTAGGCATTCTATGCAAGCAGTAGCTATATATAGTCAAGGATCATATATGTTGCATACGGACTTTGACCATATGCAATTTTCTCACCATGTGCTGACTTTAGGACTTGACTCCCACTGCAGTCACCAATCCACTGAACAGCAGTATTTCCCAACTGGGTACTGAAGAATCTGTAGAAGTTCACCATGCAAGAGGCAGGTGGCAAGGCATTCCATGTAGAGGGAACTAGTTGTCCAAAGGTGGGGAGCAGGGACTTAGCTCCAGGTGGCAGGGGCTCTCCTGAGGCAAAGAGGGAGAGGCTGACCAGTAAGATAAGTGGAGGCCAAGGTGAGAAAAGCCTTGCATTCGGGTTTGTACCTGACCCTGTAGATTCCAGGGAGTCCTGGGCTGTTTCTCAGAGTTATGAGAGGATGAGTGCCGTAATGGGGGACCCACTTCTGAGATGGAATCAGCAGGAGTTGGGGAGGGACTGGAATTGGTAGGAAGGGGGTATAGGGAGAGGTCCGGAACCACAGGGGGCTCACACCCAGGAGTTTGCAGGCGGTGGCGGGGCGGGGGGGGGTTAGTCATTTTGCATGCAGTAACCATATCCACCCTGGCTTGCTTTCCCTGCTCTTCCTGTTGGATACATGTGATTTTTCCCAGCTCCGACTGACTCTCCAGTGGGTAGGGGGACTGCCTTGGCAGGAGGGCTTGGAGCAGTCTGGCAGCCAACCCTGGGACAGGTGGCAGCCAAAGAACACCCAGTGGCCTCCTCTACCCCCAGCCCCATCTGTGGGGCACTCCCTGCACCCACCATGGTCTCCTTTTCCAACACTCTTCCTCACTCTGATTATAGCCTCTTAGGGTCCAGTTGGAACAGTTCCTGAGACTGTGGCACCCAGCCCCCCTCATATCATAGATAGGGAAATTGAGGCCCCACATCTTACAGCAAGTTAGTAAAGGAGCCAGCCTTAGGCCTTTCATGTGGCTGCAGCCAGGTTCAGGGGTGCTCAGGGCTGCCTTAGATTCAGGTGAGATGAGGCACCCTTTTGGGGCAGGGCGTCTCTGTGCCAGGCACTCCACCCACAGCTCCTCTTGCAGCCTCCCCACAGCTACCCTGTAAAGCCAGCCTTCTCTTCTGGGGGGAGGCCCTGGTTGGGAGTATTAACCAAAGTCTAACTGAGTTCAAGGAAAACAAGAAGGACTTGGCTGTGGAGCTCTCTCTGAGCCTTGGTTTTCTCATCAGTAAAATGGGCATAAGGGTACCTATCCCAGTGGGGTTGTCCTGAGGATTAGATGAAGTCTCTAGTGCTGGGTTCTTGTCCCACTGATGCTGGTGCTGCATCCGGGAAAGGGAGCCACCCAGGGCTACTCAGAAGGAGCATTTTGAGCTGGGATTTGGAGGTAAGGCAGGACTCGGGCTGGGAAAGGGGGCACCTTGATCCTAGCTGTGACTGGGCTGGTGCAGCCCTCCCTTTACAGATGGGAAGGGGCCCAAGGGAAGGACTGGGGTGGGACCCTGGCAAGATCCCCATCCCCTCTGGGTGCATTGCTCCCCTACCCCCGACGCTGGCACTGAAAGGGAGGGCTGTGGGACCCAGTGTAAGAAGCTTTCTGCCATGTAAGGGAGGGCTTCCTGGAGGAGGAGATTGCAGAAACCATGAGGGAAGGAAGGGCAGAGTACCTCCCTGAGAATGAGGGGCTGTTGCTGGCTCTCTCTGAGCCCCTGTACTAGAGCCAGGGAGAGCTGGTGCTGAGCTCTGGCCAAGTCAACCTTGACTCCTGGAGCTAGTGACAGTGATGCAGAGTGAGGCTGGTACCCAAAGGAGGCAGTGGTCCATGCTGTTTCCAGGACGCTCGTGTCCACAGGGCCTATCTTTGCACATCTATGTGTACTTCCATGAGCCTGTGTGCTAGTGTCAGTGTGTTCATATGCATTTACCTGTATCTGTCTGTGACTGTGCAGCTGGTGTATTTTTATATGCCTGTGTGTGTGTGTGTTTGTGTGTGGAGGAAGCCAGGGCCTGCCTCCAGGAGATCTCTCTCCTCCTCTGGTTCCATCTCAAGAGGAGGCTAAGCGCCTGTGGGTTTTGAGCTCTAAAAAGGGGCAGAGCAAGGAGACAGCCCTCGCCCTGAGGGGCCTGTGGGCTGAAGGAAGATCCTCACCAATGGAGCAAAGTCAGCCGAAATACAAGTTCCCAGATTTGAGAAACCCTTCCTGGGTCCCCTATGTGCCGAACTTGGGCTAGGTGCTAGGGACCCAAAGTTGCATCAGACATAACTCCTACCCTTCTGGAGCCAGACTGGGCAGTCATCCGTGCAGCAGGACACTAGGACAGCTGCTGGCTGAGGGGCAGACAGGGCACATGAAAACAGGAAAAGGCAGGTCAGGGTCTGCCTGTGGGAGCCAGGGTAGACTTCCTGTAGGAGGAGTTTGAGCTGAGACTTGGGGGTTGTTTAGTGGGAGATGAGGGCAAGGGGACGGAGGGTGGAGCAGGGCTTGGAGACAGACAGGAGTTTGAGAAGAGCAAGGTGGGAAGGGTGACCCCCAGCTTCCAGGCCTGCATGGTGGCTGGGGGTAATGGAGGTGCCTTGAGCTGGGAGAGCAAGCGGAGGAGCAGGGTTAGTGGGAAGGTGATGAGTTCCCATTTGGCCACTATGGGCATGAGCCTCTGTGGGATGCTCCGGGGGAGGTGACCAGAGGGCCATTGGATACTCAGATCTTGAGCCTGGTCCCGGCAGAGACAGATTTGAGAGTCATTAGTACGCAGGGGTGGTTGAAGCCACGGGAATGTTGACCAAGGAGAGTGTGAAGGGCAAGGGGAGAGAAAGGGCTTAGGATAGAGAGCAGCAGCACTGGTCACAGAGATAGGGGCCAACTCAGCTGAGGAGGTGAGGCCCAGAGGGAGGGGGGAAACCCAGAGCAGTTGGTGCCCTGGAAGCCAGGGAAAGAACGTTTCCAGAAGGTGGGTGAGGTTCACAGTATCAGCTGAGGTTTGAGAAATGGCCAGTGGATTTATCCATATAAAGATCATTTTTGAACATGGTGGGAACAGATGGCGGTGGCTTTAGCAATCGGTGGGAGGGAGGAAATGGAGACAGGAGTATAGACAACTCTTCCAGAAGTTTGGATGAAAAGGGAGGAAAGAAAAAGAGTGCTAACTGGAAAGGGGTGGGACGGGTAGACTGGGTGAGACTCAAAACAAAAAAGCCAATTACGTTGCGGTCGAGTCATTTCCGACTCATAGAGACCCTGTAGGACAAAATAGAACTGCCCATAGGGTTCCAAGGCTGTAATCTTTACAGAAGCAAACCACCACATCTTTCTGCCACAGAGCATCTGGTGGATTTGAACTGCCAGCCTTTCAGGTAGCAGAGCTTTTAACCAGTGCACCTTGAGTGAGACACAGGCCTGTTAATTGCTGGCTGGAAGGAGCAAGAGGGAGGAGAGATGAGATGCAGAGTGTGGGGGAGAAAGAGAAGATGCTCATTTATAAACACCTGCTGGTAGTCCTCTGCTGCAGGGTCCTGGGGAAGGTGCCTGGAGGTGGTGGCTTTTCCCAGAGGGCTGGTTGTGGAGAGCAGAGGGTAGAGGAGGGGCCGTGGTGGGCACCTGCAGCCCTCAGCCCTGCCCTAAGCTCTGCTCCAGGCCTTCATCTTCTGGTCTGCAAAGTGGGAGCAACCGTGCTGGGGTGTGGGGGATTGATCTGGGAGGCAGAAGCCCCAGAAACTCAGAGCATCCTCGTAAACCCGATTCCAGGTCAGTAGTTGGAGCTCCTTCTGGGCAGTGTTGGCATCAGGTGGTTTCAGACGCTTCCAACAAGGCCCGACATTGTCAGGACGTCTAATTCACCTACTTCCAGAGAGGCCACGCCCAGCCCCACCCTGGGAAGTTCTTCCTTTAGGTCTAGCCTAAGTCTTTCCTGCTGTGTGTTCCCTTCTGGTGAACTCGTTCATCCCTATTCCGGGGAGCCAAGCTGAACAGCAGTGGCTTTGAGTGGCGGCCAGTGTTTTTACAACTTGTTTTCATGAAGTTGGTTTGAAGTCTTCCTTGCATTCCCAGAATGTCAGACCCGCCCTGGTTCACAAGGATTGACCAAAACAGGGTCTGAGCCAACGAGAGGAATCCAAGAACTTAGTCATTCTCTTGGATCATCCACAGATTCTCCTCCATTCCTTCCAGTTTAAAAAAAAAAAAAGCTAGCCCAGATGACCAGGAGGAGACAGCGTTCAGGGATATAAACAGGCTTGGATGATGTCAGTAGTGCAGAGTGGTCAGTGCCAAGGTCTGCTCAGGCTTGGCCATCCGGCAGGTCTTGCTCAGCTGCTTGCCAGACGTGGGGTTGTTAGCAAAGCTGTAAGCCTCCCAAAGCCTCAGTTTCTGCATCACTGAAATGGGAAAATTAATGACCCCTACCTCCTAGGTCTCTGAGGCTAGGTGATCTAGGAGCAGACCCTGAGACAAGGATTTGTGTGTAAGTGATTTACGAGAAAGTTTTTCCAGAGAGGGGAGAAAAAACTGCTAAGGGAGTAGGTAAGGTAGGACCAGAAAGAGAAGGATGTGAAAGAAGAGTGTGACTTCAAGCCAAGTCCCATGGAGGGAGCTTTGTCTGCAGAGGGGCTTTGGGGATAGTGTAGGTCACACCTCTGAGCTGGCCGTGCCATAGCAAGGATGCTGGAGAACTCCTACCTCCGCTTGGTCAGGCCAGGCATTGGGAAGGGGATTCTGGCAGCCTGAGGACAGTCCTCCCTCGCAGAACCGCAGGTGCTGACTGTTGGGAGGGAACGTAGCCTGGTATGCCCAAGATGGAAAAGGGAGCTCTCGGGGCATAGGTTGAGTACTGCCAAGTCTGCTCCCCAGGATCCGTTCGTGGACTATACATGATAAAGTGTGTGAGGTGCTAATTCCCCAGAACCTGGCACATAGGAAGCACTCAGTAAGTGACGCTATTCTTCTGGGTTGAAAAGGGGGTGCAGAGAGGTGGTGCCCCAGGATTGCATGATCAGCAAAGGCAGTACCTTCTGAGAGCCTCCCTGGGACCCCCTGCTCCCCTAGCCCCAGATGTTGGTCTATCTCAGCTTCCAGAGGCAGAATCCCACAGAACTCCCTCACGAGGCAGACCTGGCCCCAGCCCCGTGTTTCCCCAGAAGACTTGATTTCCAGCAATCTCTCTGACCCAGCCAGGGCCTGTCCTAACCTTAGACATTTCCCCTGGTGCCCTGCTCTAGCCCCTTCCAGAGATGTCTACCTCTGCCCTCTGCCTGTCCAGCCCAGAGGGTGTCACCACCACCTTTTTGCTGTGTGATCACAGACAAATCCCTTTACCTCTCTGGGCATCGGCTTTGTCAAACAGGAGAGGGGAAAGGGCCATGGAGATATCAAATGCCAAGGGGGAAATCAAGGCCCAGGTAGTCCATCCTGCACCTGAGTTGATGTTGTTTTTTCTCAGTTCACCCCACTGTGTCTACAGGGCTTTTTCCGTAGAAGGCACTCAGGGGTCGCTTGGAGAACTCATGCTGGTCAGTGTGTTCCAGGAAAGAACAAACATAAGTTGTACTTCCGGGCCATTCTGACCAAATTCTAGGGCTTTGACTCTAGTGACTATAGATGATGAGGCCATCTGGGTTGGCCATGCTAGAAGCTACCCCTGGCCTCTTTCCTGCCCCGTGCGATGTCACAAAGGATGTCACTCACAGTCTGGCCTCCCCACTCAGGACACTGGGCTTCCCTGCCCTGGGGCATCTGGTAATCCAGCCCCAAAGAGCATGACAGACATGGGTTCTAGTCCAGACTCCGTCACCTGCTATGTGACTTGGACCAAGACACCTCCCCTCTCTGAGCCTCATGTTTCCAAGCAGAGTTTTAGATGAGCTCATCTAGAATTAGGTGATTTCAACACAGTATTAATCCCTGCTTGACACAGCTGATGCCCAGAGAGGTGAAGTGATTTGCCCATGACCACACAGCAAAAAGGTGGAGGTGAGAGTGTCAGGGCCTGATCCTAGCCCCATGGCTGTTTAAGTGGGCACCTTGCCTTTTATCAGCTCTGCTCTGGCCCCCAGCCCCCAGCCACTTTGATTCAGGACCTGCGCTAACCAGCCCTGCCCACCCCGCCCCAGTGGTCAGGATGAACTAGGCTAGGTACCAGAGTGGTCAGTCTTTGCTGTTTAGTCATTAGCTCTTTTGACAACCATTTATTGAGTACCTGCTATATAAGGATTCTGTGCACAGATGGGCATGGTGCTGCTTTTACTGGGCTTAATGTCCAGTTCACTTCTAGGCCTCTGCCCTGCCCTATCTGAAGGCCCAGGGAACCCACAGATCCCAGGGGTAAAGGTGTGCATACGGTGGTAGCCCCAGAGAAGGAAGCAAGAATCTAGAATGTCTAGAGCCCCTCTGCCCGCCTTGCCTGGGAGGCAGGCAGGGAGCGGCTGGGCTGGGGCAGTGGATGTAGGGGAAACAAGTTTGCTCACTCACTGGTGTTTGTTGCTGCCTGTGGTGGGTCCAGCCCTGTGCTAGGCTGGGAGACAGCTTTGATCCACCAAGAAGGCACTCCCATGCCTCTTCCCTGGGCTCCTGCCTCCCTTTGTTCACATCACACTCTAGATATTTCTGTCTATACCATTAGACTCCGGGCTTCTCCAGACAAGAGCCCTATCTATCCCGCTGGGTCCTGGGTTCCTCTTCAGGTGCCTCTCCAGGCACCCAGGAGAGCTCAGTAAATATCTTAATGACTAGATTTATGGTTGTGCTAGATGGACTTGGGAGTCAGACAGAATGAGTGTGAATCCTGGCTCTGCTACTTGCTAGCTGTGCCCTTGAGCAAGGGACTGAAAACCCCATTGAGCCTCCATATTGCCATCTGTAGAATACCTACTGCAATGGGAGGCAAAGAGGAACAAGTGAGGTAAGGCATAGAGAAATCTCCGCTTCTTCATTGGTATATGGCCAACCCTCCACAAAGGGTGGGTAGCATTATAATAGATGGATTCTCAGTGGTGTGCCAGGCAGGGTAGGAAACACAAGAGAGATGGGTTTTAGGACCCCATTACATCCGCTTAGCACTTTACAGTTTACAAAGCCCTTTCATGTCCTGCTCACTAGATTTTCCCAATAGTCCATGAGGAGGGAGTCTGGGCAGGGTGCAGTATCCTCATTTGACAAATGAAGAAGCTGAGCCCAGAGAGGATGCTGATCTGCCTTCCAGTGGCAGGACCAGAACCCAGGCCACCTGACTCTCAGTCTCCTGCTCTCTCCTCTACACCCCTACCCCCCTCTAGAGCCCCATTTCTGCCCTCTGGAAGCTCTTTGTGAAAGATACTAGGAAGGAAGGGTGGTGGGCAGGAACTAGGGAGATTTGTCAGCCCAGATGTCATGGGGCAGAGGGTGCATTTTGGTGGCTTTAGCCAAAGGGAGGATACCGTGGCCACTAGGCCCAGAATAAGGGGACAGGGGATGGGGTCAGGGGTAGAAGTGGGCTAAGTAGGGGTGCCAAACCAAACCAAACCCACTGCCATGGAGTTGATTCTGACTCATAGCCAACCCGTGGGGTTTCCAAGGCTGTAAATCTCTACAGAAGCAGACTGCCACATCTTTACCCCATGGAACTGCTCGTGGATTCAAACCACGAACCTTTTGGTTAGCAGTCGATCACTTTAACCACTGTACCACCAGGGCTCCTTAGTAGGGGTGCAGAGGAGGAGAAAACCAGTCGTGGAGGCCACGGGTTGTCAGGTCCATTCACCCAACCCGAAGGTCAGGAGGCTATGGGCCTGATGGACCGAAGCTGCTGGGGCCTCCCAACCAGCTTCCTGTGCAGCAGGATGGCAGCAGCAAGCGCCAGGGGTGAACGACTCCTAGAACCGTGCTCTGCTGTGAGATGGTGGAGGAGTCGAAGGGACTTTAAGGAATGCTGGATCTGGGGGAGAGGCTGGTTGAGTAATGGCCCCCGTCCTTGAAGGAATGGGAGTACCCCCTGGAAATAAGGCCCACATCTAAGCCTAAGGACCCTCCTGTGTGTAGAGCACTTTGTAAAAGTAGGTTATTCTGGGAAGGCAGGCCTGGTTATTAGCGCAGCCAGTGCTCAGAGAGGTGAGGTGGCCAGCGCAGGTAGCCTGGGTCCCACAAGTGCAAGAGGCAAGGAACAGATAGGCCCATCCCTAAAATACAAACAGGGGCCCATACATCTTTGTTGAAGAAGAAGGCCTGGTTGCACAATGGTTAAGTGCTCTACTACTAACTCGAAGGTTGTCGGTTTGAGCCCATCCAACAGCTCTGAGGAAGACAGACCTGGCAATCTGCTTCTTTAGGATTCAGCCGAGGAAACCCTATGGGACAGTTCTACTCTGTCACCTGGGGTTGCTGTAAGTTGGAATTGACTCTATGGCACCTAATAACAACATCTTTATCAAATATTTGAAGGTTATAAAGAAAATCAAGAAATACCTTCATAATGTAAGTTGAAATATATGTGTAGAGTTAATGACAGCAAACTATCAAAGAAGACAGAATTTAATCATTATTGCACGTGTCTATGGGGACATAGCGAGGGTAATGAGCACCCGGGGCAATCTCTAAGTTGTGCACTGCCCCCAATTTCAAGATGAATAGATATTGATGGCAGGGACTGGTCAGCAGAAACGCCTTCCCCCTCTTGCCTGGCTACCTCAGTCGGCACCTTTTATATTTGCGGCACCTCAGAATGTTATCCTGTGCCTCACCTGGTGCCCCTTGGACTTGCACCCAGGGGCAAGTACCCCCTGAGCCTCTCTCCACCTCTGTATTTTTGGGTATTTTGTTGATGGGCTAGTGATGTTTGGATGAGTAATAAGACTTATAATTCATACATTATTATATACTCAAAATATCAGCCCCTCTTTCCTGCATCTAAGGGTGGTTCTGGGAGTGGGTCTTAGTGCCAATGAGGAGATCTCTATCAGACAGTTAACAAAAGATAAGTGATGGGATCTTAGGCAACAGCTGGGATTTAAATCTAGGCATCTTCATTCATTCATTCATTTCATTCATATATTCATTTGTTCATTCATTAAAAACTTGTATTCAGCAGAAAAGAATTTCATATTCTCATGGAATCCACACTTTCTGGAGCCATTGAGGTTAGATGAACCCTGAAACTATTGCTCTGAGGTAATTTTCAAATCTGAAACCAAAAATATTCCCAGAAGCCTTCTTTAAATCAAACAATAGTTAGCTTAATTAGTAAAGAATGCCTGCCTTGAGCACTGTGCTCTTTAAAGAACTGTCTATATGGTTCTTTAAATGGGATCACATTGGCAACAACAGCTCAGAAGGTTAGATGGGAAGGTTGGGGGCAGTGAATTTACGTTAACGGTGAAGCAATAATTCAGAAGAGGAGGGTGAGGATGGTCGCACCACTTGAAGAAGGTAGTCGATGTCACTGAATTGTGCATGTAGAAATAGTTGAGTTAGTGTATGTTTTGCTGTGTATATTTTCAACAACAAAAATAAATTATTTAAATAAAAAAGAGAACCCCTATACTCACTTTCTCCAATCTTCATTTCATTGTAGAATGACAGTCTTCTAGTTCAGCCTCCTGATTCTACAGATGAGGGAATTGAGACTTAGGAAGGGACACTGACTGCCTAAAATCACATAGCAAGTCCACAGCAGAAAAGCCCCCAGGGCAGGTTTTACAAGTTTGAGAAACCTTTGAGTTTGAGTTTCAGGTAAAATCTGAGCAGGTGTTGCTATCTCCCAGTTAGTTCCCTTCCTTCATCAGATTGTACCACCCAGCCACATGCCCCAGGGCCCTGGAGAGATCCTTCAGGAGGTTTCTGCTTGAACAGCCACTTCCTGTTTGGGGCCCAGCACTTCCTTCAAGTGATTCATAGGCTCCCACTGGCCCCGTGCTAAAAAGCCAAAGTAGGGGTGGAGACAGGCCCAGCAATGTCACTCTCTATGCCTTCCACCCCAGCTGGGTGGCCCTGAGACTGAGCATTGGCTAGAGACTGGAGGTAAAAAAAAAAAGGAGGTAGGAGAGAGGAAATGAAAGAATGTTAGACTGTCTGGCCTTACCCAGCCTGGTGGAGGAGGAGCCCTGCAGAGAGCAGGAGAACTTGGGCGAGGTGGGGATGGGGGTGCCCTCCATATCAAGCCATTTCCACATCTGGATTCCAGGGTAGCTGGCCCAGGTGGGGTCTGAGGGCCTTGAATCCCTCCAGGAGAACTTGTGGCACTTTCTTTCCCCTGCAGAGGAACAGTGAGGTGTGGTGGAAGCACTGGGCTGAGAGTCAAGGACTTGGATTTCTGACACCAACTTGCTGGTGACCTTGGGCAGTTCCTTGTCCCCTCTGGGCCTCAGTATTCATATCTATCTAATGGAGGGAAGGCTTGCTGGGCGTGACTTTTAGTGGCAGCCTGTTATTACAAGGTTTGCATAAAGAGATTTGGTTTTGGAGGCAGGGCCAAGATGATGGAGTAGTCAGATGCTTCCTGTGGTGCGTCTTACAATAAAGACCCAAAAAAATGAATGAATAGGTTGTATATGACAATCTAGGTGCCCTGAATATCGAAGACAAAGTTGAGGAGTCAGACTGAATAGCAGGGGGAGGGAGAGACAGTTCAGAAGCAGTGACGATTTACCAGACCTGACCCAGCCAGCTCCCTACAAACTGGATCGGTCGGCACACGCGGGCTGAGGCAAGCAGTAGTGCTCGGGACGTGTTTCCCGTGCTAGGAGAAACTGAATGGTGGAGAGTCTGCTCAAGCCTCCAAAACCAGAGGGAACCGGTGCTGAATCTGTAAAAGTTAAGTGCAAGTGTCTAACCTACCTCGGGGGATCAAAAAAACCCTCCCTCCATCTAGGAAGTAACTCTCTCCCATTTACCTGCCCTCTCCTCACTCTGGTCCGGTCCCAGTCCGGCTTCAGTGATTGCCGTGCCCCCTGGGCCAGAAGTGGGACCTGTCGTGTGCTTCAACCCATTCCCCTGGCTTTGGAGAGGGAATAAATTAGCAAACCGGGAAGAAATAGTCTACCAGCTCCGCTAAGCCGGGAATTCAGGGCAGGCACAGCCCCTTTGCCTAGGCACAAGCATAAGGGGTCCATAAGCTTTGAATGCCTTTCACCCCTGGCTAGACCTGTGTAGGCCCATTTCAACAGCATAGGCCCTCATTAGCACAGTACAACAGGGTATATATCTGAAGCCTATTTTCAACTGTAACAGCTAAAGGGGAGTGGCAGATTCATGACAATTGACATCGCCCTGCCCATTAAGCAGGGCCCTCACCTACCCACATTAGGACCTGAGGACTGGTAGTTTCACCCACTCCACCTAGCCACCTACTACAAGAGTCCTAGAATAAGCGGTGCCTCGCAGTCCTTACAGCCAACAGCATTCGGTGCCCAAAGTTTGGCTGCAAAACCCACCCACCTACATGCTGTAGGGAGCAGGGACATGCCTTCTACCTGGGCTCTCAAGGGCAGCTGTCAGCCCCCTACCTTGCTCAGAACATAGTCCCCTAATGCAGCCAGATACCTGTACCTACTCCAATCACCCCTATGTAGCCATGTGTATCTAGGATTGTAGGTGAGAGCCTGCACCACACACTCAGTGACTGATGACCTGGACACCTGAGCTGAATCCACACAAGAAAAGTAAATGGACTCCTGGGCTCACATACCTAGTAATAGCTCCAACCACCCGGTGATGGGACATGAGAGCTTCAGAGGTGCCAATAATCAAAGTAGCACATATGGCCAGCCTATTTGGGCATATCAAAACAAGAACAAAACAAAAGAAGCAGCTAGGACACAGTAAGCAAACATAAAATAAACATAATAACTTATTGATGGCTCAGAGACAACAGTCAATATAAAATCACATAAAGAGGCAGACCATGGTGGCTTCAGCAAGTGACCAAAACAAAGAACCAAGAAACCTCCCAGAGGAAGATAAGATCTTGGAATTACCAGAGGTAAAATTCAAAAGACTAGTATACAGAACTCTTCAAGAGATCAGGAAGGAGATCAGGTAAAACGCAGACCAAGCCAAGGAAAACACAGGCAAAGCAATAGAGGAACTTAAGAAGGTTGTGTAAGAGCATAATGATAAATTTAACAGTCTGCAAGAATCCATAGAGACAGCAAACAGAAATCCAAAAGATTAACAATAAAATTTCAGAATTAGACAACTCAGTCGAAAATCATAGGAGCAGAATTGAGGCAGTGGAAGTCAGAATTAGCAGGATTGAAGATAAAACACTTGACACCAATTTATTTGAGGAAAATCAAATAAAATAATTAAAAAAAAAAATGAAGAAACCCTAAGAATTATGTGGGAATGTATCAAGAGGAATAAGCTACGAGTGATTGGAGTACCAGCACGGGGGGGATAACAAAAAGTTCAGAGAATTGTTGAAGATTTGCTGGCAGAAAACATCCCTGATATCATGAAGATGAGAAGATATCTATCCAAGAAAGTCATTGAACCCCACACAGGGTAGATCCCAAAAGAAAGTCACCAAGACATAATCAAATTTGCCAAAACCAAAGATAAAGATAGAATTTTAAGAGCAGCTAGGGATAAATGAAAAGCCATCCACAAAGGAAAGTCAATGAGACTAAGCTCTGACTACTCAGCAGAAACCATGCAGGCAAGAAGGCAATAGGATAACATATATAAAGACTTGAAGGAAAAAAATTGTCAGCCAAGAATTATATATTCAGCGAAACTGTCTCTCAAATATGATGATGAAATTAGGGCATTTTCAGATAAACAGAAGTTAAGGGAATTTGTAAAAACCAAGCCAAAATTACAAGAAATACTAAGGAGAGTCCGTCCTTTGGTTAGAAAATCAGTGACATCAGATAACAACCCAAGACTAGAACACAGGACAGAACAACCAGATCTCAAACCAGATAAGGAAGCCACAAAGATAAACCACTGAAAATAGGGAAACAGAGATGTCAATATGTAAAAGATGATGACATTAAAACAAAGAAGAAGGACTAAATAATGTTGTCATAGAACTTTCATATAGGGAGGAAGCCAAGGTGATATCAAGAAATAAAAGATTGGTTTAAACTTAGAAAAATAGAGGTAAATATTAAGGTAACCACAAAGGAAACTAACAAACCTACACATCAAAATAAAAAAAAAGAGAAAAACCTAAAGACTCAGCAAATACAAAATCAACAACAATAAAAAAGATGAAAAGAAAATACATGAAAAACAACTCAGCACAGAAAATCAAGTGGAACAGAAAAACTGTCAACAACACACACACACAAATGCATCAAAATGACAGCACTAAACTCCTACCTATCAGTAATTACACTGAATGTAAGTGGACTAAATGCACCAATAAAGATAAAGCAGCAGAGTGGATTAAAAAAAAAAGAATCTGTCTATATGCTGCCTACAGGAGACACACCTTAGACTCAAATACACAAACAAACTAAAACTCAAAGGATGGAAAAAATACATCTAGCAAACAACAATCAAAAAAGAGCAGGAGTGGCAATATTAATCTCTGACAAAACAGACTTTAAGGCAAAATCCACCACAAAGGATAAGGAAGGACGCTACATAATGGTTAAGAGTTAATGCACCAGGAGGTATAAAAATCCTCACAACTGGACCAATAAGCAACATCATGATAAATAGAGAAAAGATTGAAGTTGTCAAGGATTTCATTTTACTTGGATCCACAATCAACACCCATGGAAGCAGCAGTGCAGTCAAGAAATCAAAAGACACATTGCATTGGGCACATCTGTTTCAAAAGACGTTTTAAACTGTTGAAAAGCCAAGATGTCGCCTTGAAGACTAAGATGTCCCTGATTCAAGCCATGATATTTTCAGTTCCATCATATGCATGTGAAAGCTGGGCAATGAATAAGGAAGATAGAAGAAGAACTGATGCCTTTAAATTGTGGTGTTGGGGAAGAATATTGAATATACCACAAACTGTCAAAACAACGAACAAATTCTGTCTTGGAAGTACAACCAGAATGCTCCTTAGAAGCAAGGATGGTGAGACTACGTCTTATATATTTTGGACATTATGGAGAAGGACATCATGCTTGGTAAAGTACAGGGTCAATGAAAAAGAGGAAGACCCTCAACAAGATGGATTGACACAGTGGCTGCAACGATGGGCTCAAGCATTACAATGATTGTGGGCATGGCACAGGACCTGGCAGTGTTTCGTTCTGTTGTACATAGGGAACCGACTCGATGGCACCTAACAACAACAACAACATACCAGGAGGAAATAACCATAATAAATATTTACACACCCAATGACAGGGCTCCACAATACCTAAAACAAACTCTTACAGCATTGAAAAGAGAAATAGGCAGCTCCACAATAATAGTGGAAGACTTCAACACACTGCTTTCGGTGAAGGACAGAACATCCAGAAAGAAGCTCAATAAAAACACGGAAGATCTAAATGCCACAGTCAACCAACTTGATCTCATAGACACCCAAACGCACATGGAACATTCTCCAGAATAGACCACGTATTAGGCCACAAAGAAAGCCTTAAAAGAATCCAAAACATCGAAATATTATGAAGCATCTTCTCTGACCATAAAGCTATAAAAGTAGAAATCAGTAACAGAAAAAGCAAGAAAAAAAATCAAATACTTGGAAACTGAACAACACCTTGTTTAAAAACTCCTGGGTTATAGAAGACATTAAGAACAGAATAAAGAAATTCACAGAATCAAATGAGAACGAAAACTCAGTCTACCAGAACTTTTGGGACACAGCAAAAGCAGCTCTCGGAAGTCAATTTATAGCAATAAATGCACACATTTAAAAAGAAGAAAGGGCCAAAACCAAAACATTAACCTTACAACTCGAACAAATAGAAAGAGAGCAGCAAAAGAAGCCCACAGGCACCAGAAGAAAGGAAATAATAAAAATTAGAGCAGAAATAAATGAAATAGAGAATAGAAAAACAAATGAAAGAGCTAATGAAACCAAAATCTGGTTCTTTGAAAAGATCAACAAAATCGATAAACCATTGGCCAAACTGACAAAAGAAAAACAGGAGAGGAAGTAAATAACCCAAATAAGAAATGAGATGGGCGATATCACAACATACACAACTGAAATTGAAAAGAATCATAACAGAATACTATGAAAAATTGTACTCCAGCAAATTTGGAAACCTAGAGGAAATGGACAAATTTCTAGAAACACACTACCTACCTAAACTAACACTAACAGACGTAGAACAACTAAATAAACCCATAACAAAAGAAGAGACAGAAGAGGTAATTAAACCACCCCGCCCAAAAAAAAGCTCTGGCCCTGGCAGCTTCACTGAAGAATTCTACCAAACTTTCAGAAAAGAGTGGACACCACTACTACTAAAGGTATTTCAGAGCATAGAAAAGGATGGAATACTCCCAAACTCATTCTATGAAGCCAGCGTAACCCTGATACCAAAACCAGGTAAAGACACCACAAAAAAAGAAAATTACAGACCAATATCCTTCATGAACATAGATACAAAAGCCCTCAACAAAATTCTAGCCAATAACTGCCCTGACAGGGAACACAACAGAGAATCCCTGATAGAGCAGGAGAGCAGCAGGATGCAGACCTCAAATTCTCATAAAAAGATCAGACTTAATGGTCTGACTGAGACCGGAAGGACCCCAGAAGTCATGGTCCCCAGACTGGAACCATTCCCAAGGACAACTCTTCAGACAGGGATTGGACTGGACTATAAGACAGAAAATAATAGTGGTGAGGAGTGAGCTTCTTGGCTCAAGTAGACACATGAGACTATGTGGGCAGCTCCTGTCTGGAGGGAAGATGAGAAGGCACAGGGGACAGAAGCTGGCTGAATGGACACAGGGAATACAGGGTGGAGAGAAGGAGTGTGCTGTCTCATTAGGAGGAGAGCAACTAGGAGTACATAGCAAGATGTATATAAATTTTTGTGTGAGAGACTGACTTGATCTCTAAACTTTCACTTAAACAAAATTTTAAAAAAAGAAAAAAATTATAGCCAATAAAATTTAACAACATATCAAAAAAATAATTCACCGTGACCAAGCAGGGTTCATACCAGGTATGCAGGGATGGTTCAACATTAGAAAAACAGTCAATGTAATCCATCACATAAATAAAACAAACAAAAGAACCACATGATTTTATCAATTGTTTCAGAAAAGACATTTGACAAAGTCCAACACCCATTCCTGATAAAAACTCTCAGCAAAATAGAAATAGAAGGGAAATTCCTCAACATAATAAAGGGCATTTATACCAAGCAAACATCATCCTAAATGGAGAGAGTCTGAAAGCATTGGGAACCAGACAAGGATGCCCTTTATCACCACTCTTATTCAACATTGTGGTGGACGTCCTAGCCAGAGCAATAAGGCAAGAAAAAGAAAAAAAAAGGCATCCAATTGGTAAGGAAGAAGTAAAAGTGTCCCTATTTGCAGGTGATATGATCTTATATACAGAAACCCCCAAAGAATCCACAAGAAACCTACTGTAACTAATAGAAGATTTCAGCAAAGTGTCAGGATACAAGATAAACATACAAAAATCAGTTGGATTCCTCTACACCAACAAAGAGAACTTCAAAGAGGAAGTCACCAAATCAATACCATTTACAATAGCCACCAAGAAGATAAAATACTTAGGAATAAATCTAACCAGAGACGTAAAAGACTTATATAAAGAAAACTACAAGACTGAAAGAAACCTACGTAAGTGGAAAAACATACATTGCTTGTGGATAGGAAGACTCAACATCATGAAAATGTCAGTTCTAACCAAAGCGATCTACAGATACAATGCAATCCCGATCCAAATTCCAATGGCATTTTTTAATGAGATGGAGAAACAAATCACCAAGTTCACATCCAAAGGGAAGAGGCCCCAGATAAGTAAAGCATAACCGAAGAAGCATAAAGTGAGAGGCCTCACACTACCTGATTTTTAGAACCTATTTGTCTACCGTGGAGGTATAATAAAAAAAAAAAAAATTATTATACCTCCACGGTAGACAAAACAGCTTGGTACTGGTACAATAACATATACATAGACCAGTGGAACAGAATTGAGAATCCAGATGTAAATTCATCCACCTACGAACAGCTGATATTTGACAAACCCCCAAAGTCCGTTAAATGAGGAAAAGACAGTCCCTTTAACAAGTGATGCTGGCATAACTGAATGTCCATCTGCAAGAAAATGAAACAAGACCCATACCTCACACCACGTACAAAAAGTAACTCAGAATGGATCAAAGACCTAAATATAAAATCTGAAAAGATAAAGATCACGGAAGAAAAAATAGGCACAATGCAAGGAGCCCTAATTCATGGCATAAACAGGATACAAAACATAACTCACAATGCACAAACACCAGAAGAGAAGCTAGATAATTAAAATTAAAAACCCATTTAGGAGCTCCTAAAAATCAAAACACTTGTGCTTATCAAAAGACTTCCCCAAAAGAGTGAAAAGACAACCTACAGACTGGGAAAAAAAATATTACCTGATCAGGGTCTAATCTCCAAAATCTACAAGATACCACAACACCTCAACAATAAAAAGGCAAATAATCCAATTAAAAAATGGGCAAAGGATATGAGCAGGCACTCCACCAAAGAAGACATTCAGGTGGCTAATAGACACATGAGGAAATGCCCATGATCATTAGCCATTAGAGAAATGCAAATCAAAACTGCAATGAGATACCATCTCACCCCAACAAGGCTAACATTAATCTAAAAAACACAAAATAATAAGTGTTGGAGAGGTTGTGGAGAGACTGGAACACTTATACACCGCTGGTGGGAATGTAAAATGGTACAGCTACTTTGGAAATTGATTTGGCGCTTCCTTAAAAAGCTGGAAATAGAAGTACCCTATGATCCAGCAATCCCACTCCTTGGAATGTATCCTAGAGAAATAAGAGCCGTCACATGAATAGATACATGCACACCCATGATCACTGGAGCACTGTTCACAATAGCAAAAAGATGGAAACAACTTCGGTGCCCATCTACAGATGAATGGATAAACAAATTATGGTATATTCACACAATGGCATACTATGCAACGATAAAGAACAGCGATGAATCCGTGAAACATAACGTGGATAAATCTGGAAGGCATTATGCCGAGTGAAATTAGTCACAAAAGCACAAATATTGTATGAGACCACTATTATAAGAACTCAAGACTTAGGTGAAGGGAAGGACAACACACAATACAGGGAAAGTCAGCACAACTGGACTAAACCAAAAGCTAAGAAGTTTTCTGAATACAACCAAACACTTCAAGGGACGGAGTAGCAGGGGCGGGAGCCTAGGGACCATGGTTTTAGGGGACTCCTGGGTCAGTCGGCGTAACAAAGTTTATTAAGAAAATTTTCTGCATTCCACTTTGGTGAGCGGTGTCTGGGGTCTTAAAAGCTAGCGAGTGCCCATCTAAGATGCATCAACTGTTCCCAACCCACCTGGAGCAAAGGAGAAAGAAAACATCAAAGACACAAGGAAAACATTAGTCCAAGAGACAAAAGGGCCACATAAACCAGAGACCCCACCAGCCTGAGACCAGAAGAACTAGATTGTACCCAGCTACCATCAGTGATCACCCTGACAGGGAACACAACAGAGAGTCCCTGATGGAGCAGGAGGAAAGTGGGGTGCAGAACTCAAATTCACGTAAAAAGACCAGACTTAATGGTTTGACTGAGACTAGAGGAACCCCAGAACGCATGGCTCCTGGACTCTGTTAACCCAGAACTAACCATCCCAAAGCCAACTCTTCAGACATAGACTGGACTATAAAACATAAAATAATACTCGTGAATAGTATGCTTCTTAGTTCAAGTAGGTACACGAGACTAAATGGGCAGCTCCTGTCTGGAGGCAGGATGAGAAGGCAGAAAGGGGTAGGAGCTGGTTGAATGGACATGGGAAACCCAGGGTGGAAAGGGAGAATGTACTCTCAGATTATAGGGATTGCAATAGGGCCTCATAACAATGTGCGTATAAATTTTTGTATGAGAAATTAACTGGAGCTGTAAACTTTCACCTAAAACACAATAAAAAAAAAAAAAAAAAGAGATTTTGTCTTGAATTCTGGCCCAGTCACCTTGTTGGGTGTGTTCACCCCTCAGACCCTCCTTTTTTTTTTTTTTTTAACAGCTTTATTTAGATATAGTTCACATGCCACACAATTCACCCATTTAAAATGTATAATTCAAGGGTTTTTAGTATATTCACAGATATCTGCAACCGTCACCACAGTTGATTTTAGAACATTTTCGTCACGCCAAAAAGAAGCCCTCTTATGCCCCTAGGTCCTCCCCCGCCACCAGCCCGCCCCAATATACCCATCGCCGTGGAGTCATAGCAGCCTTGGAGGACAGAGTAGAACTGCCCCAATAGGGTTTCCAAGGAGTAGCTGCTGAATTTGAACTGTCAGCCTTTTCGTTAGCAGCTGAGCTCTTAACCACTGTACCACCAGGGTTCCCCCCTCCATCTGCCCTAGGCAACCGCTAATCTTTCTCTCGACATTTCCCTGTTCTGGATATTTCATATGAATGGAATCATATAATATGTGGTCTTTTGTGATTGGCTTCTTTTACTTAGCATAATGTTTTCAGGGTCCATCATGTAGCATGTATCATACTTCATCCCAAAACCCATTGCCATCAAGTCGATTCCGACTCATAGTGACCCTATGGGACAGAGTAGAACTACCCCATAGAGTTTCCAAGGAGTGCCTAGTGGATTCAAACTGCAGACATTTTGGTTAGCAGTCACAGCACTTAACCACTACGCCACCAGGGTTTCCAAAACACCAATCTGTTGCCATGGAGTCATTTCCAACCTGTAGCAATCCTAGGGGTCAGAGAGTAGGGTTTCCAAGGAGCAGCTGGTGGATTTGAAGGACTGACTTTTTGGTTAGCAGCCTTATCACTTAACCACTGCGCCACCAGGGCTCTCATACTTCATCAGAACCTCCAGTTTAAAATTTGGATAAGTAATGATAATAATAATAATCACTTTAAGTGTTTTACATATGTTAACTATGTTAACTAATTTAATTCCCTGGGGTAGGTGACAGTGGTTAAGAGCTTAGCTGCTAACCAAAACGTCTGTAGTTTGAATCCACCAGCTGCTCCACGGCAACAGGTTTGGTTTTTTTGGTATATACTAGAAAAAAAAAAAAAATAAGGAGACTGAGTCACAGAGAGGTTAAGTAACATGTCCAAGATGACACAGTAAATAATAGCCAAGATTCTAACTTGGGCAAATTGACTCCAACGCTCTTGCCCTTATCTACTATGCCCTCAATATTCAAATTGTGGCCCATGGACCTGCAGTATCACATCACCTGGGAGCTCATCAGAAATGCAGAATCTCAGGCCCCATCCTGAACCTACTGAGTCAGACTGTACTTTAACAAGCTCCCCTGGTGATGTGTGTGCACATTAAAGTTTGAGAAGTTCTGATCTGTTTATATTCCCTCTGTCACTTAGGCCTTAGGATCGTTGTGGGAGACAAAGGAAATAAGCATGTTTTGCAAATGGCAAAGTGCAGCACATTCAGGGCACTGTGAGACGCTTTGGGGTTGGAAGTGGAAAGAGGCAGGGTTGGGGGTGCCCCAGGTGTCTTACTCTCCACTGCTGGATGTCTTTTCCAAGCAGTCTCTGAGCCCCAGTCTGTCTACCTCTGGTCTGAGTCTTGGCTGTGTATTTCTCACAGGAGTGTGGCTCCAGGGTCTGACTGGTTGGGGGAAGAGTTCTCATGCAGACACGGTCCCTAGGGTCGGCACCAGGCCTGAGCTGCCACTGCCCTGGGTCTGTAGGGCACCAGGAGGCCTGGGACCCAGGCCTGACTCCTCCTCTGGCACTGGGTGACATGGACAGACCCCTGACCCTGCTAGCCTCAGTGTCCCCAACATAGGCAATGTGACAGCAGCCTACAGTGCTGACCTGGAAGCCCCTGGGTCTGCTGGTACCATGGCCTGTCAGTGCCATCTCTCCTCTAGTTCCCGGGCAGGGGGCTGCCCTGCTGGCTGTAGGAGCTGGTGATGGGGGAGGAGGTGTGTGAGTCAGAACTCAGACACATAATTGTGGTGCCCCAGATCCCGCCTCCAGCCCACTGGCCCTCCCTCAGCGGCTGCTTTAGAAGAAGAGCTGGTTTGGCGGCTACCTCCAGAGAAGCAGGTCCCTGGGCAACATGAAATGGCCTCTGCCCCCCAGGAGCCAGGTACAGCCCCAGGTTTAGCCCCAGGGTGTCTGGGCCTGGGACCACTTCCCATGGGTCCTGAAAAGGAGCAAGAATGATTCAGAGAGCAGGTTGAACTGGGTTTGGGGTTGGGGCTGGTTTGCGGGCAGCTTGTGTGGACATGGGGATTGCGTGTTCCGGGGCCCATGGCCAGGATTGGATCACATGTGTTTACTTGGCTCACCTGCCAGCTGAGGGGCTCCCCCAGGGCAGGACTAGGTGTGACCCATCCCTGGGCTCCACAGCCAGCATAGGGTGGGCATAGAGCAGGGGTTCACACAGAAGGCAGGGTAGACTGACAACTGACCTGACTGGGTTTGTCCCCTTGTCCCCTCAGCTCTCCCTGTGAAGTGACATCACTGCCTCTGTGGACAGGACACCCCTGGGAGCCTAGCTCACAGCCACTGGTACATTCTTCCAGGTAAAGAAAAAAAGGAGGGAGGGAGAAAAGAGTTAGAGGCAGGCTGCAGAAAGCAGTCCACTGGGTTCTAAAACAATGCCAGCCTCTCCCATGGGGGCAGCACTTTACAGTTTATGAAAAAACGTCAGGGAAATAGGGATTGTTATCCCATTTTATGGACAAAAAAAAAACAAACCCTGAAGCTCTGAGTAGAGCTTTCTCTTGCTTAGCACAGTGTATAAGGTACTTGTCTAAGCACCTTACGTGCACGAACTCATTTAATCCTCATAGCAGGCCATGAGGCTGGTGCTATTATTGCCACTTTATAGATGAGGAAACTGAGGGATAGAGGCATTAAGAAAGCTTCTCAGTTAAGTAAGTGGAGGTAGAGCTGGGTTTCTAACCAGGGCAGGCTGGCTCTTGGTGCGCATTCCTAACCACTATGATTTACACCCTTAGTTGTTGTTGGAAACCCTGGTGGCATAGTGGTTAAGTGCTACAGCTGCTAACCAAACGGTTGGCAGTTCGAATCCACCAGGCATTCCTTGGAAACTCTCTGAGGCAGTTCTACTCTGTCCTATAGGGTCGGTATGAGTCGGAATTGACTCGATGGCACTGGGTTTGGTTTTTGGTTTTAGTTGTTGTTAGGCGCCGTTGAGTTGGTTCCAAATTGTAGCAACCCTGTGCACCACAGAAAGAAACACTGCCTGGTCCTATGCCATCCTCACAGTTGTTGCTGTGTTTGAGCCCATTGTTGCAGCCACTGTGTCAATTCAATTCATCTCCTTGAGGGTCTCCCTCTTTCTTACTGACCCTCTACCAAGTATGATGTCCTTCTCCGGGGACTGGACCCTCCCGATAACATGTCCAAAGTACGTGAGACAAAGTCTCCCCATCCTCACCTCCAAGGAACGCTGTGGCTGTACTCCTTCCAAGACTTGTTTGTTCTTCTGGCAGTCCATGGCATTTCAGTACTCTTTGCCAACACCATAATTCAAATGCATCAGTTCTTCTTCGGTCTTCCTTAATTATTGCCCAGCTTTCACATGCACATGAGCCAAGTATTCAACTGAGTTTTCTCGATTTCCAAGGAAGGGATTAGTATTTTAAGAGAAAAGCCTAGAGAAAATGATGTTTCAGCTAAAGGAGTGCATGACACATGGTGGAATTGGTGGCTTTTGAACTATGGAATTGGCATGAACCTTCTAGGTGTGCTGGGCTGGCCAACTCCTGGGGCACAACTTTCTTCCGCAGCTTTCAACCACGGGAGTTTTCCTTGGTCCCTAAAGAGGAGCCTGGAAATCTGAAAAAGAGGAAGGAAAGTTCAGGCCCCAGGATCCCAGGCTTGTTTGGGAGCTGAGGGACTGCTCTCTGGTTAACACCAGGAAGAAGAGAGAATGTAAATGCCAGTGACGAAATCAGTATTTTGAGCTAAATCTGAGGTCCTCGCACACTAGATCTGGTACGGAAAAGTGACAACAGACATCAGAGGTGTAAGAAAAATTTATGGGAGCCTTTTTTTTAGCAACGTAATTTTTTCTGTAAATTGGGAAAAGGGTAATATTCAGCTCGAGTGGCAAAACTGAACCAGGCTCAGAAGTAACTATGCTGCTGTGTGGTTTAAAATGCTCCGATTTGTCCCTTCTTTCCTTCCTTCCTGCACTTAATCAGCTTTAAAAACAAACAAACAGACAAAAAACAAACAGTTGAACCAGTTGCCCTACAGTTGATTCTGACTTATGGCAGCACCATGAGCAGCTTTACCAAAACAAACCAGCTGCCACTGAGTCAGTTCTGACTCACGGCCAACTCCACGTGTATCAGAGTGGAACTGCATTCCATAAGATTTTCAATGGCTGATTTCTCAAAGGTACATCACCAGGCCTTTCTTCCAAGGTGCCTCTGGGCGGGTTTGCGCCACCAGCATTTTGGGTAGTAGAGCACTTCACCCTTTGCACCCCCCAGGGAGTCCAACTGCTAAATAAATGAGTACTTCCTTAGTGCCAGGCCCAGTGTGAAGAACACGGGCTGTGTCTTTTGGTCCCCTACACAGTGACTACTTGAGTAGGAACAGAGTCTGGGACATCTCTTGTCCCCATCACCCAGCACAGGGCTACAGATGCTGTGGGTCTCTGATAAAACTGGGCTAGGTGGATCAGAAGTCTCAACCTGGGGCTGCCTACTGTCTGGGGGCAGGCAACCACGGAAGCAGATAATTACCGTGCGCAGAGGACTGTGATCACGTCTGAGAGCTCTGCCAGATGATGTGAGCACAAAGGGAGGAGGCTGCTATGGGGGAATCAGATCAAGCTTGCAGAGGGTGCATCTGTTAAGATAGACAGGATTTGGATGGGTGGGTGGGGGTGGGAGAGCTTTCCTGGCAGAGGGCCCTGACTGAGCAAAGGCAGGAAGGTGGGAAAGCTGAGTAGGGTGGTGTGCTTGGAGCAGGGGGATGTGAGGCTAGAGAGGTAGTTGTAACGGGAAGGAAGAAAGAGAAGATTCCTTAAATGGTAGGACTTGCTTCTCTTCCCATCCCCAGGCCCTGCTTGGGAAGCCTGTTTGTATAATAACTCCGCTATTTTACATAAATAAATAAAATAAATCGTTGTTCCCCATTCCCTCAGGGGGTGAAAACTGGGCCGAGACAAGTTTGCTCAGCACAAGTCTCTGCCAGACTCAGCTTCCTCCTCCTCCTGCTTATCCTCCTCCTTCCCTGTGGGAGGCCCCCCTTCCCTGGGACCTAGGGAGAGGCACTGGAAAAAGCCACCCTGGTCCCTAGTGACTGAATCACAGGGCTCCTGGGAGGGGAACATTGTGTCAACTGAGGGCCAGAGTCTCCTCCCCTCACCAGGCCCCCAGGCCAGCCCTTCAGGCACAGCCAGAGGCCTTGGGGGTATCTGCTTTCTGCTCCTGGGAGAGCCCATCAGGGCCAGTGGGGAAGGTGGGTGAGGGCAGGGGTGGGGGTGTGCAGTTAGTTCTCTCAGGATGTCCTTCCAGCAGTCCTGGCTGCTTAAAGGGCCCTAGAGTTAAGGAGGGAGGGCCCTGTCACTGGCAGTATATGAACCTATGCAAGAGGCTCAGCTGGGGAACAGCAAGAAGCTATGCAAAGGGATTCCCCAGTGGAAAGGGAGGCTGGATGGAATGGCTCCAGGTCTTTCCAGCTGTTGACATTTTATGACCTCAGTAGTCTGAAATCTAAGGATTGGATAGTTCTAAGATCCTAGTGGAGCCCTGGTGGCACAGTGGTTAAGGGCTCAGCTGCTAACCAAAACGTTGGCAGTTCGAATCCACCAGCCACTTCTTGGAAACCTTATGGGGCAGTTCTACTCTGTCCTGTAGAGTCACTATGAGTTGGAATCAACTTGATGGCAACAGGTTTGGTTTTGTGTGTGTGTGTTTTTTAAGATCCTAGTTGGATTATTCTAGGATTCTATGATTGCATGAGTCTGGGGTGAGGTGAGTTTCTAAGACTCTGGTTTGGGGAGTTTGCAGCTGAGATTTTGAGTTCTGAGATGCTAAAGCTCTGCTCTCTTGATGACTACTCAGCCCAAGCTGGTGGCCCTGACCTGGGAAGGAAGGAAGGAACCTGTTCCCTGGGCAGGGCCCTGAGTCTGGTTCCTGTGCAGCCTGTGACCCCAGAGTCATCCCAGATATGCAGGTCTGTCCTCCAGGGGCCTTAATTGAGGGGGAGCTCAGCAGACAGAGCCAAGATGAACAGCGAGGACACCTGATTCTCAGCCAGGGGCTGGGCAAATTCTGACCTCCACCAACCTCAGGCTCCTCATCTATAAAATGGGGGTCTTGGTACTTACCTGCAGAGCTGGAGTGATGCCTCAGCGAGATGATGCACGTGGAGGCTCTTTGTAAACCATAAAGCACATGCATGTTGCTACCATTGTTGTAGCTGCCATTGCTACAATTAGGTTGTCTTCTCCTGGAAAGGAAGGTTGTGTCTGACTCTCTAGGAATCCCTCACAGCCCCACGCAGTGCCTGGCACAGAGTGGAAGCTCCTTAAACATTTTCTGAATGAGCTCAAGAACCTCAGATCTGGGACAGATGGCACCACTGGGAGGCTGCAGTACAGGGGAGGAAGCAGCCCTTTCACTTGGAGAAGCAGCCAAGAGGGTCCAAAGAACTGGAGAGCCCACCGGCTGGGTGAAGCTGGCCCGCCAGAGAGGGTCCACTATCCTTGACCTCTGGGCCTGGCCAGCCTCATCCCAGGAGAAAGAGCAATCAGCGGGCTCTTGGGACATAAGGGGTAGGTAAACAGGAGGCCTGGCATCACCATGGAAAGAGATTAATAATGATCCTAACTAGGGTATGATTGATTCTTTGAGGATTCCGGCTGAGCCCCAGCCTCACCCACTGTGTGCCTTTTCCCCAAAGAATGGGCAGGCATGATGGTGGGATGGGGGAGTTCTGGCCCACCTGGTCTCTTTAGCTCTGAGGCCTCTACCTTCCCTCCTTCCCTGGCACCTCCTTCCTCAGCCGCTCTCCACTGGCAGTTGCCTAGCTATGAAGACTTCCTTCCTGCCCTGTTGTTGTTGTTGGGTGCCTTTGAATTGGTTCCAACTCAGAATGACTCCGTGTGATAGAGCGGAACTGCCCCGTAGGGTTTTCTTGGCTGTACTCGACGGCAGCGGGTTCCGTGGGAGTCTTTATAGAAAAAGATCGCCAGGTCTTTCTCCTACAGAGCCGCTGTGTGGCTCAAACTGCCAACCTCTGGATTAGCAGCTGAGTGCTTAACTGTTGCACCACCAGGGCTTCTTTTTGCTGGAATAGGTCTTCTGATTTCATTAGAATCTAGGGCTTTCTCTGAGGCCCGGAGACGTGGAGAGACTTACCCAAGGTCACACAGTAAGGTGGTGGCAGCCTAAATCTTTCAATTCAAGCCATCTAATGATGCCCGTGCAACAAAAACTGTATTAAACCCGTGAGCACTCTCTGAAAGCTGACTGTGGAAGGCTGGTGTGCAGTGAAGGGTCTGGGGTTGGTTGATCCCATATTTCTCCAGGTTTTTCACAAACCTCAGTGAGTGGGAAGTCTCAGAATCAGCCCTTGTCCTCCCCACATCTAGCTCCAGCCTTGGCTCCAGAGATTTGTTTTATAGGCATGGGTTTCCTGTCTTTATTTTGGGAAGAGGCCCACCTGGTAAGCTGGTTGGGAGAGGCACTACTGCCCCTGGACCCCAGGAGGGAGGAGAAGGTTAGCTACACAGCCCACCACTGGGTGGAATCCAAACTGAGATGTAACTTGCTGGCTGAGTTCCAAACTGGAGCCTGGGGATGCCCCTGCCTTGGAAGAGGCCCTGCTTACTCCCTCTTCTTGATGCTCAGGGTTTGCCTCTGCTGCCTCCCTACCTAGAATGCCCTTTGTAGGAGAACAAATCCTTCGTTATTTCTGAATTCTGCTTAGAGCCCATCTTCTCCAGGAAGCCTCCACATGGTGCTTAGTGCTGGGACTTGAGGAAACACAGGTGTGTGGGATCCAGAAGAGACTCTGACTCAGTCAGGGATGGCTTCCTGGAGGAGGGCTATCCTTTCTCAGCCCTGAAAGATGAGTGGGAATTTGCCAGGCCTTGATGCCTGGGTGAGAGGTTTGGACTTTGAGAAAAGGCAAGGATAGGCAGAATGGCTCCAGAGCCAAGGTGGGAGCAGGAGACAGGGAAGCAGTGAGATGGGAGGAGGCCTTGGCCAAGCTCCAACATATTCCCTGAATACTGGGGGAGGTCACTGTGGCCCTGCACCTTCCATGCCTTGGGTTTTACACTAATGAAGTTTGGGGTTCTCGGTGTTTGTGAGTTATCGAGGCCATTGCATGGTTACACCTTGGTCCCTATCAAAGATAGTGGGAACACCTGGGCAGAGGCAGAGCCCTGGCCAGGGATCAGGATGACCAGGTGTCTAGCTTTGTCACTGGCCTTTTTGCAGCTTTCACCTTTGTTATGGACAGGGTCCTGGAAGGGACTAACACTGGTTTACCTGGCGCTGTCCCACTTTTAGCACTGATAGCCCACAGCCCTGGGCAGACAGGATGGTTGGTTACCCTAATCCCAGGTGAAAACTGGAACCCAAAAGAGAAGGCCAGGGAGTTGTCCAAGGCCACACAGTGAGCCAGTGGTGGGTTCAGGGCTCCCAGCTCTGGAAATAGTGGGGCTTTTCCTCAGTCACACCAAGAAGGAATGTGGAATTTGTCCTTCCATCCTCTTTGAGCAGCCCCATGTCTGCTTTCCACCTGGGGATGGGGAGAGAGCAAGTGGTTAAAGGGCTTTAGAAGTCGAATGCTGGAAAGGCCCTTGGAGATCATCCGATGTTGAACCCTCCCATGATAAAAAAAAAAAAAAAAAAAGGGAAAACCAAGGCCAGAGTCTTGCAGAGTTCACCCAGCCTGCTGGTGGCTGAGCTCAGCCTCAGACGATCAGTGAGGGCAGCCACGGTCAAGGAGAAGGTGATGCTTTCCTCCTACCGCATGCGTGCCCTGCCTGTCTCCTGGGGCCCTGGCAGGCTGCTGGAGAGGAGCAGTCAGGACCCCACCCCACCCTCCAGCCCTGGCACCTTTGGGGGTTTTTTCCTTTTCCTCCCCCAGGTTCCTGGCCTCACTCCCTGCCCCCACTCCCCTAGTGCCAGCTAAAATATTGAGCTTGGCCCTTTGAAGTACAGTTTGCAGTTAGGCAGATGCTGTGGCTGGCACAGGCATGGAAGACAGTTAAATGCTGGCAGACCCTTCGTTCTGGGACTGGTGCCACAGAAAGACCCAGCTTTATAGTCAGCAGTCCTGGGTTCAAATCCTGACTCTTCCACAATTAGCTTTTTGGCCTTGGTGAATCATCTAACCTCTTGGGCCCATATTTTTTCATCTTTAAAATGAAACTATTGATCTCTGCTTTGGAAGGTTGTCATCAGGACATAATACATGAATGATGCTCAGCATGGTACCGAACAAGCAAGTGGTAGGTAGCACAACAATACTAACTACTGCAATTAATAGTAATAACACCGTACATATATTCATTCATCCATTTGCTGAGCACATACTGACTGAGTGCTTACAACCTGCTAAGAACTGGAAACACAGTAAAATACAGGAAAAACAATATCCTTGTAGCAGTCAAAGTTTTTGGCTGCAAACAACAGAAAAAATTCAGGTTAGCTTGAGCAAAGAAAGAGATCTGTGGAAGGGAATGGAGTAGTTCCTAGAAGCTGGGAGCCCTGGAGAACCAGGCCTGAGCAGGAATGGAGTGGGCCCAGGTATAGCCGAGGCCCCCAGGCCATTGACTGCTCTGGGTACAGCCGCTCCTGGCCACAGCACCTCCACAACCCGTACAGATGCTCTTCAACTAACTTCCAGACATAGGCACTTTTTTTTGATAACGCCCTTATTGAAATAGAATTTGCATACCATACAATTTACCCATTGAAAGTGCAGAACTCACTTAGTATATTCACATAGTTATACAGCCATTACTACATTCAATTTTAGGGCATTTTCCTCACCCCAGAAAGAAACCTGTGCCCATTAGCAGTTACTCACCTTTTTCCCCAACCTCCACAGGCCTAAAAAACCAAACCAAATCCATTGCCATCAAGTTGATTCTGACTCATAGTGACTCTATAGGACAGAGTAGAACTGCCTCATAGGGTTTCCAAGGCTGTAATCTTTACAGAAGCTAATTGCCACATCTTTCTCCTGTAGAGCGGCTGGTGGGTTCGAAACACTGACCTTCTGGTCGTTGAGCACTTAACCACTGCGTCACCAGGGCTCCTTTCCCCAGGACTATACCAAAAGAACCCAAACCCATTGCCATTGAGTTGATTCTGACTCATAGTGACCCTATAGAGCAGAGTAGAACTGCCCCATGGGATTTCTAAGGAGTGGCTGATAGATTCAAACTGCCGACCTTTTGGTTAGCAGCTGAGATCTTAAGCACTGCACCACCAGGGATCCTAGGCCATTGCTCATTACTTTCTATCTATATGGATTTATCTATTCTGCACAGTTCACCTGAATACAATATATGGTATTTTATGGTGGCATAAACAGTTAATCGCTCAGCTACTACATTGGTTCGAACTCACCCAGAGGCACCTCAGAAGACAGGCCTGGCAATCTGCTTCCAAAAAGTCACAGCCTTGAAAACCCTTTGGAGCTGTTCTACTCTGCACACATGAGGTCGCCATGAGTTGGAACTGACTCAACAGTAACTAATAACAATTCTTTCACTTAACATAATGTTTTCAAGTTCCTCCATGTTGTAGCATGTATCAGGACTTCATTCCCCTTTATTGCAGACCTGGGCACCTTTATGTGTCGCCCCATCCAGTCCCCAACTCTCAGATGGTAAAGTAAGGCCCTAGGTCACGCAGCAAGTCGGCTGAGAGAACCAGGCCCCGCCGTGACACCCAGCCCCAGATCTTTCCACTGGGCTTAGGGCCAGAGGCAGCATGGTCTGTGAGAGCCCGGCAGCCTGGTAACAGATCATGGGAGGCAGGAGGAGCAGGGGAGCGCCCCAGGAGGCGTGGGCCCACCCCCCACAGCCTGCTTCCGCTCCTCAGCAGGTGCCCCTCTGCCTCATCTGCAGACTCTTGGAAGGCCCATCCCTGTGCAAACAGGAGGCTTTGGAAGTTCCCAAAGAGGGTCAGTATTTCTGACAGAAAACAGGACTTTGTGTTGGGGAGGGGCCTCAAACACCAGACTCAGAAGTGAGAGATTTTGTTGTCCTGGAGCCAGCAGGGACTCAGGCAGGGCATTTTTCAGGAACTCGGCTGATAACAGCCGCCCTGGGAGGTGGGTTGGAGAAATCATTGATCCTTAGTAATGCTGTTAGTCCCAAGAGGAAGGTAGAGGTAATGGGCCAGTGGGGGAAGGGTGGAGAGCCTGGCCTCCTGGAGCCTTTCCTGACTGCCCAGCCTCTGAGCAATGCAGCACACCTCTGTTAGCAAAACTTCCGGCCTCTGAAGTATGGCCCTGGAAACCTGCCCTGTGCTAGTCACTGAGGTCATGGATGTCACTCCTAGGCCCAGTCCAGAGGGGGAGCCAGGCGTGTCAACAGTGTTCACACAGGGTGCCCAGGCAAGGAGGAACATGCAGGCCTATGGGAGACCAGGGAGACCTCTAACCAAACCTGAGCACTGAAAGGAGGTTTCCTGGAAGAGGTTATATCTGAGCTGAGCCTTGAAGGATTATTGTTGTTTGATGCCCTTTAGTCGGTTTTCAACTCATAGCAACCCCAGGTGATAGAGTAAAACTGCCCCATAGGGTTTTCTAGACTGTAAGCTTTTCAGGAGCAGACTGCCATAGCTTTCTCCTGTGGTGCAGCTAGTGGCTTCGAACCACCAACCTTTCAGTTAGCAGTCAAATGCTTTAACCACTGGGCCACCAGGATAAGGTGGTTTTAACTAGCTAAACGGACAGCAAGGACTGGGAAGGTGAGGCTAGAGGAATTGTGGGGGCCAAATCCTGCTCATTTGCACTTTAAAAAGCTCACTCTCACTGCAGGTGGGGTCTGAGATGGCAGGCTAGAGAGGATTTCCTGTCCAGGGGAGCCATGAGGTCTGGACCAAGGGTGTGGCCAAGGGGATGGTGAAAAAATGTCAAGGAGGTCAGTGTGGCCATGCTGGTCTGCAGGGTCTGATGACACCCCTGGGAGACAGCCAGGAGCCACAGCTATGTCAATGAGAGGTGGTGATTGGGTAGCTCTAGCAGTACCTGGTAACTGAAGCTATGGGAGTGGATGTGACAGCTCCAGGAGAACACGCAGAGGAAAGAGAATGGGTCCACCTCCCAAAGATGTCTTGACAGTATGACGGTATGAAAATCTACCTGGGGGAGAGGAGATGCCAAGATCTAGAATAATCTGAGTCCTGGGCTGGGTTGAGGTGTGACGCACACACAGTTCTACTTCCCCCTTTTGCAGATTTGAAGTGGAATTTCCATTCCTGGGGGTGTTGTAATGCTTAGTCATGGGGGTGGGGGGGGGTGGGGATGGGAGGAAGGTAGGGCAGAGGACATGTGGAGGTCAGTCCCCGGGTCAGGAAAATCCTGGGAAAGGAAGATGAAGGCAGGGGAACCTGGGTGTGGGTTCTCCTGTTAGCAGAATGTCCACCTGCTGTCCCTCAGTCATGGCAGTGCCATGCTCCTTATCTCCCACTCCCACCTCATCTGGTCTCCTGCAGAAGTCAAGGCACTGGCTGTTACCCCACTTTACAGATTCAAAAACAAGCTCAGAGAAGGGCCGTAAGTGACTCCAGTCACAGAGCTAGTCTGTAGTTGTCTTAGTTACCTAGTGCAGCTATAACAAGTGAATGGCTTTAGCAAACAAATTTAGTTTTTCAGTTTAGGACGCTAGAAGTTCAAATTCAGGGTGCTGGCTCTAGGGGAAGGTTTTTTCTCTCTGTCAGCTATGGAGGAAGATCCTTGTCTCTTCTGAGCTTCTGCTTCTGGGTGATTTTCATGTGGCTTGGAATCTCTCTCCCCTCATCTCTGCTTTTTGATTGCTTGTTTAATCTCTTTTATATCTCAAAAGAGATTAACTCCCCAAAGGACTAAAGGACCACATGAACCAGAGACTCCACCAGCTTGAGACCAGAAGAACTAGATGGTGCCCGGCTACTACCCATGACTGCCCTGACAGGGAACACAATAGAAGGGTCCCAGACAGAGCAGGAGAAAAATATAGAATAGAACTCAAATTCTGGTAAAAAGACCAGTCTTAATGGTCTGACAGAGACTGGAGGAACCCTCAAAACTATGGCCCCCGGATGCACTGTTAACCCCGAACTGAAACCATTCCTGAAGCCCACTCTTGAGACAGAGATTAGACAGGACTATAGAACAAAAAATAATGCATGTGAGGAACGTGCTTCTTAGTTCAATCAGATATACAGGACCAAATGGGCAGCTCCTGTCCAAAAGCAGGATGAGAAGGTAGGAAGGGACAGGAACTGGTCAAATGAACACAGGGAACCTAGGATGGAAAGGGGGAGTGTGCTGTCACATTGTGGGGATTGCAACTAATGTCACAAAACAGTATGTGTATAAATTTTTGTAAGAGAAATTGAGCTGTAAACTTTCAGCTAAAGCGCTATTGAGATTGACTCAAAATACACCCTACACTAATCCTGTCTCATTAACATAACAAAGACAACCCATTTCCAAATGGGATTATAACCACAGACATAAAGGTTAGGATTTATAACACATATTTTGGGGGGACATAATTCAATCCATAACAGTGGCTGAGGCACAATGAATCCAGGCTTCTTTCTACATATCGTCTGCCTCCTCCCTTCCTGGGATGGTAAGCAGCGATCTGACAGTGGAGGCCCTAATCTGGTGGGTATTCGGGGTCCCCCTTGCTTTGGACTCCTGCCTTCTACCCCTTCCGAAAGTTTGTGAATGTGTGTGGGCACATGAAGCTTCCCAAACCTTGGGAGTACAGTGGAGTGAAGCCAAGAGCATCCCCTTACATGCACTCAAGGCCTCCCCAGCGCCCCCAGAGCTTTCCCCAGCCCACAGAGTCCCCTGAGCACTGGGCTCGGCTGGGAGAGCCCTGAGCAGCTGCACCATATTCCACATTCCTCCCCGGGGAGCCACTGGGAAGCGGCTGTACTAGACAAGATTCCCAGCAATTAAGAGGCTCCGGTCAGTCGATATTCCCGGCAAGCCCCTAATGCATCTTCTTCTTTAGACTGGAAGCTGTAATCCCAGTGCTGAGGTTACATTTGGCGGAGGGCAGGGAGGGGGATGTTGTAGGCAGAGGCCCTGGGTGAGGCCAAGAGGTGGAAAGTAGCCCAGTTTGGCTTTCCGGTGCAGCCACCGAGGCACTTTGAGAGTGGCCTCTTAGGGGCTGTTCCTCTTATAGACCTCAGCTCAGGGCTGCCTCCAGGAAGCATGCCCTGGATCTCCCTGTACCATGTTAAGTGCCCCCAGCCTCCCTTTTCTCCATCCCACGCTGCACTTAGAGCACTGGCTCAGGAGCTATGACAGCTCAGTCGTTGCAGAGGTCAGCAAACTGTCTCTGTAAAAGATCAGAAATACTTTAGACTTTGCAAGCCACACGGTCTCCATGTAACTATTTACCTTTGCTGTTGTAGTGAATGAAAGCAGCCATAGACGATATGTAAATGAATGAGTGTGGCTGCTTTCCAGTAAAACTTTATTTATGTGCACTGAAATTTGAATTTCATATAATTTTTCATATGTTACAAAATTGTCCTCTTCCTTTTATTTATTTTTTTTCTAACCATTTACAAATGTAAAATTTATTCTTAGCTTGCAAGCCATAAAGGAGTTTGCTAGCCTCAGGCTTAAATAAGCCCCCTGGTGCCAGGCTGCCTGAATATTAGTTCTGACTGTGTAACCTTCAGCAAGTAAACACATCTTCTGATGCTTCAGACTTCTCATCTAGGATAATGAGCGTACTTTGGAAAAGGAAAATGATATAGCCACTTTGGAAAACAGTTTGGCAGTCCCTCAAAAGGTTAAATGTAGAACTGCCACATGACCCAGCAATTCCACTCCTAGTTATATACCCAAGAGAAATAAAAACACACATCCCCGAAAAAACTTGTACATGGATGTCCATAGCAGTATGATTCAGAATAGCCAAAAAGGTAGAAACAACCCTAATATCCATCAACTGATGAGTGGAGAAACGAAATGTAATATGTCCATCCAATGGAATATTACTCAGCCATAAAAATTAAGGAAGTACCGATACATGCTACAACATGGATGAACTTTGAAAACATTGTGCTAATTGAAATAAGCCAGACACAAAAGGCCATAGATTGCATAATTCTGTTTATATGAAATGTCCAAAATAGGCAAATCCATAGAGACAGAAAGTGATTAGTGGTTACCTGGGGGAAATGGGAAGTGGCTGCTAACGGATATGGAGTTTTTGGTTGCGGTGATGAAAAGGTTCTGGAATTGGATAGTTGTGATTATTGCATAATTTTGTAATTACTAAAAACTACTGAATTGTACACTTTAAAAGGGTGAATTTTATAGTATCTCAGTTTAAAAATGGTAATTCTTTCTAGGGTTGTTGTTACAGTTAACATGTGGAAAGCACTTGGAATGTGCCTGGCGGACAGTCAGTACCTGTTCCCCATGCCGGTCCTGAGAGGTTCGTGGTGTCTGTCCTGTTCACAGTTGTCTCCAGGGCCCGGGACAGGGCCTGGTATAGAACGTGGCTTCCAGTTTCGGGAGCCCCACAGACCAGGGATTGAGGCATGACAGTCCTCACAGCTGTGCATCTTTGGGCAAGTCATTTTTTTGCTCTGAGATCCAAGCTGCTCACCTGTAAAATGGTACAGTGACAATAATAACAACCTGATGGTGGCATAGTTGTTGTTATTGGGTGCTCTCAAGTCAATTTTGACCCATAGTGACCCCATGTGACAAGTAGAGCTGCCCCGTAGGGTTTTCTAGGCTGTCATCTTTATGGGGGCAGATTGGGAGCAGATTGTCAGATATTCCCCACAGAGTGGCTGGGTGGGGTCGAACCGCCAGCCTTTAGGTTAGCAGCTGAGCTCTTAATCGTTGCGCCACCAGGACTTCTGATGTTAAGGATCAAATGATGCTTGACACTCAGGGTATGTGAGGTGCCCCAAGCCAATGGCCATCTGGCCACACTTGGTCAGCACTGACCCCAGAAGGCTGATCTCCCAGCAAGTGTCCCCAGCGTATCAAGAGGGGCTAGGTGTCTCTGCTCCTGGTGTCAGCAACTCAACCCTCCACACACCTCCTGTTGTTCCACCAGCTTCCACAGGCCCCAGCAGGCTGGGGCCTCTGTGTGCCCGAATGAATGGACACTTTGGCGCAGCAGAGCAGATTCCCAGAGTGACCACATCCAGCTGTGTGACCACAGGCCAGGAAAAACCTTTTTCTCTTTCTGAGCCCCAGTTTGTTCAACTGTCAAATGGGTTTAATACACAGTGCCTGGCGTATTTTGACATGCTCAATACATGTCAGCTTTTAGGATGATTTGTGATAATGTACTAAAAATGTTTATTTTGAAAGTCTGCTGTGTGCTAGGCACTGCTCTAGCTACTGGGGAGAGAATAAAACAGACAAATAACCCTGCCTCATGAAACTTATAGCGAGGTAGGGCAGACAAGAAACAAAATATATAAGCAAATGATATTTTAGAACATGATTGAGAAAATCGAGCTGAGAATGGCATAGGGAGTGTGGGGAAGGAGTGCAGTTTTACAGAAGGTGATCTGGGAAAGTCTGGCTGAGAGAAGGACATTTGGGCAAAGACTTGAGGAGGGGAAGGAGGGAGCATACCAGGGAGAGAAAACAGCAAGTGTGAGGAACACCAAGGAGGTCAGTGTGGCTGGAGAGGAGGGATGAGGGTAGGGGTGGGTGGGCAGGGGACAGGTCCTGAAGGACCCTCAAGGGTGGGCTATTATGACTCCTAGGGAGACGGGGAGCATCTGGAGGACCTTGAGCAGAGGGTGACCTGCCCTGACTTAGGCTACAATGACTTTTGCTGTGTCCGGGGCTGACTGCCTGTCCCTCCCTTGCCTCACAGCCCTGTGTTTCCTCCCACAGGACCAGCTGGGGGCCTCCATGGGTGCATGAGGGCCAGGCACCAGGGTCGTGAGCACGAGCATGGTGAGACACCAGCCTCTGCAGTACTATGAGCCACAGCTGTGCCTCTCCTGCCTCACGGGCATCTATGGCTGCCGCTGGAAGCGCTACCAACGCTCCCACGATGACACCACACCGGTGAGCCACGCTGGGATGGACAAGATCAAAGGGACCAGGGAACCCCAGCCAACATGAGGGTCTGGCATGGATTTGCTATGTGGGCCCAGATGGGTCAGTGCTCCTTCTGGGTTTCAGCTTCTCCCTCATAAAATGGGCCCATAAAAGTTCCTGAATCTACCTAATCAGGTGGGCAAGAAAGGAGCTCATCTGTCCTGCTTGTAGCCGTGAAGCACTCAGAGACTGATGAGAATTCTCCTCCAGCAGGGTGGGGCCTGGGCTGCTCCCAAGGTCTGAGCAGGGAGGGGAGCTCCAGGAAGAAGGAGTCACCCCAAGGTGAGCAGAAGTTCTCAGCATCCTGGCAGATCTGGATTGGCAGGCAGGCAGGTGGCTGGAAAAGAGGGTGAGGAGGTGAGCCCGGCCATCCTGGAGCCTGGGAGCTGGCAGGGCTGTGGCCTGGCACAAGGGCCCGGTCACCTGAGCTACGGGCCTGCCAGGGCTGGCAGCAGGTGCTCAGATGGATAAAGCCTCCTTCAGTGCCTGGATCCCTGGGCCAGACCCCAAGTCGAGCTCCCGTCCCTGGGGCACTATCAGCCAGCAGATCTAGTTTCTTCTCTGAAGGAACCCAATTCCTGTGTGATGTTTATCTAAAAGCTTTGCTGCTTGGAAAACAACTTTCCTCCTCCTTCCTGCATGTCTGAACAAAGAAGCCAGCCTCTGAATTCAGCCAGCCCCCAAACAGGCTGAAGTGGCCAAGGGGATGGGGAGGCTGAGGTCAGAGGCCATGTTCTGGGCAGGCTATCTGGATGGGGAGGTCAGGGAAGCTTATCTGCCTGTCTATCTGCTGTCATCAGCCTGTCTGTCCTCCTTCATGTGGTGGTGAGGGACAGAACCCTATACTGAGTTAGGAACTGGGTTTGTGACCTCCAAACAGGAGAAGCAGGTATCAGCAGGGCAGGTATCAGGTCCACACCAGCCATATCCCCAACAACACAGGGCCTGGCACAGAGGCGGCAACATGGCCAAACTGAGGCAAAGCAGAGGAAAGGACCTGCCCGAGGCCACAGAGCATGTCCCTCCTGAGCCTGGTCTCTCCACCCTCAAGCACAGCTCCTGGGGAACCAGATTTTACAGGCTTTCCCACTTACGTGGACATGGAATTTCCCCTCAGTGGTGAAGGGTGTGGGTTCTGGAGTCAAGTGGACCTGAAGTTCAAACCATGCCTCTTCCACTTGTACCTAGTTGACTTTCAGCTTTCTTTTCCTCATTTGTAACACACGCACCCCCTCAGAGAACTGCTGTGGGGAGTCCATAAGATCATGAGCATGAAGTGACCAGCACTGTGCTAACTATGGCCAGTCATTCGGATGAGTCATGCCAGATTCCTGGCCTTAGTTTCTCTATCTCTGAAATGGGAGGGGGGTGGGGATTAGATGATGTTATGGATTGAATTGTATCCCCCAAAAATGTGTGTCAACTTGGCTAAGCCATGTTTCCCAATATCGTATAAGTGTCCACCATTTTCTCATCTGATGTGATTTTCTTATATGTTATAAATCCTACCTCTATGATGTTAATGAGGCAGGATTAGAGGCAGTTATGTTAATGAGGCAGGACTCAATCTACAAGATTAGGTTGTATCTTGAGTCAGTCTCTTTTGGGATAGAAAAGAGAGAAGCAAGCAGAGAGACAGGGGGACCTCATGTCACCAAGAGTAAGTAACTAGGAGGGGAGCATGTCCTTTGGACCTGGGTCCCTGCACTGAGAAGCTCCTAGACCAGGGGTAGATTGATAACAAGGACCTTCCCCCAAAACCACAGAGAAAGAAAGCCTTCCCCTGGAGCTGGTGCCCTGAATTTGGACTTCTAGCCTCCTAGACTGAGAGAATAAATTTCTTTGTTAAAGACATCCACTCGTGGCATTTCTGTTACAGCAGCACTAGAAAACTAAGGCAGATGTCATCAGAATTCCTTGGCCTCTCTGCTTTACTCCAAGCTAAGCCCTCCTCAGGGGCTGGGGTCAGGCAGCAGAGTCTCACTGTGCCCTGACCTTTCTGTATCCAGAAGGGCAAATGCTGAGCACTGACACGCATCCTTACTTGTGTTCCTCCCAACAAGCCCATAAGCTGGAGATCATCATCGCCCCATTTCACAGTTGGGGAAACTGAAGATAGGGATGCTAGTGAGGAACAGAGTTAGGATCTGGACCCAGGCAATGTAGGTTCAACACTGTGCTCTCAGCAGGGACGGGGATGGGAAAATGGCTGAGGCGAAGGGAGAAGGGTGACTGAGCTTCCAAGCAGAAAGCCCTTGGCCATCCGGACAGACACTGTCCTGGCATCAGGACAGATGTATCGCCCAGGATGTCTCATGTCCTTTGGTGGGCTCTGGACTGGCCAGGCGCAAGCCATGGACTTAGGAAGTGATAACTCTTGGCTGTGGCCAGCACAAGGCCCAGGGTAGAGGAAGTTGTGGGCCAGAGCTGGGTTTGAGCTGATTGGGAACCAGAGTGGTGCAGGCTCTGCAAACACCAGGGTCAGTGGCACTGGGGTTGGGGCAAAAGCTGGAGGCTGTACACCAGGTTGGCTGGGAGTGGGGAGAGGATTTTGCAGCAGCTCTGGGTGGTAAGGCCTCTGCAGAGAGGGCTGAACTCACCTCAGGTGACCCCGAAACTCACAGCAGAGGATGAGCATCCCCTTCTCCCTCCCCCAGCCCCTCACCTCACTCCCACTTCTCCTCCCACCTCCTGGGTTCCATGCCTCAGCCTCTCAGCCTCTCTCTCCTCTTTTCTCCGCATTCTTCCCGAAACAGCTGGGAGAGGACAGTGATGGGGGCTGGGCTTTCGGCCTGGCACAGTGAAAAAAACAGCGATCTCATGTCTCAGAGACTGGGTGGTGCATAGTAGGTGCTCCATAAATGTTGCTGAACAGAGGCCCAGAATGAGCCCTGGGAACAACACTGTTGGGGCCAGGAGAGGAGAGGAGAGGAGAGCGCTGGGGGCTTGGGCGGTGGAGGAGAGGCCTCTGCAAGAGCAAGGAGGGTCTAATAGTGGCCCTTGTACCTCTCCTCACTCCCACCTTCCCCTCCTCATTTGGGGACACCTGCCCCTGCCCACAGCACCACTGCCTCCCCTCAGGTTCTCTTGGGGGAGCCCTCTGCCCCTAACCCCACCTGCATCCCTCAACTCAGAGAAGCCTGTGTGCAAGTCCCTCCTCTGTGAAGCCTGACCTCTCTGGGCCTCATCTGTGAAATGGGGTGACAGATGGGTGAGTGAGTCTCTGAAGCATCTCACGGTCATCCTCCCGCTGGCAAATGAAGTATGACAGTAATAGTAACAGTTGACATTTATTGAGTACCTACAGTTTGCCCAGGAGCCTTGCCAAGTGGTTTTCAGGCATTGCCCCATTCATTGTTAAAACACCCCCATGGGGCATGGTTAATTGTTATCCCCATTTTATGGGTGGAGCCTCACCCAGGGAGTCAGATAGATTTGCAGCCCGTGCCTCAGGAGGATGGAGGTTGAAGGAGAGAGCACGTATATTTTGAGTATGTGTGTTTAAATGAGAGCGCTGGAAGGAGATGAAAGGAGGAGTGGGGGACTTGGGAAATTGCCTGATGGAGGAGAAAGAACACTGGGCCAGGAGGATTTGGGACAAGATCTAGAGTGCCTTGAATGCCAGGCTAGGAACCCTCAGGGTTTTCCTGGTTAAGATCTAGCCTTCAAGTACCTAAGTGAACCCTGGGGTGGTTGAAGGGTGGGCAAAGAGCTTCCTTTCCAGCCAAGCTGGCCCCCTTCCTTCCTTCCTCCCCTACCAGCCTGCCACATTCCCACCTCCTCCAGCCCTTGCTCACACAGCCCCTTTCCCCCAGGGCACACGCTTGACAAATAAGGAAACAGGAAACTGAGGACCAGAGATGTGGCATGACCTATTCTCCTTCCCCAGCTCCGGGATTGGAGGAGTCTGGTCGCAGGAGGCCGGCTCACTCACCAGTAAGGAAGGGGAAGTGAAGCTTTTTATAACTGGGAATAATTAATTGGTTGTTGCCTGTGACTCATTACTGTAATGCTGCCAATTAAGGACTTTTTATGACAGAAGATTTTTCTCAGGCTGTCCCCACAGGACCTCCTGAAGACATCGTATCTGTGGGAGGGAGCACAGTGTCAAACCCAGCTTCTCTATAGCAAGAGAGATATAGGTCAGACACCTGGAGGAACTTCCCAGCCAGAGACACTGAAGGAGACAGGACAGTGAGAGTCGATGCTCTCTGGCATTTCTATACCATCTTTTGCCTTTTGATTCAGGCTGTTTTAAGCTTATTTGATCCCCTCCAGGAAAAGTATGTGATTTACTCAAGCTGAGGAGCTGAAGGCCCAGCCTTCATTGCCCCCTGCTTGCAGCCCCATCCTGTATCCTCTCCCCTATTTCACACAGCCTTGTCTGGGATTCAATGGTTATTTATTCAATCAACAACCCTGCTGTGATGTCTGCTCTGGTCCTAGCCCTGCGATGGGCCCTGGGTCACAGTGGATCAGACCTGGTTCTCCCTTCTTTGGAGGGCTCCCAGGCTGGTGAGGGAGCAGACAGGAGCCAACACACCCAGACCACCCAGGGGGATCACTGTGGAGGCAGAGGGAAACACTACTGGGGCAGGGAGAGCCTCGAGGCTGAGCCCGTGCCCTACCAGAGCTGATATCTGAAAGGTGTGGGGAAGCTCAAGGCAGGAGGAACTGCATGTGTAATAATGTGTCTTTTGTTTAGGAACTGAAAGTAATTCAGCTGCAGTGTGGCTAGGGTGTAAGGAGCGGGGAGGTTCTGCCAAGTGGGCCCTGGAACCTCAAGGCTGAGCTGAGGAGCTTGGACTTCATCCTGGGCAACGGGGACCTGAGTCTGACTTGGGCTGTGGGAGGGCCGCACTGGTTACAGTGTGAAGAATGGCTTAAGGGCAGTTGAATAGAGGTGGGAGAGTAGGGAGCCACATGAGAAAAGCCTCGACTGGGGCCAGGGACAGTCACAGGGAAGTAGAATAGGGGAGGGCTTCTAGTGACACAGAGAGAGTATAGTCAACAGATTGGCTGTGGGCGAGAAGGAGGGTGAGAAAGAAGGTAGTCTAAGTGGAGTCCAGGGAGGGCACAGTCGGGTGGGTGGAATACACCCACTCCTCAGTTATTAACATGGTTAGGTTCCAAAGACTAGGTCATTATGCAAAAATGGAGGATAACCACATCAAATCACAAAATATTATGTGGGACACATATGTCCCTTTGGACCCAAGAGGCAGAAAACGTAGGTGGGCACTGTATGTCCCACTGGTCATAAAAGGATTATTACCAGAGGTACATCATCAATGTGCAAAATAGCCAGATATTGTTGTAAGTGCAAAATGTCAGATAGTGAGGTAGTCGATAACTGAGGCATAGGTGTATAGACAAAATCAATCTGCCCAGCCCCAACTGCCTACCTTCTATAATGGGAAACTCCCTCCTTCCGTGCAGGAAGACACTTGCTGCAAGGAAATCCATCAGCTCCTTTTCCACCCCTTCCTTCCACAACCTCTACACTGCCCCACTGAGCTTCTCCCCTTCCTAGTATATGCCTCACCCCTTCACAGCACCCTGCCTTTGCTCAGGCCATCACCTCTGCCTGGAATGCCCTTCTTCTCTGTCTCTGCCTCTCAAGGCTCTTTGCAAATGTCTCTTCCTCTAAGAAGTATCCCTCCCCCCTTCCTTCTCCATCCTTACCTCCTTTTCCCCCTCAGATCCCTTAGCACCTTGGGCCTGTGCCAGCTATGTGGATTGTGATTCTCTGTGTCTCCCACAGGGCCCTGAGTGCTTTGAGGGCAGAGATTGGGCCTGCCCCATGCCAGGGGCCTGGTTTGCCCAGTGAATGCCTAGAAGGATGGTTGAGCAGATGAGTTGAAGAATGAGGGAAGAAGCCAGTTAGGGAGTACACCTGCCATCTTGCTGACTTTGGGTGGGGAGGCAGGCCCCTGATGAGCTTGCTGTGCTCCCCTGCTCTCTCTCCTGTCTTCATCCATGACCCTGGTTTCCAAGGCCGGTGGGTGTCAGGTGGTCTGGGGAGGGTAGGTGTACATGTGTGGACAGGTGTGCGCAGCATTCTTAGCTCTAGCTTTTATGCCCTGGTGGTGGTTGACAGTGGAGAGGGTGCTGACTCAGCTGCAGGCCCCCTAGGCCACCCTTGGAGCTGGGTAAAGCTCTGCCAGTGGGCAGGAGGAGGGGGGTGAGTTTCCAGCTGGCTCCCCACCTTACTGTCCTATCACCCAACCATGTGAGTTTGTGTCAGGGGTGTCGGGCAGCCCCAAGCGGAGGGGTACTGTCCTGGAGGAGGGGAAGGATACTTCCTAACAAGGATTCTTCCTTCTGTTTGTACAGTTAGCAAAGCACTCTCCAGAATGTTAGTTCGTCTTGTGGGTACATCACTCAGGCATGGTACATCTGGAGAAACTGAGGCCACAGCTGCCCAGTGAGTGGCTCCAGGAACCACAGGAGTCAGCAACAGAGTGAGAGCCAGAATCCAGACCTCCTGTCCCCCCACCCCCTTCAGAACTCATTCTCTCCTCTCTTCTCCTTGGTCTTCTCTGGCACAGCAGCAGAGAGCAATAGAGGCAGACAGAGCTGGCCTCTGTCCCAGCTCTACCACCTGCTGTGTACCTGTGGCCTGTGTACCTGGGTTAGGGGCATCCCTGTCCTCCCAGAGCCCCTTTCACTACCCCCACCCCCTTGCAGCACTGACCTCCTGGAGTGGCATGGCCTGGTGACCTGCCTATCTGTCCTGAGGGCAGAGCTGGGTCCGCGTGTGTCACAGCAGACTTCCTGGAGTCCAGCACAGAGCCTGGCAGCATGGACTTGCCAGTCAACATCTGTTGAATCAAGAAAAGAGGTCCCTCTGCCTCTTGGAGTCTCAGCTCCCTCTCCTGAGGCATGGGGAGAGGAGTCACCCCCTTGGAGGAGTGGTAAAGAATTAGATCAGGTGGTCCACTTGAGAAAACCCTGGTGGCGTACTGATTAAGAGTTTGGCTGCTAACCAAAAAGTTGGTAGCGCGAATCCACCAGGTGCTCCTTGGAAACCCTACGGGGCTGTTCTACTGTGTCCTATAGGGTCGCTATGAGTCAGAATCAATTTGACGGCAATAGATTTAGTTTTTTGGTTTATGGTCCATGTGAATGCCTAGTCCATAGTAGAAGCCTTACCAACACAGTCTCCCTCGTCACATGTCGCTCACAGCCCTCAGCCCCAAAGCAGATTCACTGCAAGTCCTCCATGCATCACTCTATTTGACCTGTGCTGACTTCTGTATTTCTTGGTGAGAGTCAAGGCTGGAAGCCTACAGTCCTGGGTCCTGGTCTCCATAAACCCTTCTGTGCCTACAGGCCGAGGACTGGGCCAGATGACCTCTTAAAGAGTCTCTGACTCCCGGACCTGGGATTCCCTACTGATACCCTCTTTGCCATTCCTGCTTGGGTATCACAGCCCTGGAAGGGGACCATGGGGAGAGGGGTGGGGCACTGGGTCCACAGTGCTTTCTACCCCCTCCCCAGCTCTGGGAACAGAATACCGGGGTCTCTGCTCTTTAGGTAAGGCTGAGACAAAGCAAATCATAGCTCCATGGCTTCCTTGCTATAAGCCCAAAGCAAGGGAAGAGTGGATCCTACCTCGGAATCGGGGCGGGCTTTCTGGATGAAGCCGCCTTTGGGATGGACTCCAGGGTATGCTAATATTCAGCCAGATGCAGCTGACGTTCCTGGCTAAGGAAGCTTCAACCTGGACTCCAGCCCTGCCTCCACCACTGACTCAACGTGAGACCTTGGCCAAGTCCCTGAGCCTCTGGGCCCAACTGGCTTGTGGAGTAAGTGTAGACCTAAATCCACGTCCTGCCTAAGGGACCAGTTAGGTGAGGGATACGAGCGTGCCTTGTGTCCTGTATAAGAAGGAACCATCTCTCACACTCTGTGCCTTCCCTACAAACTTTAGAGTGACACCTTTCTCTTCACTGGTACTTTGGGGAAAGGGACCCAGCAGGGGCCAGAGTCAAGCCCTGAGCTTCCATTTTCCTGTCTCTAAGATGAGGGTGGTACTACCTTTTTGCAGGGTTGCTGTGAGGGTGAGAAAACGGAAGATGGTATTATTATGTCCAGGATGGACAGAAGAGGGGCTGGCAGGGCACCTGGTTTCTGCAATGCAAGAAGCTAAGGATTCATAGCAATCAAGACATGCTGTCTTTGGCCTTTGGGATCCCTGCACCCTACCTCCTTTTGAAATGGCCCTTAGGGGGCCTGGCATGGCCGCACTCCTCACAGGTGGCAGCAGCTAAGCCCCTGTTTTTGACCCTCCATGAGTGCCTTAAGCATCTGCTTAAGGATTGAGGATGGGGCAGAGGATGGAGGGCATCACCCCAGGGACTGCAGCCACCCTCCCTGAGACTTTGGCAGACCCTCTAAGGGGTTCTGGGATGGCACTTCCTCAGGGCCCCAAACTCCTCCACTCTGTGTCTCCCCTTGGATGATGCAACTCAAGGGGTGAGGGGTGGGGACAGAGAGTGCCAGGCTGGGCCTGATTTCATTTTCCTGCCTAACGAGCCGCTCTGAGTGCACCCCAGCAGAAGCAAGGGCAGGCAGAGACCTAATTGCCCAGCTCTCTGTAGCCCAGAAAAAATAAATCCAGCCTCTTAGGCTGTCAGGGCTGGGTTGGGGGTGGGGACTCTAATCCCCTCGCCTGCTCTGTCCTAATGCTATAATGCTTCTTAGACCTCCTCATGCCACCCCTCCCCCAAATCTCCTGGGGTCAGGGCCAGAGTGATCCTGGAGGGGCTGCACATCTCTCCCCCCTGGTGCTCCCTGCACCCTTCCCAGCTGACAGTCCTGGCTTTTCTGTGCATCTGTTGCCACATATGGAACTCAGCTAGGTTAGAACAGGCTGATGGCAGGAGGAGCTGGATGCCCGAGATTTGGCCCAGAGATGAGCAGACTCGGTGGGTAGGTGCCCCTCCATCTCTTTCTCCCCGTCTCTGCAGGGCTATATGGGGCTTAAGGTGTAGCTGGGCTCTGTGACCTCAAAGCAGAGCTGGGACCACGGCAGGGGTGGGGGGTGTGGGGGTAGGGGGGGAAGGGGCAGGCTCGGCCAAGTATCAGCCAGAGGGAGTACTTGGGTGAAGGGACTGCCTTGGGACAGGAGGACAGGCAAGAAAACCTAGAAACAAAGCCGCATACATAGGCCAATGTAGTGTACTGTAAACTAAGGTGGAAATGACTGCAGACATCACAAAGGATGTAGGGACAGCTGAGTACCCATTTGGTGAAAGTAAAATTAGATCCCTACCTCTTACCTCAAACCAAAATAAGCTCCAGATGGATTAAAAGGTATTTCTATTTTGAAACTGTTTTTTCCTGTTCAGAAAAATAGCACACATTTGTTGAGAAAATTCAAAGAATTTGAAAAGAGATAAAGTAAAAGAAATCCTAGCCTTAATGATATACAAAACCCATAGAGACAAGCATTTCAAGCCTTTCTCCATACACGGGTGCATTTATATGGAGCTATCGTTGGGTGGATGGGTTACAATTTTTAAAATGCTGAAAAATTACCAGTATAAAATATGAGTTAAATATATAAATTTGAGCCACCTTTCTTAAGCACAATATCAAAGGCAAAAACTGTAAAGAAAAGAGAGATTTGTCTTCACAAAAATTAAACATTTGAGTACAAAAAGCTTTAAAAACTAAAACTCAAGTGATTAAAAAAAAAGACTAAAAGTAGGTTAATATTCTTACATAGTTTTTATAATCCCATAAGAAAAGAAGCTAATTCCCCCCAACAAAACCCACCTTGCTCTGTGCATTACACTCTGCTGCTCGTTCCCCCTGCCTGGATTGAGGCTCTCAACCTTGTCATCCCAGCAAGTCAATTCCTTCCAGCTTTGCCGTAAGCGTATTCTCCTCCAGGAAGCCCTCCAGACCATCCCTCCGCCTATAAACTGGCAGCCTTAAAGATATGCCTTCTGTGCTTCTAAGCAGCCTGTACTTGCCTCACTCATCGCACTCATTCCCAGGACTGGGGTTGCCTGTTCGCTGGTCATTCATCTCTGCTGGTTACTCAGAGTCCAGGCCTGATTTATTTCCAAGTTCGAGGCCCAGCAAGGCTGATTGGGAAAGTGCTCAGCACATGTATGTGGAATGACTAGCAGGGAGTAGTGAAGAAGACGTGAAGGGGGAGATGCTAGATTTACTTTGGTATGGGGGTGTGAGTTTGGGGTCTAATTGTATTCTTTAGCAGATGAATGGCCAGGTGTCCCAACACCATCTGCTGAATTCTCCATCATTTCTGCACTAATTTACCATGTACTAACCATGTGTCCAGAGTCCCTGGGTGTTGCAAATGGTTAATTCACTTGGCTGCTAACTGAAATGTTGGAAGTTGGAGTCCACCCAGAGGCACGTGGAAGAAAGGCCTGGCAATCTACTTCCAAAAAAATCAACCATTGAAAACCCTATGGAACACAGGTCTACTCTGACACACATGGGGTCCCAATGAGTGGGAACAACTTGATGTCAGCTGGTTTAACCGTGTGTTCATGTTTCAAGGCCATTCCCCTTCTTTAAGTCTCCGTTTCCCCATTTCTTGATTCACCTTTGGAGGATGAGTACTGTGGCCTCTGAGGTCTTCTAACTCTGAAATTCCAGGGTTCCTACCCTGGCACTGCCTGTGACTCTGGGTGTGACCTTGGATAAGGCCTTGCTCCTCTGAGCCTATTTCCTACTTGGTCAAACAAGAATAATTACATGTCCTGCTCTTTGTTGCTTTGAGTACATGGGAGGCACCCAGACCTGGGTGTGAATTCTGCTCCAACGTTATGTTTGCCCTGTGTGATCTTGGGCAAATCACTTCACCTCTCTGAGCCTCAGTTTCCTCAGCTGTAAAATAGGAATTTAATGCCTGCTTTGCTGAGCCATAGAGAGGATGAAATGAGGTGGGGCTCTTAAAAGCCCCACCCCCCAAATGCTCATGTCGGGCTATATTCTCCAATGATGCAGGGCTATAAGGTGGGGTCAGGTGACTTTACCAGGGCCTTTCTCCATCCGTGCTGACTCCTGGGGCCACAGCCTGCAGATCCTGACCTCATGTTGGCCTCTGTGCCCACCCTGGGTGGGGGTAGGTTGGTCGGTCGGGCTGGCTGTCCTCAGCAGCCAGAGAAATTTGGTGGAGGTGGGGGGGATGGGGAAGACTTGATCACTGTCTTCACATAATTAAAGGGCTGTCAGACTCGAAATGATAATTATAGGAACGATCATGGATTTGGCAACTTACAGCTTACATCTGTAATCACATTGGGGCCTTGCAGCCTTGCTGTGAGGCGGTGATGATGTCACCCCTGTGAACAGGGGAGGAAGCAAAGGCCTGAGGTATTGAGTGAGGGGCCCAGGGCAACGCAGCTAGTGGTCAGGAAGGCCAGGAGTCAAAATCCAGCTCTTTATTACATTCTCCTACCCTGGACCCCCACTTTACCCTTTTAACTGGCTTTGCTCTGTGTGGTAGTGGAGAGCCCCTCAGTTGGCACAGAGGTGAGGGAGATCACTCCTACTGCCCTGCCTTTGACTGGCCTTTGACGTGTGAGGTCTCAGTGATCTGCACAGCGTGCCAGGACTCTTGCCCCCATGTTGCAGAGCAGGGAGCTGGGCCTCAGAGAGGGTTAATGTCTTCTTCCCCAAGGTCACTCATTCAGTAAGTGGCCAGACGGGGGTTCAAACCCAGTGTGCGTAGACTCCAAAGCCCAGCGCCCCCCCCCCCCGCCCCATTCAGCTGACTGTCTTAGAAGGAAGAACTTTCAGTCCAAAGGAGGCCCAGGCAGGGTGCAACAGTAGGAGTCTGTACCCCAGAGCTATGGGAGCAGCAGCAGGGCAAGCTCCTGTCACAAGGAGCGGCAGTCTCTGCCCTGGGGTGACAGTCAGAGCAGGAGACTAGTTGGCTCCTATAAGCTATGATTCTGAAGGTCTGTGGTGCTGCCAAGGAGCAGGGAAGCGGCTCCTGCTGGGCACTGTCCCAAACGCAGGGTTCAGACTCCGGGTTCTGTGTTTTGCCCAGACCCCTCTGGAGTGGGAGGGGCTGCCGTTGGTGTGGGCAGTGGTCTGTGGTGTGTGGCACACAGCAGCAGCAGTCCTGTCCACAGCAGTGGACCGTGCCCACGCTACCTATGGAGTGCTGGGGTTTGCAGCTACAGCCTGTGCTCTCTTTCCTCTGGATGCAGAGGGCTCTGGGGTGGAAGGGACAGGATAGAGACAGAAAGGGGTGAGGAGAAGCTGTGACAGTCAGCAAGAGGCCCTCTGGGGAGATTGGTACCATTGCCTCCATGCAGCGTGCGGGGGGGGGGAGGGGTCTCCTCTTCCTGGGAGGGATGTGAAAGTGGAAAATGAATGAGGCAAAGCTTGTGGGGCTGAATTACTGGAGCCTCTGGGATTCTCCACCACAGGCACCTTGGATCTTATCCTTTACCGCCAGGCAGCAGGGATGGCGCATCCCACCCCACCCACAGACAGGGGCTACCTCCTTCCCCAGCTGCTCTCTTCCCTCCTTGTCCCCTCTGTGGCCTGGGACTGCCTGACCCCAGGAGATGGCCGCTCCTTTAGCCCCGACCCTGCTCGTCCTCTGTCCTGCCTCAGAGGGCTCTGACAGGAAGGAGGCTCAGGCCTCATGTGAGCTTCTTCTCTGGGTTCCCTGGGCCCTGACCTGAGCCTGAGAATGAGTTGGGGGCTTGGACGATGACCGGTTGACAGGTGGCCCTCACACACCCCTGTCCCATATCGTCTAGTATTCACACCTTCTTCCATTCACCACACTGTATCTGAGCACCACCTTGCACCAGGCATGGTGCTGGGCCCAGGGGACACACGTATCTCAGACCATCCCTGACCTGGAGGAGTCCTCAGCCCAGTGACCTGTCCCTTATTGTACACCTACTGTGTGCCACTTGACATTTATCACCTCATTAATAGCATCCCTCTGAGGTTGTTATTGTTGTTAGATGCTGTCAAGCCAATTCCAACTCATAGGGACCCCATGTGACAGAGTAGATATGCCCCATAGGGTTTTCTAGGCCGTAATCTTTATGTGAGCAGATCACCAGCTCTTTCCCCATGAAGCCACTAGGGATTATTATTCCCATTTTACAGATGAGAAAACGGAGGCTCAGAGGGGTTAAATAACTTGCTGAAGTGGCAGAGCCAGGTCTGTCTGCCTCCAGAGTCCATGTTCTTTTCAGCTCTACAATTCAGAATGTGATTGAGGGTCAGATTGGTTGGTACCAAGAGGCCGTGCAGAAGGGGTCAGGGAAACAATGTCTTGGAGGGCTGGAAGGATAGGAGGATGGAGAGGTTTGACCTGGGGGTGGACCCCAGAGAGAGAGAGGAGAGAGGAGTCCAAGGGTGCCGAGCTGGGCCTGAGATCCCAGAGTACAAGGGCGCGTTAAGGGGAGCTGTTCAGGGTGGCTCCCCAGGAGGCCTGCGAGGACTGTGTCCTGTCAGGATCCTTGGGTTTAAATCCAGTCTCCACCCCTCCACTACCTGGTGACCTTGGGTAAGTTACTCGACCCCTCTGACCCACCTCCACTCACTTACATTGAGCCTTTGTGCGAATGTGCCAGACACTTGTCGTGGTAGAGAAGCACACGTGTAGCCACCACAAAGTGGTGGCACTTCCTAATGTCAATGGCCTTTGAGCTTTCACTTGCTCTCAGGTGGGGACAAATACCCATAAATAAACACCCTGGGCATGTGCAGACTATGAGAGATGTCGGTTTCATGGAGCTTCCTTCTCTCTGGTCCCCCACTGTGCCTGGAGGGCCGATGACCCCATGACCCCTCCCAGTGTGGCCGTCACCACACATCCTGGGCTGAAGCAGTGCTTACTGCTCTAGCTCCTGGAGCAGAGCCAGACTGGCTTGTTAATGGGTCAAGCAGAGCAGGCAGACTCAGGCCTCTCCCGTAATGAGCCCTGACTTGGACTGTTAGCACCATTTGGAGCCTCTTTATCAGTGGAGTTGTTCCCACAGGCCACTTCCTCCACCAGCTCCTCGCCTTCCCCTTCCCTCCAGCCCCTGCCATTCAGCCTTTCCTCTGATTGTTCTTGCAGTGACCCTGCTGCCTCCCCTCCCACCGCAGCCACTTCTGCAGGGTCCCCAGGGCGGTGTGCCGTCTGCTTCCAGCTCCAGGACTTGGATGCCTAGGTTGCCCCCAGCCTGAGCCCCAGCTCTGATAATGAGGCTCCTAGTTTTTTGTTGGAGACCTGGTGGTACAGTGGTTAAGCATTCAGCTGCTAACCAAAAGGTTGGCAGTTTGAAGCCACCAGCCACTCCCTGGAAACCCTATGGGGCAGTTCTACTTTGTCCTATAGGGTCGCTATGAGTTGGCAGCAGGTCTGGTTTTTGGTTTTGGTTCCTTGTTGCTTAGGCCCTGGGTGCCTCACCCATCTGTCTACTCTGATCGTGTCACCTGGCTGGTTCCCAGGGGCAGGGAGGGGGCACCGAGCCCCTCATTCACACCTGTCTTGCCCTTCCCCACTAGAAGGATGTAGCCAAGTAAGGATGATGACACTTAGTGCACAGGACCCCTGTGTGCCACAGACTCTCCTGACACCTGCTGTCACCCAGGCCACCTGTCAGCATTCCACCTGGCTCCTGCATGGCACCCTGCCACTGGACATCCTCCCAGAGCCTGTGGCAGGTTCTCTACCTTACTGCTGTCCCTGCAGCTAGCCCCTCGCCTGGCCTCACCACCTTTCGACCTCCAGGCTACTTGCCTAGGGAAGGATCTGTCATAGTTCAAGGCCCACCCCTCGTCCAGGCCCCTCAGTACCCTGTCTGGTGGTCAGAGACCTTGTACCTGCTGAGGTGGAGCAATCTCTGTGGACAGTGGCCACTCAGCACTGCCTTTCAGGGGCTGTAGGAGGCTAAACCCTCCTCTGCGAGGCTTGGGTGTTAAGCCCCAGCGAGCTCTCTCCTGGGTGGGCATACTCATGCTGGGATGGGAGACAGGGCTTCCTCACCTACCATTTCATTATCAAATCTTTAAGTTCTTGCCTCACCCTGGGAATATGAAGACCACCCAGACCTTCAGGGCACTCATGGTATAGCAGAGGAAACCTACATATGAAGAGACAGTTATAGAACTGTGAGGTCTGTGCCATAGCAGAGATGAATGCAGGGGTTGTGGACACTCCGGGGAGATGGATTCACTCTGCTGGGAGGCAGGGAAGGCCTTGGAGGAGTAGGGCTTTCCCAGTGGACCAGAAAGGGGTTGTCTTCTAACTTGGCAAATACACCGAGGTTTGCAAGAACTTGTTTGGGAAACAGTGGGTAACTCAGTGCTTAGAGCATAAAATGCATGCATGGGGGCAGAGACAGGGCTGGGAGTGCAGAGGTTGGCCTGAGCCAGATCCAGTGGGCCCTGAATGTTGGGCTAAGGGGCTCGGCTAGCAGGGATTCTTGAGCAGGACATCACATAGCCAGAGGTGGATCCATCTTGGGACATGGCCCATCCTTTGGGAGACCCAGATTGTCAAGCTGGCCTGGGACCCATCAGCTTCAGTCGGCAGAAAATGGAGCTATTGTGAGCATATAAGAATCCAAGGCAGCAAGGGGACTCTCAGAAGGACCAGGCTACATGTGCCCTGGGCCCAGGCCTGGCCAGGGTGAGAGTGACTGGGAAGAGGTGCTGGCTCAGATATGGCAGTGTGGGCCAGCCCCTCCCGAGGCAGGGGCGTCCTCACCATTAATTACAGCATACAGCCCAACCGTGATGAGCAGCCCTGAGCTTCAGCCCTTTTCTGCTACTCCAGACGGCCCAGCCATTCCCCGGCTGGTGGCTCCCAGGGATCAGTTGCACACAGCCTGTCCTGCTCCTAACCAGGGTTTCTCTACTCCTGAGTAAGGCTGGTCCTCACAAGCCCAGAGGCATGCCCAGGTGAGAGATGCCTGGTCTCCAAAGGCAAGGAGGCATCCTGACTCCAAACCTGGAGCCCTTCAAGGGCTGGTGGGTCTTGGTTCTCTCTCCACGTGGTACCTCTTTGTTCTGATGATCTCAGCAGTTTCCCAGCGTACAGGATGTCCCAAGCTTGTTGTGCTTCTGAGATAAGGGGGATGGATGAAAGCAGGGATAAACCAAAGGGCCCAGCCGGAAGCGCCTGCAGACCTCTGAGCCGGCTCCTCGGGAAGCAGCCCTGGTGGGGTCAGCATCCCTCCCCCACCCCTCCCCCACCCTGGCTGAGACAGAGGGGGACCTGGCCCAGCCCTAAGGGGCCGGTACCTGGTGGAGGTGACAGAACAATGTACTTCAAGTCCTGAGGATGGGGCTCTGGTCCTTAATCTTCAGCTAACTTGCTGTGTGACTCAGGCAAACACTTCACCTCTCTGGGCCTGAGTGTGTTTATCTGTAGCATGGGTGGGATGAGGAGGAAGAATACCTGCTTTGTAGGCACTTGTAAGGATTAAATGAGGTAAGGGTTCGGAAATATAATAATTGATCTCAATTCGCCTGGAGCAACAGATGAAAAAGGTCAGGAACAGGAGGAAGAAACGGAATGCATGGCTGACTGCCTCCTTTGTCATGAGACCAGAAGAACTGTATGGTGCCTGCCTACCATTACTGAACATTTTGATCAAGGATTCTATAGAAGAATCCTGATTAAAAGGGTAGAAAATGTGGAACAGAATTTCAAATGCCCATAGAATCCAGACCTTCTGGAGCCATTGAGGTTGGATGCCCCTGAAACTTGCCCTGAGATAATCTTTAAACTGAAACTATTCCCTAAAGTTATCTGAACAATAATTTAGCTTAGGTAGTAAAGAATGTTTGTCTTGAGCATTGTGCTCTTTGAAGAACTATATGGGATCAAATTGACAACAGAAACTTGAAAGGTTAGATGAGAAGCTTAGGGAGCAGTGAGTTTGTATAAATGTGATGGAATAATCTGGAAAAGATAGCATGAATAGTGTGTGCAGGAATTAAATTGGTTTATGTTTTGCTGTGTACATGTTCTCCAAAAACAAAAACAAGGTGAGGGGTGTGACTTCCCAAACTGCAGGTCACTGTGCCAGCGCGAAGGCTTCAGGGCAGACATGGCCTTTGTTTTGGGGCGTCATTGCCAGAATGGGAGACGGGTGCCTCCTGGATAGGCCTCAGGATGCAGCAAAAAGACCACAGCTCTGGCAGACCCCTGACTCCTGCCCCTAGCTCCCCACCACTGTGTGACTTTGGGCTATGTGATGTTAGACAGGTCACTTTCCGTCTCTGGCCCTCAGTTCCTGGCCTATGCTTAAAAAAAAAAAAAAAAAAAGGGCAGTAATCCCTGCTTGTGGGGTTTGGTTACAAAAGGGGAGGAGAGGGAATGTTCTGGGTGGGAGGTGGCTTGGGGGTCTGCCTCAACCCTTTGTGACCCCTCTCCTCACTCTGCTCTTCCAGTGGGAACGCCTCTGGTTCCTGCTCCTCACCTTCGCCTTCGGCCTCACACTCACCTGGCTCTACTTCTGGTGGGAAGTCCACAATGACTACGATGAATTCAACTGGTGAGTAGGTGTGGTGTGGGAGGTGGGTGGGGCCCTGGGACCCTAGGCTGGGACCTGGGGGCTCAGGTTTGTACCTCTTTCCCAGGTTGGCTATTGGAGGCCTGCCACCAGCTCTCTCTGTGGCCTTGGGCAAGGCCACCCCATCTGAGCCTCTGTCCTCTCTACCTCCCAGGGCTTGGGTGAGGCTGGCGTGACATTGTAGGTAGGAAGTGGGTGAGTACCATAGGCTGACAAGAGAGATGACAGGCTTGGGTCTTGTCCCCAGGAGTCTCCAGCCTAGCAACGCAGGTGAACAATGAAATATCTAGAACCAGGAAAAAGAGAAATCTGTGCCCTAAGGGGAGTCCCTCTGGGGGCTTAGGGGAGGCTTCCTGGAGGAGGAGGCATGGGAGCTGGCTTTGAAGGGCAGCCAGGTTTGAAACACAAGGGACTACAGCTGCTGGTCTTCTTGGAGACCCTTGGTGTTCCCTCTGCCACTCAGCCTGCATTACGGAAGCCTGGGGCACTGAAAGAAAAAAGACTTAGCAGCTAGAATGAAAGACCCTCAGATAAGAGCTGAGGCAAGCTAGGAAGATATAGGGAGCTCCTTCCTGGTACCACTAGGGATGGACAACGGGAACTTGTCCTGAGGCCAGGACTCAGCCTAGAGCCAGGGCCTCTGGATCCCCCCTTTATAGACAAGAAAGCCAAGGCCCAGGGAGACCAAGGTCTCAGCAGAGGAGGTAGCCCTGGATCCCAGGTCTGCTAACTCCCTTAGCTGGGCCCTGGGCAGGGCTGGAAGATGCTATGGTTCTGGGACCGTGCAGGGTCTTTTGTGGGCACCAACCTCAGGTCCAAAGGGCAGGCTTGTCTCAGGCAGTTTTCTGGGAGTAGGAGGGGTACCTGTTTCCCCTCCCAACCTCCATTTCCTGCCTTTTGTCAGGCAGTGAAAGGTCATGGGTGGGAGGGGAAGGACCCTGGGTTCTAGTGGGAACCTCTCCAGTGACAGGTGGGAAAACTGAGGCTCCAGGTCACATTGTCAGTTAGGGGCAGAATTGAGGTTCAGATGCCAGGCCTCTTCACTCCCCATCCAGTGATGTTTCATTGATCAGTTCAGCTCAGTGTGACCATGAGCCTTTCTCTGGCTGTCTCTGAGCCTCAGTTTCCTCTTCTGTAAAATGGGGTAACTCTGGCCTCATCTGAGGCTGAAATGGACATGGGAGGCTGCTTCCTGGGAGGCAGAATCTCCAACTGGAAGGTGTTAGAACTTGGGGTTTCTAGGGCTCCGGAACACTGCGATGCTGATGGGCCATGGTTCTAGGATTCTGTGAGGATCCGGAGACGCTGTTCATAGAGTCTGAGCTCCTCTCCCTCTGCACAGCACCGGGCTTTAATGAGCACAGTACAGGACTTGCTGCTCTCCAGCCCCTGCTCCCTGCAGCCCACCGAGATGACCCGGGGCCCCAACCAAGTTCCAGAGGTGCCCTCTGGCCTTTCTTAATGCCATAAATCAATTATTCATTCCCACGGTGTCCAAAGGATAAGCACTGTCATTATGGGTAAACGGGAATGCCCCCTGCTGGCCCTCGACTGCATATGCTGAACTGGAAGTCTGCTGCCTGAAAGATCATCAAGTCTACCCCCCTCACGTACAGGTGGGGAAACTGAGGCTCAGAGAGAGGCAGGACTCACCCATAGCCACACAGCCAAAAACAAAAACAAAAAAAAACTGTTGCCATCAAGTCGATTCCCACTCATAATGACCCTATAGGACAGAGGAGAACTGCCCCATAGTGTTTCAAAGGAGCAGCTGGTGGATTCAAACTGCTGACCTTTTGATTTGCAGCTGTAGCTCTTAACCACTTTGCTGTTAGTGCCAAAAACATGTATTAAAGGCAGTCTGAGGAAACCAAGGGTCAGAGAGGGTAAGTAGCCTTTACAAAGTCACACAGCAAAATGGAAGCAGATCTAGGACTTGAGCCTGCCTGACTGTTCCATGCTGTTCACAGAGCCACCCACTTGGCCCCAGAAGGTGAGCTCCCTGCCACTGGAGGCTTACGTAGAACTGGGAGGCTGCAGAGGGAAGGCCTGTCCTGGGACTTGGGGTTGGCCTGGGGACCTGCAGCTTCAGCATGTCACTTTAGTTTGTTGGAGTCGATGCTGGGGTTCAGGATCCTGGCCTGGCCCTCATGGTCATGACAGTTTCTGGGAATAGGGACATTCATTTTGTGAGAGGACATGAGCAAGACCAGGGTGGTCAGGGCTGGATGAGGAGGACCAGGGCAAGGCTATCTCGGCCGTCACTGTCCAGAAGAGCTTCCTTCCAAAAGTGGTCGCACTTAAGAGACAAGTGGGACCAGCACATCCCTTCAGAAGTAGTTACCAGGTGTGAATCCCACCGCTCTTAGAGCCTCAGTTTCCCCAATTGCACCATAAGTTGCATGTACTCAGGGATCTTCCAGGCAGCAGATTTTCGCCTGGAATCTGAGAGTGAGGACCAGGGAAGGGCACAGGGAAGGCAGATGCCCCATGGGGTCTTCCTGGTCTCCCCTCTCATCCCCTGCCAAGGCCCAAGATGGCAGCAGGCCTGAAACTGCCTGGTGCTGACTCCGTTTCTCTGACGAACTTGAGCAAGTCACTGCCTTCTCTGAGTCTCAGTTTCCCAGTTGTACAGGAAGAATGTGATGGTTCAGTCTTTCTAGAAAGCAGCTAAGCAATATCTGGAGCCTTAAAAAGTTGATTCCTTTTAACCCTATAATTCTATTCCTAAGAATCTATCCTGAGGAAATAAGTCAAATTGCAGAAAGATACATGTACAAAAATGTTCATCTTTGTATTAATTTTTAATAGTGAATAATTGAAAACCATTAAGCGCCCTTAGTAGAGAGCTGGTTACATAAATTATGATTCATTGATTAATGGAGTACCACATGACTGTTAAAAATCACATTTCCTTAGGATTTTTATTGACACCAGTAGGTCTTATGTCATTAAGAATAAAAAACCAAACCAAGCTCGTTGCTATCGAGTCGATTCTGACTCATAGCGACCCTAAAGGATAGAGTAGAACTGCCCTATAGGGTTTCCAAGGAGCACCTGGTGGATTCAAACTGCTGACCTTTTGGTTAGCAGCCATAGCTCTTAACCACCATGCCACCAGGGTTTCCTCATTAAGAAGGGGAACAGTTATTTATTGAACACTTGCTGTGTGCCTCACCTCACTCTGAAGGGGATTCTGTTCTTACTACCACCTTACAGATGAGGAAACTAAGGCTCAAAGAAGTCAGGTATTACATTACGTTATCAATTCTAGATGTCACTTTGAGGGCTAAGGTACTCCAGACCCAAGCCATGGTATTTTCAATCACATCGTTTGCATGCAAAAGCTGGACAACGAATAAGGAAGACTGAAGAAAACCTGATGCCTCTCAATTATGGTGTTGGCAAAGAATACTGGATATGCCATGGACTGCCAGAAAAACAAACAAATCTGTCTTGGAAGAAGTACAGCCAGAATGCCCCTTAAAAGTGAGCATGGCAAGACTTCGTCTCATGTGCTTTGAATGTGTTATCAGGAGGGACCAGTCTCTGGAGAAGGCCATCATGCTTGGTAAGGTAGAGCATCAGTGAAAGAGAGGAAGACCCTCAACGAGATGGACTGACACAGTGGCTGCAACAATGGGCTCAAACATAGCAATGATTGTAGGGTCACTGTAAGTAGGAACCTACTCAATGGTGCCTAAAAACATCAATTCTAAGACCTCGTATTTTTGCATTTAACCCTGAAAGAGAAATGACTCTCACAGTCATGGCATCTTAGAGTCCATGAAGCCTGTTGCCTCTGCAAGGCCCTACAGGCCAGTTAGAGGCAAAGTGGAGATATGAATCCAATGTGGGCATCTCACTCACTCATTGCGCTAGACACAGTGTGGCCCTGGGTCTTCTGTATACAAATATATAAACAAAGGGGAAAATACCCCACTGGAAGAGAATAAGAGAATTCAGCAAAGTCTTGGTAATGGTTACTTCTGGGCAACAGAACTTTGAAGAACTGTCGTTTTCTCTATGCCTCTTAGTATCCCTAGGTTTTCCATCCTGAGCAGACGTGACTGATGCTTGGGGCAGTGAGAAGCATTGGGACTTCATGGGCAGCACCTGGTCACTGGGCCAGGCCTGTGGCCTGGCTGGCAGTGTCAGAACTCACAGCCCTCCTGACCAGTGGGACTATCCTGGTTCCTGGACCAGGCCTGACCCCTGCCCGCCCCTCCTCCTTGCAGGTACCTCTACAACCGCATGGGCTACTGGAGCGATTGGTCCGTGCCCATCCTTGTGACCACAGCTGCTGCCTTCACGTATATTGCAGGCCTCCTGGTACGTGGGGGCTGTTGACAGGGGCAGGTGGCCCTGCTCCCAGAGGGAAGGAGGCTTGGCCTATGCCAAGCTGAGGGAGCACCTTACCCTTGTCTAAAGGGGGAGGTTGGCTTTTCCTAAGGCCTCTTGTACTGCTGTAGCTCTGAGGCCTAGGTGTCCCAATGTGGGAGGTCATCTTGCTTTTTCCTGCCTCCCTTGGCTGCTCCTTCTTGGAATGTTCTCCCCCTCACCTGGTGAATGCCATCCTAGCTATTAGGGCCCACTGCAGATGTCCCTCTTTTGGGAAGCTCTGCTCCTAATACTCTGCCCATTCATACCTGGGCCATCCCCATGCTGGACTGGAGACTTCTTGAGAGTAGGGCTCTAGTCTGTTTCAGAATCCTAGGACCTGAAACTCTCAAAACATTTGATGAATTAAGTTGGGCGGTTCAAGTGCAGGAGGACCCAGTGACCCCTTGAGGAAAAATCTCAGAGAATGCTGACCTGGGGCCCTGAAAGATTCTGGGAGGAGACCAGGCTTGGGCTGGGCTGGGCAGGGCAGGGCAGGGCTGGGCATTCCCGTCGCCTATAGGGAGGATTTGCTGACACTGTGCTCTGAGTGAGGCCCAGATCAGCAGTGGGGGGCATGGGTTTCTGGGGAATCCTGACCAGGGGTGGGAGCTTTCTTGTCCCACATGGAGCTGACTGTCTCCCTGGGGACCCCTTCTCAGATCCTGGCACTATGTCACATCACTGTCGGGCAGCAGATGAACCTGCACTGGCTACACAAGGTAAGGGCTGCCTCCTCCAGGCCTGCGAGGGCAGGGGAGGTAGGGAGGCTGCGGGGCCGTGGAAGAGCCTGAACACACCATCCTTCCTCTGGATAATAATTATAATTCTTATAATTGCTAACCCTGAGCACTCACTATATGCCAGGCACTGTTCTCACAGTGACCTTTATTGACTCATTTAACATTCGTAGCAAGCCTATAAGTCCAGTTATCATCCCATTTTGCAGTTGGAAAGACTGAGGTACAAAGAGGTTAAGTAGCTTGCCCAAGGTCTCCCAGTTAATAAGTAGAGGATCCAGGGTTCTAGCTCTGTAGCCAAGCTACTAGCCAGGCCCTCTGGTTGGCTTCAGGGAGCTCTTTTTAAAACCCTGATCCCTCCCCATTCCACAACTCCCATTGCTCCCTAAATGATCCAGACTCTAGCCCAGCATCAAGGCACTGCATGACCCCAGGCCTGCCGACCTCTCCCAACTTTTGTCACGGGACAGTTGCCCTCAGCTTCTGCTACATGAAGCATTTCAAGCTCCCTCACCACCTCCCAATCGGTCTGCCTCTTCTCTGCTTTTAGTCCTTTTCCCTTTGCCCTCTCTTTCTCCCCCTTCCTTGACACTCACCCATGTATTCAGGCCCGCACAGGCCCCCCAGCCACATTCCTGAGCATCTACATTGTGGTTTCCATCTGTCTCCCTTGCCTGCACCCCAGGCCCACACCCCCAGGCTGGGAGTTCCTTGCAGGCCAGAACTGGCTCTGTCCACCTCTGTGTCCGCAGTACCCCACTCAGGGCTGGGCTGTAAGCAGGTGGGCTTTGAGTATTCTGGGGCCTCGGCTCTCCTGCCCCATTCGGTGTATGTGTGGTGTTGGATGTGTGTTTCTGATGCCTACTTTTTTGAGGCCCCAGCAGGTACAAGGGTTGTACAAAGCTGACCAGGATAGACCTCCTTCCTCCTCCAGAGCCCATGGGCCGTGGAGGAAGGGTTGCGTCATCTCTGCTTTCCCAGAGCCCGGCCCAGCCCCGCACACGCCATTTAGGAAGGGCCAGAAACATCCAGAAATAACTGTGAGCCCATGAGATGGGTCCAGAATGACTCCGAGGGGTGGGCCCCCACTTCATTGGACCAGGATCAGGAAGAGGGAAGTGGCGTGATTTCATTTGGGCTTTATGGAAGGTGAGGTGCTGTGGGTGTCCAGGGGGTGTCCAGGATCAGTTAATGACACAAATCTGAGCTCAGGCGACAGACCCGGAGTTGGATCGTTGGCATCCAGATGTTGACTGAGGTCCTGGAAGGGCGAAGAGCAGCACGCAGCCCCTGGTCCCACCTGCCTTCCTCTTGCTTGTCACTCTATCCTGAGGCCTCCCTTGGGCTTCCGCATCCCGTCTGTAAAGCACTTTCTCCTTCTGGCTGCAAAGCTGACACATGAAAGAACTGCACCAGCTGGCACCCCAGCCAGGGCTGGCGCACACTGTGGGCACCTCCTCTGGTCTGTGCTCAGCTCTCAGCAGGTCAGCTCCCACCTGCTTGATCCCAGTGGAGAGGCCTTGGGGGTGCTGGGTTGGCCAGACGTGGGCAGATCAAGGCCAGATTTTCTCCTGGAGGGCCAGAAGATCAGAGCCCTTCATCCCCACTGGTACCAGCTCCCCGGGTGCCAGGGCTGCCTTCCTCCCCGCTCTGTCCACCTCCCATGAGATCCCAGCATGAGAAGGTTCCTTCCAGGCAAAGCTGATCCCTGTGGCCCAGCCTGCTGCACCTGGAGGAAAGGAGGGGTCCCCAGGGCTCAGAGTTCTCAAGCAGAGGCTGGAGAGTCTACCAGTCTGGTTCCCAGATTCTATCATTTGGTTCTAAGGAATCCTTATTCATTTTTGTTTTAATTAAACTTGTAAAATGTTTATGCGGTAAATGTATATAACATAAAATTTACCATTTTAACCATTTTTAAGTGTACAGTTCAGTGGCATTGCATTCACAGTGTTGTACAATTATCACCACTCTTCATTTCCAAAGGTTTTCCATCTCCCCAAATAGAAATTCTATACCCATTAAGCAATACCTCCCCCTTCCCCCCTCCCCCTACCCCTGGTAACCTCTAATCTACCTTCTGTCTCCATGCATTCGCCCATTACCGGTATTTCATACAAGAGGGATCATGTAGTATTTGTCCTTTTGTGTCCGCCCTCTTTCACTTAGCATAATGTTTTCAAGGCTCATGTTGTAGCATGTATCAGAACTTTATTCATTTTATGAGTGAATAATATCCCATTGTATGGATAGACCACATTTTGTTGGTCTACTCATCTGTTGATAGATCCTTGGTTGTTTCCACCTTTTGGCTATTGTGAAGAGTGCTGCAGTGAACACCGGTGTACACATATCTGTTTGAGTCCCTGCTTTCATTTCTCTTGGGTAAACATGTAGGAGTGAACTTGTTGGGTCATACGGTAAGTCCGTGTTTAACTTTTTGAAGAACAGTAACTAGAAAGATTAGATAGGCAACTTACGGGGCAGTGAGTTTACGTGAATGGGGGAGGACCAATCTGGAAAACGAGGGTGAGAATGGTTGCACAACATGAAGAATGTAATCAATGTCACTGAATTGTACGTGTAGAAACTGTTGAACAACAACAAAAAGAAAATAAATTAAAAAAAAAAAAGCTGTTTGACTAAGCAAGCCCTTAGCCCCTCTGGGCCTCGTTTCCCTGCGTGTAAAGTGAAGATAATAAGACCTCACAGGGACTATTGTGCAAATAACTGGAAGGATAACGTGGAGTGCCTCACACAGGCCTGGGCACACATGGACCTCTGTAAACCTCCATTTCCTTCCCTCCCCTTGTCCCCAGAGCTGGCCTGTCACAGCTCATAGAGGCCTTTGCCTAGCTCAGCCTCGTTATTGTTTCTTACTGGAACATGTGTTTCCAGGCTGATGGGCCGGAATGACAAGCCTCCAAAGGCAAACTTAATCCGAAGCAAGAATCAATCTTGCCCACCTGGCAGGAAAGGAAGATGGGTAGATGCCTGTCTCTGCCCTCAATCATCTAGAAATTCCATTTAGCCCGTGTTCAGGGGCTGGAGCATTCTCAGAGTGCTGCTGCCTCGAGTAAGGGCATCACAGGGAGAGAAGGGGTGAGGGCACTGCTGGCCGGCAGCAGCTCGAGGAAGGCAGAGTGGCCTGGCAGTGCCAGCGGTGAGGGGAAAGACAGGTCTTCCTGGGGGGTAGGAGGGTGGAATGAATCTGAAGGGGGCAATAGGGGCCAGTGTAGTAGCCTTGAGTGGCATGTTGTAGACGTGGGGACTGCAGAAGGCTTTGGAGTAGAGGTGAGCCCTGCGCTTGTGGGGGTAGACAGGTCTTGTGCTGTGGGGGGGAGGGGGTGATATCCAGGGCTTAGAGGATACCCTGGAGACTGAGTAGCTAGAAGCCAGGCATCACCTAATTTGGGGGAGCATTTTGTGTTGTGTAAGATGTTCCTTTGGGTTTAAGATGTTCCAGATCCCATCTGTCCCCAAGGATCTCTGTCCCATGAAGGTGCCACCTGGTTCTCCACTGGAGCTGTGCTTCTTAGTCCCTGCTAGGAGGGGAGCCGCCATAACACATTAGAAGCTGGGCCTGAGAGCAAGCCATGGGGATGGCATAGGGTAGGGCAGGCCTGTGCCCCACTGCTTGGCTTATTCCCAGCCTGAAGTGCCACCACGAGCCAAGCCAGTGCTGGTAGGCAGGATGTCACATCCTGCAGGGGACCCAGCTCCTCAGCCTCCTGCCCCTGTAGCCAGGCAAGTCCCCCCTCAACTCAGACCCCAGTGGAGCCTCAGTTTCCTCATTTGTCACACAGGCTGGGATGATCTTTCTTATGGGGGTGCTGTGAGGGCCAGTTGAGGCCATGGATGGAACTGGCTGGGCCCAGGGGAGCCCCCATTTGCTGAGCGGGTCCGCTCCCTCGTCCTCTCAGGACTGAGCCCCGCTGCAAAGTGCCTGCGACCTGCCCCAGCTTCCTCTTCATTTCTCCTTTCCACCCTCCTTCACTTCCCTTGCTGCCCCTGACTGACTGGGGCTGCCTGCATCCTCCTGCCTCTGCCTTGCCCTCCCCCTCATCTCAGTTCCTTGGTCTGTCTCCGGCTTTCTTTCAGTTCTTGCCTCTGTCTCTCCTCTTCCCCTCCTTCTGGCTTCTTCTGTGTCTCTTGCACTCCCCATTTCCCCTGTCTCTTGGTTTCTCCCTCTGCCTCTCTGTGTCTGCTCCCTTCTCTCAGACACACGGGCGAGCCTCGGGCTGTCCTGGCACACCTGATCTGACCCTCTGTCTGGTGACTCTTCCCTTCCAGATAGGGCTGGTGGTCATCCTGGTCTCCACGGTGGTGGCCATGTCTGCTGTGGCCCAGCTGTGGGAGGACGAGTGGGAGGTGCTTCTGATCTCCCTACAGGTGAGTGTGGGGGGCATGGGGAGCTGCCCCTTCTCCAGAACCCTTACAATAGACCAAAGCCCAGAGAGGGGCAGGGATGGGCCCAGGGTCACACAGCAAGTTAGAGGCAAGGAGGGTGCTGCAGCTCAGCAATGAGCTGAAACTCCCAATTTCCTCTGTTAAAAAATGGAGACAAGGTTGCCTGGCCCACTGATAGGGTGGGTAGATAGGAACTGATGACTGGTGGGGGCTGGCCATGGCTAGGAGTCACTCACTGGTCCCTCTTCCTCCACCACCACCACCACACACAGGGCACAGCACCATTCCTGCACATGGGGACCCTGGCAGCCATCACTGTTCTCTCATGGATTGTGGCTGGACAGTTTGCTCGCGCAGAGCGGTCCTGTGAGTATGGCTGGGCAGGGCCTGGCCTCTCCCCACACCTCTAAGTTCCAAGCCCAGCTTGTCCTACCCTCACCTGAACTCTACCTGGGTGGCCTGGGGAGGAGGTAGGGCCCTTCCTCGCAGTGTGGGGTGGGGTGGGGTGGACTGGCCCACAGAGTCCAGGGGAGGTTGCAGCCTCATCTGCCTGGCAGTTGTTTCTATGTCTATGTGTGCACCTGTGGGAGTTAGAGGCCGGTTCACCTTCCCAGCAAGAATTGGGGCGGCCCTTGGTACAGGGTCTCCTCAGAACATCTGGGTCCTGATGGGTGGAGGGAAGTGGGGCCCAGCATCCCACTCCCAAGCTTCCCAGGGCCGGAGGGAGCTGAGCGGCTCACCAGGTGGCACTCGTGTAGCCTCCCAGATGGCCATTCTCTGCACCTTCTTCGCTGTGGTGTTTGCCCTCTACCTGGCCCCGCTCTCCATCTCCTCTCCCTGCATCATGGAGAAGAAGGACCTGGGCCCCAAGCCTGCCCTCATCGGCCACCGCGGGGCCCCCATGGTGAGTGCGCACCTTTGGGTCTTAACAGACTGGGGTGTGGAGGAAGGCCTGAGCTGCCATTCTAGTGGGAGATGGGCAAAGACCTGGTGGGAGGACCTTGCTGGAAAATAGATATAATGCATATAATACAATAACAGCTACACTTTTTAGCCCTCTTTTGGGTATGTGAAAAAAAAATTTTTTTTTTTTTTGGGTATATGGGAAGGATTGGTGAACAGTAAGGCTGGAGAGCTTGGTTGGATAGGATTCAAGCCTGAAGGTGTCTTGCAAAAAGAATTCACCCTTTATCCTGAGGGCCCTGGAAGGGTTGTAGGCCTGGGCCAGACACTGCCAGGTTGTGAGCTGGGAAGGGTCCTTGGTGGTCTGGGTGGAAGCTGGCCACGAAGGCAGCGGAGAGACAAAGAGGTACGTTCTGTGACTCTGCAGTAGAGCTTCCGGTTGAGAGGGCAGTCTCCAGAGCCATGCTGCCTGGGTTTGAATCCAGGCTCTGCCACGCCAGCTCTGGGACCCTGGACACATTTCCTATCTTCTTTGTGCCTAGTGACCTCCTCTTGTGCACTGGGAATAATGAGGATGCCTGCCCCAAAGGGTTGTGGGAATCAGTTAAATTAGTGTGTGCAAAGTGTCCACATACAAGCCTGCACACAGGAAGTGCTCCATAAATAAGAGTTAGACATTATTGTTATCTTGGGCAGGCCCTCCTCCTCTCTGGACAAGGGTCTCCTCACCCAGGAAAGCCTTGAACTAGTGGTTCTCAAACAGGGCAGTACCGCCCTCCACCACCAGAGGGCATTTTGAGGGACTTGAGGGTTTTTTCAGTTGTCACAATGATTGGGAGTTACGTTGCTGTTTTTTTCAGAAAAGGGGCCTCACAAAGTAATTGTTTGAAAAGGAATACTGAGTCTGACAGGGTGGAGAATCACCTCACTCCTCATGTGGTGGGTATTATGGTACCCATTTTCCAGAAAATTCAGAGACCTGTGCCACTGAGCTGGACCATGGTCCCCTCCCACCAAACCCCATGTTGGTCCCAGCACCTTTCAGAGGCAGCAAACTGGAAAAGCCATGGCTTTGGAGTCAGAGGGATCTGGATTTGGGGTCCAGTTTTGCCATACGCTGGCTGTGTGCCTCTAGGAGTTAGTGATACCCACACGTCTGGCTATTGTGAAAATAAGTTAGGATCGCAGCTGTCCCAGGGGGGCAAGGTCTGAGCTTGGGGCCGGGGGAAGAGAGGGTCTCTTCTCAGGGGACTGAGATCATTACTCCTCGTCTCTCCCTGCCCCAGATTATCCATTTTACCTGCCTTGGAGGCCAGGGGGCAAGAGGGATTGTGCTGAGGTGGGGGGTGGGGGAGTGAGGTGGCCCCAGCTTTTACTAGAAAAATTTCAAACATACACAGAAATAGAAAGAACAGTATAATGAGTCATATAATGATAAATAGGATAAAGAATTCGATACCAGCTCAACGTTTGTCTGCATTTGCCATTCTTGCTTTATCTGTCCCCCTACCTTTTTTTTTAATCTGCTGTAGTATTTTAAAGAGAATCCCAGACATCCTATCATTTTATACGTACATATGTCCAGGTGTATCTCTAACACATAAAGAACTTTAAAAAAATATAACCACGATGCTGTTATCACACCCAACAAAATCGACAATAATTTCTCAATATTATCTAATACTAAATCCATGTTCAATTTTTTTTATCACCTTAAAAGCATCGTTTTACGGCTGATTTGTTAAAACTCGGGTCCAAACACAGTGCATCTGGTTGACATGCCTACCAAATATGTTTTGACCTGTAACAATTCCCCCACCCTTTTTCCCTTATGCTGTTTCTTTGCTGAAGAAACGGAGTCATTTGTCCTGTAGAATTGCCCACGTCGCGTGTCTGGCAGATCGCATCCTCATGGAGGTGTCGATGTGGGGCTGGCATGGGCGTCTGCCATGTCTCCTCTGTGTGTCTCTGTGTATGCACGCAAAACAGTGTCCTCAGATGACTGGCTGTGGGGGTTCTGACCCTGGGTCCGCATCTCTGTGTGTGGTATCCCAAATGCAATCCCTGTCTTGGAGACAGTGTCCATGTATGTGCCTGTTCTGTGTGTGTGTATACTTGAATATTTGGTCTGACCAAGTCTGAAGCTGGACTCCTAACCACAATGTTGTCCTGCCCACCCAAGTTTGTAACAACCACTCCATACACACACACACTCCTGACTCCAGAACCCCACCTGGGCTCAGGCCTGAGGCAGGTGGAACCTATGAGATGAGGATTCAGAATTTACCCCAGAATCCCTGGATACTTCTTAGGACCCTCCTGGAGCCCTGAGGCTGAACAGGGAGAGCCAGGTTTCCATGGCTTTGTCTCAAGAGGCCAGCACCTAACCCGGGGAGACCTTAACTGTGTGTAAAAGCCTCCGGAAAAGAGGCTCTCCCCGTCCCAAGCACTTCATCTGCCCTTAGGCAGTCCTCAAAGCCACTGCGTGACTTTCTTGTGTCTGCCCACAGTCCACCTTCTGCAGCCCCAGCCCAGTGGGATGGAGCATCAGCGCCCTTGGAGTGGTCACCAGGGGAGGCTTGGCCACAGGGCACTTAGAGAGGCAGATGGGTGGGACCTCACGGAGTCCACACCTCTCCCTTGTGCCTCGGTGGCCCTGCTCTGCCTCAGGGTGGTCTCGCACAGCTCACTGGACTGGACGAACCAGTACCACATCCCTAAGGCTGCTCTGATCTGGGGAAAGGGGGTGAAAAGAACTCCCATTATAGAGACCTTACTGGTACTGGGCTCAGGCCTGGGGTCTCTGACATCTGTTAACTCACCTGTGAGGTTAATAACAGCTCATTTTGCAGCTAAAGAAACTGAGGCTAAGAAAGGCGAGGCGATTTTCCAAGACTGATGCCTAGGAAGTAGAATTGCTGACTTCTCAATCAGTTCTGAAACCCTTGCCATTCCTTGCCTCCCAGAGGAGGGGAGTGTGGTTCATATTGGAGAACATGGGGAGAGAAGATGAGAATGAGCGTGTCCTGGGTGGGAATGAGATCTGCCATGGGAGCCCTTTCCATTCCATCTCTTCACCGGACGGCACCCTCCTTCCTGCTCTATCCCCCTCGCCCTGTACAAGCCCGATCCTTGGTTTGGTGCTGACCCCTAGTGGTAACTGAGAGTATGACAGGGTCTTCAGAACTAGGGAAGGCAACTTAGAACCCCAACTCTCCCAACTGGAAGGGCCCTCAGAGAACAGTAAGTCCACATCCCCAAGGCAAAAGTGAAGAAACTGGGATCCATAGGAGAAAGGGGGACACCCAAAGCCACAAAGCTAGTTAATGCCAGAGTCAGGACAAGAACCAGGATCTTCTGATTTATATGCTACAGGGTTACGTTTGCCATTTATTAAGCTCTTTAATGTGTATCAGGCAGTGTGCTAGGCACTTTTCATCCATGTAACAGTCCATGTTCATGTTTGTATAGATGAGGAAACTGATCACCCCACTGAAACTCTACCGTCCCGTCTACCTTCTCACCTCCTTCCAGAATCCCCACCTGAACTCACTCAGGGTCTAACTAGGAGAGGATTTAACATTCAGCCCAGCTCCAAGACTGCCATGGAGCCACCAAAAAAACCCATTGCCCCTGAGTCAATTCTGACTCCTAGCAACCCTACAGAACAGAGTAGAACTGCCTCATAGAGTTTCCAAGGAGCACCTGGTAGATTCGAACTGCCCACCTTTTGGTTAGCAGTCATAGCACTTAACCATTACGCCACCAGGGTTTCCCTGTAAAGCCACAGAGGACTGTAAAAAAGCCCTCCTATGCCCAGTTTCCGGCTCAGTGCCTGGAATACAATAATGATAATATAATGTTGTTGTTGTTAGGAGCCATCAACAGTTCTACCTTATAGCGACCCTATGTACAACTGAATGAAACACTGTCTGGTCCCGCGCCATCCTCACAATTGTTGTTATGTTTAAGCCCATTGTTGCAGCCACTGTGTCAGTCCATCTCATTGAGGGTCTTCTTCTTTTTTGCTGACGTTCTACTTTACCAAGCATGATGTCCTTTTCTGGAGACCAGTCCTTCCTGATAACATGTCCAAAGTATTTGAGACAACATCTTACCATCCTTGCTTCCAAGGAGCATTCTGGCTGTACTTCTTCCAAGACAGATTTGTTAGTTCTTCTGGCAGTCCATGGTATATTCAGTATTCTTCACCAACACCATAATTCAAAGGCATCGATTCTTCTTTGGTCTTCCTTATTCATTGTCCGGCTTTCACAGGCATATGAGGCGATTGAAAATACTGTAGCTTGGGTCAGGCACACTTTAGTCCTCAAAGTGACATCTCTCCTTTTTAACACTTAAAAGAGGTCTTTTGCAGCAGATTTGCCCAATGCTATGCGTCTTTGATTTCTTGACTGCTACTTCCATGGTCCTTGATTGCGGATCCAAGTAAAATGAAATCCTTGACAACGTCAATCTTTTCTATGTTTATCATGATGTTGCTTGTTGGTCCAGTTGGAAGGATTTTTGTTTTCTTCATGTTAAGGTATAAGCCGTACTGAAGGCCGTGGTCTTTGATCTTCATCAGTAACTGCTTCAAGTCCTCTTCACTTTCAGCAAGAAGGCTGAGTCATCTTCATATCGCAGGTTGTTAATGAGTCTTCCTCCAATCCTGATGCTGTGTTCTTCATATAGTCCAGTTTCTCAGATTATTTGCTCAGTGTACAAATTGAATAAGTATGGTAAAAAGATACAACTCTGACGCACACCTTTCCTGACTTTAAACCATGCAGTATCCTCTTCTGTTCGAACTGCCTCATGGTCTATGCACAATTTCCACAGGAGCACAATGAAAAAAAAAAAAAAAATGAAGTGTTCTGGAATTCCCATTCTCCGCAATGTTATCCATAATTTGTTATGATCCACACAGTCGCATGCCTTCGCATAGTCAATAAAACACATGTACACAAAAATGACCATAAAAAAAAAAAAAAACTTGTTGCTGTCGAGTCGATTCCAACTCATAGTGACCCTATAGGACAGAGTAGAAGTGCCCCATATGGTTTCCAAGGAGCGCCTGTTGGATTCAAACTGCCGACCTGTTGGTTAGCAGCCGGAGCTCCTATTTATTATTAAGTGCAGCTGTATGCCAGGCATTGACGTATATCAACATTAACCACCACCTCCTGCCTCCCCTGCAAAAAACCCCATGAGGCAGGCGTGATCTAATAGATGAGCAAACCGAGAGAAGCTGAGTGGGCTGCCTAGGGTCACACAGCTCCTATTTAGAGGAGCCGGAATTAGAACCAGGCCTACCCAACATGGAAGACTTTCTGTTGATTTGGGAGGAGTACGTTCAGTTTTTCACCTGGATCTTTGCTCTTCCCCTCACCCCCGTTCCTCTCCAGCTGGCCCCAGAGCACACGGTGATGTCATTCCGGAAGGCCATAGAGCAGAAATTGTACGGGCTCCAGGCTGACGTTACCATCAGGTAGGTGCTGGAGAGGAAGGACAGCACCCCACCCCTTCCCACCCATATCCCTGGTCTCTGCTGGTGGAGCCTCCGAATCCCAGAGCCTCAGAGATGAGGGTGGAGGCTTGGATTTTTCATGGCAGGGCAGACACCCAGCTTTAGCAGCACAACTGTTCTTGTGCCAAACCTCAGGACATAAAATAGAGAAAACAACAGGTGCACTGCTTCAAGCAGGGTGGGGGGTGGAGACTGGAGCCTGGCCACAGATCCACTTGAAGGGAGATTGGATCTATACGGCTCAGCATGGTGGAGCTTATTAGCTGCATGGAAAAAGGCTAGTCGCAAAGGAATACGTTCACTACAATGTCTGTTAAAAAGAGACCATCCAAAAGTGATATATACCTTCCTACACGTAGATATACAAGTATGTAAAGGTATAAAGGGCATGGAAGAATCCACACCAATCTCATAACCATCGGGAAGGGGAGAAGGGCAGGGCTGCCTTGTGTAGTTGTGTACTGACCAAGGGTACCCTATATGTGAGAACACTGTTCCCAGGTAGGACATCATAGAACTGAATATTTAACACAACTTTCTAGCAGGTGATGGTAAAATGTCTTGAGGAAGGGGCACAGGTGCCTTTTACTGTTTCACACCAGGGCTCGTCACGCTCTATTGGCAGCCCCGGTGGGGTAGAGGAAGATGGTGGGGTGTGGGGATGGGATGTGTCAAAGGGGTCTGCATTTGTACTGTTCTCATTGTGGTGTCAGACAGGCTTGGTTCCAAGCCAGGTTTACCACTTACTGGGTGTGGGCTTTGAACTAGGTACTTCCCCTCTCCCAGACTCAGTTTCCCCATTATCAAATGAGCTAACACCTACCTTTCAAGGTTGCTGAGAGAATGGCCCCAATCTTTCCCAGCCCTCCCTTCTCCGAAGCCCCCAGCCCTGTCTGACCCTCCCAGAGAGGCAGCCAGCCCACTGTCCTCTCTGTGCAGGCTGGAGCTGAGACCTGCCCTGGCCCTGTGGCTGGTCAGGGTAGGTGGGTGGAGAGGAGTGGGAGGTGATCATCTGAGGGCAGCTGAGGACCAGGATGGGCGGTGACTCCAAGGCCCCCTCCCTGCAGCCTGGACGGTGTGCCCTTCCTGCTGCATGACGCCACCCTGCGGCGCACCACCAACGTGGAAGAGGAGTTCCCTGGGCTTGCCCGCAGGCCTGCCTCCATGCTCAACTGGACCATCCTGCAGAGGCTCAATGCTGGCCAGTGGTTCCTGAAGGTCTGGCTGCCCCTAGTCCCAGTCCTGGGCATGGGAGCACGGGATGGGACCCCACTCCAAGAGTTGGCCCACCACATAACCAAGCTGGTTAGCGGCCTCCTCAGGCCTCTGTCACTCTAGCCCCCATCTCATGGTTTTCACTGCTTGTTCTGGGCCCATCCACCTCCCCCACCAGAAAAAGCTGATGATGATGATGATGGTAACAGTTAAAAGCTAAATCATTAATTTTGTAAAGCTAGAGGGAGGTTGGTACACTGGTCTAAAGGCTGCTGAAGGAGAACTGTGCTGGGAAGGAGGAATCCCTTCTATAGGCACAGGGTCGGGGAGGGAGGCTAGGGCTGGGGCCTCTGAGAGCCCCCATCCAGGGCCATCGCCATCAGTTTACCTGACACGCACACCAGCACACACTGGCAGCCCAGGGCTCTCCACACTGGGTTTCTGGGAGGGCACATGGGGGCTGGAAGAGCTGATGACACAGCCGTGTTTACCTGTGTCTCCATCAGACCGACCCCTTCTGGACAGCTGGCTCCCTGTCACCTGCTGACCATAGGGAGGCCCAGAACCAGTCCCTCTGCAGCCTCGCAGAGCTCCTGGAGCTGGCCAAGGGCAACACCTCACTGCTGCTCAACCTGCGTGACCCACCCCGGGAGCACCCCTACCGTGCCAGTTTCCTCAACATCACGCTGGAGGCCGTGCTGCGCTCTGGCTTTCCCCAACACCAGGTGAGGCTTGGCCTGGTTCAAGCCTGCTCTGGCATAAACTCACTGTGTCTCCTCTGCAGACCTCAGTCTTCACATTTGTAAATGGGATAGGATGTCCCTCACCTCCCTGACAGGGTCATCATGGGGTCCAGAGGGGAACAAGAAAGTCTCTTAAAATATACAAAGGGCACATTGCCCACAGCATGGTGGTGTAATATTTTTGGATCAGAGAATCCAACACTCATTTCTGACAGCACACTAGAGGCTGGTGGCCACACGGAGAGTAACTGATATTTAGGTTATAAAATCTTGTCTGGACAAGGATCTAGAAGCTTCCTGAATTGTTGCCAGAATGATTCAGCCCTGGCTGGGATGAAGAGTCCCCTAACAATGATGATTACGTTGCAGCTTTCTTGTGTGCCAGCTCCCCTCTATTTAGCCCTTACAGTTGCTCCATGAGGTGGTGGCATTGTGTGCCATCAAGTCAGTTCCAACTCAGAGACCCTATAGGACAGAGTAGAACTGCCCCATGGGGTTTCCTAGGCTGCGGTCTTTATGGGAACAGATCAACAGGTCTATTCTCCTACAGAGCCATTGGTGGGTTTGAACCACGGACCTTTTGGTTAGCAGCCGAGCACTTAACCATTGCACCACCAGTGCTAGTGTTCCTTCTGTGAGGTGTAGGTACCCTCGCCCCATTTCACAGAAGAGAAATCTGAGGCTGCCCCCGCTCCTGCCTGCAGGTTTTATGGCTATCTAACAGACAGAGGCCCCTGGTGCGGAAGGTGGCTCCCGGCTTCCAGCAGACATCAGGCTCCAAGGAGGCAGTGGCCAGCCTGCGGCGGGGCCATATCCAGCGGCTGAACCTGCGATACACTCAGGTGTCCCGCCAGGAGCTCAGGTGCCGGCCCCTCAACCCCCAGACTCTTCCAGAAGAGGGTGGGATTAAGTCTCCCCTATTCTCATCATCCCAGTGTACAGCCAGGCATGGGGCTGGCCACCCAGGGTACTCAGGCACTCTGGTTCAAAGGTGAGAGGTCAAGAGCACCAGCTATACCCAAGTAGACCTGGGGCTGTATCTGAGCTCAGCCTTCTGGGGATGGAGATTCCTTCCTCAAGACTGTGAAGGGGATATGTTTGACAGCCTTGCCCTATGGCCCCGGAGGCAGCCAGAGTCCATGGGGCCAACCAGCTTCTGCCCACCCTACCCCCAGGGACTACGCATCCTGGAACCTGAGTGTGAATCTCTACACAGTCAACGCTCCGTGGCTCTTCTCCCTGCTGTGGTGTGCAGGGGTCCCATCTGTCACCTCTGACAACGCCCACAGCCTGTCCCAGGTGCCTTCCCCTCTATGGATCATGGTGAGTGGAGCTTATTAGGGACAGAGGGGACACTTGGGGGTGGGGCGGCAGAGAGCTGCTGGTGGCCTGCTCTGACCACTTGGCTGGCTCTACACCTGGGCCCTCGCTGGTGGGGTCTCCAGGGGGCACAGGCTGCTTGAGGCCTGGGGAGGATTTTCCTGGCTTTTAGATCTTGCACTAAGGTACTGGGGGTGAGGGAATCTGGGCCTGACTCACAGGGAGAACACCATCAGTGAAGGACCTAGAGAAATAAAGAACCACTTGGGTTTTTTGTCTTGCTTTAAAGGAAGGGAGGGAATTGGAAAAAGGTTAACGATAGAACAAGAATAACCAGTTGCCGTTAAGTCAGTTCCAACTAACGGTGACCCCGTGTGCATCGTGTGCATCGGAGTAGAACTGCGCTCCATAGGACTCTCAGTGGCTGATTCTTCTGAAGTAGGTCACCGGGCCTTTCTTTCAAGGACCCTCTGGGTGGACTCGAATCTCAGCCTTTCCATTACCAGCCGAGCGTGTTAACTGTACTACTCACGGACTCCAAAACAAGAATCCAGAAAAATCCCATTGCCGTCCAGTCAGCTCCAACTCATAGCAACACTATAGAACAGGGTAGAACTGCCCCGTAGGGCTTCCAAGACTAAATTTTAACAAAAGCAGGCTTCCACACCTTTTTCCCACAGAGCCTCTGGTGAGTGCCTTAACCATTCTGCCACCAGGGCTCCTTAAAACAAGAATTGTTGTTGTTGTTAGGTGCTGTTGAGTTGGTTCTGACTCATAGTGACCCTGTGTACAACAGAATGAAACACTGCCCAGTCCTGTGCCATCCTCACAATCATTGCTATGCTTGAACCCATTTTTGCAGCCACTGTGTCCATCCGCTTGTCGAGGGTCTTCCTCTTTTTCACTGACCCTCTACCTTACCAAGCATAATGTCCTTCTCCAGGGAGAGATCCCTCCTGCTAACATGTCCAAAGTACCTGAGATGAAGTCTCAACATGCTTGCTTCCAAGGAGCACTCCGTCATACTTCTTCCAAGACTTTAAAAGCTGACCAGAGAATATAATGAATAAAGCTATTTTCTGATTGTTGACCAAGCACCTGAGGACAGGCCTGAATTGCAGTCCCAGCTTTGCCACTGATGGGCTTGGGGAGCTGCTAGCCTCCCTCCAAGGCAGTGGGGTGGTGGCTCCCACTGTCCTCCCCTTGTGGCATCCCTGGGAGGCCAAGGTGAAGGATGTGAAAGGGCAGGTGGAGGGGTTTGTTGTGGCTGAGACAATTCCAGTGCCAGTGAATCAGATCTAGGGTATGGCTGGCTGTGTGGGGAAGAGGAGAGTGCGGGAGAGAAAGATGACTAGGGTATGGCTGGTTGCGTGGGGAAGAGGAGAGTGAGGGAGAGGAAGACGACTAGGGTATGGCTGGTTGCGTGGGGAAGAGGAGAGTGAGGGAGAGGAAGATGACTAGGGTATGGCTGGTTGTGTGGGGAAGAGGAGAATGAGGAAGAGAAAGATGAGGAGGAGAGAGGAGGGAGGAACAAAACCAGAAAGAGGGGCTTCAAGGAGAGGCAGAAACAGGGACCTGGGCTTCAGATGCTGGAATTTATCAGGACCCTTTCATAACCCTAAAGATCCCCTCACCTCAGCTCTTCACCTGCCCTGTCCTTAACACCCCCCGCCCCCCCCCCCCCCCGCCCAGACTCAGCTCAGATTGAGATGAAATAACTTACAGACCATGGCAGCAGGAGCCCTGAGCTCATTCGAAATTTCCGGCCACAGGGACTTGGCCCCCTTCCTCTCCTCCACAGTTTACCTGAGACTGAGGGGGTTTGAGGACTGGCTACTACTGATGGCTTTGCCCTATAGCCCCTCTCCAGAGTCCTCTAGAGGGAGAGGCCCCATGCTCCACACCCTATAGCCCGTGCTTGGTGACACATCTACCTTTCCACCCATATAGATGCTGTCCACCTGCCCACATGTTCACACACATCTGCTCACCTGCTAGTCATGTCACATCCTCGCCTCCAGGTATTTGTCTTTCACTCTCTTTTGGAGCCCCCTTGAGCACACAAACCCTCCAGGCTTAATGCACACCACCTCTACTCCAGCACTAAAAAAGCCCAGCTGCTGTCGATTCCAACTCATGGTGACCACATATCTATCAGAGTAGAGCTGTACTCCGTAGGGTTTTCAGTGACTGATCTTTCAGAAGTAAATCACCAGGCCTTTCTTCCAAGGCACCTCTAGATGGATTCGACTTCCAGCCTTTTGGTTAGTAGCCATGCATGTTAATTTTTCACACCACCCAGGGGCTCCCTGAGTGCCATACAGATCTCTTTTATCCTGAGCATGCACACACACCTTCTACCCTAGACCCATAGCTAGGACCACTCTCTGCAAACACCCAGAAACATAAACCCATACCTTACCCCAGACTCAATGCCCAGAGCCTACTCCTGCGAAATACAGTTGCAAGCCCCCAGCTCCCTCAAGGTCCTGATGGGCCCATGGGGTCCTCCTGCCCATGGACCTGTAGTTTGGAGCCTTGGTTGGCACCAGCCATGACCAGTGCCTAGCCACAGGCCATCTATCCACAGCCCCCGGACGAGTACTGTCTCATGTGGGTCACCGCTGACCTGATCTCCTTCACCCTCATCGTCGGCATCTTCGTGTTTCAGAAGTGAGTAGGCTCTGACCGACTTCCATGGCCTTCCCTACCCCTACCCTGCAGCAGGCCCAGCTCCCCACCCCAGCCAGGTAAACCCAGTCCTGAACCCTGAACCCTGGGCCAAAGGACTGACCAAACAGGGGAGAAGGAAGGACTCCCAATGGCTCCAGCCTATCCTCCCCAGCCAGAGGCCTGTGGCTTCTGGAATGAGCACCAGCTGGGAGCCCAGAGTCAGGCTCTGCTGGTTTGCTGTGTGGCCTTCAGGGAGTTTGGCTCCTCTGGGCCTGCCTCCTCACTGTTAGCCAGGGCCTGGCCTCCCCAGCACTCACCCAGCCATGCTACAAAGCTCGAAGTGCTCAGGACCACACCTGGGAAGGTGGTTGTGGTGGGGGGTTACGGTTGGCCCAGGGGTGGGTGTAGGACCAGGTGGGCCCCCATCAGCCATGAACCAAGGGGCCAAGGGGCCAGTGTTTTATTCTTGACTGACGTTCTCTCTCTGTCCCATACCACTCTGATCCGGCGCATGTCCCTCCTCTCTCTCCCCACCCACCCCTCTCTCTGCTGCACTCTGGCATTCACAGCTATCACTTGATCAGGTAATTCTGGTGTGGTCCTCCTCCTCCTCTTTCTCCCTTCTTGCCATCCCTTCTCTGGTTCTGTCTGGAAACCTGCGGGGCACCAAGCCCTGTCCCTGGGTCCCCAGGGGGCCTTCCTCCCAGACACCTCCCCTTGCTTGAAGCCCTCTCTCCCACTCCACGGTCCTCCGTCTGCTCCTCCCATCTTGCCGTGTGTGGCCCTCTGCTCTCCATCCCGACCACTGCTTCTGCTGCAGGAACGAGCCCTTCCTTAACAGGGTGCTGACCTGGCCCCTAGGTACCTGCGTGTCTCCCTCTGGCGTAGGGGCTCTGCCTGGGCACCCCCTTCCCTAGAACCTGACACCCTCAGGGGCCTTCACTATCTTCCCAGCACAGACCCTGCCAAGCCCTTTCCCTCCATTGGCTTCTCCCTCTCTGGGGTTGTCATTCCCATCACCCACTCTCTGTTTATCTTTCTCTGTCTCTCCCATCTCTTTTGATCGATCTCTTTTTCATTTTCTGACTCCCATCCCCTGCTCCCCTTCTACTGCCCTTCCCCTGCCGATGTAATTCTGCGTCTCCCTGTAGGTTAGCACCCACGTGCTCCCAGGGACCCGTGGGGATGACCTCAGTGGCTGAGCTACCTGTCCTGGATGTGCCTGGCTGCAGAGGCCCTGGCCTGACACTTTCCTTCTGGGGATTAATGTTCACTTCCAAGAAGAGTCCTAGGTTTTAGGGATCCTTTGGTCTTAGGGAGCCTGACCTGCTCCCATGGAGCCCACAGCCTGGTGGAGGAGGCACACCTGGCAAGATTCCAGGTGCTGTGACAGACACGCTGGGCCATGCTCAAGATACAGCCGGGGTGATGCCACTCTCTTCAGGGGGTCAGGAGATGCCTGATGGAGGAGGGTGCCCTGGGGGATGAGGCAGGGAGAAGACTGCTTCCCTGTAGGCCTCATTCTTCCATTCATTCACTCAACACATACTTACCTGGCATCTGTGATGTGTGGGCATTGCGGTTGGTGCTGAGGACATGGCAGTAAATACAAAAGGCCCAACCGCTGCCCTCAAGGACTTGCAGGGCACCAGCACGGCCAGAGCTCAGGCTGCCTTCCCCTCTGCCTCTTGCTTTCCCCTTGTCTGTCTGCTGTTTAGCCATCTGTCTGTCTGTCCATCTGTCTACCCATTTCTGCTGTGCTCACCCCATCTAGAAACTCACAACTGATTCCTGGTGGAATCTTGGCCCCCTCTACCCACCCAAGCAGGATTCAGCTCCCTGGGGGCTTGGATTCTTGTGTCTGAGCTGACTACCCTCTTCTCTTGGTGGGGGTTGGGGTGGGGGTCCAGTGAGTCCTCCTGTCTAGATCCCAGGAAAAATCTAAGGCCAGGAGTCAGGGATTTGGGGAATGACTACAACAAAAACAGCCCCCTAGACTGGGCGTGAAACCTGGGTCCTCCCCACTCTGTACCTGCTCCCTGCATGCCCTGTGCACCCCCACCTTGCCCCCGCATCAGTCATCAGAGGGACTAATACTCCAACCTGTCCCTCCCCTTAGGAATATATGCCCCACTCTTCCCCGGTTGTTGGAACAGAGCAGCAGATGGCCCCACACTGAGACATTCTGACACCCTTGCCTCCTGAATCTGTGAAGACTAGTTCTGAGCAAAGCCCCACCTTGCCATCTCCTTTTACCTCCCTGCTTTCCTTCACATCCTCTTTGGGGTTTCCTCTCTGGCTTCGTTCACCCTGATCACTATGGTTGGGCAAGTTCAGCTGGGACTCCCTGAGGTTGGTGTGCACCCCAGGGCAGGTCATCCAAGTCATGTCTGCTGAGCTCCCCACACCAACCCAAATTTCTCCCATCCGAAGAGAGCCAGGTGCATAACTGGGGACACTGAAAACAGAACTAACCAATCCCAGAACACTTCCTGGGAAGGGGTGCTAACTTAGGGTTCTGGAGGTAAGAGGGAAGCAGGAGGGCCCTGGCTGGGAATCAGTAGACTCTGATTCAAGCCCCAGCTGTATGCCTCTCTGGGCCTCAGTTTCCCCATCGGTACAGTGGGACAAGAGCCCTGCTGGTCTCTCAGGCCAAATCCAGAGAGGCTGGGGAAGTTGGCAAGATCTCTGTTCCAGGGGAGGGGTGGGGAGGGACCTGATGCCCAAGGGGCCATCTCCGCAGGTGGCGCCTGGGTGGCATACGGAGTTACAACCCTGAGCAGATCATGCTGAGTGCTGCAGTGCGCCGGACCAGCCGGGACGTCAGCATCATGAAGGAGAAGCTCATCTTCTCAGGTGTGCAGCCCTGCACACAGGTGGAACCAGGCACTGGGCGTAGTTCTTTACACACACACATGCACACACAGTCCCGCACACAGCACATGCACATACCCACCCAAGCACACACCCACATAGAGAAACCCACACCTCCACATACACTCATCAACTCCTGTGGTCAGTGTCACCGCCATGGCGGGCAAGGGTGATGTGCGGGAGCATGGTGGTGGGAGGGATCTGTGCTGCAGGCCCATCCCCTGTTAGCCTGCGTCATATGTGGGTCCCACAGACAATGATTTCACTCCCGCTCATTGTTGGCATTCTCAGTCTGATGGAGGAGCCAGGTACATAAGCAAATATGTGGAAAATTGGGTGTGGCCAAAGCTCAGTGGGGGTACCGGGCCAGGGTGGGGTATAGAGGAGGAGGGGGTGGGGCTCCTGGGAGTGGAGTCCCCTGGGGCAAAGAGGGAGGTTTAGGGGCTCACTTTGCGAGGAAGTTGTTGTTGTTAAGTGCCATTGAGTCTATTTTCAACACATAGTGGCTCCACGTGACAGAGCAGAAGCGCCCCACAGAGTTTTTTAGGCTGTAATCTTTAAGGTCTTTCTCCCGTGGAGCTGGTAAGTGGGTTTGAACCACCATCATTTGGGTTAGCAACTGAGGACTTACCGTTGTGCAACCAGAGCTCCTCACAAGGTGGCAACCTAGTTGAAATGTGGAGGATGAACAGCAAGTACCTGGGATGTGGGTTTAAGGTGAGGGCTGGGCCAGCAGAGGGAAGGGAAGGCGTTCCAGGCGAGAACAGCATGTGTTCAGAGGTGGCAAGGGAGAACTGCTTTGCTCGAGTCAAGAGCTAAGTACTATCATCCCACACGGCCTAAGGGGAGGCCTCTGGTTGGCTCAGTCTGAGATGAACACCAGGAGAGGTGGGCCTCAGGTGTACTGGTCAGAAGCCTGGACTTTATTCTGAAAGCAGAAGAGGGTTGTGGGCAGATTTTCCTTTGAGCACTTTTACAGCAGGGTAGGGGGTAGACTAGAGGGGGAAAGTAAAGGGAAAAAAATAACTAATTCAGGTGAAAGGTGTGACCGTGGAGACAGAGAGGAGGAGAGATCCCAGAGAGATTTAAGAGCCAGATGCACCTGGATCACATCCCAGCTCTGTCCCCGACTAGCTGTGTGAACCTGAGCACACTATCCAACCTCCCTCAGCATCAGACTCCTCATCTGTTCAATGGCTCATGCTCACCTCACAGGGCATTTGTGAGGGCCAACACCCTGCCTGGCCCAAAGTGGGTGCTTGGTGAGCACTGGGTGAATGAACAGGGGTCCAGTTGGGGTGATACTGATTTTGAACAGGGCTGATTCCAAGGATTATGTGAACATCCACTCATTCATTCATCCTTTATTAATTCATTCAACGGATATATGCCAGGTACTATTCTAGGTGCTTCAGAGACAGATTCTTACCCACTGAGGTGCTTATGGTCTTCTTCCCTACCTCAGATTTTCTTTTGGGCAGCTTCCCTGACCCCAGGCTGGATTGCAGCGCCTCCCTGGCTGTCCCACAGCCCTCTGAGCCTCTCTCTAATGTCGCTCTGGTCACAGTGGGGAACTCTTGGGTCACATCTGGGTCCCCTGTGCCTACACTGTGCCTCACACAGAGAAGTCAGGACAGGCAGGTAGGATGAATGGAAGGTAGGAGGCTAGCTCCTGTGCCTGGAAGGTTCTGCCCATCTCCAGACCCCCTACCTGTTCTGGAAGTGCCAGGCCCAAGGGTTCAGCCACAGTCCTCACCCCGTTGTCACCCTAGGTTGGGAGGTCTTCTCCAGACACCCTCACCCCCACCAAGGGTGGGCTCGGCCTTACTCAGCACATCTCTGCCAGGTGTCTGCTGTGGGCCCAGTGCTATATGGACATTGGAGACCAGATGCCCAGACTCCACCCTTGCCCTAGATGTGCTCCTGTCAGTGGGACCCACAGACAGTGACTGTACAGAATGTGGTCAGGGCTGGGCAAAGGAGGCAAGGGATGGGGTGGCCATGAGAAGGCCCCATCCCAGCTTGAGGGTCTCAGAGGAGGCTTTCAGAAGGCTGAAATAACAGAGATGAGAAGAATTTAAGATTTAGAATTTCGGTTTCAAGAAAACGAGGTATTCATGGGGATGTCACTCCCAGCAGAGAGGCTGGTAGGTGCAAAGGCCCTGAGGAGAGTGAACACATGGGTGTGAAGTTCAGGAAGGTGCAGATGGTTTCCTGTGGCTGTAGGTGGAACTCCAGGAAAGATTGGACTGAGGAGAGGCCGGAGGGTTGAGCAGAGATCAAGGAGGGCCTTGTGTACCAGGCTCAGTACCAGGCTGGAACCCAGTGGCTCCACTAGCCTCCAAGTGCCTGACTAGGATTTGTTGCAGTCCGCCTTCCCACCCCATCCTCTCTTCTCCCCCTACTCACATTCTGCCTCCCTCTGGCCCTACAGAGATCAGCGATGGCGTGGAGGTCTCTGATGAGCTCTCCGTGTGTTCAGACAACAGTTATGACACTTATGCCAACAGCGCCAGCACTCCTGTGGCTCCCCGAGGGGGCCGCAGCCACGCCAAGACCCTTACAGACAGGAGTGGGCATTAGCTGAAGACCTGCCTGTCCTAAGTCCTAGCCTGTACATAAAGGAGAAACCAGGGGAGCCCAGGAGGGCCAGCAGAAATGTATCTGGACTTAGAGTGCCCTGAGAGGTGGCCCCACAGCCTCCTCATCGGCTCCAACCCCTGGTCAGCCATGGACTCTCTTGGAGGAGGCTACCTTCATCCCTGAGGCCCAGCTGGGCCAGGACTCCAGCTTCTCAGACGCCCCTGCAGGCCTGGGGCTGCTGGAAGTGTGGGTCCTGGGGCCTGGTCCTTCTCCTGAGGTCTTCCTTGGCATCCTGACCTAGAAGCCTTGATGGGTCACTGGCCCATGCCATGCCCTCTGTGGCAAGAGATGATGTAGAAGCCCAGGTGTGCCTGCATGTGTCCGTGCTCCTGTCTGCACCGTGAGGGTCCGTCCCAACTTCTCCGTTCTTATCCTGCCTAGAGGGCCAGGGCTGAGCCTTTGCCTCCAGCCCCTCTGCTCTTTACGTCATTCTCAAAGCACAAGGAGGTCCGGCCCAGGAGGAAAGCCTGCTGCAGTGGTGGAGACATGCCCCCTCCATGACCAGCCTCCCACACCACTGGCCCTGCCCCAGGAGAAAGCCTGAGCCATGCCCCCCAGAAGCAGCTGGAGACAGCCAGAAGAGCAGACTCCTGGCTGCTGGATCCCATGCCCAGTGTCCATCAGGCCCCTGCAAACACAGCAGCCCTGAAGCCCAGGGGCCCCACAGACTGACATGATATCAGAAGGTTCCTGTGTCCATGACCACAGGGCAGGGCCACCTGGGAAAAGTGCTCTGGGCATGGTCAAAGGTGGTGGTGAGGAGGCCTGCAATGGCAGGGCCTGAAGGGCTGTGGCCAGGAAGATTAAAGCTGCCATCTTGACATGTGTCCTCTCTTTCTGAGGTGTCAGCAGAAGGGTGGGACAGAGCATGCTGGGTTTGGGGTTCAGTCTGGCCCCAAAATGTGAGAAGGAACCATTCTCAGAAATCGATGGGAGAATGGCAGGGAGATGCTGGCAGAACCCCTATCCTGCATCCACCATGGTGCTGGGACTCCTTAATCACCCTGGGGTTGGGAACCAGTACCCCTATATTGTGCTTGGAGAGGTAAAGTAACTGTCCAAGGCCACAGAGCTTAGACTGGCAGAGCCAGAATCTCACCAGGCTCTGGCTCCAAAGTGTATGCATGCCATCTGTGGCCAGTCAGAAATTGTACAGGTAGATGGGGAGGGGTCCTGGGTCTGGGGTAGGGCTGCGAGTGGGACTAGCAGGTCCCCTCATGGCCACATGGAGGAATTCGGAGCCTCTCCCCACTGCCCACCACCATCCCCCCTCCCCCACCTGTGGTAGGACAAGCCCTCTGACAGGAGATGCCTCTTCCCCCAGGAGATAGTGAGAAGGCCCACCCCCATACCCAGCACAGTGGGGACACCTGGTCTGAAAGCCAAAATAACAGCCCTTGGGACCACAGATGTCCCTTCCTGTCTTTGAGCCCTTTCTGTACAGACAGAAAGGTGCTCAAATCCCTTCATGGGAAGGGGTCAGTGGTAGGCAGGCAGGCCTGGAGCTCCAGTCTTTGTCCTAAGAGTCTGTCTGGTCTTGGGCTGGTCCTAAGGGAAATGTAGGAGGCTGAACTCCAGCTCCAGCCTGTGTTAAGTAAACCTGGTCCTTCCTGGCAGCCAAGCAATGGGTGTCTCCTCCAAATAGGGGTCTTCTGGATAGTATTCTTGGGATCTGAGAGATTCTAGCACCTTCTTAGAGGAAAGGAAAAGAGGTTTCTCCTAAATTTTGGCACCAAGGCTCAGCCATGTACATTAACCTCTGGGGCTGCCCCTCAGGGAATGATGAGGGAGCATTCTCCTATCCCCCGCCTCCCCAGGTGAAATTCTGGCAAACGCTTCCCCTCCCATCTCTCCCTAGACACAAGGGAGTGTCAGTGGAATCCAGAACTGGTGGGTCAGGGTTGGAGGGCATTGCCCTACCCATAATACCCCAATAGTGTCTTCTGTAGCTTCTGGCAGGCCCACCCAGGAAAGTGAATTTGACCTTTTATGTCGGCTCCTCCCTGTTTGGTCAGCACCCCCCCTTCCCCACCAGCACACTGGCCAGGGTGTTTCAGGTTCCTGGCCACACTTGGGCAATTTGAGTCATCCTGGAGTCTTCAGGAGGTCAGAATGGAATGGGGGTGGAGGGGCTGGGAGTTGTGGGTAGAATAGGCATCATCCTTCTGTCACCAGGGCCCTGCACTGCACCATCCACTCCCCAGTCCACAACTGCCTCACCCCAAACAATGAACATCTAATGGAGGCCTCCCCTACACCCCCTGCTGGACAGAAACCTAGGCCTGTCTCCATCCTCAGCTGAGCCCTCCGCCTGGGGTCAACCCTGGTTCCTCTCCCTTAATCTGAGGGGTTACTACAAACTCCACCTTCCTGATGCCCTCCCCGCCTCCTCCCTTTGCCTGTGGAGGGTGGCCTCACTGCCCACTTCACAGAGAAATAGTAGATGGTCCCCTCCACCTCTGCTGCCACCTGCAAACTCACTGCACCTCTCCTTCCTTCCTCCCCTCAGACCTCAGAGGGTAGGGTCTCCTCCTCCAGGGTCCCTGCCTAGACCCTCAGCTCCTCTTTCCCAGGTACAGATAGAAAGGTGCTCAAATCCTTTAACAGACAGTAAAACATCAAATCCTTTGGTGGTGGGGGAGGAGATGACACCATTCCCTAGAGCAGGGTCCCTGGAACACAATCTCCAGCCAGGCCTCGGTACCTAACTCAGCCAGCATCACAGTGACCCATCCCCTAATCATGGCCCTTCCACAAACGGCCTGCCTGAGCCTGGCCCCGGGTGGGGCCGTACAGCACCCGGCCCCAGTGAGGGTGACTCCATGTCTCACATCACTTTCACTCACAAACCCTCTTTTGAGTGTCACAGCAACCCAATAAAACAGGCACAGCAGGAATCACGATTATCCCTCCTGAGATGAGGGGCCTGGGGCCAGGGGGTGGGCAGTGATCTGCTCAGGGTCACACAGCAACTTAGGGCAGGACCAGGACCAAGCCCCAGGTGCCCCATTTGAGCTCTTGTCAAGGCAACTGCCTCCCCAACTGGCTACCATCTTCCACGAGGGCAAGTCCCTTCACCTACCCCATAGAAGTCAGGCCCTGCGGCACCCCTCAGAGGCAGCAAATGACCCAGTGCCAGCCTGTGGAAGCCAGACTGGTCCAGAGCTGTGGCGTTCTGCCCTCCACCCTGCCCTGGCCACCCAGGACCACCACACCCTGCCCCACTGTGCTCACTCCAAGGGCCATGCCTCGTTGAGGGGGGCAGTGAAAACCCCCTCAACTCAGACCACACAGTATCACACAGACACTGGTCCTTGTAGTCACATAGTCCACAAGACAGACACTTGTGATACACACAGTCCACACAGACACAGACGCCTGTCACACCCAGAAATGAGCAATCACATAGAGACACGAGACAGGGATACACAGCCAGACACACAGAGTCCCACAATTACATGTCTGCTGTTACGCAGAAACAGAAGTGGAACAGAGTCACACAGAAGCTGAAAGATGGAAACAGATCGGTAAGCTGTGGCAGTCACATTCTTAGTCACATCTGAGCCACACAGTCACACATCCACATATACCCCAATGCTACACAGTCACTATGTTCCTTGCACTCCCACAGTGGAACACCTGCATGCTCACAATCACACGATTATGAAGTCTACAGGGGGCAAGCACCGCCCATACACACACTCACACACCTGTGCATCATTCAGGGGCACAGCCAGGACCAGGTCACCCCCAATCCCAGTCACGCAATCAATCCCATTCTTAGTCCCACTCCCTCCCTCCCTCTCTCCGGGGTTGGTCCTTGAGGGGAACAAAAGCCCAGCGTCCCCCTCCTCCCCTCCCCCCCACTTCTCCCCTCCTCTCTCCCCTGGTGTCCAGCCCCTTTGTCCTCCCACAGCTGAGCCAGATCAGGAGTGTGGGCAGAGCGGCAGGGACATTGGAGCCAGGGCTCCAGGGGTGCAGGTTGCAGGCACTGACAGGAGTGACCTCAGTGCACAAGCAGCAGCTGCAGCGGAGCACCTGGGAGAGGGCGTGGCCAGGTAAGAATCTTGGGCATCCGGGGCGGGGCTCTGGGGGGCTGGACAGCCCTGGCTGTGTGGTATTCACAAGCCTAAAAGGATTTTTGTGTGAGTGGGCGTGTAAGTGTCAAAAAGAAACAAATTGTTGTTTAAGTCAACTCCTAGGGGCTGTGTTCCCGAGTCTGAGTTCAGACCCTTGGCTTGAGGTGCCTCTCTCAGTCCTCTCAGCTGGGATGGGAGAATGCTGGAGAGAGCCCTGTCCGGGGAATCCCTGCTTTCCGTGTTCCAAGTGGGTGTTCACCAGCCCTTAGAATGGGAAACTGGGTCTCATGTCTCCGTGTGTGCACAGCACCCCGCGCAGTAGACAACAGTAGAATGAATGAGGAAGTGCCCACACAGCCCCTGAAGGGCTCAAGCCCTCCCCCTAGGCAGCTCCTTGACTCCTCCTGCTGTAGTACATCTCTGCAGGGAGAAGTCCCTCCTTACGTTGATGAGACCTGCCCACTTGGGTTTCAGTTCAGTGTGGCTGCCTTCTTGGCTGGCTGAGAACAGTCAGACTCGGTACAGTGCCCTGGTCACCTATCTTGCCTCCCTAGCTGGTCCTGGGCTGCTCCTCAGGACACACCCCCACCCCCCTGGCACGTATGACAAAGTGGCTGGGCAGGCAGAGCCAGGAGCCAGATGGGATCATGGCCCAGCCCATGGGCAAAGTAGCTAACGTCCTCAGAGTCCCGCCCACTGGGGAGTTCATCTCCATGCAATGTGCAAGCAGGGGACTCACTGCCCAGGATGACCCAGGCATGAGCCCTGAAAGCCAGGCTGACACAGGATAGGATCCAATCCCCAGGGCAGAGCAGCTGGGATCAGGTGGAGGGAGGAGAGGCAAGAGGCAGAGGGCAGAGCTGCTGCGCTCCCGCTGAATAAGGGGCCATGTAAAGGAGAGAGTTTCCTGTCACTGGAGGTGTGCAAACAGAGGCTGTATGTCCATAACAGCCAAATCATAATCAGCGTGGGTATGGCCCTTCAGTTTGTAGAATGCTTTCACAAACACCTATCCTTTGGCCTTCACAGCAAACCTCTGAAAAGCAGCCTCCCTTTCTGCGCTTGTTTCCTCATGACAAACTTAAAACAAAAAAAGGGTCTAAAGAGACTGCTCAGGGTTGTGTGAGAGTCAAATGAAATTATATATATAAAAGCAACTAGCACACATGGTATGCTCCATTCCTTTTGAGTAAAAACAATACAAAGAAATATTTATTGAATTTATACTATGTCGGGTTGGGGTTTTTACCTAGCACTTTCCATTTAATAGTTACAGCAACCCTTTAAGGGAGGCTTTACGATCCACATTTTATAAATGAGGAAACCGAAGCCTGGTGCAGGAGGTGACCTGGCTTAGGTCACACAGTGAATCAGTGGTAGAGGCAGGATTAAGAACCCAGGTCTGTCTTAGAGCTGAACTCTTTTTACTTCCTTGAGAACACTAAGAGAGCTGATACTAGAGAGAACGCCTACCTCCCTCAGCCCGGGCTGTAACCTCACGCCTTCCCTCCCTCTGGGCCTCTGCAGAGGCTGTTCTTTTTGCTGCAGACGTTCCCCCTCTACTCCTTTCCCTTCACCTGGCTATTTCTACCCATCCCTCTAGTCTCAGTTTAAAGGTCCCCTCTCAGTTATTTTTTTCCTCGCTCCCCACTGGCTCTCTGTGGGGTTACCTGAATCCCTTGACCAAAGGCTATAGGTCCTGTCAGAAGGCCTTCCCTATACAAGAATTTTGTCCAGGTTCCAGTAGCTCCCCCGCCTTCCTTCAGACCTTGGGGCCTGCAAAAACAGCATGGGGGCAATGTCTGACCTCCTCTAACTTCACAAGGGGACTGGAGAATCAAGATCAACGGCCTAAGGCTGATTCCTATGAGACAGAGGTCAGACAAGCCTCCTCTCTCCGGCACTCTCTACTTCTCTGCTGGGTTCGATAATTCATTGCAATGGCCACACAGAACTCACAGACCATCATAGGGTTCATTAGGGAAGTAACAGTTACAATTCAGCCTCAGGAACACTCAGGATACAGTTTTTCCATCAGGACAGCCTCTTAGTGCTTGCAAGGATGCCTCGTCCTGGCCCTAGGCCTCTGCATAAAGGCTGTCAGCTTTCCTTCTGCATGGGCAGGGAAGCCCACCATGCCATCTCCTGCTGTCGGGTCTTGCTGCCTTCAGTGTTACATCTCTCTCTCATTCCAGAAGCTTCTCAGAACAGGGATTTCTGGGTCCAAAGGGCATGCTGGCTCCTGGCTGTTTTTCCTTGGTGGTGGTGGGATCATTCCTTTCCTGGCTCTGGGGTGGCTTATTTCAAGTCCAGCGGGATAGCAAAACTGAACAATCCCTTTGGTGCCCTACAATTACCCTATGTGCACAGTCCTACCCAATCACCTGGGTGGGAATTACAAGACCATGGGGAGAAAGGCCACACAAAAGCAGTCAGTCCCTTCCACCACCGGCCTTAAGGCTCCCTGTTGCTAGGGTACGGCTCTATTCCTTGATAGAGTCTCTAAACACTGCCTATGCTTTTGTAAATCGTTCCTTTATTTGACTCTCCTCAAATTACCCTCGTTGAGAGCGAGCCATCTGTTTCCTGCCCATATGGACAGAAAAAGCTTAGTGAGTCTGAAGAACAGAAACGGCAGTATGGCTGAAGTGGATAAGCAAGGGAGAGAGTAGTACAGTTGAGAAGAGAGGGGCCTGCCCTTTAGGTAGGCCGTGGCTAGATCACTGTGGATGGAAAGATTAGTTGAATGAGCGAAAACACACACGTATGTGTGCATGCGTGCATGAATGAGTAAACGAGTGGACAAACCAAGGAATGAATGAAGTGTGTGGTAAGCTGGGCCTCTTGCCCCCCAACAGAGTAACAGCCAGGTAGACTTCCCAACGCGATTTGTGTTCTCTACCTGGCAGGATGCTGGAGGCCTCCAAGCAGGAGGAGTCGGAGCTGAGCTCTGAGGCGCCGTGCACGGGGGCCTGCCACGCGCAGCGCGTCCTGCAGACCCTCAACGCGTACAGGCGGAGCGGCACCCTCACCGACGTGGTGCTGCGCGCTGGCGGCCGCGACTTCCCGTGCCACCGTGCCGCACTCAGCGCGGGGAGCGCCTACTTCCGCAGCCTGTTTGCTGCCGGTCGGCCGCAGCGCTGCCTGGCTGTGGTGCCGGTGGCGCCCGAGGGGCCGGGTGCGGGGCTCGCCGGGGCGGCCACGGCCGCAGCGATGGCCGTGGTACTCGATTACGTGTACGGCGCGGGTGTGCGGCTGTGCGCCGAGGACCAGGCAGCCGCAGTGCTGGCGCTGGCCGAGCGGCTGGGTGTGGCGGGTCTGCGCGAGGCCTGCGCGCGCTTCCTCGAGGGCCGCCTGCGCGCCGCCAACAGTCTGGCGCTGCGCCGCGTGGCCGCCGCCTTCTCGCTTGCCTCGCTGGCCGAGCGCTGCGGCCGCGTGCTGCGCCAGGCCTTCGCCGAGGTGGCGCACCACGCCGACTTCCTGGAGCTGGCAGCCGACGAGGTGGCAGCGTTGCTGGCCGACCCGGCACTGGGCGTGGCCCGAGAGGAGGCCGTATTCGAGGCGGCCATGCGCTGGGTGCGCCACGACGCCCCGGCCCGCCGGGGACAGCTGCGGCGCCTACTGGAGCACGTGCGCCTGCCGCTGCTGGCTCCTGCCTACTTCTTGGAGAAGGTGGAGGCGGACGAGCTGCTGCAGGCGTGTGGCGAGTGCCGCCCATTGCTGCTCGAGGCCCGCGCCTGCTTCATCCTGGGCCGGGAGATCGGTGCGCTGCGAACCCGGCCGCGGAGGTATGGCCTGCCGCCCCCTTGCCTCCCGCCCACTGTGATTCCCGCCTCCTTCAACCACTCATTCCTTCATCATCCCCTCATTCAGGCACGCAGTCGTGCCTCTTGAATGAGACTCAGTCCTTCATTCAACAAACACTTCGTAGGCTTATGCTGGAATTCTGCCCTTGAAGAATTAACAATTCAGTGGAGAGATACAGGGGTCCCACACCTTGCCCACCCATTCACTCCCACATTCGCCTATTCATTCCGTCGTACTGAGTCTTTATTCTGTGCCAGTTCCTATGCTGAGCACCGGGACTGGGGAGTGGTTTGAAAACACTCTGCCCTCTGGGAGATGACAAAAGGATATAAATAAGCAAGTGCGGGGGAGGGGACATGAAGTGACCTAATCCCACCCCTGGAATACCAGACCAGGAGACTGGGTGGAGTAGTCCAAGACCAGCCATCAATCCTTGGGGACCCCTCTCACTTAACACTCTATTTCCAACATTAAGTGCAGGGCCTGGTACAAAGATGCTCAGTATCTGCTGAATGAATTAGGAAACAAGTGGGTAATGCGTTTGGAAATTACGGTGGGCTCAGAAGCCTCCCGGGTCAGTGGGAGGGAAAAAAGGGATGGAAGGGTCAGTGGCCTGATTCAGTGGAATCAGCGATTAAGGGTTGGGTTTAGAGATCGTTATAGGGGAGAGGCAGTCGGGGATGGAGGTCAGAAAAGGGTGAGGAAGAGAGGGGGTTAGAATCAGACAAATCTGGGCTTGAACTCAGCTCTGTCACTTACTGGCTGCATGATTTAGGGCAAACCAAAATCTTTCGAACCTCAGCTTTCTCTGTAAAAAGGTAATTCCTACCTAATGGAACTGTCATCAGGGTTATAGGGTCGCTATGAGTCGGGACTGACTCAAAGGCAATGTTTATTTTTTTAAGGGTTAAAGGAGATGATTTTTCTGGGTAAGGCTAAGGGCTGTGTAAAGATTATTTTCCCATACCTTAGCGGTCAGTAGGATGGGGTGAGGATTAGTGACCCTCTTCCCATCAATAGCCAAAGGGAAGGTTGGAAGTGACAGAGTCCAGCACAGGGATCCTCAGAAGGGCATGAAAGGGCAGCAGGACCATACGGTGTGGTCCACCAGGGCGCCAAGAGGGGATGAAACTTGGGTGCGGGTCAGTGGGCATTGTTGGGCTTATCCCCACGCCAGATTCATGGACCTAGCGGAAGTGATCGTAGTCATCGGCGGCTGTGACCGCAAGGGGCTTCTGAGGCTGCCCTTCGCCGACGCCTACCACCCAGAGAGCCGGCGCTGGACCCCACTGCCCAGCCTGCCGGGCTACACGCGCTCAGAGTTCGCCGCCTGCGCCCTCCGCAACGACGTCTACGTTTCCGGTGAGGGCGGGGCCCGCAGCAAAGTTACACGGGATTGGCTCATCGCCTCCCGCACACCCGCCCACACCTGTTCTTCCCTTCAAACGAGGGCGGTATTTTTCCTGATACCCTACATTTATTGGCTATAGTGGTATGTAGTCCAGCAAAGCCAATCACCGATGTGACTCAGCCCTTTATTCCGGCAACGTTAGCTTCCGTTCTTGTTAGTATTAATAATCACTTCTTTTTGTGTAGCCCACTACATGCTGGACATGATGCTAAGCAGCTTGCATTCTTTATCTCTTTTTTAATCCCCCCTAAATTTTTTTTTAATGAAGTACAGATTATTATCCCCATTTTACTGATGAGAAGACAAGTTCAAAAAATTAAGAATTTCTCTTTTGTCTCAAAAATTGCAAAGGTAGAATGAGAACACAGATCTGTTTGATGTGCACTCCCTGAGATTCAGACTCTGGAGACTCAGAGATGTATAAGGCACAGTCCCTGCACCCCTGGGGTGCCCAAGTTAGAGGAGAGACACAGACTCGATTTATCACCAGGCCGAATGTGACCAGAGCTCTCAGAGTCCCCAAGTGATCCGGAAGCACAGGGAAGGGGCAGTTAGGTCCTACTCAGGCAATCTGGCCCAGCTTCATAGAAGGGATGACTTTAGTTGCCCTTGAGGGGAAACTTGGAGGGAACAGCATAGACAAAGGCATGAAGGCAGGAATGTGCAGAAAGGATCCCTGGATCCCTGGCACTGGAGGCTCTGAAGCACAGGTTGAGTTCATCTGGGAGAGAAGGGGAGGCTAGTGTAGTTGAAGCAGGGAAGGGGACTAGAATCGGATCCCGGAAGCCTTGACAGCTGGCCTTGGAAACTGCATTTGATGTAGTGGGGTATGGAGTGCTAAGGAGTAGGAGAATGAGCCCGGGAGGCCTCAGAGGCCATCACCACTGAACAACTTATCCAAGGCCACTGATGGCCTCTGAATCACATGGGCGGGGGGGGGCTCCATTGTACACCACTGAGAATACACAGACTCAGGGGCTATACACAGATGTGGCTCATGTCATGGGCTCAGGCCGAGGAGTCATGGATTGTTGTTTGGGCCACCTGCTCCTGAGAGGTGAGCCCTGGTCAGGAACCCTAGGGTGGCCAGGCAGCCTGGCCCCACAGGTGGGTTGGGTCCTTTACCATTAAACCAATTTTGGGTTTGGGGGACAGAAGCTCTGGTTCTAGTCCTTACTCTTTTAGTCTTTGGCAAGCCATTCCTAGCCTCTGAGTCTCTTGTCTATAAACTAAAAGTATAATAATCCCAACACTTCATGGGGGAACGGGAACAGAAATGAAATCAAGAATGTGAAGGCAGAAGTGAGGGGGGATTATATCAGGTCACCCTCCATCCCTTACGCCTTCAAATTCAGGTGGCTCTGCTTTCCTTCTGACCCCAGTACATTCCTGACTCTTGTCTTAGGCAGCCCATGCACTCTTTCCTTTAGTAGAGTTGTAAGTGCCCACGTCTTTGCTGCCCTGAGCACAGAGCCTGACACAACACCATAAATTACCAGGTGAAGATCAGCTCCTAATTTCTGAATCCATCAGGGCTTTCCCTCAAGACCCCCTGCCTATCGTCCTAACCTAGATCTTTCTACCACTCATTCAAAGTACACTCTTGGGCTCAAAGTCACACTGGCCCAGGAGGAAGCCCTTCTTGCTGTCTACCCTTAACCCCTTCTCTGGATCCTCGGGCCCATGTTTCTAGCTCTTTGGGGGGTTGGGGCTAGCCAGAGAGCCTGGGAGCAAAGCTGCCTTTCTCTCCCTAGGAGGCCACATCAACAGCCGTGATGTGTGGATGTTTAGCTCCCATCTGCACACCTGGATCAAGGTGGCCTCACTGCACAAGGGCAGGTGGAGGCACAAGATGGCCGTCATTCAAGGCCAGGTAGGGACATTGCAGCTGCTGCCCTGAAGCCCAAGGCACAGAGTTGTGGATGCTGTAGGGGAAGGCCCTCTAAAATCCCCACTTCGTAAGAAGGGATCTGAACCCACAAAAAAGGAAAGGGCCTTGTCCAAGATCATATAATCTAATACTACTACTACTAATGATAATGATAGCAATTACTGTAATAACACAGCCTCGTGGTCAGGGCTGTGAGCTTTGAGGCCAAGCAGAGAGCAGCCTGGGTTTGAATCTTGACTGCCACTTAAGGAAAAAAAAAAAAAAAAAAAAACTGTAAGCAACATCTGGAATCCAGAAATTCAAACAAAAGTGCTTCTTAGAATCAGTTGAGGTGGCAAACCCTTAATAAATGACTAGCTATTATTATTATTTTTTATTATTATTAAACATAAGGAGTCATGGTGGCACAGTGGTTAAAGTGGCCGCTAACTGAAAGTTGTGCGGTTGGAACTCACCAACCGCTCTGTGGGAGAAAACTGTGGCGATCTGCTCCCATAAAGATTTACAGTCTTGGAAACCCGACGCGGAAGTTCTACTCTGTCTCTATAGGGTCGCTATGGGTTGGAATCGACCGGACAGCAGTGGGTTTGGTTTTTTGTTTGAGGGAGGTTCAGTAACTGGGTGGAGATCGCCCAGGTGGTGACAGCGCTCTCAGATCGGCCCCCAGTCTATTTGGACCCTAAGTGAGGTGGGAGGGGGTAGTTTTTCTGAATACAGTGCCTGACGGTGGGGCCGAAACTCGGAAGAGCCCTGACTCCCCACGCCCGCACCCTTGTCCTCTCCCGCAGCTGTTCGTGGTGGGCGGCTTTGACGGCCTGCGGCGCCTGCGCAGCGTGGAGCGCTACGACCCCTTCTCCAACACTTGGGCGGCCGCCGCGCCCCTCCCGGAGGCGGTGAGCTCTGCCGCTGTGGCGCCCTGCGCCGGCCAGCTCTACGTGATCGGGGGCGCGGGCCAGGACGGCGTCAACACCGACAAGGTGGGGAGCCCCCGGGGCAGGCGGAGAGGGCTCTGTAGGCCGCAGGAAATCAGCAGCGCCTACTGTGTGCCAGGCGCAGAGCTGGCACTTCTGTGTCCGTGTCCATTTTCTCAGTAAATCTCCTCAACACCCCAGAGGATTTATCCCATATTCCGGGCAAGGAAATGAGTTTAGAGAGATGACTCCAAGGTCCCACAGCGGGTCAGCAGCACAGCTGGACTCCAGTGTTTGGGCTGGTGCCATATGGGCAGGTCTCATAGGTTTTCAAAATCAAGTGAGGGCAGGGGCAGGGCTAGTTGAAATGTTTTTCCTCCATTCAAAAAACAATACAGTCACTATCGGAAGTTTAGAAAAATAGAAAAAAATTACCCATAATCCCACCACCTAAAGATGACTATTAACATTTCGGTGCATTGCCTTCCAGGCTTCCTCTGAATTCATTTTTGCTTTTCTGCTTTGTATTTACATACTTGTGTTCCTACTGTTAGTAAAATTTTGTTTTCTGCTTTTTCTTCTCCACATTTAAGTGTAAGCATTTTCCACATGCTTGGGAACTCTTCATGGCCATCATTTCAATGTCTGTGTAATGCTCCACAGGGAGATAAACCATCGTCTGCTAATCTAATTCTCCATTGTTGGACATTTAGACTTTTGGAAAATAAAAACCAATCTTTGCAGTGGCAGCTCCCTTTGTTCCCTGATGGCCTCACAGGCTGTGGTCCTGGGACCTGGATTTTTCCCAAACCAGGATCCCTCACCCACCTTACCTACTCCCTTGACCCCACTCTTTCAACAGAGCTTCCTGGAGCTGGGTCGGGGAGGCAGCCACATGACCTGCCCCATTGACAGCATTGTTTACAGGCTGTCTTGGGGGTCTCTATCTTAGTCATCTAGTGCTGCTATAACAGAAATACAAGTGGATGGTTTTAACAAAGTGAAATTTATTCTTTCACGGTCTAGTAGGTTACAAGTCCAAATTCAGGGTGTCAGCTACAGGGGAAGGCTTTCTCTCTCTGTCAGCTCTGGAGAAAGGTCCTGTCCTCAATCTTCCCCTGGTTGAGGAGCTTCTCAGGCACAGGGACCCCGGGTCCAAAGGACACGCTCTGCTCCTGGAGCTGCTTTCTTGGTGGTATGAGGTCCCCAACTCTCTGTTTGCTTCTCTTTCCTCATAAGAGATAAAAGGTGGTGCAGGCCATACCCCAGGGATACTCCCTTTACATTGGATGAGGGAGGTGACCTGAGTCAGGGTGGTGTTACAATCCCATCCTAATCCTCTTAACATAAAATTATAATCACAAAATGGAGGACAACCAGAGAATACTGGGAATCATGATACATATTTTTGGGGGGACATAATTCAACCTATGACAGTCTCCAAGGAAACAGTGAGCAGACAAGTGAGCAGGCAGCTAGATACAGGTTCCAGCCCTGGGAAGTTGTGAAGGGCATCTGGGGCTGGGAGGCCTGTGGACATCTGTAGAAATGCAGGGAAACCTTTGTTGAGGCTTTCATGATCAAAGAACACCAGGAAGAGAGAAGAGGGCTGACTATTTATGAAGCCAGGGAGGCAACTCCATGGGGAGCCTCCTCTGAGGACCCTTGATAGCACTGATGTGGATGGCTCTTCCATCCCTTGGATGAACACCTCTCCAAGCTTGGTATCGTGTACTCATACGGTTAATCTTATGTGAGGCAGACTGTTTTCTCCATGAAAGGAGAGACCGTTCCTGCAGGGGGTACCAGGGAAGGCTTTAAGGAGGCAGTGGCATCTGTGCTAGACCTTGAAAGACGAGGAGGCTTTTGACAAAGGGAGTCCAGGAGCAGAGGCTAGAACGTGGAACTAGGCTGAGAGCTCTTCAGGGTGGGAACCATGGGTCTCCTTCACCCTCCCAGACATTAGCTCAGGCCTGTGGGTTCAGACAAATGTGAGGAATGAGCGCCCCTAGCGGCGAAAGATGGGAGGGTGTGTGCAGTAGGGCAGGCTGGGGGAGGAAGCTTCACACCTCTGTTGCTCCCCCCACCCCTCAGGTGCAGTGCTTTGACCCCCAGGAGGACCAGTGGAGCCTGAGGTCACCAGCCCCCTTCTCACAGCGTTGTTTAGAAGCTGTCTCCCTTGAGGACACCATCTATGTGGTGGGGGGCCTCATGAGCAAAATCTTCACCTATGACCCTGGCACAGATGTCTGGGGGGAGGCAGCTGTCCTCCCCAACCCTGTGGTAAGTGGGGGCTCCTGGGCATGGTCCCAGGCACTGGTTCTATGCAGGAAAGTGAAAGGACACTTCTAAGGATCTGGATCTCACAGGTAGTGAGTAAGGCTTATGTCTGACTCCATGCTAGGCAGTTTTACATAATTCTCTGGTTTTGCCCTCACAGTGATTACCAACCTTGTGTTTGTTTCTCAGGTGAGGAGACTGGCCCTAGAAGGGTTGAGCCCTGGTCTAAGGTCACCAGTTAGTCCAGTTAGGGAAGAACCTGGAACCTAGTCCCAAGTGCTGTAATCTTGGATGTGGCATTTAGGCTAAAATGACCAAATGACCGAGGCCTCTCCCCACCCTGAAGGCCACTAGCTGGTGGACCATTGTTGGGGGCAGGTTGGGGAAGGGACTAGCTGTTTCCCTGCCCCAGTGATGTCGGAAAGGGAAGGCCCAGGCCTGGAAGCTGTTTCCTGCAGCTCTCTGCCTCCCCCACTTTCTGTCCCACTCCTCTGAAACTCCAAAGAGACTAGATAGAGGTATGGTTGGATTGGAAGTCCCTGCCCCTTCTGGCCTTCGGTGATCCTAAGATGGTGGTGGTGATTATCATTATTGTTGTTATTGGATAACTGTTAAGGAAACACTATTCTTCCCATTTTGCAGATGAGGACACTGAGGCCTAAAGAGGCTAAGTGACTTATCTAAGGCCATTCACTTAGTAAGAGGTCAGGCCAGAGCTTGAACTCAGGTCCATCCACTTTCTTGCCTCTCTGCCATCCAAACTGCTTGCTCATATTCTGTGGGTCAAGGTTCTGTTATCTGGCCTGGTTAGCTAGGGACAGAGAGGGCCCCAAGCTGGACTCCATGGGCTGATTGTCTGTCTGTCCATTAGGAGAGCTGCGGTGTGACTGTGTGTGATGGGAAGATCCATATCCTTGGCGGGCGGGATGATCGCGGGGATAGCACCGATAGGGTCTTCACCTTTGACCCCAGCAGTGGCCAAGTGGAGGCCCAGCCGTCCCTACAGCGCTGCACCAGCTCCCACGGCTGCGTCACCATCGTCCAGAGCCTGGGCAGGTGACTCAGACCTGGATGGCCTCAGCCAGGAGGCTGAGTAGAGTGGGGACACAGGGGTACCACTCTGTTCCCCTCATGGTCCCTCCATGTAAATAGCCCTTAATTTATGACCTCCTTTTCTTACAGAAATAAAACCTCATTCAAAGGTTGGGTCAGTTCCAGCTTGAGCTTGCTTTGCCTTGAGAAGTAATCCCCAGTATCTGCCCCCTGCTTTTACCCTTTACAAAGAAGGCACTTTCATGTATGACTTCATTTACCTTCACAACAGCAGTGTGGGCATTTTAAAAAATTATGAAATGTTTCATACATTCAGAGTTCATATATTTTTGTACAGTTTAAGAATAAAATGAATATCAAATAGAAAACTAAATAGACATATGCAGAGGCTCATTAATGAGCGAACACATCTAAGGACTAGGAATAACAGAACTGTGAAACAGTGAGGAAGGAAACCCGAGCTCTGGGGTTCAGACTCTCTAGGGTAACCAACCAGTTGCCATCAAGTCGATTCTGACTCATGGTGACCCCGTGTATGCAAAGTAGAACTGCACTTCTCAGGATTTTCAAGGCTGTGACCTTTTGGAAGCGGATCACCAGGGATGGACTTGAATTGCCAACCTTTGCAGTTAGCAGCTGAGCACTTAAGCATTTGTGCTACCCTGGGACTCCCTTTATAGGGTAAAGGGATTGGAAATAGCTTCCAAACCAGGCTCACTGCTATAAGCCTGGGCCAGAGTAGGACTCCACTCATGTAAGAGGCTGAAACAAAATGGAAAAATAGCTGTGAACCCTGAGCAGCCGTGGGGAGGCTTACAGCAGGCTCAGCATGTGGGCGCCAGAGCCACAGGCCTTTGAGAACCAGGACACTGGGCTCAGGCCTGAGGCCCCAGGACCAGCAACATAAAACTGTGGAAAGGAGGGGTGAGCTCAGAGGAAGAGAGCAGGAACAAAAGATGCCAGAAACAGATCCTGTGAGGCAGAGGCCCAGCGTTCAGGTTCCGTGCCTGTGGCTCTGAGGCCCGCAGGAGCCCACCAGACCCCATCTGCAGGCTCCCCCTCATTTGCACTCAGATTGCCTTTTGAAGAGGAACTATCATCTGCTCCTCATATCTCCCTCTAGCATGGGCTAGCCCCACGCCCCTCTCCATCTTCCAAAGCCCCAGGGCCTTATCTGTGGGGTCTTCCCAGCTGCGGCTGGCCCATCACAGCCCAGCACAAAGGCCCCTGTCCCAGCTGAGCTCCAGCCCAACGATTATCCCAGATTAGGGAACTGTGACCATCTGGGCAAAGCTGATAATGGCAGAAGGAAGAAGGGAGTGGGCAGAAGCCCAGCCCCTCTGGGCCTGCCTGCCCCCATCCCCACTGGTAACACCCAGGACAAAGCAAAGAAGGTGCCGCTGTTGCTTGCCTACCCAGGCAGAAGCCCGACAGGAAAAGGTGGGGTTGAATCCAGGGCAAGCTGTCCCTGAGGAAATGGGCATCTCCTCCGGGCTGGGCACCTTCTGTGTGCCAAGCAGAGTGCCCCATCTCCTGCAGCCTTCCACTCCTGCCACTGTAGCCCTTCTGACCCCACGCTGACCTTTCGTTCGTTCCCCCATGCACTCTTTCATGCATGTGTAGATGCCATTTCCTGCTTTGTCTGCCAGGGCCAAATGACACCCTCCACCCCTGGAGTTGGCCACTCTTCTGTGCCCCTTCCTTATCTGTGCCCCATCACCTGCCATATGGCCAGGACTTTATATGTGACTCCTCTAGTCTTCCCTGACATGCCCACAGGATGCCCTTTGAGGCAGGAAAGTTGTCTGCTACATCTCGGTGTCCCCCAGTGCTTTGCACAAGGCTTCCCCCTGAATACACTAAGAAAAAGTGTCCTGGATTTCTACCTCCTTATACCTGTGAGGAAACCCTGGTGGGTTTGGTTTTGGTTTGGAATACCTGTGAGGTAGGTGCTATTGCCCCTCTTTACAAATAAAGACACAGAGACTCGGAGCTAAGAAGTGACTCGCCAGCATCACCAGCTGGTGAATGGTCCACCTGTCTCCAAAGCTTGCTCTCTCCTCGCTGCCTCACCCAGGCTCTGCTAATCTGATAAAGCTAATCTTGTCCACCGTAGGAAACCCCATCCTGATGTGCTGAGATTGTCCCTGCTAGACTGAGAGCACGTATGGAGGGTGCCCCTGCTCCTAGTCCACTGCACTTTTGACAATAGGATGCCTCCTGAATGGGGCTGGGGGAGGAGGTGTCATCATCCGGTGGGCAGACAGACCACATGTCCTGAGCACTGAACCCTGAGCCACCTAGGAATGCCATCCTTTTCCCCCTGAAGACTTACCTCTTGGCATACTATCAGGATCCACTGGACCCAAATTTAGTTTGAGTTTCTTTTTTGAGCAGTTGTAACTATTTGTAAAGATTAATATGTTGTGACTATTGCTCTTTCTTGGAAACCCTGGTGGCATAGTGGTTAAAAGCTACAGCTGCTAACCAAAAGGTCGGCGGTTTGAATCCACCAGGCTCCTTGGAAACCCTGTGGGGCAGTTCTACTGTCCTATAGGGTCACTGAGTCAGAATTGACTCAGCTACAGCCAGTTTGGCTTGTTTATTGCTCTTTCTTAGTGGTCTTCCAAAAAATGAGAAAATGTACATATTCTTTTGAAAGTATAATAAAGCTCATTCTATTTTGCAGTCATCATATGGATCCATTGTATCCTTTTCTAAATCTAAAGTACATTATGGGATCTTGATGATCTTATTTTTCCTCTATTTTAAGATATTTTGCAATTTATGCTAAAAACTATTTCATATATTTCATCAATCATTCCAAACTATGTGAAACACAACTAAAATAATAAAATGTAATAATAATGGAGTCATCCAGAATGAAGATGCAGTAGTGTGAACAATATATTTCTAAAGACAAAAAGGAAATGTGGTATTTTCATCTAGTTGTCATTCAATAGGAAGGATTTTATCACACACTTTGCACCAAAAACCTGACCATCCTGTTTGGCTAACAGATGGTGTGACAGTATTCTTCCATGAAGCCTGCGCACAATTTACTTGATACAGTTTGTAAATAAAGACATGCTAAGGGCAGATGTGTATCCAGAGGTGATTAGAAGAAAACAGATGATGTAGAAATGGAAAGAATTCGTTAGACTGGTCATTCTAGTTTGTGTTTATAAACCTAAAATTGTTATGATTATGGAGCAAAGAAAATGGTCCTGCTCTCTTCAACAAAATTATACACCATCAAAGTTTTCAAAAGTATTGTTTTGATGATGCAAGTACAAAAAAAAAATAAGTAGAAGCTAAGCTAGAACGTATTAGAGATGTATTTGAAATCTGGTTAAAATTTATAATAAAATGGCTCTTCACTATCCTTTATTCTTACTTCTGTAAGTTATTTGTAAAATGATTCAAAAAAGTAAAGGAGGGGCCCATCAGACCCAGATAAGTAGTGGTGACTACTTTTCCTGGTATGTTTAGAGTAAAACCAATGGGCAAATGTCCACCTCCTCTCGCTCCCTCATCCCAAAGGAAGGTGGTCGTATTGCTGTGCTGAACCTCTCCCCACTTCCTCTCTTTAAAAAAACAAGAACATCCCTAATTAAAGGCCAGGGGAGTCCTACCCTCTTTCTAGGCAATTTAGGATTCAAAGGGTCCAGCTCCTCTGGTTCACTGCACAAAGGGCTGCAGCGCACAGGCGTGTGGGGGGTGGGGGAGGCAGGCTTGAAGACCTGCCAGGGAGGCCCAGATGAATCCCTCACAGTGGCTCAGTGAACAAAGAGACCCCACTGCACATTACCCATTAGTGTAACATAGCACTGAGCAGGAGAGGCGTGGTTTCATTTGAATTTCAGAGCTATTGGGGTTCTTCTTCTTATAAAAATGAGGGATTGGGGTAAGTAGCTCCCAATAGCGTCTTGTGTTACTTGTTCTCAAACCAGGAGTGGAGATCCTTAATATGTTCTAAATATTTTTTCTAAAGGCTAAAAGAAATTACACATTCCCCCAATTTATATTGCATGGGATAATTAAAATCTCTGTAAAATGGAGTTAGTAATGGAATTTGTGCATTCAGGGACATTGGCAGAAGGCTCAGGGCATACGATTATTATTTTGCTGTCTTCTCACCATGGTTACATTGCTTATCAAATTACAAATGTATCTTTGATCAATAACAAATTGGGAAATGGCTTGTTTGGTAGATAAAATAATACCAGAACATGTCCGTCAGGAATAGGAGGATATGGAATGTGTGGCTAACTGGCTCCATGAATATCTGCTTCCTTTCCATGAGACCAGAAGAACTAAATGGTGCCTGGCTACCATTACTGAACATTTGAATCAAAGACTCTATAGCAGAATCCTGATCAAAAGGGGGAAAATGCAGAACAGAATCTCCAATTCTCATGGATTCCCACCTTTCTGGAGCCATGGAGGCTGGATAACTCCTGAAACTATTACCCTGAGATAATCTTTAACCCTTAAACCAAAAATATCCCCTGAAGTCTTAAAACCAAACAACAGTTTAGCCTAACTAGTAAAGAATGGACTGGGGTTTTTTTTTTACCTTTAGAAGGAGGGGGAGGGAACAACTCGGAAAAGGAGGGTGACAGCGGTTGCACAACTCGAAGAATGTAATCAGTGTCACTAAACTGTACATGTAGAAACTGCTGAATTGATGTTTTTGTATATATTCTTGACAAAATAAATTTTAAAAACTAACAAAAAAAAACAACCATGAAGTTCCTGATGAAGAAAATGGTAAGTGGAGGTTCTTAAGCTCACATTCTGCCTGGAGGCAGACCCCCAAAACACTCCTTTACACGCTGCTCTCTGAGGCCCCACCTGTTTCCGCACCTTTCCAGTTCTCCGTATTGACAGTGCCGTTTGATCTCCGATCCATGCTGGCCCTTTGGGCCCGCTCCCAAGTTCCCACTTTCAGCAAGGGCAAGGTGGTCCCAGGCAAGCAGCTCCCAGCTCCTGTTTGATACTCCTATCTAGCACCAGGTGCCAGGAATCCTACTGACCTGAGAGTAACATGTTAGTGAAAAGTCCATGAGAGGTTTCAGCACCTGCCTCCATGTTGCCAACAGCCACGTTTCCACCAGTGGATTCCCAGGACAATTTCACAGAACGGTTTTGGCTACCGAGCATCAACACCTTGCCTACTGGGGAACAGAGGCTGGGTCCCACCTCCAATATAGGAACCAAAGGTTATCTTCGGTTATCTTCTCCCCACCGGTCACAGGCACCGGGCTTGACCAATCAGATGCTCACACTCGGAACTTTGAACCGGAAAAACAAAGGGACAGTTGAAAAGTCACTCACTGGAAGTCTAACAGCAGTGGTGATATCATCCTAAACCAGAATGCTCCTCAGTCCCAACTTTGGCTGTGTTCCCCAATGCAAGCCTCTCTGGATTCCATTTCTGAACTGAGTTTTCCAGGCTTCCCATGGATTCTGAGTCACTTGAGATCCTTCCAATAAATTTCTATGCCAGAGTTTCTTTTGTTTGTAGATACACTAATTTGCTGTGGACAACATCCAGCTTAGAGGCTTCTAGTCCCCAGTGTGGGAGTCTTTTCTAAAATCCTGTTGTGGCAAGGTTACCCTGAGGGCAGACGTGCACTTTTAAAGATGGCTTCTGAATAAACTGCGCATTTAAGCTGCCAGTATTGTGGTACTTGATTTAACGTAATAGCATCTGGAAAGAGATAAAAATACACACATACGCACGCTTGTTTGTATATACTTAGTCTATATCTCTGAAAGGAGAAGCAAGAAACTGGTAACCGGGAGTGCCTCTGCAGAGGAACTTAAGGATGCGGCTTGGGAGTGGGAAGAGGACTTCGTTTTTTCCCCTTACTCTGAATTTTTTTCATGTTCGTGAATGGACACATTTGTTTAAACGTATTATCTGCAGCCAATGTAACAGCATGTAGGGAAAATAATTTTTAGGAATTAGCAAATATACATAACTTGTCATCTTAGTTATTAGATTCTTGACAAAAAGAAAAAGGGCTCTGAAGCGTTCATGTGATCCCCTGGCTCTCAGCCTTCTTACTCCTTTAGCGTGGGCCTCCTACCCTCTTGCAGAGGAAATCACTGGGAGTGGGGAAGGATGGGGGGGGCGGGTAATGAGAGGAGTCCCTGAGGGCAGTATGTACCCCCATCTGCTCATTCAACCCCTCTTCTTGTCTCCTCTTCCAAATCCTACTTAGAATTGAGGGAAAAGAGGGAGATGTACAGGCTTTGAGAACACTGGGGGAACAAGTAAGCAAATCTCTCATTTATCAAGGCCCAACTCTGGAAGCAGGCAGTAGAGGGAGGTTCAGTCAGACAAGACAACAGAACCTGTGGGAAGAGCCAGGCTAGCTCCACAGTCACAAGAATAGGGCACTTCATATGTGCCAATCTCCATGGTAAGTTCTTGGATACTGGAGTGCAAATGAATTGCTTATTGTGGCCCTTCTAGCCAGGACCTTTGTGACTCCCACACAACTGGGTGGGACTATTCAAATAAGCTATATGGAACCTGATGGTTAAGGTCATGTGTCAACTTGGTTGGGCCAGACTTTCAGCGGTTTGGCACTTATGCATCCTCCATCCTGTGATGTATTGTAAATCCTAGCCTGTCTGGTTATGGTCCCATGTGGTAGTTGTCCATTATGTTAATGAGGCAGGATTAGGGTGAGATGTATTATGACTCAAGTAACCACCCTTATCCCAGTCACTGCCCTTACCTGAACCACATCTTTTATTTTCTAGGAGATAGATAAAAGGAGCGACAAGTGGGGGGCGGGGGGGGGGGGGGGGGGGGACCTGACTACTACCAAAAAGGAGATGGTAGAAGAATACAACCTTTGGACCCAGAATCTCTGCAGAGACCTCCTAGACCCAGGAGACAGAGAGAAAGCTGTAACACCAGAGACAGCAAGACCATGAGAAGCAGCAGAACCGAGAAAGCAGCCAGAATTCTAACCTTGGCGATGGAACTCCCAGATCTGTGCAGGTCTTGCCCCATGGCAAGGTGCCCTGTCCCTCCCTGCTCCCAGTGCCATAGTTACACAATCCCTTTCATTGCAGCTCTGACCCTGGCACCTTCTGACCCAAGCTCAGCTGGCAGCCAGTCAGCCAGCAGGCATTGGGGGGGAATGCGCAGTCTGTAGGGTCTTGCAGGCAACAGTAGGCTCTCCCTTGAGACCCCTCTGGGTCAGAGTCGCTCCCTTTCCTAATTCACATTGTCAGAGAAAAAGAGAGACCCTACAGGTCACAGCATAGGCAATGCGACTGGTCACAAATGAATCTGGTTCCTTATTCATTTCTTTATGCTAGGCCTTGGCTCAGCCTTAAGTGAAGTCTCAATAGGGTCACAGAAGAGATCTGGGTTTAATACACAAAGTGTTAACTGCCTAGAAGTGGCCAGGATGTTATGAGGTACCTTCTAACTTCCCCTCATATGTGCTCATTTATTCACTAAGCAGACCTTCTTGAGATTCTCCACCAGTCGCCCCCTCACTAGGGGCTAAGACCCAGAGATGAGTGAGCCCTAAGAGAAATAGTTCAACATAGGGAGCTATATGGTATTAGAGGTTAGCATGGGGGTGGCAGGTGCAGAGCGAGAACAGGCAGATCAAGGAAGGTTCACAAAGGCAAACTGCAGCTCAGTTCTACTGGGGCCAGTCATGGGGGTGCAAACAAAGGGAACAGCAGGTGTAAAGGAACTAAGGTGAGGAGTGGTGAGCTCTGGGAGCTGCAAGACTTGTTTGGCTGACTTTCCTTCAAGGGTGCCATCACTGCTGCTATAGTTCCATCTACTTTTAGACCAAAAGCTGAGATGTCTCTCTGGCTGCACCTGGTGCCCTACATGAAGCTGCATGCTGTCTCTGCAGGACACTGGCAACAGTAGGCTGCTTCACCAAGAGCCATGATGCCGAGGGAGAATTATGTCTCAGGAGAAATGAGGCCACCACCCCCCTTCTCTAACAGCAGCACTGTTAGGGAACCAAACAGCCCTATAAGCAAGCCTCGGCTCTAGGAGCAAAGCCACTCACTGAAGTCACTGGGTCAAAGCACTTTATATTCTTCCCCCCTTAACAAGACATATTGTTTTAAAAATACAGCATAAAACTAGTGTCTAGAGACAATTACTATGAAATCAAGGTACTTACTGGAAACTTTTGAAAGCGGGGCTATGATTGGGGTAGGACCATAGGGTGGGTTCTAGGGTGGCGTGCAATTACAGAAGCGCTCATTTAAGCTCTGCATTAGTTTTGTCAGGTTTTAAGATCTCACTTCCTTTTTGATCTAAGTAATGGTTACACAGGTATATTCAGTTCATCAACCTGTACTCTAATGATCTGCGTACTTTCCTGTATGCCTGTCATAGTTCAATGAAAGTTTACTTGTAAAAACCTCCCTCCCTCCCCAGCTGCTACTCTGGCGTGCCCTTCCCCTATAGCACCACCTGGTGGAACATTAACAGCACTACTGACTCCCACAGGCTGACTTCCAATCTTAAGTTGGATTGGTTTGGAGAAAACTCATTGGAAAAGAAAGGAAGCATACCATACGACCCAGGCTACTTTACAAAGGCCTGCAACTGGTTGTGCCAGATTCTAAGATGGCCAGAACTGTCTTAATTTCTATTTCCAAGACCCAGTACTCTGAATTCTCAAATTAGTTGAGCTAGTTTCATTAAAAATAATTGTCACAATTGAACTATACTATCACAAGTCTAGAAATAAGCAGCTTTGCTCAGTTAAAACAATAAAATTTTCAGGAAAACTGCAAATGCCAAATAGTTCTGCCCACAAGGGATAAATAAAAGCTTGTACATGTTCTCAGTTCCCACTGTAGCAATGGCCCAATTGCTGCCTGTAATAGAGGGTTGGGCAGAGGACCAATCGTTCAAAACCTAGGTTCTACTTCCTAGCCAAAAGATACTACATATAAAATACAGCATCCCACTCCCTGGAACACAATCTATGGGTCATTAAGAGATAAATTATGCCAAGTTAGGAAGAATTCGATACAGGAGTGTTTCTGCTCATGACTGGGTTTCGACTCCCACCAAAACTGACAAAACAGTTGGGATTGTCTAGTCAGTAAAAACATCAAAGGCCCTGTCTTCAGGGTCATTATGAGTCGGATTCGACTTAACGGCAATGGGTTTGGTTTTTTTTTCAGTCTTACTAATCTAGTGCTGATGTAACAGAAATATAAGTGGGTGGCTTCAACAGTTTATTCTCAGTCTAGTAGGCTAGAAGTCCAAATTCAGGGTGTCAGCTCCAAGAGAGGGCTTTCTCTATTGGCTCTGAAGGAAGATCCTTGTTATCAAATCTTCCCCTGGACCAGAAGCTTCTCAGTGCAGGGACCCTGAGTCCAAAGGATGCGCTCTGCTCCCAGCTCTGCTTTCTTGGTGCTCGCTTCTATTTTGTATCTCAAAAGAGACTGACTTAAAACACAACCTAATCTTGTAGATTGAGTCCTGCCTCATATTAACATCATAGAAGTCGGATTTACAACACATAGGAAAATCTTACCAGATGAGAAAATGGTGGACAATCACACAACGCTGGGAATCATGGCCTAGCTAAAATTGACACCTGTTTTTGGGTGACACAATTCAATCCATGACAGGCCCTTTCAGAAAGGGTGAACCAAGTACTTTAGTCATAGTGCACCCAACATAACCCATCAATTCACTCTGATACGAAGACCTTACCATGTGCTAGGCGTTACCAGTATGTGCACACAGTGCCTGTCCTTGTGCTGCCGGCGGTCTAGTTCAGAAGACACCAAATAATAAACCAGAACATCTGCTAGGTAGGTGTTCTGTGGAACAAGGATATTTCGCCAGCCAGGATGCCACAACCACCACAGGTCATGCGTTTGATTTGGTGTCTCAGGCCCGTGGCAGCTGCCACTAGGCTTCAGGCCCCTCATCAGTGGCACAAGTTCCCTTTACAGTTCAGAAACACTGAGGGTTAAATGAAAACACCTAGAGCACAAAATGACCTGAAATATAATTACCATTGTATTATTTTCTGTGTGTAATACTTATTTCCTTAAGCATCTGGAAAAAAGTCACCTCCCACAGAATATCTCTGGTTAACTCTGCGCAGGCCTTCCCCTTCTGGCCCTTGCCAATACTGAGCAAATATGGCTAAAACCAAGAGGGGACTTTAAAGGCAGCACACGAACATTCTCAGCCAGGTGGCCTCAAGCACCAATCAAGTGTGAGACAAGAATCAATGCTCCCACTGGTCGACATGACCCTCAGTCTTAATACTGGACATATAGTGAAGTCAGGCCATGTCTTTTTAAAAGATTTTATTTAATGTCTTTACAAAGCAACATCCAAATTCCAGATCCAGTTGCCAAGGAGACCCTGAAACCAAAGAAAGCACACCAGTAACTTCACCTGAGTAACAGGTTCCTTCATTCACCAAAGGATATAAACTCCCACTGAGGGTTTTCACAGAACACCTGAAAATTAACAAAAACCCCGATGTGTAGGGCAAAAGAGAGGTCTGCTGTCAAGGGGGCTGAAGGACAGAACAGCTAATTACTAGCAAAAGGACACAGGTCCTTGGGAAAAGAAGGGAGGACAATAAAGGAAAATTCCTACAGGAATTGATAAAGTTGGGAACTTTTTCTTGAGAGGTCAAAGGCAAACAAAACACCCCCAACAGAATCCTGGGTTAAATGGGACCCAACCCGTGCTCTCCCATGTGAGGCAAGTGCTTACACCATAGAGTAATACAAAAACGAACGGGGAGACAAAGGGATGGGACCCTATTCTGCCCCAAGAGGCCCCCGGAGACATACCTATTATGCAGTAGGGACTGGCTGGGGCATGGCAGGCGGCTCTGGCTTTCCACCTTTCTGCTCCGAGATCGGGGTGGTGGGTAGTATCTCATCTTTGGGTTCCACAATGCTCACATGGTCAGGCAGGGGCTTCTTAGGGCCGATCTTACCACTTGGGTCCCAGGGCAGCATGATCTTCACTTTGATGCCCAGCACACCTAGAGGATGATAGGAGTTAGGACCCAGCAGTGGTTTCATCAACCATCCTCCACACAACAGGACAGAAAGAAAGCTTACTCAAGCACCCTGTTGGTCCCTTCTCAGACAAATGCCTCTAAATCAACCAATGAACAGGACACCTTTGCAAAAGGAACCAATGACCAGGACCACAGAACGTGGCACTGACAAGGACCAAGAGCAGCAAGTGACCTTTCTGACTCGTCATCGTGTCATCACCGAAGGGTACACAGGTGGCTGAGACAAGGACAAATCAACGCTTGGATCTGACTGACTCCAGCAATTCAATTCTTAGAGTTTCAGGCGGTTAACCAATAAAACCAAGGAATACTAACATGGCACTGCTACTCCCAAGATGAATCCCCCAAACGCTGAAGTGTGCAGAGAAAACCACCTTTATCCCCAAGTGCCCTCTAGCCCAAGCATTCCCATCTGCTCACCCTGTCTGAGCAGCACGTGCCGCACGGCCGTGTCAACGTAGTAGTTGACAGGGTCCCCACTGTGGATCATTAGGCCATCCACAAATTTCATGGATTTAGCCCGCTGTCCTCGGAGTTTCCCAGATACCACGACCTCGCAGCCCTTGGCCCCGCTCTCCATGATGAACCGCAGCACACCATAGCAAGCCCTTTAAGACAGAGACCCATTGTGTCGTTACCAAAGACAGAATTTATCAATGAGTTACAGAAAATTTATACATTAGTCTGCAATGCTTGTTTTCAACACACCTTTAATGTAGAATAAATGTGACCAGCATCTAAGACGAGAAATAGCAATCGTTTTCCACTCCCATCAGATCTAATATAAGACTAATTCCTTAAGGAAGTGAACGTCAGACTCCGAAGTTTTTCAACCCCGGCTACGCATTGGGATCACCTCAAAAAGGTTAAGAACTAAAAAATCAATGTTTGGGCCCTACTCCAGGCCAATTACACCAGCAACCCGGAGATGACAAAGTCCAGGCACAGGTATTTAAATAATGTTCCCAGGGGCTTAAAGGTGATTCTAATGTGCAACCAAAGTTGTGAACCACACATTTAGCCTTATGACAATCAAGGGGACAGTATGCTCGCTGTTTATTCTGAAGTAAGTCCTTCTAGTCCAGTCTAGCTCTGACAATTCAGTATTTTTCAATCAGTCAAGGAACCAGGAAGAACCTAGAAGTGCTCCATCATGGAGTAGTCCATCTCTTGGCGGTCACTGAAATATTCTTTAACCATCTCAGGTTCCACATCACATGTTTATCTAGGAAACCCAATTACTAATTCAGATGCCTGGATACCTTGATACTACAGCACTGGGAGTGAGGGGGAACCTCTAGTCTATAAAATTGAGAATTAGCCCTAAAATCACACTCTCCCCAACTCATTCATTAGTTTACACACCTATTTAAACAAACAAACACACTGCCGTTGGGTCAATTCCAACTTATAGTGACCCTACAGGACAGGGTAGAACTGCCCCATAGTGTTTCCAAGGCTGGAATCTTTACAGGGAAACCCTGGTGATGTAGTGGTTAAGAGCTACATCTGCTAACCAAAAGGCTGGTAGTCAGAATCCACCAGGCACTCCTTGGAAAGCAGTTAGAATCCACCAGGTGCTCCTTGGAAACTCTATGGGACAGTTCTACTCTGTCCTATAGGGTCAGTATGAACTGAAATTGACTTGATGGCAACGGGTTTGGCTTTTTTTTTTTTTATCTTTCCAGCAGACTGCCACATCTTTCTCCCACAGAACAGGTGGTGGGTTTCAATCACCAACCTTTTAGGTTAGCAGTGAGCTTTTAACCACTGTGCCACTTGGGCTCCAAACCCCTACTAGGAGATAGTAATTAGAAACCTAGAGACCACTTTCAACAGAGAAAGTAAAGCAGCATTTAATAAAATCTACCACCTTGCTTCAGGCCTTTTCTCATTTAATCCCATCTTAGTAGAGATGATATAAAGATCCCCATTTAAAGATAAGGGACCCAGAGGTCAGAGTTCAATAACTCACTCAGGTCTCAGAACTTCCAAGTCTCACTCTAGTGTGTGTAAAACTCACCTGAGTCACACCTCCAGTTTCTGAGTCAGTGAGTCTGGGGTGGAGACTGTGAATTTTTAACAAGTTCCCACGTGATGGCAGTGATGTTAGGCCAGAGATCAAACTTTTGAGAACCACTGTTTGTTGTGGTAGAAATGGCATTTGCCTAGAGCCTTTCCTGCTAGCCATTTGCACCAGGACAACCTTCCTAATGTGCAGCTGTCATGTTGGTCCTCTACAGAAAACGCCCCCAGGGCTCTGCATTAAATACTGAGTAATATTCCAAATATCCACAGGCAGCATTTGAATTACTTTACAGTCACTGCAAAAAGAGCTTTCTAATGAAATCTTACTGGAACGGTCAACCTCACCCCATGTCCTTTATACCTCACCCTGTCACTCCTCACACATAGCTTACAGAGATTACGTCTTTTCCGCTCTCACCTCAAGATTTTGTCTTCTCTCTTTACAGTACCCTTAAGGGGTAGCACAATGGATCTGATGGACTTCTTGCTTGTTCTGAATTCTGTGGTATCCCACAAGTACTAAAGCACTTCTACCTACTCTATGAACTCACAGGCAGAATCATTTTTCTCACTGCCTACCCCCCACAGGCTCTTTCCACAGCTTCACCAAGGAGCCAACTAGAAACTTAACCTCCTCTCCTAGAGTTCCACTTCTGGTCTACTTCCAAACCACCTAGAACACGTCTCTGTTACACCACTGACCGCTTTATTGCTTTTGCTTCTTTACTAGTCTTGATAGCCTAGCAGTTCAGAGAGGGCATGAATTGGCACTGTCTTACTGTTATAACTCCCAGAGACTAGCAGAGTCTGCCATCAAGAGTTCATCTGCCAAATTAACAAAATGGCAAACACACCATATTCTGATACACACAAAAGGATATGACTGTTAAAAGTCTCAAGACACTTACCTCCGAACGGCAAGCCCTCCCAGGAGTTTGTAACGCAGAGACTCTGCCTGGGCAATGGCACATAGACCTCTTGTGGCCACCTTTTCAGCATAAAGCTTTAAAGGGAACAAAACACACCCTTAATTTTGTTGTCTTCGTTGTTTTCCATTAAATCAGCACATTCATACCAGATTCCTTTCTTACCATATCAGCACCATTTCTACAACATCATATGGTGTACTACGGTATCCTGTAAACACCAAAGCCCTCTACTACCCACATTATCAGTAAGATGGGCTGAACCATTCATTGCCCTCCCAACCTCAACTGTTACTACAGCTCACACGAAGGAGAATAACGACGCAGCCAATATACCATGGGTATCATTAGTACATACACATGGCAACTCATATGACCCCCAAGTATATACCTGAGTTGAATGTAAAATCCTTTAACTACCAGAAATAAGCAGAATACCCAAACACCCATTGTCGTCTAGTCAATTCTGACTTAGAACAGAGTAGAACTGCCCCCACAGAGTTTCCAAGGAGCAGCTGACCTTTTGGTTTGCAGCCACAGCTCTTAACCACTACATCAGGGTTCCAGTATATATCCGAGTTGAACATAAAATCCTTTAACCACCAGAAATTAGCAGAATAATCATGAGAAATTAAACCGAGTGCTCATTAAGAGAACTTCATCAAAAATACCAACCCATTCATACTACTCAACTGGATTATAAAGTCTTCAAGGTGATGGTGACAGTTTTTTAGAAGAGCCATTTCAAGTCCACAGTAATCTTTGGCATAAGCCAGGACTACTCACCTCTACACTGCCCTCAGGGAAGCCAAATCTCTTCTGAACTACAGCAGTCAATTCCCGGATCCGCCGGCCCTTCTCACCAAGAACGTTCTGCGTCCTGGGGAAAAAGAGTGACAGCTCACAGCTCTCGCAAAATTCCGGGTGCAGCTTTAAATCTTGCATATATGTGGCACTAAACACACATTTCCCATAAGCATGTTTAAACTCTGGACAAGAACTACAGCGTTAGATTTAAAAACCAATTACATTCACTAAAGCCAAAGTCATTGGTTGTTCCCTTAAGCTTAAATCGTCGATGGCCACTCAAATGAGTTTTTACCTGGTGGCTAAGATGATGATTTCTGTCCTGGTTGGTGTAACTCGAACTTCAACTCCAGAGTAACCATCTTCAGCCAGCTCCCGAGTGAGAAATTCATTGAGCTCAGCTTTGAAGATGCCATCAGCAACAAACTAACCAAAAAGCAAAGTTCAAAATTAGGACATGGATGCAAGGCTCACTTCCCCCTGCATAACATAACCTTCGTTAAAATTCAGTGCCTCCAACAAATGACCCATCAACCTTTTTTCCAACAGGAAGTAACAACCCTTCTCAGACAAATGCCTCTTGGTCATCTTAAGGAAGTCACTTTGACCCAGGATCCTTAAACCTGCCCCACAGAACGCAGCACAGAGTAAGCCACCTGGACAAAGATAACACCTCCAATCAGACTCGTCATCATCTCTTCACTGAAGGGTTTTTGGGCTGCCATTTGTATTTATATGTGCAAAACCTCATTCATTCAGACAGCAGGGACAATATGCTTGTAACTTGTGCCATTATAACCAATCTCGTTCATAGACTCAACGTGGACCATCAGAAAACTCTCAGCCACGTGATCTTGCTTTACTTGATTACCCTTTTACCTGTAACACCTGGCAAACTCCTACCTTACAAAATCGTGTAAGTTTTAACCGTAACATCAACTCATATAAACATAAAATCTCAAGCTTCCTATTTCTAAAGCAAGTAGACTCAACAGTTCCTTCCCACGGAAAGAATTAAACCCGAGAAGGCATCCCCCCGCGGCCCTCTCCCTCTATTAGCCCAGAACAACTTTTCCTTGGGTCCCCAAATAGAGCAAGAAATTGCCAGAAGCCTTTCAACGAGATCTTTCGGGGCAGAAGCCTGCACCCAGACAAGGTGGCGAGAAAGCAAGAATACGCTACTTCCACCTCACCTTCTCAAAGCTATGGTGTAAAATCTGAGATGAATTGCTCACGCCCTCGAAATGCCACGTTTACTAATACTTATTTATTTATTTACGAAAAAATATGCATCAGCGCTTTCTCTAGGGCAGGTGGGTCGCCCCAGGCTCATCTCTGTACCCTGCCCGGAACCGACAGAAATTCGTCCGTCTCTCCCCTCCCCGGCGCCACACTGTGCTAGCCCAGGTCGAGTCCCGCACTCAATCCAAAGCCATCCGCGGCCCCCGGGAACGCCATGCGTTCGAGCCGCTTCTTGGGGCAAAGCACACAGCTGCAAGCCTCGCGCTGGCACCTTGAGAACTCTCTGGCGCGCGCAGCGCCGCAGCTCCCTGAGCTCAGGCCTCAGCATCTCACCTTCCGCTTCTTGGAAATCTGCACCGCCATCTTGCCGCCGCGCGCAGCCGAAAGAAAAGGAAGTCGGTCGCGCGCGGAAGTGGGTATAAAGGGCGCGGAAGGACGACAAATATCTGCGCGACGTCGACGATTGCGGGATATCATGGGAAGTGTAGTTTTTTTGGAAATGTAGTTTCAGAGCACCTTTTGGATTGAATGATGCTTTGGAGAAACTCAGTTTTTTCGTTCAGCAAAAGTTTACCAAGCGTCCATACAGTGTGGGATTAAGTTTAAGGACACAGGCTTGAGCCAGACAGCCTAGGTTCACATCCCTGGCCTGGTTGTTTACTAGCTGTGTGACCTTGGGTGAGTTACTTCTGCATCAGTTTCCTTATCTGTAAAATGGGACGATAGTAACAGTAAACCCACCCCATGGAATGGTTGTGAAGTTAAATGAATACAAGCAAAGCACTTAGAAAAGCACCTGGCACATAGTAAGTGCTCCATTAACATTAGTTATTATTACTTGCAACCACTGCCTATGCCAGTTCCGGGGGACACTGGAGAATCTGACTTAGCGCCTGCCCTCCAGAAGCTCAGAGCTGGGAGTGGAGGGTGGAGATATGGAAAATAAGTAAGCGTGATAAGCATCATGCTGTTGTTGAGCCCTGGTGGCGTAGTGGTTAAGAGCTTGGCTGCTCACCAAAAGGTCGGCAGTTCAAATTCACCAGTTGCTTCTTAGAAATCCTATGGGACAGTTCTCCTCTGTCCTATAAGGTTGCTATGAGTCAGAATCGACTCGATGGCAATGTGTGTGTTGTCAGGTGATGTCGAGTCGGTTCCAACTCATAGTGATGCTATGTACAAGAAAACAAAACACTACCTGGTCCTACACCATCCTCAAAATCGTTTCTATGCTTGAGCCCATTGTTGCAGCCACTGTCAGTCCATCTCGTTCAGGGCCTTTCTTTCGCTGACCCTCTACTCTACCAAGGATGATGTCCTTGATAGGGACAATATGGCACCGAGTGGAAGAAGGGGCATCAGTTCTCCAGGATGTGGGAAAGCAGAATGTTGAAAAAGATTCACAGAGCTCCAATCCTTGAGTTAAGGCTCAAAAGAGACTCAGGTGTTTTCCACACCAGCTAGGCACATCAGGCAGAATGAATTGCCTGAATCCATTTGGGGGCAAAAGAAGGGCTTCTCTTCCCCCCTTGTGAAAATAGTTCTTTGATTCTACATTCATAAAAAATACTGAAAAGCATAAAGAAAGAAAGAAAAATGATCTAGCGTTATACTGTTCTGGCTAAGCAGTGCACAGATTTTGAGGAAAGTGATCCCAGATACCCCCCTTCCACAGCGAGGTACACAGTGATGAATAGACATGCACCTGCCATGTCACACAATGCACAGGTGCTACAGGGAATGCTTGGGCTTGCCAGAAGGTTGCTGGGGGAGTGGACAGCTCAGGCGGGACAGTATGGAGCTTTGGAGTCATCTCCATCTGTTTTAATCCCAGTGCTGCGACTTACAAGCAAGCCACCTAACCTTTCTGAGCCTCAGATTCTTCATCTAGAAATTAGAGAAATTGTCATTAACCTCATAGGATTTTCTGATTGCTTTAATGGTATCTGTAAAACACTCAGAATAGTGTTCAGCTAGTTGAAAGTGTTTATTAAATGGGACATTGTCATGGCTTTTAGTGCAAATAAACAATTTGGCACTTAGGTTTACATTAATCTTCAGTGAGTTTGGTTAGTGTGAGTTGCCCTTCCCAAATACTACCCAACACTAATGCATAGGCTCACATCTCTGCTTTATGCACAAGATGGCAAGACACCAGTACCATTCATTCTCTCACACACTGGGCGCTATTTGACTTCAGGCAAAAGGACCATATGATAATAATGTACAGGGCAGAGAAAACTGCCGCAAAGGAAAGATGTGGGACTAAGTGGGCCACATGGCACGCTGCTGAAACAGAAAGATGCAGCTACAGAAGATAGAGAGGTTTAGGACATTCCAACCCTATCTGCTCCTGGGATCAGCATATGGTCTGGAGAGATGGGGCCCAAGGACAGCTGAAAAGAAGAGCCTGCACAGGGCTACTAAGTGCTGGGATGGGGAGGGCAGGCTCAGGTGGCCAAGCAGGTAAGAAAGATTAGCTGGGCCCTTTCTGAGGGGGATGTTACCAAGCCCAGCTCCATGACCGGGAACACAGTCGGAGTACATAGAGATATTAAGTATGTCCAGCTTAGTTTTAGAACGAAGAAATTCCACCTTTCCTAAACTGGCTCTTCTGAAACTCTGCATACTGCGCACTCTGGCGGCCACAACCAGTAACTACAGCGACTTTCCCAGAGAGGGGTGGGGACTGCTGCTCTCCCCCATCCCGCACTCCTCACCCCTTCAGCTGGGTCCCTAGCCAAATGGGCACTTTTGGTAGCCCTATTTGAGGGAGGTAGGATAGTACATGAGAAGGCAGGATGGTACACAAGCACTTTAAAACAAGAGGCTGGAAGCTGCCCTCCCAGGATTTCATTAGTGACATACACACGTAAGAGACTGTGTGACTTCATTAGGTGACTGAAGAATAGGAACAAGATGGCAGTAAGCCAGTATGCCAACTCCCCAATTCCCTGCCTAAAGCAAGGCTGTATGAACAGGCTGGTTAGCTTGGAATCAAAGGGGAGGGCAGGAGCCAAGGGTGGGCTTGCAGCCAGTGCTGTCCAGGGGCAGGAGCCAGGACTCAGCCATGACGGGAGCTGGCTAGGAGCAGAGAGGACTCTGTTTTAGAGAAGGGTGCTTTGGGCTTTCATAAGGAGAAGCCATTAGAGCCATCCAAATAGTTCCCCGGACCCTGATTCCATAGGCTTGAAAGGCCTGGGGTTCTACCTCCAGGTAACCTCTGCTTGGCCTCGGGCTTCCTCAGAGTGACGGTGGACTGTCTGCCTCTGAATGTTGCAGACTTCCACACGGTCCTGGAGTGTTGGGGAGGAAGTGGAGCAATGGAATTTGCTTATGCAAAGCCTGAATGAGCACAGCTGCTTTAGCACCCTCAAGACATGTTGATTATGTATTCCTAAAACCCAGCAATTCCACTCCCAGAGCCCTGGTCTTCAAAATTTTGTGCCCACATTCTTCTTACAAGAATTTAAGGGATGTGGTTTTTCTTTGTACCTTTTAAGTTACGTAGAACTTAAAATGTGCTATGTTAATATGTACGTTAACGTATGTTAATATGTAGAATGATGTTAACGTGCAAAACTTCGCATGATAAGTTTAAATAAACTTGCAAAAGCTATAATTTCCAACACTATTATGCTGTCAACACTTTAAAATAGTCACTGTTTTAAAGGTATCCACAGGAATATAAATGCCCCAGTGATTTGATACCCACAATTATGTACTTTCAAAATACACCATTGAGTTTTTCTTGAACAGTTGGATGTTTTATGTTGTTCCGTTTTCTCTTTGAACTTACATTTCCATTCTCTACAACTCTGAGAATGTCTTCACCGGCCCCAGAAAATCCAGGGTTACCTGTAGGGCAGATCCATGATCTCTTCTGCTCCTACCTACTTCCCTGGCCTGGTTGGCTGAGTTGATCTGGGCTTGGTCTACTTGGTTTACTTGGGTAATTTTCCAGGAAGACCCTGAAACACCTGGGTGATCCACTGAAATTTAGGCTTTTCCCATTACCCATGAAGAAGGGTTTGAACCAGAGTCCTAGCACTCAGGGAACACAAGTACTTCTAGCCATAACACTCTCAAAAGATTGTGGCTTACATAAACAGCAATTAATTTCATATAGTAATATCTACATATATTCAGAGCTTATAATGTACCAGGCACTGTGCTAAGTGCTTTATATACATAATCTTCATGACACAGTTTAACCTATTACCATACTATAAACGGTTAAACATTCAGCTGCAAACCAAAAGGTTGGTGTTTCTCCTGTGCACTGCTAGTGGGAATGCAAAATGGTACAACCTTTTTGGAAAATGATATGGCACTTCCTTAAAAAGCTAGAAATAGACCTACCATACAATCCAGCAATCCCACTCCTGGGAATATATCCTAGAGAAATAAGAGCTGTCAGTCACATGAATAGATATATGCACACCCGTGTTCATTGCAGCACTGTTCACAATAGCAGAAAGTTGGAAACAACCTAGGTGCCCATCGATAGATGAACAGAAAAACAAACTGGTACATATACACAATACAGTACTACGAAACGATAAAGAACAATGATGAATCTGTGAAACATCTCACAACATGGATGAATCTGGAGGACATAATGCTGAGTGAAGTAAGTCAGTCACAAAAGAACAAGTACTGTATGAAACCTCTATTATAAAAACTAATGAAAAGGTTTATACACAGAAAGAAACAATCTTTGATGGTGACTAGGGAAGGGAGGGTTTGGGAGGGAAAAACACTAACTAGACAATAGATAAGTGGTAACTTTTGGTGAAGGGTAAGACAGCACACAATACTGGGAAAAGACAGCACAACTTGACAAAGGCAAGGTCATAGAAGCTTCATAGACACATCCAAACTCCCTGAGGGACCAAGCTACTGGGTTGAGGACCATGGTCTCAGGGGACATCTAGCTCAATTGGCATAACATAGTTTATAAGAAAATGTTCTACATCCTACTTTGGTGAGTAGCTTCTAGGGTCTTAAAAGCTTGTGAACAGCCATCTAAGATACGTCTACTGGTCCCACACTGATTGGAGCAAGGAGAATGAAGAAAACCAAAGATGCAAGGGAAAGATTAGTCCAAAGGCTGAAGTACCACAACTAAACCACAGCCTCCACTGGACTAGGTCCAGCACAACTAGATGGTGCCCGGCTACTACCACCAACTGCTCCGACAGGGATCACAAAAGAATTCCCGGACAGGGTGGGAGAAAAATGTAGAAGAAAATTCACTCACAAAAAAAGACCAGACTTACTAGTCTGACAGAGACTACAGAAATCCCAAGAATATGGCCCAGAGACATTCTTTTAGCTCAGTACTGAAGTCACTTCTGAGGTTCGCTCTTCAGCCGAAGATTAGACAGGCCTATAAGACAAGCATTAACACATGTAGCTCAACCATTTATACAAGACTAAATGGGCACACTAGCCCAGAGGCAAGGATGAGTAAGCAGGAGGGGCCAGGAAAGCTGGACGAGTGGAAACTGGGAAACTGAGGTCAAGAAGGGGAGAATGTTGACATGTCTCGGGGTTGGCAATCAGTGTTACAAAACAATATGTGTATTAATTGTTTAAGGAGAAACTAATTTGCTCTGGAAAAAAAAAAAAGGTAACAACAACAACAAAAAAGTTGGTGGTTGAAACCCACCCAGCGATTTTGAGGGAGGAAGAGCTGGTGATCTGCTTCCATAGAGCTTATAGCCAAGAAAACCCTATGGGGCAGTTCTGCTCTGTCACATGGGGTCCCTATGAGTTGGCATCAATTTGATGGCACCCAACAACAACAGCACAGTTTACAAATAAAAAGAAACTGTCTTCTGAGACTAAAAATCTAATCCCCACATAAAACTACCTACTAACAGGAACTTAAAAGGGTAGGCAATATCATTTTCCAGATGTCATTGACAGCTTTCCATCAACCAGAAGCTATAGTTGGAGAAGAGATACCTATGACATCTTTATTGTATTAAGAGGCTGGTTGAGAAGATGATTGTTTAAGATAATAAATAGGGACTAGAAGATGTCTTAATTTTTTTTTCTGGAGAGTGGATTTGAGTAGTCTAAAATCAAAACAAGAATGGTAGGTGAGTGAAATAAATGGTTTGGTACTGCAGTGTTTCAGGATACCAAATCCAGATGAATCCCATTAACGCAGATGGGGAAACCCTGGTGGGATAGTGGTTAAATGCTATGGCTGCTAACCAAAAGGTTGGCAGTTCAGATCCACCAGGCGCTCCTTGGAAACTCTATGGGGCAGTTCTACTTTGTCCTATAGGGTCGCTATGAGTTGGAATCGACTTGACGGCAGTGGGTTTGGTTTTTTTGGTTTTGGGGTGTCGCTGGAGGGCAGGAGTACAGTTTGGAAGAGGAGCCACTAGAGGGCGGCAGAGCACAGGGGACCCGACGGGTCAGGGACTCAGCCGCGGTCCGATTGGAGGAGTAAACCCAAATTAAAAAGCCTGGAGAACTGTGACTACCAAGCCGCCACCCCTGAGCACATAACCTTGTCAAGAACGAGAAGACGCAGGTCGCCGGAAGGGAGGTTATAGACCAGTGCTGTTCGATAGAAATATAATGTGAGCTACTTAGGTAATTTTACGTTTTCTAGTAGCCCCATTAAAAGAGAAAAAATGAGGTAACTTTAATTTTACCCAATGAAGCCAAAATGTTATCATTGTAACGTATCGTTAATATAGAAAAATCGTGGGGATAGCTTACATTCTTTCGTTTTGTCTTGGAAATCAAATGTGTGTTTTAAACTTACCAACCGAAACCAAACTCACTAGCAGTCAAGTCGATTCCGACTCGTAGTGACCCTATAGGACTGAGTAGAACTGCCTCCCAGGATTTCCGAGGCTATAAATCTTTACGGAAGCAGATCGCCAGGTCTCTCTTCTGAGGAGCTGCTGGGTGGGTTGGAATGGTTGAACTTTCGGGTAGCAGCTGAGCACTTAACCGTTGCACAACCAGGATTCCTTTAAAGGGCTGAAACTTCATTTTGGTCACTTCTGCACGACAAACGGTTTACGAGAATTTCAGCAGCAACACCCCAGGGGACTGTCAAGCCCAGAACGTCTCCAGGAGCATGTCCTGACTCTGCCTACAGCCTTGATCCGCAGCCCTCGCCCTGTCCGGCGAAATATTTCACCAGGGTGCAGCCCTTTCTTTCCTCACCTCTCATTCCTCCCCCTTGCTATATTTCACCAGGGAGCAGCCCTTTCTATCCTCACCTCTCATTTCTCTCCCTTGCTGAACCAGAGCTACCCCAAATTAGGAAACTTCAGAGCTGTTCTGTATTCAGGAGGTTGGAGAGTTTAGATAGCTTAACTTCAAAAGGCACAATGATTGGGAAGAAAACAAAAATAACTTGATTCTTAATCCAGTTTCCCACAGAAAGAGCCACCTCTGGCGGGGGCGGGGGGGCGCGGTAAGAGCAGTTTCCGAATTCAGGAAGCCTAGTGTGAATCCCAGCGGTGTGGTCTTATGCGAATGGCTTAAACCTCTCCATATGCCTCAGTTTCTACATCTGTAAAATGTAGATAATAATGTAAAATGGGAATAATAATAGTGTGTATCTGATAGGGTTGTTACGAGGATTAAAAGAGGTTCTTACGACAGTGCTTGCCACATACTGAGAGCTAAGTATTAACCGAAAAAAAAAAAAAAAAACACCACATTGCATCCTTGCATTTCAATACTTCTAAACAATTATTTGCAAAATATATAAACTACGGAGAACTGTCTCGGCTGCTGAACTGCCAGTGAGGTGGGCCAGGTGTTACTCTGACCAAAGCCTTGTTGTGGTGCCCGGCTGGGCTGTTATGACATCACCACCTGTCACCTTCAGCCACGTGCAGCCACCACTACCACTCTTTGCCAATTAAGAAAAAAATTTTTTTTGACAACATAAATAAAATTATTATGAAATTTAAAAGCCTAGGAGGTGGTCGAGATAAATTCAAATCCAGACAACCTAGCTCCAGAGTTTGAACTCCACCACTGTGCCACCTCTCCAAACTCCTTGGTGCGACATGCATGGGGTCCTTCACCACCTACCTACCTGAAGCCTACCTGTCCAGCCTCAGCCCCAGACCAACTTCTGCTCTATGTACACCTGGTCTCCTTTCCTGCACTTGATTTTCAGGCCTCTACGGGTGGTTAGGAAACCCTGGTGGTGTAGTGGTTAAGTGCTACGGCTGCTAACCAAAGGGTCGGTAGTTCGAATCTACCAGGCGCTCCTTGGAAACTCTATGGGGCAGTTCTACTCTGTCCTATCGGGTCCCTATGAGTTGGAATCGACTTGACGGCAGTGGGTTTGGTTTTGGTTTGGATGGAGCCCTGGTGGCATAGTGGTTAAGAGCTCAGGCTGCTAACCAAAAGGTCAGCACTCTGAATCCACCAGGCACTTCTTGGAAACTCTGTGGGGCAGTGCTACTTTGTCCTATAGGGTTGCTATGAGTTGGAATCCACTCAATGGCAACGGATTGGTGGTGCAGTGGTTCAGAGCTCGGCTGCTAACCTAAAGGTCAGCAGTTTGAACCCCCAAGCTGCTCCTCAGGAAAAAGATGTGGTAGCCTGCTTCCGTAAAGATTTAAAGGCTTGGAAACTCTGTGGGGGAGTTATACTCTGTCCTGTAGGGCCGCTATGAGTCAGAATAGACTGCATGGCAACAGTTTTTGTTTTTTTTTATGTCCTTGTTAAGAAGCCCTGGTGCCACAGTGGTTAAACACTGGGCTGCTAACCGAAAGGTTTGTAGTTTGAACCCACCCAGCAGCTCTTCAGGATAAAGACCTGGCAATCTGCTCCCATAAAGATTATAGCCTAGAAAACCCTAGGGGGCAGTTCTACTCTGTCACACGGGGTTGCTATGAATTGGAATCAACTGGATGGCACCCAACATGTCTTTGTTGATGTTGAGCCCTCTCCTCTGAGCATTCTTTTCTGCTTTTCACCAGCAAAATCTATTTCTTCAACCCTTAAAACCAAGAAAAAAAAAACAAGGCCATTGCCTTCGAGTCAATTCCGACTCATAGTGACCCTATAGTAGAGCTGCCCCATAGGGTTTCCAAAGAGCTCCTGGTGGATTCGGAGTACCAACATTTTGGTTGCAGCTGTAGCTCTTAACCACTACACCACCAGGGTTTTAAAACCAAAAAAAAAAAAAACTCACTGCTGTCGAGTTGATTCCGACTCATAGCGACCCTATAGGACAGAGTAGAAATGCCCCATAGAGTTTCCAAGGAGCGCCTGGTGGATTTGAACTGCCGACCTCTTGGTTAGCAGCCATAGCACTACGCCACCAGGGTTTTAGGCCTCACCTTAAACAACTCTGAGTTCTGTGAAATGCTTCCAGCTGCCCCACCCCACCGCGCCTCATTCCACCCACCATGTGCTTCTGGGCCCCTGTCTCCACAGTCCTTGGTTCTTGCTCCATTGTGGCACCTGTCACGTGACATTGCCATGTGTTAGGTTAGAATCTAGTTCCTCATTCCAGGTGTCAGCTTCCTGCATGGTGGCAAGGACCAGGCCCAGGCTGGCGTGCCATGCAGACCGAGGTTTTGTTTCTGGCTCTGCCACTTATTTTTTTTGGTGCCTTGAACAAAAAGCTTAATTCACTGTGTCTCATAGGTTTTTTTTTTCATAGGTATCATGACTATTTTTGGCAATATGTGGAAAGTTTCTGACACATAGTAGGTGTTTCATAAATGATGCTTTTGTCAAAGACTGCTGTATTTTCCTCCAATTAATAATAATAATAAAAGATAGTTTCTTTATGACCTTAAATGACACAGTCAGTAAATTGATGTAGAAGACAATTTGGTAATAACTTTAAACACTTTAAATACAGTTGCCCTTTGACCCAGGGATTCTGCTTCTAGGAGATTATCCTATAAATATGCCAGATCTAATAATTATATCTGGACAGGAATAGTTATTGTGGCAAAAAATTTGGAAACCACCAAAATTCCAACATTGGGGAACAATTTAAGCAAATTGTAATGTGTCCATCTGATGAAATCATTAAAAAGAATGAGATGGCTCTGTATGTAGTGATATGAAACATTTTCCAAGATATGGCATTAAGTTAAAAAAAAAAATAGCAAAGTGCAGAATAATGTAGAAAATGTTATGACTTGTGTAAAAGCTAAAACAAAAGGTTATATATGTAAACGCATGGGTATGCTTTGACTCTCTCTGGAAGAAAATGCCAGAAGCTGGTTTTGGATGTGGTCTCTGGGTAGGGGGCTGTAGGCCTGGGGATTGGAGGTAGGAAGAAGACTTACTTTCACTGACTACCATTTTTGAATATTTTATGCTGTACATAGGAGCCCTGTGGTACAGTGGTTAAGCATTTGGCTGCTAACGAATGGTTGGTTGTTTGAACCCACCAGCTGCTCTGCAGGAGAAGGATGTGGTAGTCTATAAAGCCGGTAAGATTACAGCCGTGGAAGCCCTATGGCGCAGTTCTACTCTGATCTATAGGGTCAACATGAGTCGGAATTGACTCAGTGGCAACAGGTTTGTTTTTTTGTTTTGTTTTGTTTTATGATGTACATGTACAAGTTATTGTTTTTAGTTGCTGTTGAGTCAATTCCAGCTCACCACCACCCCATGTGTGCAGAGTAGAAGTGTGCTCCACAGGGTTTTCAAGGTTGTGAACTTTCAGAAGCAGATCGCCAGGTCTATCTTCCGAGGTGCTTCTGGGTGGGTTTGAACTGCCAACCTTTCAGCTAGTAGTTGAGCACTTAGTCACTTGTGCCACTCCGGAACTTCTGATGTACATGTATTAATTTAGTTAATTAACTTGAAAATAAAAATGACTACCTGAAAGGATTTACCATCTTACTTAAAATAAGGGAGATGCGAATTAAAACAATGAGATTCCACTTTTCAGCCATCAGATTGGCCAGCATTTTAAAGTCTGTTGTCAAGTGTTGGCTCACTCTGGTCCTGTCATACCTTGCTGGTGGCAGTGTAAAATGGTACAGCTAATTTAAAGACAATTTGGCAGTATCTAGGAAAATGTACTGGTCCTATAATTGAGCAATCCCATCTTTCAATGTCAGCTCAAAGGCGAAGTTAGAGCTATGCCCATGACCATAGTTCAACAGCAGCCTTGCAGCAGCAGTCATCTCTGGGTGGAGATGGGAGGTGGAGACCAAAGGAGACTGGCCTTTGTGTTCTCTTTACATTTTTTGTATTTAATACAAGGAGAAAGTATTTGTGTATTACTTACATAATTAAAAGATAGTTTAAAAATTTTTAAATATTCTACAAACATACCCATTGCCTTGGAATCAATTCCCACTCATAGCGATCCTATAGTACAGAGTAGAACTGCCCCATAGGGTTTCCCAGGCTGTAATCTTCATGGAAGCAGGCTGGTGGAGTGGCCTAGTGGGTTTGAATGCTGACCTTTTGATTAGCAGCTTTTGATTAGCTTAGCCACTGTGCAACCAGGACTCTTTTTTACAAATGTAACCCTCAGGAAATGTGGGAGAAAAATAGGAGAGAAAAAACACATCCATAATCCTATTACCCAAGGTAACCACCTTGGCATTTTAGGAATTTTTTCTCCATTGTACTCTTTATGCATAATTTACCTGTAGGCAGTGTTCAGGAGATACACAAAATTTTGTATTCTGTGTTTTTCCTGTTAACTTCATAACTTGGCATTTCTTAATATCTGTGACAGGTCAACAAGGCCGTGAGTTTCCCTGCACCTCTCTGAATGGCCTGGGGGAAGGAAGGCAGGTGGGTGAGGGGATGAGAGGTAGAGGTGGGGTGGGTAGTTCCATGTGCTCTGAGTACCCAGAGGGCAGAGCTTCTCAGCCTGGGCACCACTGACATTTTGGGCTGGGTAATTCTTTATTGTGGCCACTCTCCTGTGTGTAGGATGTTTAGCAGCATCATTGGCCTCTACCCACTAAATTCCCCAAGGTGTGACAACCAAAAATGTCTCCAGGAACAAAACAAAACAAAAGGAGCGCACCAGCCCTGGGGCAGGGACTGGAAGGCAGGAGGGAACAGGAAAGCTGGTAACAGGGGACCCAGGGTTGAGAAGGGGGAGTGTTGACATGTTGTGGGGTTGTTAACCAATGTCGTAGAACAATGTGTGTACTAACTGCTGAGAAACTAGTTCTGTAAACCTTCATCTAAAATATGATTAAAATAAAAAAGGTTTAAAAAAACGAAAACAAAAATGTCCCCAGGCATTGCTGTGCCACCTGAGGGTAGGGTTGTGAAAGGTGATCAATAAAGGTAAGGACACTCAGTTAAATTTGAATTAGAATTCCACATAAACAAATAATTTTTAAATCTAAGTGTGTTCTGAAGGACATACTGGGTAGGGGACACACTTATACTAAAAAATTACCAAGACCACCAGTTGTCATAGAGTCAATTCTGAGTCATGGCAACCCCAGGTGTTGCAGAGTAGAACTGCACTCCATTGGGTTTTCAAAGCTGTCACCTTTTGGAAGCAGATTGGCAGACATTTCTTCTGAGGTGCCTTTAGGTAGATTCAAACTGCTGACCTTTTGCACCATCCTGGTACTTCAACTAAATAATTACGTGTTTATCTGAAATTCAAATTTAACTGGGTGGCTGATATTTGATCTGGTAACCCTATGGGGGCAGAGAAAGAGGGATGGAGTGATCGCCTGTGTGGAGAACCACTGCCACAAAGGAGGAGACAGGGAAGATCCTTGCTCTTGTGCAGTTTACCGTGTAGTCATGGAAACAAACACTACTGAAGACTGTGGAGAGAGGTCTCACCAAATGTCCTTAGGTGCCCAGCAAGGCTGGATCCTTCATCTCCTGGTTCTGCCTCTTCCTCCTCCTCCTACCCAAACTGCTCTCCCAAGGGTTGCCATGACCTTGTTCATACTCTGCCCCCAACAGGTGGAAGTCACCTTAAACCAGAGAAATGCATCTCATCCCTACACCATGGAGTCTCCAGTTGTCGTTAATTGCCATTGAATCAGCTCTGACTCATGGTGATCCCATGCAGGCAGGACAAAGTGTGGGCCAGTCCTGAGCCATCCTCACCATCATTGGTATGCTCGAGTCCATTGCTGTGGTCACTGTGTATTTTGAGTGCCTTCCAACTTAGGGGGCTCATCTTTCAGCACTATATCAGACAATATTCTGTTGTGATCCATAGGGTTTTCACTGGCTAATCTTCAGAAGTAGATCTCCAAGTCTTTTTTCTAGTCTAGAAACTTAGTCTGGGAGCTCCACTGAAACTTGTCCACCCTGGGTGACCCTGCTGGTATTTGAAATGCCGGTGTCATAGATTACAGCATCATAGCAACAGGCAAGCCATCACGGTATGACAAACCAACAGGTAGGTGATGGGAGCCTTCAGTAGACGGGTGTAAAGGGCTGGGCCTCCTGGGTCCACCGCCTGTGAGAAGCACACCTCCCATCCTGCCAGAGCTGGAGGATAGGTTCTAAACCTCTCCCACACAGGGTTTGGGGAGACAGGGTCTTGGGGGGGTAGGCCCACTGGGCCCGGCAGGGGTCACTGGGAGAGGGGAACAGGTTCAGAAGCTGGAGGTAGTGGATCAGACCTTCTGGTCATTTGGTCAAGTTTATTATCAAGTGCTCATTGTGTGTCAGGTATTGTGCTAGGTGCTGGGAGGCAACAGTGGGCACATGGAGCTGATCTCAGCTCGGGATGGCAAGTATGGAAAGTGTGGGCACGGAGTGTGGTCAGTGCTGTCTGTGAGGCAGAGGCGCCTGGGACCGGGGGAGTCCAGAGGAGGAACTTGACTGGTCTGGGGGCAGAAGGGTGATCAGCAGGGGTGGGGGGGTCCAGCTTTGTCTGGACACATGTGGAGTCTGAGGTGCCTGACACATCCAGGACAGATGTCCAGAAGGCAGAGGAACTGTGGGTCTGGACTCGGAGGAGAAATGTGGGCAGCAATGCTTGAGAGGGTGGGGTGGCAAGAGCTGGCAATTGTGAGAGAAGATGGAGAGGACAGAGCCTGGGGGCCTTGATGTTTAGGGGCAGCAATGGAGAATTGGAGGAAACGATCAGAGAGGTAGGCGGGGGTGGATGTCAGGAAGGCCAGTGGAGAGGAGAGTTCCCAGGAGAGGCGAGGTCAGCAGCAAGCAGCACTGCTGAGAGGGCAGGTGACTGAAGATGGCGATGGTTTCCCTGCTGGGCAGTAAAGACACTTGAAGATGAACTTTGACAGGCAGGGAAGATCCAGGGAAGGACCAGGTGTCATTCAGAGAAGTCTTTGAACTGGGGATGCCAGCGTGAGGAGGGGACCCTCCTGAGGTCGTGAGCGTCCCGTAGCTGCAATCCCTGAGACTCAGGGCACCTTGGGTGGCAATGGCGGTACATCCCACTCCCCCGGCTCACTCTGCTTCAGCCCGGCCGGACTCCTTTCTGTTCCTTGGATGTGCCAGGTGGGCTTCTGCCTCAGGGCCTTTGCTCTTGCTGTTCCCTCTGCCTGGAACCCTTCCCTCATATGTCCTCACCTCCTTCAGGTTTTTACTCCAATGTTATTTTCTCAGCTAGGCCATCCCTATCAATTTAAAATAGTGACCTGCACCCAGCATTATCTAATCTCCTCTCCTATTTTATTTTTCTCCACACCTTTATCACCACCTAATAAAACCGATATTAAGTATTTTTATTTTCGTTTGGATCTGGATGGATAACATATTCGCATGGTTCAAAACTCAGAACAATTCTGACAAGACATAAAATAAGAGGTCTCATTCCCCCTCATGCCCTTCTCTCCCCATTCTCCCTTCCTCCTTAAAAATTACTACTTCTTTTGTTAGTTTTTTATGTCCTTCTGGTATTTCTTTAGGCAGAAACAAACAATGTGACTGTATCTTGGTATTTCTCCCCTTTCTTGCACCAGTGCTGGCATACTATATGCACTATTCTGCCTCCTGTTTTTTCCCTTAATAATATGTCCTGGAGATGTTTTCATACCAGTGGAGTGCCTCCTCATTCCTCCATATGGCTGCGTGGTGCTCCGCTGTGTGGTGTGTCAGAGTTAAGTTACTCTCTGTTGATAGACCCTCAGATTGTGTCCAGTCATTTGCTACTACAAACAGGACTGCAATGAGTAACCTTGAACTGACATCGTCTCTTACTGTGCAGATGAAGATCTAGGCTAAATTCCTAGAAGTAGCATTTTTTTTTTTTTTTCCTGTTCCCCTAACTAGAATATAAGCTCCATTAGGGCGGGAATTTTTTTTTTTACTTTTATACATAAGGTTTACTTTTATGTTGACTTTTACTTTTATCCAGTGCTTCAAGCAAGTCCTGGCATAGTAGGTGCTCAGTAAATACATGCTGAGTGAATGAATGAACTCATTCCTGAAGCCTGAAGATATGCCCTTAACAACCATTCCAAATTCTGCCTCCCTCCCAACCATGGGGCTTTGGATGCTCAGAGATCTACCCTGTGCCCCACTGAATGCCTCTCCTGAGAACATAATGGATTCCCTGGCCCGCCCCATCGCCCCCTGGAAACTGCCAGCTGTTTCCCCAGCAGATCCAGGGATGCAGTCTGGACTCGGAGGAGAAATGTGGGCAGCAACCCTTGAAACGGTGGGGTGGCAAGAGTTGGCAAGTGTGAGAGAAGACAGGGAGGACAGAGACCGGGGGCCTTGATGTTTAGGGGCAGTAAACAGAGACTTGGAAGACATGATCAGAGAGGTGGGCAGAGGTGGATGTCAGGAAGGCCAGTGGTTGTCCCTCCTTCCGCTGCCCTCCCTTTACCCAGGGAGACATTATAAGAACTGCTAGGAAGCACCATGCACCCTTCCTTCTCGAAATTCCCAATCCTTCTCCAGGTTCCTCTTTTCCAGTAATTTCCCAAATCACCAGATTCTTCAAAAATTATCGGGTGGCTAATCTCAAGCACAAAATTCTTTCATATGATGAGTGCTTATTTTGTACCAGGCCCTGTGCTGGCAAGAGGGAGAGAGACATAATGAAAATCACTGCTACCATCAGGGGCCTCCTCATCACAGGGAGCAAGCACCCAGGAGCAGTCTCCTTGAGGCAGGGACCCTATCTTCTCATCTCTGAGTTCCTGGTTCTAGCACATTGTTTGGCATATTTAAGATATCTACCCCCACCCCCACCCCCAGCTGACCAGCCGGCAACACACATGCAAAAGAGCCTCCCAGGTATCTAGCACAATAGTGAAGAGGTTGACTTGAATCATTCTCTGATTGCTCCCTCTCCTGTTAAAAGGACTTGTTTTTTTTTTTTTTGGTCAGGTGGTTGGTTGACTTTTGGTTTCATGTTTCTGGGTGTATCTATTGATTTTTGCCTGAGGCAGCTGATTAATGGCAGGGAAAGTGGCCATCCTGATTCCAGGTGTTTCCCTCTGAGTCCCTCTGTGAACACCCACGCCAGCTTCAGGGCTTTTCTTTTGGCTGTCATATTGCAGGAAAGTGGGGAGGAAGGACCACCAAGTTGCCATCAGTCAATTCCAACTCCCAGCGACCCCACACGTGCAGAGTAGAACTGCATGCCATTGGATTTCCATGGCTGTGATCTTTTGGGAGAAGGTCATCAGGCCCTTCTTCCAAGGTGCCTCTGGGTGGTGGGTTCAAACTGTCAACCTTTCAGTTAGTAGCCACGTGCTTAGCCATTTGCACCACCCAGGGACGGCTTAGTCGGGTGGGGAGGAAGGAGAAAGGGGTTAAATATGGAGCCAGATTGACCTGGGTTCAAATCCTCATTCCAAACCTGAGGTGTCTATGATATCCTGGGCAGCTAAGACTAAAGCTGCCTTCATCTCATTCCAGCCCCACATGCCTTTCTGCCCCCTCTTATAGCCAACCACGTTGATAAAGACAGGGGAAGGGATAAAGTCCAGAACCTACGACTCAGGGTTGGGCAGAAGGCAGAGAGCTATTTATGAGCATTCCGTGTTGGGAGTCTCCTGTACCCAAGGCCAGGTCATCTCCTTCATCTTCATGGTTCAGTTGGGTCTTTATAACAAATCCTGGGATCCAGGGCTGCAGATTATTTCTGAAGCTCTTTTGTGGCTGCTGCTCCAGACACATTTTCAATCCTAACCTAAACTTCCTGGATTTTCTGAGAGGTACAGTGTTCTGTATGTTTCTATAAAGATCTCACGTCCCGTAACGTATAAGCTACTATTATGCTTTCAAAATATGCATGTATAAGTATTCATAATGTGAATTTAGGAATAAAAATATGTCTACGTTTGTGAGGCTGTCTAGCGTTAACTATAAGTCGTTAGAAACTTGTAAGTCGAAGAAAGTTATTTAGAAATTTTCTGAATTTAGACATAGAAGTATGTGAAGAATGTGATAACCTTTAAGTTAAGTTGACTTTGACCTGACATGCTGTGACAAAAGAAGACAGAACATGGTTAATTTCTGTTAACTAGCCTTGAGACATAAATCTAAACAACCTCCCTAATCTCTAACCTTGAAGAAAAGAAGTGTCATTTAGCTAATCTCTAACTCTTTTTTTTTTTTTTCCTAACCTGGAGAAAAAACGTAACATACTAGTCTTTGATGTCACACTGGCCCTTCCTGTGGAGCCTAGGTGACGAATTCACATACAAACCCTAAATTTCTGTTCACCCACTAAGAGAAGGCAGAGGCAAACACGAGAGCCTGCTGAGACTCTGCCCGCTGCCACCACCAACCTCACCAACCACAAGGGTGGTAAAACCTTCCTCCCAGGACTTCCTGTTAAAGCTAAAAGCCTGAAGTTTAAAGATTGGATTCTAACCATTAAGCTTGTAATTGTCATTGTTAATCCTGATTCTCTGGTTCTAAATGAACGTTGTGAGGTCTTACATGCATGCCTTGCCATGACTACCTTGCAACAGACTAAAGGCGTTTATGCATGTCAAACCTGAGTATCTCTCTATTAATTTCCAAGATAAAACCCTACACAACATCCAGATATAAAATTAGAGCATTCTTTGTATATCTCTAATCCCATCTGGCACTCAAGTACCCGTAGCATGTGTAACCAGGGAAGCTCGTCATAAACTTGGGTAAACAGAAAAGTACAGAAGATTTCTAGCCACTAGATACCTGCCTGAGTGTTTCTGCTGAACTGGAGCATCCCAGATTTCTATACTGACTGCACCACCATGAAAAGGTCTTTCGAGACCAAAGGAAACTGGAAACTTGTTTGACTCTAAAGATACTGAACTTGAAGACTATCTAATAGTTATTTCAGGAGACAATGGTGATTAAGACAAGGAATTGGCCTTTGGGCAGAGACAAAACAATCGCTGAAGATGGATTGTAACTGGATCTGTAGAGAAGGAAATGCAATCCCAAATCCCTAAACTGGTACTGTCCAAAGTAGAGCGTTCCACTGTGGATTTAAGAGACTTATCAACCAAATGCAATATGTAGACTTTGTTTGAATCCTGATTCAAACAAACTAACTGAAAAAATAAATAAATAAAAAAGAGACACTCAGGGAAATTTGAAAACTGACTGGATATTTGAAACTGACCAGATATTATTAGTTGTTGAAGCTGAATGATGGGTATGTGAGGTTCATTTGCTATTCTTTCTATTCTGTACATGTTCGAATTTTTCGATAACAAAAATAAAATAAAATAAAGCCAAGCAAGAAAAAAGGACTTTAAGTGTTAAGATCAGATGTTTCTCTTTCTGATTAGTCCAAAGGACTAAAGGATCACATCTACCACAGCCTCTACCAGACTGAGTCCAGTACAACTAGATGGTGCCCAGCTACCACCACTGACTGCTCTGACAAGGATCACAATGGAGGGTCCCAGACAGAGCTGGAGAAAAATGTAAAGCAAAGTTCTAATTCAAAAAGAAAGACCAGACTTGCTGGCCTGACAGAGACTGGAGAAACCCTAAGGGTATGGCCCCCAGACACACTTTCAGCTTAGTAATGAAGTCTCTCTTGAGGTTTGCCCTTCGGCCAAAGATTAGACTGGCCCATAAAACAAAATGAGGCTAAAGCGGCACACCAGCCCTGGGGCAAAGACCAGAAGGCAGGAGGGGGCAGGAAAGCTGGTAATAGGGAACCCAAGGTTGAGAAGGGAGAGTGTTGACACGTCATGGCGTTGTTTACCAATGTCATAAAACAATATGCGTACTAACAGTTTAATGAGAAACCAGTTTGTTCTGTAAATCTTCATCTAAAGTAGAATAAAAAACAATTCTCTTTCCTTTTCAAATTGCATGAAATATCGATTGATGACATTTCAAGCAATATTATCAATTGCTTGAAATCACCCCAAGGTTTAGTTTACTTTATATTTGAATCACAATTTTCTGGTACAGTTTTATATTTTTTCTGGAGTTTCTTGGCCTCTTTCTGAGAGAAGAAACGCATGCCTTCTTCACCGCATGACTAAGTTCTAGCTTCTTCTTCTTTTTTTTTTTTTAATAATATTTTATTGTGTTTTCAGTGAGAGTTGACACAGCTAATTCGGTTCCCATTTAACAATTTCTACACTAATTATTTAGTGACATTGATTACAGTTTCCACAATGTGTCAGCATTCTTATTAATTCCATTCTGGTTGTCACGAGTTCTTTTTTTTTCTTTTTTATTCCTTCTGAATTTTATTTATTTATTTTGTTGTAGCTGTTGAGAATATAGACAGCAAAACATACACCAATTCAACAGTTTCTACACATACAATTCAGTGACATTGATTACTTTCTTTAAGTTGTGCAACCATTCTCACCCTCTTTTTCTGAGTTGTTCCTCCCTCATTAGTATAAATTCACTGCCCCTAAGTTCCTAGCTAATCTTACGAGTTGTTCTTGTCAGTTCTATGCCCATATACATAGTTCTTAAAAGAGCATAATGCTCAAGGCAGGCCTTTTTTACTAGTTAGGCTAAACTATTGTTTGGTTTTAAGATGACTTCAGGGGATATTTTTGGTTTAAGATTTAAAGATTATCTCAGGGCAATAGTTTTGGAGTTCATCCAGCCTCCATGGCTCCAGAAAGTCTGGAGTCCAGGGGAGTTTGAAATTCTCTTCCGCATTTTTCCCCTTTTGTTCAGGATTCTTCAATGGAATCTTTGCTCGAAATGTTCAGTAATGGTAGCTGGGCACTATCCAGTTCTTCTGGTCTCATGGCAAAGAAGGCAGTTGTTGATGGAGTCACTTAGCCACACTTTTCTTAACCTCCTTGTCTTCCTGACTCTCTTCTTGTGTTGCTCCTGGTGAATAGAGACCAATTGTTGTGCCTTGGATGGCCGTTTGCAAACTTTTAAGTCCCCAGGCAGTACTCAGTGAACTAGGAGGTAGAAGTACTAAACACATTATTAGGCCAATTAACTGGGATGTCCCATGAAACCATGACCCTAAACATCCAAACCAAGGAAACAAATCCCATGAGGTGTTTGGTTGTACATAAGCAGCCTCAGCATCTACTTTTTTTTTTTTTTGTCATTTTTGTAGATATACCTATCACAGAAATTTTGCCAATTCAACTTTTTACATGTGTACAACTTATTGACAGCAATTACAATAATCAGCTGTGTAACCCTACCCTTAATCAATGGAATTTTTCCATCACCATTAACGCCCATTTTTTTCCCCTCCCTCAAGTCCTAGCTTCTTAATTGTACTATGTATTGACTGGAATCCACTTTCTTCTTGGAGATGTTTTTAAGACAATGTTATGGAGCCTTTTGTTTTCCTGTTCTAATTTAAATCAAATACTTCTAGGCAAACAGTTATCACCCTGGAATTTCTTTTCAATGAATGTCTGGCGTGGTGCTATTGGTTCTTAGGTCCCAAGTGTCTTAAGTCGGGTTCTCTAGAAGCAGAGCCTGAGACAGGGATTTCTGTGAAGGTAATTACTTGAGGGAATGGTCTCAGGTGAAGGGAAGGGAGGGAAACAGGATAAGGCAAGGGGAAAAAGCTAAGCAAGGAAGTATTCTTAGCTGAGTCAGGATAAGGCAGGGGGAAAGTGCTAGACAGGGAAGTATTCAACCTGGCCCCATGGGAAGCTCTGGAGTTTGTCCTGCCTTGGGACAAGGGGGCATTTTGTGCAGCCAACACTCACAGCAGCTGGGCAATAGGTGCACCAGGCTGGTGACAGGACTTGAGCATGCCACCAGCAACAGCTACTACTTCAGTGGTTCTCAAACTTGAACTTGCACCAGAATCACCTGGATGGCTTGTTAAAACAGATTGCTGAGCCCTACCCCCAGAGTTTTTTATTCAATAGGCCAGGAGTGAGGCCTGAGAATTTACATTTCTAACATGGTCTCATATCCTGCTCTGTAGCCAAAGCAAGAACAATTTGAGCAATAAAAATAAATAACGTAGTGTTGGAGTATAAGCCAAAATATAAAATAAGTATACATGACTCCATACTGATGTAAATAAGTGGTTGAATAAATAAATAAACAATGGGAGAGAACCACTGGAACTGAAGCACTACATTTTTTATCTTCCTTTTTGTTTCTCTACAGTACAATGTCAAGTAATTTTTTCCAGTAAGAGTACATGAGAGGTAGACTTTATTCACTTTCACAAGTCTTTATTTTGGCCTTACACTTATTTGATAAGTTCAGCTCTTCAAAATATTTCCTCTCAGAAATTTGCAGGTTATTACTCCATAGTTTCTAGCTTCAGAAAAATTCAATGCTAATTTGATCTTTATCTCCTGGTGGATAACCTGTTTGTTTATTATTTTACCGTGTTTTTAGAGAAGGTTTACACAGCAGTTTATGTTCCCATTCAACAATTCCTACACAAATTTTTCAGTAACATTGGTTATATTTTTCACAATGCGTGAGCATTCACATTATTTCCATTCTGGCTGTTCTGTTTCCATTAATCTAGCTTCCCTGCCCCCTTACATTCTTATCTTTGTTTTAAAGTAATTGTTGACCATTTGTATTTGTTTATTGTTCTTAATTTCCAGAAGCTGTTAGGCATTCTGAAATCTATGCTTTTTTTTTTTTTTTCCTTTTATTGTGCTCAACATTCAATGGACACTTTTAATCTAAAGACATTTTTGTCTGCTCTGGGAAATTTTCTTCTGTTATTTCTCTGATTATTTCCTATATTTTCCTTCTGAAATTCTCATTAGACAGATATCAGGTCTCTTGAATTGATCCTTTATGACTCAATTTTTTTTTCTCATACTTTTTAATCTCATTGCCGCTATATTCTTGGAGAATTCTATGATTTTTTGTTTCTAGATTTCTTTTTTTAAATGAACTTTTTATTTTGGAATAATTTTAGATTTATAGAAAAGTTGGAAATATAGTGCAGAGGGTCCCCATATACGCTTCACCCAGTTTCTCTAATGTTAACATCTTACAAAACCATGGTACATCAAAATTAAGAAATTACATGGGGCTGCCATGTGCAAGCAAATTCTAAAACTGAGGCACTTAGCATAATAAAATGGCTGACATGGGGTCTGAATCAAAACTCCATTTTGTTACAAACTCCTGTTTCTGCATTCCTGAGAATGTAACCTTGGCTTCTTTCATTCATACTCTTATGATCTTCGGCCTCTGGCTGGGTGAGAGCAGGAGACCCTGGCCCCCTAACAATCATTTTGTTTGACCAGCCTGGCTCTTATCTCAAGTCACGCTTAAGTAAATAAGGGTGAGGATCAGGAATGTGATTGTGGGAGAATGAGTTTGCTCAAGATGTTCCAGGAAGAAGGTGGTTGAGAATAGAGTTGCTGATGATATCTCTACCTGTGACCATGTGACCATCATGCATTCCATTTCCCCATCTTTACTTAAAAGCACACCTCTCCCTCCATACTTTGGAGCACTTGGTAGATTCCTCTCTGCCCTGTGTTTCCCGAATTCACAAATTGTATTATCCTCAGTAAATCTCTTTGCTTTTACTTTAATAGAATGAGCTTTCTTACTCTTTGACATTTCTTGGTGTCTGAACCGGGATTTTGAAGATATGTTGCCTTTGGCAGCCCCCAGGACATCAAGGACTTGGGTTTCTGGCTCCAGCAGAGCCACTTGGGCTTGCAGAGTTCCTGGATTCTGAGGAGTTGTCCCGGGTAAATAGTCTCTTGAATCTGAGCTCTGCTTCTTGCAGTGATGCACTTCAAGATTTATTGTTGGACTCCTTTAAGTTCATTTTCAGTTTACATTCTAAACATTTTGAAGAGTCTGTTGTCAGATTAAGTCTGATAGGGGTGTTATTGTGGTACTTCCAGGTCTGTTAAGACTCTTGTTTAACTTTGAGAAGACCAGAGGTTTCAGCCCAGTAAGCTTGAATTCACTGTTTTCTTTTGAGTACTCTTCTCAAGACTAAGTGCAACATTGGGCTTTGGTGCACATTCAGGTTTCAGTAGCATGTGTGAATTCACTGTTTTAATAGAATGGGGAATGCTAGTTCTAAGCACTCAGCAGAGCCACCCTCAGGCACCCTGGCCACTTATATGAACAAACACTTCAGTGCTCATATCTGCCTGGTTTTAGAACACTGGCATGCTTTTACTGAAGACAGTTTAGACAGTCAGTGGCCACTGTGGGACTCTTCTGAGCTGTATAAATTAGTTTTTCTGCCCAGTCAATTGGAAAAGCAAGACTCCTGGATCCGGCAGCCACAATGGGATGCCTATTTCCATTGGTATTTAGAAGTCTCCAAAAGACATCACAAAAGTAAAACTGCCTCTATGAAGGATAAAAAAAAAAAGTACTTCTAAATTGACCAAGCAACTAGAGGAAATGCAATGTCAGGTGTCTGCCCCTATTTCTGCTATTGCTTTTCCTTTTGCCCCTCCGCCATCTTACTCTGCTTTATATCCTTCTCTCATCTACTAATACTCTTTCTGAACTCCCTTTTTACCCCAAGAAACCTGATAAAAAACAGCTAGAGAAACAAGTTACTAACATGGTTACAGAAATGCCTTTTAATATAAGATACCCAGAGGAAACTAATAAACCTCCGCAGGTTTCCTTTACTCTTTGGTCTAAAGGGGAACTTGGTGCAATTGTAAAGGAATTTCCTAACCCTCATGAAGACCTTCAAAAATTCACCAAGGAATTTAGAATTCTGATGGGAACATACGAACCTGGTTCACTAGACTTCTATCAATTAAAAAATATACTAGTAGGACCAGTAGAGGCTTTGAGATGGATGGAAAAGGCTGTCTGGAAACACCAAGAAAGGTCATTAATGATAAAAGCCAAAGCCTCTGGCACAGAACTAACTCATAGATTCTATTCCCCCAGTTTTTTTTTTTTTTTTAACTAGAAAAATAGATTGAACCAAAGTCCATGGTTGTAAACAAGGAAATGATGAGTATGTTTATAATTATAGGGACTGCTTGAGCAAACTTTTTGCTGAACACTTGGGCTTAAATCTAACAGAGCCTGGAGCTGAAATAGTTTTCAACTCCCATATGAACGTCATTCTGAATTATCTGAGCTAATCAAATGTCACAGACTGGACTGGGAAATTGTTCTCAGGAATTATATTTGACTCTAGGAGGCCAAAGTTTCAATCTATTGTTAACATTTTTGATAAATGAGCCTGGATTTCGCACTACCTGGTTTTGGGTTCTGTTGAATTGATTCAGTCTTACCCAAAAATTGCTATATACATTTTAAGAAGCTGGGTTGTTTATGTTATGTGGTATTGTACAAGCCTAGACTTTGAGCTTACCTCACAGACAGACAAGTTTATGTGGTTTTCTTTCTCATTTTTCTCTGAGAGTTTCCCTCTGGTTTAGAAAGTAGTGTCTGAGTTTTTGTTTTGTATCAAATTGAAGGCCATGTCTAAAATCTCAGTTCTTTTCTCTTCCAAGAAAAACTGCTTCTTGCACCTGGGCTCTCAGCAAATACTCTGAGAAACTTTGATATAATTTAGTTCATTGAAAAATACACTTGAAAAAAAAGGATGAATTGTTTATTTTAATTGGTGTTATGAGTCCTCGAGAAGATAAATTATTCTAAATTACTTCTCTAAAGGATCTTTAAAAGCATTCAAGAAATAGGGTTATGAAGATTTAATAATTTCCTACCTCCAGATGCTATTATTGAATTAGAATTAGTTTAGTGATAGTCACTGATATAATTTAGTGGTCTGAATATTTCCAGGAACTAGTGAAAGCAAATTTCTTCTGACAAAGATTTTTATGTTCTGTAGTATGTCAATCTAAAAGCAAAACCTTTCTAAGTACCTTATGCTAGATATTATGTGGAATATCTTTTATTTAAGGAAAAGGGGTAATTCTGTCTTAATGGGGAAAAGGAGTCATAGGACAAGCTTAGAGGGAAAAAAAATGGCTAGCCAAGAACTGATGTGTTCATTTGCAATTGTTTATTTTCTTGATGACCTCTGATAAACTCCTGACAACTTTAAAACTTCATGGAAAGCCACAAAATGTACTGTCTTATAAAGGAAAAAATGCTAAAAGAAAAAGATTTTCTGTTATGAATTACATGAAACCTGTTGTCAAGTCAGAAATGATTCTTATGTTCTTTTCTGATATTACACAAGTGCATATGATACTTTTATTATTTTTTAAATTGCTAACTTGGTCACAACTTTATTTCTTTTTGAATCTAGCATCATCAAAGCCCATGGTTCTAATTAGGGAATTCACATCATTTACCCATTTTTTATTACTATTCAGGTGTTTAGAGACTTAAAAATCTTGGTATATTCTTATATAACCTGACTCTATGGTATTAGGAGCCCTGGTGGTGCAGCAATTAAGCATTCAGCTGCTAACCAAAAGGCTGGAAGTCCAAATCCACCAGCTGCTCCTTGGAAACCTTATGGGGCAGTTCTGCTCTGTCTTACAGTGTTGCTGTGAGTCAGGAGTGACTTGATGGCAACGAGTTTGGTCTGGTTTATATATTATGTCTCAAGATTGTTATGTGTTATATCTGAAGCTCTTTGAAAATAAGGTTAACTATTATGTTTTTTTTTATTATTATGTTTAGAAATATTTTTGTCTGAAGTTTCTTTTTTAATTGACCTTATTTGGCTTTGCATCACTTGTGTAATTAATTCTTATAGGTCTTTCATTTTTAATAAGTATTATCATTATAATTTAATCATGTCCATATCAACTTTTGCCGTCTGCAGATAGTTTTATTTTACTGATTCACTGAAGATGGTTGACCAAAATATTTCAACAAAAATGGACTATGTCAAACTTATGAAGAGGACTGTAATATTTCGAACATGGATACAAATGGACAAAATCGAGATTTCTAGAACTATTATGTAGACAGGGTTTTCAAACTGCTGCTGACCTAGAATTGCACGGAACTAAAATTAACTACATAGAAATGAGTAAATGAAAAGAATTACAATAAAGTTTATATGAGAATATTGCTGATGTTCAGTTGCCTTAGGCTGGTTCTCTAGAGAAGCTAAACCAGTGAAATGCGTGTGTGTGTGTATATATATAAAGAGAGAGAGAGAGATTTATAACAAGGAAATGGCTCATGCAGTTGTAGAGGCTGGAAAGTCCCAAGTCCTTGGATCAGGCTTCAAGCTAGATGCTTCTCCTGAGTCACATAGCTGTAGCAGCTGACAAACTTAAGATCAGCAAGTTAGACAGCAGGTTGCTGGCACATGGACCGCAGAGGATGACAAATCCAAGATCAGCAGGTGACACGGCAGACTGTTAACTCAAGTCCCACGAACCAGAGGTCAGATGATAATGAGCTGAGTGCAGGATCCAGAGCAGAGAAAAGCCAGCAAGCTTTGCCAAGAAGTCCATATATATTGGATGCAGGCCACACCCCAGAGGAAACTCCCTTTCAACCAATTGGCTGCTCACAGCAGAGCTCATCATGGAGGTGATAACATTACATCAGATCTCACCCTGGAGGTGATTATGTCATGCCATAACTGCCAAACTACATCATAACTGCCAAGCCACTGAGAATCATGGTCCAGCCAAGTTGACACACAACCTTAACCATCACATCAATGTTCAATTTTAAACCACTTTTTATGTTTCTTTCCCTTTTGGATGTAAGAGTCAGCTATTTCAGTAACTAATAACACTACTGACTACAAAATATCCCACTAGTCCCCCCTGCCCCGGGGGTTAAAGAAGCCTTTGATGAACAAAAGCTGGAATCCCAAAATCCAGATTAAAAAGAGGCAAACCTTGGATTCATTCATCACAGCTAAAAGAGGCTAAGACACCTCTATGGACTACTCAGCTCTCTGGAAAACTAAAGATCACTTTAAAACATTCAAGTGGCCAGAAGCAGGCAACACCTGAGGTAGACAGCTGATCCCAAGATCATGGAACAAGGCTCCATGAATCTCGCTGAATTTTGTGGACTTTTCTTCATAACAGTAGCTATTCTTATGTTATTAACAGTGCTTATGTGGCATGAAATGTTTTTAAGTTTACAAATCAATACTTTTAATATTATTGGCAAAGCCTCAGATCTCTTACCCAAAATCCCCTACGTTTTGGACAAATGCTCATTTAGCCGATATAACTAATTGTCAGAGTATATTTGGAAGCATCTCTTATGTTAACTACTGGAGCCTGGAAAAATTAGGATTAAAAATTTCCTAACAGAGAATTGGCTTATGCAAGTCAACCAAACCATTTCCTTTCCCAATAGACAAACAGGGACAGGCATGTTATGTGCCTTATTTGGATATGCGTTTTTATATGGAGGATAAACTTATTTAAGAAAAAAATCCAACATCGAACTTTATACTTGGGCCCTCCCATGTTTAGATAGTTGGAATATATGGGGTCAGTGTACCCTTGGTACCCTTGGGATTCCATTAAACATCCATTCATACAAAGACAGTTTATATAGGACTAGTGAATTAAAATTAATAACTGTACATAAGAGACAGCCTATGAATAATCCCATCTCTGATAGACCTGGATGGGGCTGATCATTTCTTTCTTTCTTTTTTTTTTTTGTTTAACTCTTTTTTAATTTTTTTTGTGTTTTAAGTGAAAGTTTATAAATCAAGTTGGACTCTCATACAAAAATTTATAAACACCTTGCTAAAAAAACTACTAATTGCTCTCCCCCAATGAGACAGCACACTCCTTCCCTCCACTCTCTCTTTTTGTGTCCATTCAGCAAGCTTCTGACCCTCTCTACCCTCTCATCTCCCCTTCAGACAGGCTGATCATTTCTTCAAGCATTTATTTGTTCCTACTTAGGGTATACTATAATTAGAAAAATCTATTCACAATCTATCTGCCACAATGGCTGAGATTGCTGATAATGTTGCTGATGGGATGGCAGCTCAGTAAAAAACTTTATAGAGTCCCTCATTAAGGTGGTCCTTGATAATAGAACAGACTTTTTATTAGCCCAACAAGGAAAGGTTTGCTCCATTGCCAATACCTCTTGCTGCTCATGGATTAATACATCTGGGGATATAAAAAAAAAAAAAATTTTTTTTTTATAGACTTCTTTTATGTGGTTACCTAATTGTATTGGTTCTTAGCTGTGTTCTAGATTACAAACTGGACTCTTAATTTTAATTGTGTTGTAATCATCATAGGTCTTAGTATATTTTCTCTGATATTAGTATAACTACACCAGTGCACAGTTTTCATGGTATATCTTTTTCTATTCTTTTATTTTCTGTCCATTTGTGTCTTTATATTTAAAGTGCATCTCTTGGAGGTAGCATACAGTTGGGTCTTTTTTTAAATTCTTTTAACTGGAATGATGTATATACATATGTGCGCATATATGTATGTATATATTATATATATATATATATATCATTGATTGAAATTATATACACACTTAATGGTGTGACAGAGACTGGAGGAACCTCTGAAACTATAGCCCCGAGATGCTCTGTTAATCTGTTAATCCACAACTGAAACCATTGCTGAAGCCCACTCTTCAGACAAAGATTAGACAGGCCTATAAAACAAAAAATAATACACAAGGAACGTGCTGCTTAGTTCTAGCAAATATATGAGACCAAACGGGCAGTTCCTGTCCAAAAGCAGGATGAGAAGACAGGAAGGGACAGGAACTGGACGAATGGACACAGGGAACCTGGGGTGGAAAGGGGGGCACATGCTGTCATATTGTGGGGATTGCAACTAATGTCACAAAACAATATATGTATAAATTTTTGAATGAGAAATTAACTTGAGCTATAAACTTTCACCTAAATCACAATTAAAAAAGAAAAATATATATATATCATTGAATAAAATTAGTTTTATGTATTATATATAAAGCTAATTTTAATCTGAGATTAAATATATCTAGCTGTATATATATATATTTAAACCCATTGCTGTAGAGTCAATTCCAACTCATAGCAACCCTATAGGGCAGTGTAGGACTGTTCCATAGGGTCTCCAAAGAGTGGCTAGTTGATTTTTTTTTTTAAATAATTTCTATTGTGCTTTAAGTGAAAGTTTACAAATTAAGTCAGTCTCTCACACAAAAACCCATGTCCTTGCTACACACTCCCAATTACTCTCCCTTTTTTTTTTTTTTAATGAGACAGCCCACTCTCTCCCTCCACTCTCTCTTTTTGTGTCCATTTCACCAGCTTCTAACCCACTCCACCCTCTCATCTCCTCTCTAGAGTGGCTAGTTGATTTGAACTGTCGACCTTTTGGTTAGCAGCCAAGCTCCTAACGACTGCACCATCAGGGGATATATATATATATATAAAACCAAAAAAAAAAAAAAAATCAAACACATTGCTGTTGAGTCAATTCTGACTCATAGCGACCCTATAGGACAAAGTAGAACTGCCCCATAGGGTTTCCAAGGAGCACCTGGTGGATTCGAACTGGTGACCTTTTGGTTAGCAGCCACAGCTCTTAACCACTACATCACCAGGATTTATATATATATATAAATATATATTTAAATATACATATAAATCCTAATATATATAAATATATATTTACATATATATTTATATACAGATAAATGCTAATATGTATATAAATATATATATTCATATACATATAAATCCTAATATATATATATATATATAAATCCTGGTGGTGTAGTGGTTAAGAGCTGTGGCTGCTAACCAAAAGGTCAGCAGTTCGAATATATTTGTATACGGAAACCCTGCTGGTGTAGTGGTTAAGTGCTACAGCTGCTAACCAAAGGGTAGGCAGTTCGAATCCACCAGGCGCTCCTTGGAAACTCTATGGGGCAGTTCTACTCTGTCCTATAGGGTCGCTATGAGTCGGAATCGACTCGACAGCACTGGGTTTGGTTTTTTTTGGTTATATTTATATACAGCTTATTTTAATCAATGAAAACATGCATTCAGATACAGATACAAGGATTGCCTAAGTAATTTTAGTAGTAGTCATGTGACTGGGGCAGCCATGGATATGTCCGGGGTCTTCAAGGCAGAGATGTGCATGGAAGGCCCTGAGGGATTCACAGGTATCCTTGAGGTATTGGGACATAGTCTTTACTGTTAAGATACGGCACTTCTTAGGTCTCAGTGGAAAGCCTGAGATATTTACCAAGTTCCTATAACTTAGGGAGACCCATATGTCAAATTTTCTCTTCCCTGTGGTGGGGCAATCTCTGCAATCTCTGCTCAGTTATTTTGGCTTTCTAACTGTTGCTTTCCACTAGGCTCCTTGGAGTTATACCTTTGCATGTACAGTAAGAGGTCAGCCAAGGAGCTGAGAACAGTCTATATGGAGATTTTGTGGCTTATAACCCCTCTGTGGCTATCCCCCTTTCCTTCAATTTCTAACCATCTGTTGTTTTTGTTGTTGTTAGGTGCTGTTGAGTCGGTTCCGACTCATAGAGACCCTATGTACCACAGAAAGAAACACTGCCCAGTCCTGCACCATTCTCACAATCGTTTTTATGATTGAGCCCATTGTTGCAGCCACTGTGTCAGTCCGTCTCATTGAGGGTCTTCCTCTTTTCTGATGACCCTGTACTTTACCAAGCATGATGTCCTCCCCCAGGGACTGATCTCTCCTGAAAAACATGCTCAGAGTATGTAAGATGCAGTCTCACCATCCTTGCTTCTAAGGAGCATTCTGGTTGTACTTCCTCCAAGACAGATTTGTTCATTCTTTTGGCAATCCACGGTATATTCAATATTCTTCGCCAACACCACAATTCAAAGGCATCAATTCTTCTTCGGTCTTCCTTATTCATTGTCCAGCTTTCACATGCATATGAGGCGATTGAAAATACCATCGCTTGGGTCAGACACACCTTAGTCTTCAAGGTGACATCTTTGCTTTTCGACACTTTCAAGAGGTCCTTTGCAGCATATTTGCTCAATGCACTGTCTTTTGAGTTCTTGAGTACTGTTTCCATGGCTGTTGATTGTGGATCCAAGTAAAGCGAAATCCTTGACAACTTCAATCTTTTCTCCATTTATCATGATGTGGCTTGTTGGTCCAGTTGTGAGGATTTTTATTTTCTATGTTGAGGTGTAATCCATACTGAAGGTTGTGATCTTTGATCTTCATCAGTAAGTGCTTCAAGTACTCTTTACTCCGAGCAAGCAAGGTTGTGTCATCTGCATAATGCAGGTTGTTGAGTCTTCCTCCGATCCTGACGCCCTGTTCTTCTTCATATAGTCCAGCTTCTAGGATTATTTGTTCAGCATACAGATTGAATAGGTATGATGAAAGGATACAACCCTGATGCACACCTTTCCTGACTTTAAATCATTCGGTATCCCCTTGTTCTGTCCAAACAACAGCCTCTTGATCTTTGTACAGGTTCCTCATAAGCACAATTAAGTGTTCTGAAATTCCCATTCTTCACAATGTTATCTATAATTTGTTACAATCCACACAGTTGAATGCTTTTGCATAGTCAAAAAACCCAGGTAAACATCCTTTTGGTATTCTCTGCTTTCAGCCAGGATCCATCTGACATCAGCAATGATATCTCTAGTTCCATGTCCTCTTCTGAATCCGGCCTGAATATCTGGCAGTTCATGTTGATATACTGCTACAGCTGCTTTTGAATGATCTTCAGCAAAATTTTGCTTGCGAGTGATATTAATGATATTGTTCGATAATTTCTACATGCAGTTGGATCACCTTTCTCGGGAATAGGCATAAATATGGATCTCTTCCAGTCAGTTGGCCAGGTAGCTGTCTTCCAAATTTCTTGGCATAGATGAGTGAGCACTGCCAATGCTGCATCCATTCCTTGAAACATCTCAATTGATATTCCTTCAATTCCTGGAGCCTTGTTTTTCTCCAATGCCTTCAGAGCAGCTTGGACTCCTTCCTTCAGTCATTTTGGTTCCTGATCATATGCTACCTCTTGAAATGGTTGTATGTCAACTAATTCTTTTTGGTAATATGACTCTAAGTATTCCTTCCATTTTCTTTTTTTTTTTTTTCTTTTTGTTGGGTCATGAACTCTTAAAGTTAAAATGAAAGAGATGGACACTTGTAGGGAGCTTAACATTTACCCTAAGCCTCTGGTTCATACCTTTTTTTAAATCTCCAAGTAGAAAGTGTAAATTAATAAGAAACTATCGAATTTATGATACTTTGCTTATAAAGAGCTTAAATAAAAAGAAATGTGGGTATCTGTATTTGGGCATTTTGTAATTGACCAGGCAGTTCATTAAACCTAATGTACCCATATTTATTTTAGCCAAGAAAAATACACGTCAGGTCATACAAGAAAAAAATTTATATTCTCTTTATTATAGGTAGTAAAAAGGCAATATTATCTGAGGACTAATCCTCTGCAAAACTTCTGCATCTGACTTGGTTTTATAAACTTACTGTAGTGATTCATTTCTTCCCTTTCTCCAAACACCTGCCTAAAACCTACGTTCTTTCTCTCAACAAGCACGCTCTCCTACCAATGCACTCAGTAATTTCCAAATGACAGATCTGGCTAAATATTTTAAGTAACATAAAAACTATAAGAGTTAAAACTAGGTCCATTCTGATTACTTATAGATAGTTCACATATATTATCTCCAAGAAAAATACTGTTGTTGGTAGGTGCCGTTGAGTTGATTCCGGCTCGTAGTGACCCTATGTGACAGAGTAGAACTGCCCCGTGGGGTTTTCTAGGCTGTAATCTTTTTTTTTTTTTTTATAACTTTTATTAAGCTTCAAGTGAAAGTTTACAAATCCAATCAGTCTGTCACATGTAAGTTTACATACATCTCACTCCCTACTCCCACTTGCTCTCCCCCTCTTGAGTCAGCCCTTTCAGTCTCTCCTTTCTTGCCAATTTTGCCGGCTTCCCTCTCTCTCTATCCTCCCATCCCCCCTCCAGACAAGAGTTGCCAACACACTCTCAAGTGTCCACCTGATATAATTAGTTCACTCTTCATCAGCATCTCTCTCCCCGCTGCTGACCAGTCCCTTTCATGTCTGATGAGTTGTCTTCGGGGATGGTTCCTGTCCTGTGCCAACACCTTCCATTTTCTTTTGATGCTATTTTCTAGGGAAGAACATGCTGTAACCATCTGGTGGCCCCAAATTTGATCCTCTGATACCTCAAGTCACTAAGGCTGCAGCTTTCTATTTGAGTTCTAGCTTCCCTGTGCTGCACAGACTGAGGAATATCCTCAGGTAGAAAGCATATAAAAGTGGATTTCGCCCAGTAAGTTTCCCATCTTTCAAAGGTAGAGTTCCCTCCAGTTTTTGACCGGTTTTGTTTGCTCTCCAGAGCCTTCAAATATTGTTTTTTGTATTTTGTTCAAAGTTTATATTGTTAATGTTAGACTGATACAAGGTACTCCACTATTGCTGGAATGGGAAGCACTGTTTTTAAAAGCTACCAATTACTAAGGCAACCTGAACAAGAATATCTGACCCCTAATTGCACCTCCTAGCCCTGAGCTCTTACTGTAACTATTAGGAATCTACTCAAGCTGCATTTCCCAGTGACGTGCACATCTGTGTTTTTTTGGCTGCTCATTCTCTAAAATCCTTTCTTATTTTTGGAGAATTCTCCACCATATGTGTCCTCCCAGTACGGATGTCACAAATGCCAGCTACATAGTTTCTCAGTGTCCCTAATAGCAAGAGAAGGGTCATATGAACCTAGGCGGAGCCAATCAGATGCACTGGGGATATTGATTTAAGGGTGTAGGGCCAGCAAATAATCCATTTTGATGGCAGAGGCCATATCTAGTTTCTGGGGCAGCAGTGGGGTAAGGTTGGTGCTGGCAGTAGTGGGGGTGTGAGTTGTGTCCATTGTTCAGCAGAGGAGCTGCCCGAATATCTTGCCAATAAATTCGTTTTATGCTTAAGCCAGCCAGAACTGGTTTTTGCTGATTACAAATGAGAACCTTGAATTGTTCAGCTAACGATAAATACCAATGATTCCACCACAAGGAAATGGGGAATGGAATCTTGTTAGACAAACCTAAAACAGCCCGAAGCTGCCCAGTCTCTGAGCCTACTTCCTTAGGATATGGTTGCCATCTTTCTTCCCAGCCCCTCCCCCACCCTCTCTATGCTTTGGCCACAGATCGCTCTGAATTCCCCCAATGTGTCATGCCCTTTCCTTCCTCCCTGGCTTTACAGCTGTTATGTGTCCTCTCCCTGAAAGGCAGTTACCATCCTTCCTTAATCTGCTGACTTTGCCTCCTAATTGGTCTCTTCTCCTGCAACCACTCTGGCTTGGGTCCAATTCATTCTTCACACAACAGCCAGAGTGATCATCTCAAAACACGTGTCTGATCATGCTACTGCTCTGCTTAAAATCCTTCGAACACTCTTCATTGGTCTTCGGTAAAGATCATATTCCCTAGCATGACACTTCAGGCTCTGCATGGGCTCTTGCCTGCTTCCCAGCTTTACCGAGGAATATTTACAAGGGAGAATTCTGGGACTGGGTTGCTACGGATTGAAGTGGGCAAGGGAGGTGTCCAGGATGACATCCAGATTTGCGGTTGGGGCAGAGGTGGTGAAGGTCCTTAGTTTCTTATCTACTAACATCTCAAAGGGCTGTCAACCTCAAATCCTTTGTTGAACAAGGAGCTGAAAACTCATCCACTTACCCATCCACCCACCTATCCATCCACTCTTCAATCTGACATTCAACGACATGACCAGGTAAGCAGATGCTTTGGGTTTGAGCCCAATCTTTACCTTTCATTTACTATATCATTGGCCTAGGCCCTTTCCCTCTTAAAGCCTCTGCTTTCTCATATATGAAGCAGGAATAATACTTCATTTCTCTCTCTCTTTTTTTGGGTAAGGGATTATTATTAAGTGGTAAATTTCAGGCATATGTCTGGCCCAAGTTGAGACATAGTCGGAGATGACCAACTCCTATGGACCTCAGTAATAGAATCCTTTTGCCTTTTAGAAAAATCACTCTGGTGTTCAGCTAGAGGATGTATTAGAAATGGATTGAGATGGGAAGGAAGGAGTACTCCAGTCCTCACAACCTCACTTCCCATATGTGGGGATGTAGCCTGTGTGGACGCTGGAACAAACAGGCCCTGCCCCAAATCTCTGAGTCATTTGGATTCTCCACAGTCCACTGACAACGCCTCAGCAGGTGCTGTTGGCTCTGCCTCCAAATATATCTGAACTTCTTACTTCTTTTCATTTCTGTGCCACCATACTAGCCCAAACCACCACCCACTCTTTCTTGGCTACTACAATAATGTGGCGCCCTGTATCTGCTCTTGTCTCAATCCAAGTTGTATCCATTCAACAGCCAGAGTGACCTTTAAAATGTAAAGCAGATACTGTTACTCCTGCCTAAACCCTCCACTGGCTCCCTGACTCCTCACCCGCACCTATAAAGCATTACCTGATCTGACCCCCGCCAGCTTCTGGTCTACCACTCCTTCCTTCCCTGTTCACCCAAATCCAGCCACATAGTCCTTGTTCTTGCCCATTAGAAAGGCCAAGCTTTTGTACTTGCTGCTCCTTCTTCCTGGGAAGCTCTTCCCTTGACTCTTCACATCGCTGGTTCCTTACCTACAGGTTTTAGCCCAAATGTCATCTCCTTGAAGAGCCTTTCTGTAAGTACACTGGCCCCCAGGCACTCTATTTTATTACCATTTTATTTTCTTCATAATACTTATTACTGTCTTAAATCATGTTATTTATATTTATAGAGTTCTCCTCAATGTCACTATTTTTAAGTGTATATTAATTTTGATTTTACAGGTAATACCAGAATACATTCTCCATAGAGCCTGACATATTATCAGGAGGGATCAATCCCTGAAGACTGACATTATGCTCGGTAAAATAGAGGGCCAGCGAAAAAGAGGAAGACCCTCGATGAGATGGATTGACACAGTGGCTGCAACCATGGGCCCAAGCATAGCAATAATTGCCAGGATGGTGCAAGACCAGGCAGTGTTTTGTTCTGTTGTGCATAGGGTCACTATGAGTCAGAACAGGCTCAACAGCATCTAACAACAACAACAACAGAGCTTGACAGGTAAAGCAAAATACTCTTCTTACTCCTCTTCCCCCAGCTTAGATTCCTCATTGAAATGAAAGCCGCATTTGTCTTCTTGGCCACTGATTTTTAAGTTCCTAGAACCATGCTTAGCACATAGTGGGTCTTCAATAAACTGTTATTGAATGAAGAATAAATTGTGGGTTAAATTCTGGTCTACTATGTATTAGCTCCGTTTTGGGGAGGGCACAAGGAAGGGAGGTCCAAAGGAGGCTATGGACTCAAGCAAATTACTTAGCTTCTCTGAGCATCCATTCACTCATTTATAAAATGGGGAAAAGAATATTTATTTCACATAATTTTGAGCCTCAAGTAGTGCCAGACACACCATACACCCCCTCATGAAGTTTACAGGCTAGTGGAGATGTACTGGAAACCTTGACTGTTGACTCCATAGTCTGCCAATCTGTTCAATGTCCCTACAATGCTAGAGTCAGGCTTCTCAAACCGGCTGGAAAGAGCTGTTCTGGATTGGGTGTGGGGGCGGGGAGCCCAAAACCATCTGATGCATCTTCCTAGACTGTTTATTTTACTTGAACGTAATTAAAAATGTGATTTTTGTAGTAAAATGAACATAAGTATTTATTGAGTGGAATTAAGAATTTGCCTGACAAATGTATTGCATGCATTTTTATAACAATTAAAAAAAAAAAAAAAGTCAGGAAAAAAAGTCTGCCTGAATTTTTAAATAAAGTTCAAAGGTGCTTTAGCATCAGCATGGGGAGAGCCACTGGAGACCATGTGGTTTGGTCGAACCCACGCTTTAGAAGTGGGGAGCTTGGGGTGCAGAGAGTGGTAAGACCTGGCCTGTGCATCCTGTTAGGGTCCTCTCTGGCTCACCCAGTGAGTCTCTTGTCATCATAGGAGAACTATGGTCTGCTGTTCTCAAGATTCCTGACCCCTGCAGAAACAGCAGGGGCTTCCCCTTCTTTCTCTTTGGAAGGAGAATGGGGCCCAGAGGTCAAGGCCTGGAGGAGGGTTCTAGGCCTAAGTGCACACTCTCCTTGCACCTAGCATTGCCTGGAGCCTGGACCACCCTGCCTGCCCATCAGTTCACCCCTCCCAATCTAGACATAATTATGGTAATTATACTGGGATATCATTACCCAACTATATATAAAACCAGCATAGGTAACTGCTTCTGAGCATAATTACAGGAGATGTTTACAGACCCACAATCGCATCAGAGTAAATGATAGCTTCCTTTCCTCCCACTAATACGCCAATATTAGGGACCCATCAGGGCCAATTAGCCAAATCCCAGCAGAGCGGGGGTGGAAAAGACCTCACACTCTCCCACTACCTACAAATCAGGGTCTCAGCCAGCCATTTCCCTGGACACCAAGAAGTCTGGAGAGGGATGAGCCAACATTTACTGGGTACCTACCGTGTGCCAGGCCCTCAGGGGGAGTCCGGCAAACACAAGCAAATTTTTAAAATCTATGAACAATTCTGAGGGACAGTATTGGTATTCCCACTTTAAAGATTTGGAAGTTGGCACTGAGAGGCCTGTTGTCCAGGGTCACCAACAGCTGGTGGTGGAGCTGGACCAGAGCGCCTTCCACGATGCTACCGGGCCAGGCCAGCCTCCTGGCTCGCAGCCCCGAAGGTTCTTTGCTCCCTTCACATACTCCTTATCTCCTCCTCTCACAGCTTCCTCTTCCCGCTGCCCTGCTCGCCTCCCGCCCCCTTCCACCCTCATCAGTTCCCCAATATCGATGTTGTTTTCGCCTGCCCTCTCTGTCCCTTCTTCCTGCCTCTATTGGGTGGTTGGGTGTTATCTCTCAAGTAGGGGGTTGCATAGGGCGAGGGCCTTGCCAGGCATGCGGAGTCTCAAGCCAATTCCCTTCACCCCCGCCGGGGGGCGCCGCCAGGGGCTTGGCCCCGGGGTGCGCCGACCTTCGGCTTCCACCCACAAGCACACACAAAGGCTGTCTCCAGTGTGCGCGGGACAGCTCACTAGTACCCACGGCAGTGCGTACACACGCACAACTGCATGAAGACGTGCACACTCCTCCATCCACACAAATACACTCCCAAATAGGCCCGCGCACACCGCCGTGTCCACGCACTGCAAGGCGGCATATACTCTCGTGTGCACACACCGCACACATATACCCAAGCCGGCGTGTATCTTCACGCACACACACACGTACGCGCACACAGTTGGGCACGCACCCTTGTATACCGGCAAATGCAGACCTCGGGGCCCTGACGTGTATCGCTGCCCTGCCCTCGCGGCTCTCTGGGCGGTGCACGCGCGCGCGCGCGCGCGCACACACACACACGCACGCACTCACACACAGATACACACACGCACACACACACACACGGACAGACACACCCCGGTCGGCTCCACGCCCCTGGCCGCGGCCCGGGCTCTGCGCGGCGCGGCGCTGCTGGGCTGCAGGCGGGGACCTGGACGAGGGCGGGGGAGGAGGCGGTGGCCGGGCGAGCAGAGGAGGCGGAGCAGGCAGTCGGGAGCGGGCTGGCCCGCACTCCTCCTGCCGGCCGGGGATTTTCCAGCCGGTACGCTGAAGCCGTGGACCTCCCTGCCGCCGCCACGGACCATGGGCGACAAAGGGACACGGTGAGTGCTATCGGTGGCCTGGTCTGGCGCGCGGGGGGGGCGGCCTAGGCGATAGCAGAGGCGAAGGTTGTAGTCCGCGTCCTGGCGCTGCGTTTGCAGTCACTCCAGGACCGCTGACGCCTGAGTCCGCGGGACCCTGCTCACCTCTGCCAGGGGTCTCTTGTGTGGTCACTGGCAGGGGCCGCAGGCGGGGGTACCCAGAGGGTGAGGACCGGGCCGCCCCAGCTGCCTCGCGGCTCCTTACCGAAACACACACACACTCACTCACGCGCTGACACCCAGCCCTGGCCAGGCAGGCGCAGAGACGCATGGGGGCAGGTTGACACACAATGGCACACACTCATGTGGACACACGGGGCACACGCACTCATGGGCACACTCATGACAGCACACACAATGACATCCACTGTCACACACTTATCACATATAGTGACACACTGTCACACACTCCCAGATACACACTGTGGTATACATTTGGCAACACATTCATGCTGACAGTCATGCTGGCATAGGTGGGTACACACCTAAACATAGAAACATTAATACCTCATGCTGGCGCACAAACATTGGCCCTCAGTGACACACATGCACACTGTCACTTGCACTCACTGTAATACTTTTACTGGCACACGCGTTGTCACCCTCACTGACCAGACACACCTGTGCTAGCACAGATCTCACCAACACGGTGGAACGCAAGACCACACCAACACTGACCCACACAGACACACGTCAGACTGATGCCCACACAGACTGGCACCCCATAGGCACCAGCAAGCGACCACGGGGCTGCTGACACACTCCCTCCAGTCCCCACATGGTAAGAAATGGAAACACATATACATCACACAGGGTGGGGGCGCCTCGCCTGGAGCCTGGGAAAAACAGGTCCTATGGACTCTTTTCCTTTCCCTCTGACCTCCTGAGGCCTGGGGTGGCTGGCCAGGATCTGTTTTGAGCTAGAGATGGGGAGAGGGGCTCCTAGATAGGAGCCTGCCCTAGAAGATTAGACTAGGAACCAGAGAAGTTATGCATCTGAAACGGGAAACTGGGACAAAAGGGGCAGGGGCGGGGGCTGGGGCAAGGTAGCCCCTGGGAACAGCCCTGTGGGACCAAGACAAGCCCTGGTCTGGTATTCAGCTTTGTCACCCTGCTTCTATCTCTACCACTCTTTCCGCCCCCTTAGGTTCTGCTAGCAGTCTCTCCCTTGTCTCTTCCTCTTTCCTACCCCTTTTTGCTACTTGGACTTTTTCAATTGTCCCTTCTTTACCTTCTATCCCCGGTCCCACTTCTCCCCCCCTCCTCCCTCCCTCCATTCTCTTTCCCTCAGCCCTCCCTCCCTCTCTCTCCTTCTTTCCAGCAATTATTTATTGAGAGCCTACTGTGTACTAGGCACAGTGTGGGGTCAAAGACTTGCAAGATGCATTCCTTCCCGGAAGGAGCTAACGGACTAGAGAGAAACCGCACTAGTGGTCGTCACCTTCCGGACCACTGACAAAGCAGTTTCTTACCCACTGCCTTCTGAGATCTCAGTAGCAGGAGAAAGGTCCTACAGAAATTATTTCCATTTTCTGGAAGAAGAAACTGAGGCTCAGAGATAACTTATCCTTTTAGTGTTTAGAAACTGCTTCTCCACCATTCTCCTGACAGCTCTTCCAGGAGGTTAATTTTCCTTTTCCCGTTTTCCAAAAGATGAACTGGAGCATTAGAGAGGTCACCTGGCTTGCCTAAGGTCAAGAGGGGTCAGAGGCAGGGTAGAGGCTGGAACCCACCTGCTCTGTTTCTCTGTGGCTCCCTTTTGGGCATTGCCAAGCCCCTCATGGGCCCTGGGTTGGGGAGACAGGGTGGCGTACCTTGCTCTGTGTGTGGGGCCCAGGCTTATGGGGGAAGCTGCGAAAGGTCACAGAGCATCTGCATTCACCCTGACGGCTACTCTCCATCAAAGAAGGCCTGGCCAGCACTGTGTCCAGCTGTCTGTCCTCAGCAGGAGGGTGTGTGACTCCTGCGTTCTCCCTGCAGGACACAGTGGGGGCCAGGAGTCATAGCTCCTGTCCTGTGTTCCGCCAGTGCTGCTTCATGATCAGGGTGATTCAGCCCCTCTTGGGCCTTGGTTTGCCTCTTGGTGACTTGGGGAGAAGTGTCATTGCTCCCCTGCTGGCTTGTTGGCAGAATGCGTTCACCATGAGCAGTCAGGCCCCAATGGGCACCTGTTGGAGACCCTGTCTCTGGAGCCAGGGCTTTTTCCATCACTCCTCCACTGTGCCTCTAATTCGGTACAGAAACTCGGGGACCTTGGGCAATTGCCTTCAGCTTTCTGGACCTCAGTTTTCCCATCTGTAAATTGGAGCTGTGAATTGTGCTTATTGAGTTCACAGTGTGTGGATTCCTTGCGCTTACTGAATCCACTGGGAGGAAAGATGGCCCTGACTGAAGTCTAGAGCCAAGGCCTGGCTAAACTCCACCAGATGATCCTCCCTTCAGCCACCACCACAGTCCCAGGAGGCCTCTCTCTCCCTTTCCAGACAGGTAATCTGAGTAATTTGGTAGAAAAGGGCAAAATCAATAATGGGCCATGCCCTGCCTTGTTTCCTAAGCCTTAGGATTCTACTTGATGACTTAGAAGAGGAAACTGCCAATACCCAATACTCTAAGGATCAGGAGCCATCACGTGCATCCCTCTGCCTCAGATTGCACCCCCTGTATGAAAGTGACAATACAAATTAATCAGAAACTGCCACTGACCTCTAGGAACTCCCAGGACCAAGGGTGAAAGAGACAAAGACCTGAATGGGACTAATCCAGTGTAGCTATTATGATGATTGCTATAACAAGGTGCTCTGAAACCAATCATACATTCTTCCAACAAATGCTGACCGAGAGCCTTCTGAGTGCCAGGGCCTGGGGTTCAGAGATGACTGACTCCATCCGCCTACAAAGCAGGTGATTATGATGCAGGGTGACACGCACCATGGAAGGCCTAAGGATGAGTCCCCAACCCAGACCTGGGCAGCGGGCATGGTGAAGGGAGCTTTCCTGGGAAGGAGGTGGCCTTGGAGCTACTGAGTTCGTCTAGAAGGATAAGGGGGCCAGGGGGTAGGACTGGGGCCGTCACTCCTGGCTGAGGGTACAGATGTGTAGAGGCTTGGAGGCATGAAACAACAAGTGCAGCCTGGGGGCTGGGCTGGGGGTGGTGGATGGGCCTTAGGAGGTAAGCACAGGCCAGTCACCCGCTGCCCGGAATGTCAAAGTAAGGAGAGAGAATTTTCTCCTGAAGTCAGTGGTGATTCAGAGAAGAGTGTGAGGCAGGGGAGGGATAGGAGCAGATTTTTGGTTCAGAGAGATGCCTTTGGCAGCAGCATGGAGAGTAGATGGGAGGGGAAGGCTGGAAGCAGGGGACCAGTGAGGAGGGTGGGGAGGAACCTGAGAGAAGATGAGATCTGAACTAAGGCTCTGGGCAGGATGGAGCTGAGAAGAAATATTAAGAAGGTGGAATCTGTCAGTCTTGCTTGTTGACTGGACTTGTGGTGGGTCTCTGGTATGTGTCAGGAGATTTATATGCATAATCTCATTTGATTCTCCCAATGATCCAGTTAAAGTAGGGATTGTTGTTCCCATTTTACAGACAAGGGACAAACTAGGAGAGGCAAGATAACTTGCCCATTGTCATTCAGCCAGTGAGGGTTGAACCTAGGCCTGTCTGTCCACAAAACTATCTGCTGCTCCACACTTTTGTCCCAAAGGAGGGGAGCTTGTCTGGTTCACAGTTGGCCTACCACTGCACCCCTAGCCTCAAGTTGTACGTCCCTACTGGGATGTTTCCACCAACTCGATTGGTAGCATGAAGGATCAGATTTAGACAGCAGGAGGAACTTCCTGAGAGGCAATGGGATGGACTGGAATTTCCTTTCCTGCAGATGTTTATGAATTCTTCTTTTTTCTGGGAGAGGGGAAGAGTGCGGGTGTGATGGGAACATGTAATCACCAGCTCTCTGTGAACCTTGGCTGTCGTCTCTCTCGGTGGTTATGTCCAGTGTGACCCATCTGGGCTGCAATATGGGGAAGTCCTGTGGCTTTGGCCAGAGTTGCTCCTGGGGCTACTAGGAGCAGGAGCATTGAGCCTGGCCCACTGTATCTGATCCCCAATTCTGGCTGGCCTCTGCACTTCAGACTTCTCCATAGCCCTCTTTCTTCCAAGTTTGGGCCTCCTTGCCAAAGCCTTCCCACTAGCATGGGTTTTCAGGGATCCCAAGCCTTGGGCTTGCCAAGGTGAGCTGGTTACAGCTCACCTCAGGGCTGTGGTATTGGAGGAACAGGCTGGGTGGGAGTCATGGCCTCCTGGCCTCTACCAGGCCACCCTCTACTGATGCCAGAGTAACCATGCTGACTACCTCACTAGGGCCTACAGGGAGGGGCACGTTGGTGAGGGAGCTAGGGCAGCCAGCTTTAGGCTGTTGGGGAAGATACAGGGAGGCAGCTGGATAGATGGGTCTGGATCTCAGGATAGGAGTCAGGGTGGAAGACAGGGATTTGAGTCTTCAGGGTAGAGATGGCAGCTGGCTTCGGACAGTGGATGACATGGTACAGGAGAGCGTATAAAGTACATAAAGAAGATGGTCAGGGACAGTGGAGGCCTTGGATAGAGCAGATAAGATACAAAGGATTCCAATAGGAGGTAGAAAAGGAGCATCCAGAGAGGTAGGAGGCAATTGAGGGGAGGCTGTGTCCTGAGAGCAAAAAAGCAGGGAAGGACCAACAGTGGATGAGCTTGAGAAAGGCCCCTGTAATTTAGCCAGAAGGCAGTCACTGGTGACCTTGGTGAGAGGGATTTTGGTGAGGGTAGAGCCGGACTGCAACAGGCAGAGGAGGGGGAGAGGCGAAAGGACCCCCTTTCTTTTTTTATTGTGCTTTAGGTGAAAGTTTACAAATCAAGCCTGTCTCTCATACAAAAAGCCATACACACCCCACTGTGCACTCCCAGCTGCTCTCCCCTTAATGAGACAGCACATTCCTCCTCTCCACCCTGTACTCCCCGTGTCCATTCAACCAACTCCTGTCCCCCTCTTCCTTCTTATCTGGCCACCAGACAGGAGTCACCCGCATAGTCTCGTGTGTCTACTTGAGCCACGAAGTTCACTCCTCACCAGCATCGTTGTCTATCATATAGGACAGGACCCTGTTTTTCTGCATGCCTGGAGCTGGGGGTAGGCCTCTTGGAGGCAGGGTGTGCGGCCCTGGGCTGGGGGTGATGGGGATCTGGGAGGGGCCATCCCATCCACCCCCTCTTCTGCCTGTGGCCTGTGGCCTGAGGCAGAAGCCTGCTGCCTGCATTCCTCCTAGGCTCAGCACAAAAGACTCTAAAGGTAGTGGTGGGGGGGACGCACATCAGGGGCAGTGTGAGTTGGTCACAGGGCAAGGCGGTGCTGAGCTCTGAAAGGAGGGGCATCTAACCCTGGTTGGGGGCCTTGGGGAAGGCTTCCTGGGGGAGGTGAACCCTGAGCTGGATTCTGGAGCCTGAGGACAGCCTAGGTGGGCGAGGGTGTTCTGGACAGAAGGACGAGTGTCTGCACAGGTGCAGGTACTGGGTGCAGGTGCGGGAGTGTGAGGGGAGAGGCCGCTGAGGTATGTGCCGCCTTGGCAAGCAGGCCTTGGGGGCTGGAGTGGTGGAGCTCTCAAGGCGCTTTGTTCACACCCCAGGTGTCTGTGTTCCCCAATTGGTGAGCTCCTTGTGGTTCCAGCTATTTTTATTTCCTGTTGGTTGCTCCACTATCTCCCTCCTGGTCTGGTTTATAGGAGATGCCTGGCAGAGGCTTGTTGGGGTTTGGACTGAACTCTTTTTTCCCTTCTTGCCTCTGCTCTTAGCCCAAGGCCTCCCTAAGTGTGAAATTAGGTCTTTCTAAGGATGGAAGGAAGCCATGTTTCCCACCAGATGAAACATCATTAGACTGGGAGCTGGGGGGTGGGGTCAGGAGTCCTCCATCAGACTGGAAACTCCTGGGGGAGTTGTACATCTGAATGGGGCTTCTGGTGATGAGGTCTGTCTCTCCCCCATCAGCCTGAGGACTCCTAAGGGGGGATGTCTTCCACATCCGAGTGGAAGCTGATGGAAGAGGCTGTGTGTTTGCCATCAGGCTGGAATTTTTGAAGATGGGGACCATTTCTTCCCCATCAGACTGGGTGCCTCTGAGGATGAGGCCTATGTCTTCTCCATCAGACAAGCTCCTGTAGGTGGGAGCCATTCTCCCATATCAGAGTGGGGGTTTCCGAAGGTGAGGCCATGTCTCCTGCACAAGTCCTGGGATTAGAACAGGTATCATCTCTGTTGGTTCCTGGGCAGCCTCCCACCCTCCTTCTTGAGTGCAGGATGAGTCATGCCCCAGAGTTGGCTTGAGTCTTAGGAGGGGGGTGTAGAACAGAGGGTGGGCAGGACAGGGTAGCTGCTTTTGAGAGGGGAACAAAGGACTCTTGTCCCAGCGCCCTCTCTCCCTCCCCAAGAGGCCCTGGCTGGGTCATCTCTCAGGAGACGGGCCTCCTTCCTGGGACTGGCCCCATCTTTAGTCCCAATTCAGAGGGACTGCTTGTTCCTTCCTAAGAAAGCTCATGCCAGACAAGGGCCCTAGGAGGCCAGGTCCCAGGAACGGGACGAGACAGTTTCCTGGTGTTCTGTGTGACTGAGGTCACCACAGCAACTGAGCAACTTTTCCTCTGTCTCAGGCTGGGCCAGGCTGTGGGGTGAGACCACAACTGACCATAGGTCCCCCTACCGCTGGAGAGGGATATGTCTGCTGGTGTAAAGAGCCTCAAGTAAGTAGCATGCTATGGGCCAATGTCAGTCAGTAGGAGGCAAGTTCAACATCCAGGCTGTTCAGTGGCCTTGCAGGGTTCACCCAGAGGTCCAGAGACTATGTTGTTCAGGGCTCAGAGTGGGTGTGGGTCTAGGTGAGGCAGGAGTCCCTCTCATGCTGGCCCTGGGCCTCCAGCTGCACAGAGAGTCCTGTTGGTCCTTTAGCAGCTTCCCCACCTCCCCCAGCCTGTACAATCAGTGGACATGGACAAGTGTTGGCAAAGGACCAGAGGAGGGGGTGAGGAGTGGACCGCTGGACTACACCATCTCAGGAGGGTCCCAGAGGTATGTGCTCATGCTTACTCATTGCTGTGTGACCTTGGGCACAGAAATGACCCTCTCTGGGTCCTGGTGTCCCTCTGGAAGTCAAGTCCACCAGCATGTGTGAGGCCGTTCTCCCTGAGTCACCTGCCTTCTATGCTCTAGGAGGTTCTGGTGGGTTGGAGGATGACCTTTCTTCTGGGGGGGCCAGCAGTGGAGCGGGGCAGCTCAGGCACCTACTACAGACCAGTGGGACCAAGGCCGACTGTGGAGCAGTGGATGGGGGTGGGGTGGAAGTGCTGAAGGCTAGGAAGGGGTCAACTCCTGCTTGAAAGAGTGATGCTCTCTCCCATGGAATCAGGTTCTCGAGCCAGGAACACTCCACCTCTGGGATCTCATCTGCTGCCTCCTGCCCTTCCCGGAATGTCAAAGTATCTGTAGTAACTGAAAGGTCATTCGTGGTTTCATTTAACTCAGCTCAGGCTGTTCCCTCCATATGAACACCCTTCCCCCTCTTCCTTTCAAGATTCTGTTCAGGGATCACCTCCTCCAGGAAGCCTTCTCTGTGTCTCCAGTCTACATGGGGCCCCTCCTCTGCACTCCCATCACCCCCTGTGCTTCCTTTACTCTATCATCTGAGAAGCATAAATCAGAGGTTGATTCACCACCTAGTGGTTAGGATCCAGGAAGAACCTGATTTCGCAGTTTCAAACCCAACTCTGCCCCTTCCTAGCTAGGGGAAAATGATTATTTAAAAAAAAAAAAAAATTTTTTTTTTTTCTGCTGTACTTCCTTCATCTGTAAAATGTAGTGGTGATAGTGCCTGTGCCTAGGTTGTTGTAAGGATTAAATGAGTTAAAATATGTAAACCATGTGGACTAGCCCCTGGCACAGTGTTATGTGAGTGTTAGCTCTTAGGATGACCTCTTACTGGGTCTGCCCCGCTCACCAGACTGTGAAAGGCTATGCAACCAGGAGGGACACTGATGCATGTATGAGACCCCAAAGGGCTCCGCACAAGTCTGTCTTATCATTGGCCCTCATTATGTCGTCGGTTACCTGACCCTACACAATGCCCTTCCTGTTCTTCAAGGCATGGGTCACACATGGTTCCTTCCTCCAGGAAGCCCTCGTTGACGTGCAAGTGCTTTGTGACCTTTCTGCCATCATCTGTCCCTCTCGTGGCACTTATCCTTCCCTGCCTGCCTGGGTCCTGGTTATTTGTACAATTGTGATGTTCTCTGTATGATGCCAGGAACACCTCAAGGACACTTGGCCTTGGTCCACGTGTCCCCAGCACCTGTGCAGACCTGGCATGGCACTGAGCTCCATAAATATTTGCTAAGTGAAGGAAGCTGAATGTAGGTGTTTCCCTGGGAGAAGATATAGTTGAGGGGTGGACAGTGTAGCTGGTAAGGACCATGAGACATCGCTGCGGATTTCAAAATATCTAAAATGGTCCAGAGCCACAGGAATTAGATTAATCTTGATGACCTAAGCGGGGAGGGGAGGTGTCACTAGATGACCAACTTTGCCTTTCTAGGAGAATGCCTGGCAAGGGGATTGGTGACCCCTGCCAGCCTCTGTGCCTTTCTTCCTGCTTTTCCCACAACATAGAATGCCATCCTGGCTTTTCTCTGTGTCCAAATCCTACACAGAGATTTGAGCTAGGCTCTGAAACAGGGAAATCTGGTTCTTCCTAGATCCTAACCACTAGGCTAATCAGCTTCTAATCTATGCTCATCAGATGATGGAGTGAAGGAAGCACAGGGGGTGGTGAGAGCCTGGATGAGGGGCCTCATGCAGCCTGGAGACTCAGAGAAGGCTTCCTGAAGGAGGTGATCCCTGAGCTGAAACTTGAAAGGATTATAAATAAGTGCCCCAGCCATGGAACCATTCCCTCCCTCACCCCCAGAGGGTGGGCTCTGTCCGTCATCCCCATCCTCAAGTGTTCACCTAGACTTTGTGAGGCCTGGGTAGTAGTATGGGGGAGTAGGGGTTCCTCTCTTTAGGGTGGACATCTGGTTCTGGCTACAGTGGTTCTAGTGTGGTCTGACCTGGCCTGAGAAGGGGACCATGGCTTCTAATGACCCACCGGTGATCAAAGAGCTCTTTATGCAGCTGGAGAGCCCTCCCTTGGCCATGGAACTCCCCATTGGTTTCCCACTGGGCAAGTACTCAGAACCCACCTAATTACTGGGGCCAGAGTTCTGGGCACTGGATCCAGCAGGCTGCGGTCATAATCAGCTAATTAAACTACCCAAGAATTGCTCCTTGGCCCAGAGGAGTGGAGGGAAGAGGGAAGCTTGGAGGAGATGGGAGAGGGAGGGGAAGAGAGACTCAGGAGGGTTTAGAGACTCAGCCTGCAAAGCAGAGATAGGAAAGGGAAGCAGGAAGTGGGGAAAGAGAGTGGGGGGACAGGGAGAGAGACAGACAGATGCAGAGAGAAAGTTACCAGGGGACAGCACCCAAGTGAGATCAATAGAGGGCAGGGGCTCTGGCCTGGGATACAGGGACCTTCAGTACTCCATTGTTGTTCCCGTGATGCCATGGGCAAGCTGCTTCCCCTCTTTGGGGCTCAGTTTCTCTATGTGTCAAGCAGGATTCTTTCCTTCTCTGTCCTGTAGCTGGAAGAGGAAAGGATGGAAAACAGAGGCAGGCAGGTGTAGGCAGACAGCTGGCCTCTAGGTCTCCTAGAAGGGGAGATGGTATGCGGTCTGATCTAGCCTGAGACTGAGTTGGTGTAGGTTAATCGCAGGGGAAGACTTCTGGTGGTAGCAGGGCAGGCTCACCTCCCCCAGGACAACCTGTCCTTGGACCTCGGTTATGCTCTGTCTCTGCCCTGTCCTCACGACTGCCCTGTGGTTCCCAAAAAGTGTCCTCAGCAAGTGACTGTTCCAAGGGTTGGCAGGGTCTTTTCCACCTGTCTAGGAATTTCCCAAGTAGCACCCCCAGGGTGTAGGGGAGGGGTTCCCCAGAGCAGAGCCCACGGTTTGAAAATGGATTAGAGTCAGACCCAGCCTTGCTGTTCAGCTCTATTGCTCACTAGCTCAGTGACCTTGGGCAAGGGTCTTAAGCTCTCTGGGCCTCAATTTTCTCATTTGGGAAATAGATGTAATAACAGAATGGGGTTGTTGTGAAGATTTAGCAGGCATAGGGTAAGGGCTTGATAAAAGGTCATTATTATTCAAGACTGGGAGGGGATCTCTTGGTTTTCTGTCTCTGTAGTTCCCCCTGCCCCACCCCACCACCCCCATTCTTTCCTCTCTGTACCCCTTCCCTGATCTAGCCAGGACTGTGCATACACCTGGGTCCCAGGGGTTGGGAAGCTTTGTTGCGCCAGAGGAGAAGCTTAGATGATGGCAGGAAATGGAAGTGAGATTGCCCAAGGCTGAGAGGGACAGGAGCAGTGTAGTGCTGGGGCAGCCCTGGCCCTCTCCATCTTGGCCCATCATCCACGGCAGATTCTCTAGGAGAAAGTGGGGGAGAGCTTGGTGAACAGGAAGCCTGGGGCAGGGGGCTGTGGACCTCCTTGGCATCTTGGCTCAGGTATCTCTCCCTAAGCACCCCGACCCCCACCCCCAGCCCCTGGTATAGAGCCCAGAGCCTGGTTTTCTGCCAGGGAAGCCAGTGGACCACTGTTTCACACACTCAAAAAACAACAGCCCTTCCTGGTTCCCAACCCCAGGCGGGAGGTGCCTGTGTGGCTGCTGTGGAGGTCTGGAGGAGAGGTAGCAAAAGAGGGGAAAAGCCACCTCGCCCTACCCTAGCTCTTGGTGCTGAGTGCTGGGCTGTGACATGCCAGGGCCTCTGACTCCAAGGAAGCTGGTTACATAACACAGCATGACTCCAGGCTTCTTTCCTCCGTTCCTCCCCAGAGGGGTCTCGGAGAAGGTGCTGTCTTGCTCAGAATTACTGAGCCCAAAAGGTCACTGTGATCGTCCCCCTGCCTGGGAAGGGGAACTGGTACGTGCTGCCCACACCATTTCCATGAAGAACTCTGTGCTTCTTTAGTGCAGGCCACTGGGGTTGGCTCTGAGCCCTGCCTCCCTCCCTCTCCTTCCCACACTCCTGGGAGCAGAGCTGCAAAGGGGAGAGGCCTCATTAGAGGAAACAGGCCCTGTTCTGAGACAATTTGCCTGCAAACTGCCCCCAGAGAGTAGCTGGCCTCTCTGCTGCCAGAGGGACAAATATCCAGCGTTTTTCAGTTTTCCCCTTTAGTTCCACAAGCATTTCTCTGGCACTTACTGCGTGCCAGGTCCATACCTCCACGTAAGGCACACCCCCTGAAGTCACCTGGCCCACCACAGTGACGTGTCTCTCTCCTAGCGGGAAGGTGACTTAAGGAGACGTTCCACTTCTGTCTCCCACCTAACACTATACCCTTTCCCAGAGGCTGGGGGTCTGGCCCTCCTGGATCCTGGAGTGGCAGGAACATGATGACCTGGGATAGTACCTTTTGGGGTCCCCCGGGTAGGAGTTTGCAGAGCTGGTCTATATCCTTTCTACCCAACCACCCCTGCCCTCCAGAGGCAGTTGCATGAGCAAACACATCTCTGAGTATCTACCACATCTTAGGCCCTGTGCTGGGCACTCGAGATACAAAGAGGAAACAGGTAAGTCTCCGCCCTCGTGGTACTTACAGTGTTTTGGGGGAGAGGCTGATGAGGAAAGAGATCATCACAACATCACAAGTTGGGGAATGGGGGTCAGTTTACACTGGGGGCAGAGGAAGCCCAGTGGTTAAGGGTCAGAGGCAACTCCTCAGAAGAGGGGACATCTGAGCAGGTGAAGGTGAACTTGGGGTGATCCGGGGTGTCACTTGTTTTGGCTGTGTCTCTGTGACAGACATTTTCATCCAGGGCTGACTTCCTTCCTTCATGGGATGTTTGCGAACCCACCACGTGCCAGGCACAATGTCGGGCACTGGCTTCACCTGCTGCCAGTCAGGGGTGTCCTGGGAGCGCAGACTGCTTTAGGACAAAATACCTAGGGTGGAAAATGCAGTTCTGCCACACGGCACGGCAGTGAATGTTTTGGGCCCGGACAGAGGAAATGGGGCAGGTGTATGAGGAGACCGTGGGCACGTGGAAAGTGGGATCTGCCCGGCAGCTGTATGGAGACAAAGGTGTCTCTTCAGCAAAGGAGACCCACAGAGCCCTTTTGCGGCCAGCGCTGAGGACTCTTACCAGGGGAGCCAATGGACCTGAAGTAGTCAGGAAGCCATGTCTTATGAGAAATGGCTCTGGGTTGGGGCTGTGGACCGGCAGCCAGAGGCTCCCAGGGGCCCTACAGCTCTGGAGGGCCGTCTCTGGTAACATCGAGGCCGAGTGGCCAGCGGAGAGGGCTGAGGTTCTCACCTCCCCTCTGCCTGTAGCTTTGTGTCTTCAGGCGAGTGTTTCAGCCTTGGGGACTAATGTCTCAGTCCTTTCTCTGTTGTATCTGTGCTAATGGAAGTGCCCAGCACATTAGCAGGGATTACCAAATGGTTGATTTTATTGTCGGTCTAGGTAGCCCCAGAGCAGGTAGAAGAAACCGGCAGGCATTTTTAAACTCAGTGATAACTTTTTTTTTTTTTGCAAGAGTCGTTTTCTTTTTTTTAATATCCTAAAAATGACAAAGATGATTCCACATCATAATCAAGTGGTTAATATGCACACATTCATTTCTCACATTAATTTGAGTCCTGACTCCAGGGGCAGCGAGTCAGCATGCATACTTGAAATAGCCCAGCAAGCGCTGATGTTCACAATTTTGCAGGAATAACATGGTCAGAGCAAACTTCCTAGTAGTAAGAATTTCCAAAGAACCATGACCTGGCCCCAGGCTGAGTCCTGACCCAGGCCACAGGCCAGCCCACTCCCACCAGCCCCAGCTTCCATCAGCGTGTAGTGCTGGGTTGGCAGTGTGCTGAGCGTCCTGGCAGCCCTCGCTCAGGGCACTCACCATGCATGGAGGTGGATGCAGGTCTCTCAAAGTACTTTCCTTTTCCCCATTCCCACTGCCCCGACTCAGTTCAATTCCCATTCCTGGCTTGGACTATTACAGTAGTTTTCTAGCTGGTGTCCCTTTGCTCAGTCTAAACCCCCCAAGACATCTCTGAGCCTCTTATTGGCTGAATAATCTTTCTGAAATTCATGTCTGCCCAGGTGCTTCTCCAGTTTACAAACCTCCCTGTCTCCTATAGGAAAGTCCACGTTCTTTAGATGGCACTTGAAGCCCATCATGATCTGCCCCAAACGTCCTTCCCATGCCGGTTTCCCAACCTTCCCACCACACACCCAACTCTCTGGCTACATTGACTTTTTTGTTGTTCCTCAATAGGCTTTGTACTTTCCACACCTCTGTGCCCTTGCTCAAATTGGTCTCTTTGCGTGAATGCCCTTCCGCCTCTGACTGGTGAAATTTTGCTTATATTTTAGGGTTGAACTTGAAGTCACCTCCATGCAGTTCCATTGAACACCTGTGCTGGCTTCATTTTATGTGCTCTCAGCATGGTGCCTCCTTTGTGGAGCCTTCCTTTGACTCTGCTCTCTTTTTAGGCTGAATGAATTCCCCTCCTCCTTGACTCACTTAACACCTTGCAGGCTTGGATGATGGCACGTTGTATTGTAGTGAGCTATTGCCATATCTGTTTACTCTGCTAGAGGGCAGCTTATATGTCTCCTACCTCTTGGATCCCCAGCTCCTTAGAGGGGCTGGCACACAGTTGGGGTGCGGTCAGATTTGCAGAAGTGCTTTGAAGCAGGAGTGCAAACATGCACACACACACACAATGTGGGGGAAGTGAACCCTGAGCTGCTGACCCAAAGGAGAAGCACTCTTTCCCTCTTCTCACTTCCTTCCTGGCCCTGATGCTGAAAGAAAACAGCTGAAACTGACTTCGAAAAGGGAAATGTATACATTTTTTAAAACATATATACCACATTTTATTTATGAATGTTGATGACACTTAGGTTCTTTCTATCTTTTGGCTTTTGAGCAAGAACATTGGCGTACATGTTTGAGTCCCTGCTTTCAATTCTTTTGGGTATGTACCTGGGAGTGAAATTGCTGGGTCGTGTTTTTTTTTTTTATGGTAATTCTGTGTTTAACTTTCTGAGGAACCACCAAACTGTTTTCCACAGTGGCTGTACCACTATATATTCTCACCAGCAATGGGAAATGTATACATTTTGAACTGGAGTGAGATCTTCTAACCTAAAGATTATTAAATGAGGCATAGATTTCATTTCTTCCCTCCCTCATTTGATACACATTTCCTGAACACCTAGGACATGCTACAAAATGAATTAAATAAGACATGTATTTGTTTTTCTATCTTAATGTTGTTCATGCTGGAACCTGTCTTTATCTGTCTTACTGGATCTGAGCTTAAATCTTTGCTTTTTTAAAATTGTATTTTAGATGAGGGTTTACAGAACAAACTAGTCTCTCACTGAACAGTTAGTACAGATATTGTTTTATGACATTGGTTAACAACCCACGACATGTCAACACTCTTCCTTCTCAACCTTGGGTTTCCTGTATTACCGGGTTTCCTATATCACCAGCTTTCCTGTCCCCTCCTGCCTGCTAGTCCTTACCCCTGAGCTGTTGTGCCCCTTTAGTCTTGCTTTGTCTTATGGGCCTGTCTAATCTTTGCCTGAAGGGTGAATTTGGGAGTGACATCATTCCTGAGCTAAGAGTTTGTCTGGAGGCTATACTCTCAGGATTTCTCCAGTCTCTTTCAGGCCAGTAAGTTTGGTCTTTTTTGTGAGTTAAAATTTTGTTCTACATTTTTCTCCAGCTCTGTCTGGAACCCTCTGTTGTGATCCCTGTCAGACCAGTCAGTGGTGCTAGTGGGGCACCATCTAGTTGTACTGGCTGAGTTCAAATCTTGGTATGTCACCTATAGCTTTGTGATTCTGGGCAGGTGATGAGTTTTCTTATATATACCACAGTTTTCTTATAATACCCTCCTCATAAAGTTGTGGTTGATAATGTGGATAAGATGCTGAGCAGGGTGCAGGTGACAATGGTTTCTTTTTGAGTGGTAGCCACTCAGACTGGAAGCTTCTTGAGGGCAGTGACCATGTCCAGTTCATCAATGTATCCTCAGTGCCCAGTCCAGCACCAGGCACATGGTACATTAGGGTAATCAACCATCCCAGTTCTTCTGGAACTCTCTTGGTCCTGCATCTTGGGGACCTTAGTCCTGGGAGAATCGGGACAGTTGGTCACCTTACAGTAGATGCTCCATAAAGGTTAGTTAAAGGAATGTATGAATGAATTAATTATGAGTAAAGGACAGAAGTGGGACTCGGACAAGCAAGAACAAGTGGTGGGTGGAGACGGGGCTGGCTTGTAGGGGAGAGGTAGTTTTGTGAGAAAGGAGGTAGCTGAAGGTCAGAAAGGTCCCGCAGGTGGACAGTGGGAGGTGAGGATGGGGACCTCTGTTGCTTAGCAGGTTGTGGAGAAAACATAAGGCCCTGAGTTAATGAGGCTATTGCTTTGAAGTAGGTTTCAGGCCTCCAAGGCCCATTGCTCTTCCTCTGACTCATCCTGAGAGAGGCAATAGTTTCTTCCCACTTTTTCCAGGAAGACCTATAACGAGCCACTAGCTGCTCCCCTGCCTTGGTAGCTGGTACGGTGGGGGGGCGAGTCTTGCTTCTCGGCTCATTGTGTTCCAGCATGTCTACCCGCTGCCCTCGGAGGTGTCCATTGTAGTCTAAGACAGGACTGGACAGAGGCCCGGGCTGGAATGTGGGAGAGCAGGGCTGCAGCCCATTTCCACCCTGCTGAGGTATAGAGACTCCGAACGAGGCCTCAGTTTCCCTACCTGTTCCACAGCCTTTCCTCCCAGGGCGTCTGTGAGATGTCACTTGTGGAAAGCCCCTTCACCTACCTTGTACATAGTAAGTATGCAGTGAGTGTTACTTGTTGCGCCCTTCTAAAAAACAGGGACAATAAAACCTGCCCTGCACATCTCCCAGGGCTGTTGTGTGGGCCAAGTGGGCTGTGGGGGCACTTGGCAAACTGTGCTGTGCCCTACAGATGTGAGGGGCTGGGATTCTTGACAGGATTGCTCCTGCCTGCCCAAGGTTCCAGGCACAGGGTGGGAGGCTGACCTTGCCATCCCAGGGCTGGAGGACCCTTTCTGGGATGTGCTCCAGAATCACAGAGACACCCAGTGGTACTGTCAGTGTAAGCACGGAGACCCTGCAGTGAACCCTGGACTCAGGTGGTCTATGTTTCTGAAACCATGGCAAGAAACAGACAGACAGAGTTGGACTGGCTGCAGGGAAGGGTTTAGTAGCAGTGGAAATCGTGACAAGAAGAAGGAAAGTCCTCCGGAGCCTCATCTGTCTGTTGGGCTGGAGGCAGGGCCTTTGTGAAGGCGTGTGGTGCTCGGATCGCCTCTGGGCCCTTCCTCCAGCCCAGAGGCGGATTCACCATGAGGCTGAGGAAGCTTCAGCTTCAGCCCTTCACGCTCCAGGGCCGCATGCTAAGGTGTTCTTGTGAAATTTGCAAAAGGAAGATATTTTTGTTCAGTACTCTTTTTCTGTTAAAGAAGGCTTCCAAACTGTGGAAGTGTCAGGCCTACAAGCTCGAATGCATCCTCTGCTCTGAACAGGTGGTTCTTTGGGTGAGATGTTGGCACCATGTCTGCTGTGAGTCCTCAGGGAGGTCCACGCCCACATCGTGGCCCTGGTCAATGGTTAGAGCCCTCGGCGCTGAGGTAGGACCTGAGAGGCACCTGGGGGAGCCAGTTCCTGCCCAGGCTGAGCTGCCAGTGCCTGCTTGCTGTGTATGACTGGGAAGAACTGTCTGCCCTTACTTCTTCTCATCTGCAACGTGGAGGTAATACCTACCTGGAATGTTTGTGGAAAGGTTTTTAAACATTGTACCCGAGGTGAAAGTGCCTGGTATAGCCCCACGCTTGTTGTAGGAGCTCGTTAAATGTTGACGGAAGCTGCGTGGAGATGGTTCAGGTGAGCCCGCCCTTATACTGGGTTTAAGTCAGTCAGCTCCCTGTGGAATTCACCTGCTGTGTGTCCTGCCTGGGGCTGGGCCTTGAGGATATGGGCTGCTAGGTGAGGTGGTCAGATGAGCTAACAGGATCAAAGTGTTTATAACCTGTGAGGTACGCATCGCCTAGGAGGGGATCTTGTAAAGGGAATGGGGTCTTCTGTGGGGGTGGGGCAGGGTGAAGTCTGGGCTGGCCTTTTCTGCTTCAGTAAGGGACTGAGGAGTCTGGCTGGTTTTGTGCCTGAGAGAAGCTGCCAGGGCTGGCTGAGCTGGCCTTTCCTGCTGGGATACTCCTGCAAACTCAGCGAAGGGTAGCTTGGTGGCTGCATTTGGTGGCTTCCTGTCGCTCTCCAACATGAGTGCCCCCTTCAGGGAGAGGAGGAAGTAGAGATGGGATGGGGGCCGTGCGAAAGAACACAGGCTTTGGACTCAGGTAGGTTCCAAATCCTACTGCTACAGATTGTTAGGTCTGTGACCTTGGGACAGTTACATACAATTTATCTGAACTTGGCTTTCTCATCTTTAAAATGGGGATAATAATATCTCTCCCCTTGCCTGATAGGGTTGTGGTGAGGCTTCACTGAGATAATGTATGGCTTAGCACAATGCCTGGCATGCACGCACACACATACAGTTACCGTCAAGTTGATTCCAATTCATGGCGACCTCGTGTGTTTCAGAGTAAACTATGCACCATAGGGTTTTCAGGGCTGTGAACTTTCAGAAGCAGATCGCCAAGCCTTTCTTTCTGAGACGCTTCTGGGTGGGTTTGAACAGTCAACCTTTGAGTTAGTGCTCGGGTGCTTAGCCATTTGTGCCGCCTGGGGACTCCTCCGGGCACACAGTAAGTGCTTAATAAATGCTGACTGCACTCCCTCCCCCACCCCATGGCCCTCATCAGGCTCTGCCACGTACTCTGCCCTTTAGCACTTGTCTGTGCCCCAGGTGGCCTGTGGGCTGCTTGGGGGCAGTGGCTGTATTTTGCTTGTCCATTGCTCCTTCCCCCGAGCCCTGGCATGGTAACTGCACTACCTTGGTGGTGAGAATCTGCACTGGTCCAAAGAAAATGGCCCTAAGTTTTAGCAGGAAACACACTCATTCTGCACCTACCGTGTGCTCCTCCTGGGGGACTGGATACAAAAGGCCACTTATAACTGCTGCTATGACCCTGAGGGCAAGGGAACACTTAACAGTCTCTGGAATCAAGTCATTATGTAGTCAGCTTTGTCCACCTCTCCCTCTGGATTGTGAATGCCACGGGGGCTGTGTCCCCAGGTAAGGGTGCCTGGCTCAGGGGCACACAGACATTTTTATTGAATGAATGGCTGTCCCTTACACCCCCTTCCCTGGAGTCAGGCCTGGCTTAACTCCCTGCCCTGCCGCTTACTAGTTGAGGCAAGTCAACCTGCCTCTTTCAGCTGTGGTTGCTTCATCTTTAAGTGGGGGAAACAATCATGCCACATAAATGAAGCACTCAGCTGTGCCTGGAACAGGGTAAGCACCCAACAGTGTCAGCTGCTCGTTTTCAAATGATCTCCAGGGGTCCTTCCAGTTCTGACCTTCAGTCACCTCTCTGCCTCTGGCTGAGACTGGGAAGAACATTCCATCCCTGACAGACCTTCTCTCTCCAGGCCTCACAATGGATTTGGAGCTCTGTGCAAACTGTTTATGTTTCCCCAGCAGAGTTTATTACCCAGCCGGGCTTTCTGCAATTAATTACAAGCAAAGCAAATAACTTGTCCTTGGGAGGCTGGGCTTGGCATAAATGTTTACATACAGCCAGGGGCCAGCCCAGGGGCTGGGCCGTTTCCTCTTGCCTTGGGAACAGAGAGAGATTAGAGGTTTAGGGCATGGTGGGGTGTGGTGGGGTGCCAACGAGGACCAATGCAGAGCCTTTCTTTCCTCCTTCACCCTTGAGGTGTTGTGCATATACTTTCTCTTTTAATCATCCTAATTACCTGAGAAGTAGAGGCCCTGTTTGCAGATGAGAAAATTGAGGCTCAGCGAAGTTAAGCAATTTGCCCAAGGCTCCACAGCTTTCTGGGGAGTGCTGGGGTCTATGTGGCTGTGTAGATAAGTGGACTAGAAAAGAGAGGCTAAGGAATCCCTTGATGGTGCAAATGGTTGACATGCTCAGCTGCTAGCCAAAAGTTGGCAGTTCAAGCCTACTCAGAGGCACTTGGGGAGAAAGGCCCGGCAATCTACTTCCAAAAAGTCAGCCACTGAAAACCCCATGCAGTACAGTTCTACTCTGACACACATGGGGTCACCATGAGTCAGAACTGACTTGATGGCAGCTGGTATAGAAGCTGGGAAATCAGTGAGGGATTGTTCATTCAGCAAATAGGTGTCTGTCTCCTGCCATGTACGAAGAAGAACCTTTCAGTGTCCAGGCGGTCTGAGAAGGCAGCAGCAATCATTGGTGACTCGGCTGAGGCTGTTCGCCTCTACTCTAACACCTTCACCTCCAGGATGGCCCATTAATAGGCTAATGTGTGGCAGAAGGCAGTTTAATGGAGGGCCAGGAAGGCGGTGGCCTGTATGGGTCTCTAGTGGTCAGACACACCATCTGATACAAAGAAATAACTTGAATAGAGGTCATCTTCAGCAGGAAAGGTCCTTTAAAGCCCTCTCACTCCTCCAAACCTAGAATCTGGAATTCTAGATCTTTGAGCTGGGAGACTCGGCGAAGGCTTGGCTCAAGGTAACACAATAGGAAGGGCTAGCAGGGACTCCTGGTGAAGTGTTTTTTCTAGTGCATTATGTTTGAGAAATGAAATGATTGCTTCTCAGGGAAACCCTTGCTGTCTATCCTGCTCCCACATGTCCTCCATCCGTCAGGGCTCTGAGTTCTGTGTTATGTGATGATGCCCTTTCCAGCCCAGCAGTTTCCACTCCACTTAACAGTCTTGCTATGGGATTTCTGAAGCTGGCTCCTGCTCTTCCCCCTTCACGGATAGGAAAACAGACCCAGGGAGGAAATGAAGGTGTTTGCTGCTATCCCTCTACCCCTCTTGGACATGGTGTGCCCAGGCCTCTGACACCTGTCCCATTGGGTGGGACTATAGCTTCTGGGCCTCTGCAACGTCAGGCCGTAGTGGAGCCAGCCTGAGCCTGTCCACCTGGCCTCACTAGCCCCCAGCTCAGAGACCCGCATGTGGTAACTGACGCTCAGGAAAGGTGTGATGCACAGGATGAGCGAGTGGCTGGTGGGAGCGAGATGGTAGGGAAGAGCACTGTAGTCTAGGAGGCGGGGGATCTGGCCCAAGTCACTTTCTCAACCACAAAAGAACCTCAGTGCTATCTTTTGGGAAATGGGGGCAGAACAGTAATTCTCACTTAAAGGTTATGGTGAGATTAAAAGGCAGCATTAGACGACTCACAATAGTCAGAAGTGGAAACAGCTCAAATGCCTATCAACAGATGAATAGATGAACAAATTGTGGTCTATCCATATGATGGAATATTATTCAGTCATAAAGAGAAAAGAAGTATTGCTACATGCTGCCATGTGTACCAACGCGTATCACAGATGAACCTCCGAAACTTTATTCTAGGTAAAAGAAGCCAGACACAGAAGGCCACATACAATTCCGTTTATATGAGATATCCAGAATAGATAAATCCATAGAGATGAAACACAGCTTGGTAGTTGCTAGAGGCTGGCAGGGGAGCCCTAGTGGCACGGTGTTTAAGAGCTCGGCTGCTAACCAAAAGATCGGCAGTTCGAATCCACCAGCCACTCCTTGGAAATCCTATGGGGCAGTTCTGCTGTGTCCTATAGGGTTGCTGTGAGTTGGAATCAACTGGACAGCGACAGGTTTTTTTTGTTTGTTTGGTAGGGGCTGGGAGGAAGAGGGAGAACCTGCTTAATGGATGAGCGGTTTTACTTTGGAGTGATAGAAATGCTTTGAAAGTAGATGGAGGTGGTTGCACAACACTGTGATGTACTAAATGCCCCTCAATTGTTCACTTTAAAATGGTGAATTTTCAGAGACTCCCTGATGGAACAGGGGAAAAGTGGGATGCAAAACTCAAATTCTAGTAAAAAGACCAGACTTAATGGTCTGACTGAGACTGGAGGGACCCCAGAGATCATGGCCCCCCGACTCTCTGTTAGCTCAAAATTAAAACCATTCCTGAAGCCAACTCTTCAGATCAAGATTAGACTGGACTGTAAGACATAAAATGATACTGGTGAGGAGTGTGCTTCTTAGCTCTAGTAGACATATGAGACTATGTGGGCAGCCCCTGTCTGGAGGGGAGATGAAAAGGCAGAGAAGGACAGTAGCTGGTTGAATGGACACAGGAAATACAGGGTGGAGAGAAGGAGTGTGCTGTCACATTGTAGGGAGAGCAACTAGGGTCACATAACAATGTGTGTATAAGTTTTTATATGAGAAACTGACTTGAATTGTAAACTTTCACTTAAAGCACAATAAAAAAAAAACTATCAAGTTTGGGAAAAAAAGGTTAATTTTATGTTCTGTGAATCTTGCCTCAAAAAAAGAATTTTTTTTTTTAAATTGCTGATTAAAAAAACAGATGATCTCTGTTAAGAGGGGACACAGTTGAGCTGAGACGTGGGTGTTGGGTGAGACTATTGGAGAAAGGATGATGTAGGAGCAAAAGTGCACGAAAGGGTAAAGGTGCAGCGTGGGAGGCAGCTTGGCAGAGTGGTTGAGACCTAGGGCTCTAGAACCAGACTGCCAGGCTTCAAAGCTGTGTGATCTTGAGCAGGTTATTTGACCTCTCCTTGCTTCAGTTTTCCCATCTGTAAAATGGGAACAATAGTGTTTCCTACTTCTTAAAGTTTTCATGAGAATTAAATGTCAGTATTTGTAAAGTGCTTAGAATAGTTCTTGGCACAAAGTAAGCACTACGTAAGAGTCAGCTACTGTAATTATCCCCCATTCACACTTTTATGTATTTGTTCATTTACTGAGCACCCACGCTGAGCCAGGCCCTGGGCTGGATTCTGGGGACATGGCTGCAAGTATGACTCAGTGCGTGCTCCCAAGAGCTCCCTCACATGCTGTAGAGGAGTCAGACCCCGCGGCAGCCTCCTGCCCGCATCATGCCTGCAGCTGTTAATGAAAATTGTTCATTACCTTCTGCTCCACCAGAGCTGTCTGAGCAGACACTGGCTCCCTGGGACCCAGTAGGGCTCCTTCGTGGAGTTTGAAAATGCCCAGGGCCTGAAGGCTGGCATCCTGGGCTTGGGGGACCTTCGGCAAGGACCTAGACCTTAGTTTCCCTACCTGTCACTGAGAGGTCAGGCTAGCTGAGCTCTGACATTCGTCTCAGCATTTTCTGACCTCCAGGCTGCTGAGCCCCATAGGCCTGAGTTGGGCTGGGGTCTTTGATGCAGCTGTGGAGCTGGCAAGGGCAGACCGGAGAGCCCTGGGGTGTAAGGTCTTGAAGGGTTCCCCGAGCTCTCTGGCCTAGCCTGTTGAACACACGGAACACTGAGGTCCATAGAGGGTGTGGTGACCTGGAGGATAACGGCCAGACCTGGTCTGGTAGAGCCTTTGGGGGTGGCCTGGCCATTCCTGTCCTCGGCACGGGCCATGGAGTTCACAAGCCCATGCTTGAGATGGTCCTGAGATGCCACATCTGTTGGTATTCAGTTTATAAAAAAGTAGAAAGTTCTTACCTGTAGAAATTGTTGAGTTGGCACATGCTTTGTTATGTATATTTTCACCACAATAATAATAATAAAAAGAATAAATGAGTCACACACACACACACACAAAGTGAACAGTCCTTTCTGGGCTAGTATTCTGGGCAGCCAGGGTGGGGATCGGGTGAGAGTCAGGGGTTCCTGCCTGCTCTCCAGCCTTGGGGGATTGGGCTTCTGCCTCTTTTTGGGCATGACCATCTCCTGTTGGCCTACCCCACCCCTCCGGCCATCATTTGTTCTCAGAATCTGACTTCAGCTTTCCTTGGCAAAAACAATCTGGCTCAAGCTACTGCCCTCCTCTCTCTAGCAACCCCTCCATGTCTGTACCTCCAGTCTGCCATCCTCAGTCCCTCACCCCAACAGGGTCACACCCCCACACCTTCACCTCCAGCAATGTCACATACCCCACTGTGACAGCCACCCCCCACATGCTGTCACCTGCCGCATGTTCACTTCCAGCAAAGTGATTCCTCAGGTCTTTTATCTGATGGTCTCTTTCTAAGGTACCCTCCCATCTAGCACTGCCCTCTCTAGCACCCAATCCTCCCCCAACTTCACATTCCAATCCCCCCACTCAAAGCTTCTGGTCTCCACCTGCTGGCTTTTCTTCCAGATGCTTGTCACAGAGACTGTCCCCCAGGCAGAGGGCGTGTCATTTCAGGAAGGAGCTTGTTCTCTCTCTTCTTTATAAACAAAGCTACATCTGGAGAGAAGACACAGCAATTCAAGCCTTCCAGAACTCCTCCCCTGGGGCCTAAGCAGGGGACCAAATAGGCGAAGTCACAGCTGAAAGCCCTGAGGAAGAAGGTAGTCAGACCAGACAGAGCTCTCTGGGTTCTCAGAAAGCCACATTCTCTCTGTGCCTCTCTCATCTCTCTCTCACACACACAGACGCAGGTACCACACACTCACACACAGACCGCAGCCCTCAAGACCTCCACACTGTGGTCAGGGAGGACTTCTTGCAGTAACAGGCATCATTCATTCAGCCCTTTGTGTATCTGAGGGTGTTCTGAAGCCTCCTTGGAGCTGTATATTGGACACTGCAGACATCATCTTTGCCCGAGGGCTTGTGAGGGAGGCTGCCATGACTCAGATGAATGCAGTACATTCATTCATTCAGCAAATACTCACTGAGTGCCTACTGTGTGCCAGACGCTGTTTTAGCACTGGGGCACCAGCAGTGAGCAAAGCAGAGAAAAATCCCAACCCTCATGGAGCTAACGTTCTAGTCCTATGTTGTCCTAGAGGCAGTGTGTGTGTGTGTGTGTGTGTGTGTGTGTGTGTGTGTGTGTTGGGAGGCGAGTGTCAGCTTGGGAGAGACTCCACAGGAGTTCTGAGGGGCCATTGAAAAGAACTAACATTTATCTTTTACTAATTATTTTTTTAAAAAACCTTCACATTTTAGAAAATTTGGACAAGAAGATAACAATCATCTATAACCCCCTTACTTAGAAGTTTAAAAGATTTTTGTGTTCCCTTTCTTGCGTTGTGTGTGTGCATGAGCACATGTGCCTGTGTATTCAAACCCAATGGTGATCAAAGTATATATAAAATGCTGAATACTGCATTTTTTCCTTCAGCGTTTTCCATGCCACTAACTCATCATAGAATACATATTTGTTAATAAGCGCATAAAATTTCTCATATGGATGCGCCATGATTTCTTTATACCCTTATTTGGCAATTACATTATTTTCTATAGTTTAGGAGCCCTGGTGGTACAATGGTTAAGTACTTGGCTGCTAACCAAAAGACTGGCGGTCTAAACCCACCCAGTGAGAGAAGGACCTGACGATGTGCTCCTATAGATTACAGCCTAGAAACGCCTATGGAGGCAGTTTTATTGCATCACATGGGGCCACCATGAGTCGGATTCAACTGATGGCACAAATAACAACAACATTCATAGTTCATCCCCCTTTTTGGCATTTACATTATTTCCAGATTTTTTTTTTTTTGCTGTTGTAAATAATCCTGAAATGATTAGATTTGAAGCTATTTTACAACTTCCTGAGGTCCGAATCCTGCATGTTATGGAGGCCCTGGGCTTGGCCTTAGCCCCTCCTCCATCTGCCTTGCACACCTTTCCACTTCCTTCTGCTCTGCTGCTTCCCCTCGCTCATAAATTGCAACTTCTTGCCCACGTTATGTTTCTCCAGGTAAATCTCAGTGTGGGTTGTTCCAATTATCTTTAGCCATATAACAAACCATCCAAAGCATAGTGGCTCAAAACCACATTTATTTTATTATCTCTTTTGGTTTCTGTTGGTCAGAAATTTGGGAAGAGCTCAGATGGGTAGTTCTGGTTCAGGGTCTCTCATGTGATTGTAGATGGCACAGAGAACTGGAGCAGTGGATGCTGACCAGGCATCTGTCTCTCTCCATGTAGCCTCAGGGCGTCTACATATGGTCTCCTCACCTGGACCAGTTGGGCTTCCTTATAACATGGAAGCCTAATAGACTTCTTACATGGTGGCTCAGGGCTCCAAGCCCAAGTGTTCCAGCAAGATGGAAGCTGCAAGGCCTTTTATGACCTAGACTCAGAAATCATACCATGTCATGTCTGCTGTATTGCATTGATTGAAACTGTCACAAAAAGATTGCCCAGTTCCAAGAGGAGGGGCCGTAGACTCTACATGTCAATGAGAGAAATGTTAAAGCCACATTATAAGAAGAGCTGGTAGAATAAGAGATATTGTTTCCACCACCTTTGGGAAATACAACCTGCCACATGGGTGGATCTGAGAGCATCTACTTTGAAGCTAGACCAACTTGGGACCCTCTCTAGGTGAGTTATGTCAACTACTGGGCCTGTTTCCTCATCTGTGACAGATCCACTATCTGGATTGCTGTATGATTCTTCAAGATGCTGTATGTGGAAGCAGCCTGCACACGTCTTTACGTCCTTCTAGACTCAGTTCTGGGAGCATCCTCTTGAACCCTCTTCTGCTACCGCAGGTAGCAGTGGAACCCAATACAGAGACTGTTCATTGTGACTGTAGTTTTTTTTTTTCCCTCAATTTTATTGTAAAAATTCTCAAATGCAGAAATGTTGAGGGAACAGTACAGTGAGTGCTTGTATACTGGCTATCTCAATTCAGCAATTGTTGATAATTTGCTTTAGATCTGTATATTAAAATTTTCTTTTTTTATTGAACCATTTGAAAGTAAGCTGCAGACATTATGAGACTTCCTCTCCAAATACTAGGACATGCATCCCTTAGAAATAAGGAAAACCTCTTTTATAGGTGTACCACTGTCATACCTAATAAAATAATGGTAATTTTCATTTTCATCTACTATTTGGTCCATATTGAAATTTCCCCAGTTGTCCCCAGAAGGTCTTACATAGCTGGTAACTATGGACCAAGATCTAATCAAGGTTCACAGTGCTATTGCACATGAGTGCTCTTGTATTTGGCTTTCCCACCTGAGAGCTCCCTCAGGGTGAGACCATGTCTGCCCCTTCACTGAGTCCCAGCTCCCAGCATAGGCTTGGCCCTGAGGAAATCCAGGAAAGGTCAGTGGATGGAGCAATACACAGTGGTGCTCAGTGGGTGGCATCTGACTGCTCTTGTGGGCCCATGGAAACAGTCAGGCCTGGGCAACCACATGTGTGTCAGAGTAGAACTGTGCTCCATAAGGTTGTCAATGGCTTTCAGAAGCAGAGCACAAGGCCTTTTTCACAAGGTGCCTCTGGGTGGGTTCAAATGGCCAACCTTTTGGTTAATAGCCAAGCTTTTGTGCCACCCAGGGACTCCAAAGTATAACTAGACCATGTTAGTTTCCATGCTGAAACCCCTCTGTCTTAGTTATCTAATGCTGCTATAACAGAAATACCACAGGTGGGTGGCTTTAACAAAGAGAAATTTATTCTCTCACAATCTAGGAGGCTAGAAGCCTGAATTCAGGGCACCAGCTCCAGGGAAAGGCTTTTCTCTCTCTATTGGCTGTGGGGGAAGGTCTTTGTCATCAATCTTCCCCTGATCTAGAAGCTTCTCAGCACAGGAACCTTGTGTCCAAAGGATGTGCTCTGCTCCTTGTGTTGCTTTTTTGGTATGAGGTCCCCATGTCTTTCTGCTCGCTTCTCTCTTTTATACCTCAAAAGAGACTGACTCAAGATAAAACCTAATCTTATAGATTGAGTCCTGCCTCATTAACATAACTGTCTCTAATCCTGCCTTATTAAAATCCTAGAGGTAGGATTTATGACACATAGGAAAATCACATCAGATGACAAAATGATGAATAACCATATGATACTGAGAATCATGGCCTAGCCAAGATGACACACATTTTGGGGGGACACAATTCAATCTGTAATACCCTCCAATGTCTTATCAGCCAACAGAGTAAAATCCAGACTCATCACAAGGCCTGCTGAGCTGTGCTGCATCTGTGTGACCTTGGGCATATTACATAACCTCTCTGAGACTCAGTTGCCTCATTTACAAAATGGAGCTTATCGTGAACTTATGTTCTTCTTCCCCAGCCCAAAAAAAAAAAAAAAAAAACCAGCCAGGTCCTCCTTTTTTAAATTCTTGCCTTCAAGTTGGTTCTGACTCATAGAGACCCTATAGGACAGAATAGAACTGCCCCATAGGGTTTCCAAGGCTGTAGTCTTTTACAGAAGCGGACTGTCACATCTTGCTTTCGCAGAGCTGCTGGTAGCTTTTAACTGCCAACCTTTCAGTTAGTCGAACTTTTAACCACTGTACAACCAGGGCTTCCTCCTCCTTTAGGGCTCCCCATATCAGAGAAAGGCATCCCAGTTCACCCAATAAATTGGAAATCTGGGAGACATCTTTGATATCCCCCCTTTTCTCCCTATACCCAGCCTGTTGCCAGGCCTGTTGATGTTACTACTGGCATCTGCCCATGTGTCTTGCTGTGTTCTAGGGTAAAAAACATCACAAAGTTTAGTAAAGCAAAAAGTAAGCTTTACTTGGGTAAAAAACATCTGCCCATGTGTCTTGCTGTGTTCTATGGTAAAAAACATCACAAAGTTTAGTAAAGCAAAAAGCAAGATTTACTTGGCGTATATTCAAAGAGGCAGAAGTTGGACATCGACAAGTATGCTGCCAGAGCCATGTCTGCCCAAATCCAAGGAAATTACAGAATAGACAAAAGTGGGAAAATGGACAAGCATGCTGCTATAGCCATGTCTGCTCAATTCCAAGGAATGTGACAGACTCATCAGTATATATTAACAGTATAAATGGGCAAAACCATTGAGACCTTCACCTTTTCACAGATTGATTAGAAGCTGCTAAACCTTCATAATCCTGCATTTTGAATTGTCTTTCTTAACAATCATCGGTACAAGTTTCAGTAACGACAGTCAGGAGGGTCTTCATTGGTCCAGCAAATCTTCCTATTCACTGTGCTAATAGAAAAAGATAAGAGTGGAAAGGATGGGGTCTTTTGTGCTGTTTATGATTTGTTTATGTGAAAGGTTCCCTAAAGAAATGACTTCCAAGATTGTCCTAGCTATCGACTTTATGCCTCAGAGCCCAATTGATGTGTCCTTGTGAGTCCTTGTGGGTCCTTGTGAGTTCAGCTCCAGGTGAGTCACATTCTAGAACAGGGAATAATGGCTCCAATATTATCTCCTAAATCAGCTCTCATTGCTTCTTCCCTAATCTGGGCCACCTTCATTTCTCACCCACATGAATAATATCAGACAAACATCTATAAGGTCACTATGACTCAAAATTGACTCAATGGCAACTTTTTTTTTTTGGCTTTAAACATTTGTAAGCGCTCTGCTGTTAACCAAAAGGTCGGCACTTTGAACCCACTAAGCCGCTCCATGGGAGAAAGATGTGGCAGTCAGCTTCTGTAAAGATTACAGCCTTAGAAATCCTATGGGGGAAGTTCTACTCAGTCCTACAGAGTCATTATGAGTCCGAATTGACTCCAAGGCAGTGAATTTGGCTTCTTGGAAACATTTATACAGCACTTTCTATGGGTCAGGGGTTGTTCCAAGATTTTTACATATGAAAACCAAAAACAGCTGCGGTCGAGTCAATTCTGACTCATAGTGACCCTATAGGACAGAGGAAAATTGCCCCGTAGGGTTTCCAAAAGGCGACTGGTGGATTCAAACTGCTGACCTTTTGGTTAGCAGCTGAGCTCTTAACCACTGTGCTGCCAGTGGTGCTCATTAAATCCTCACAATAACCCAAGGAGCTAGGTACTATTGTGATCTCCATTTAATAGAAGAGGAAACTGAGGCCTGGAGCCGTTTCCCAGCTACAGTGAAACCTGTGAGAGCCAGAACTTGATGGGACTTCTTTGCTTTTTCAAGTCTTGAAAGTTTTCTACCTTTGACAGGGTGCAGTCTTACCACTTTTCTATCGATATTTATTAGTAGAACATATTTGAGTATTCCTTCTCTGACAGGTTTCTGCCTTACAGAGGTTCCAGCTTTCCCAGGTTTTACTATAAGTGGCAGATCTGGGATTTGAACCCAGAACAGTTGTGTTGCTGAGTCTGCCCCCAGCTGGTCACCCTGTTTTCACTCTAGCCTCTCTGCCCTTCCATTCTCTGCCCAGCAGCCAAAGTGAACACATTAAGGTATAACTTCGAAAAAAGAAATTGCCACCAAATTGATTCCAAGTCTTGGCAACGCCACCTGAGTGCGAATAGAACTGCACTCTATAAGGTTTTCAGTGGCTATGACCTTTCAGAAGTAGATTGCCAAGTCTTTCTTACAAGGCATCTCTGGGTGGATTTGAACTGCCAACCTTTTGGTTAGTAGCTGAACGTTTGTGCCACCCAAGGACTCTAAAGTATGAGTAGATTGTGTCGAATCCCCTGCTAAAACCCCTCCAATGTCTTATGAGCCGACAGAGTAAAATCCATACTCCTCCTCAAGGCCTACTGGTAACCAAGCAGTGCAAGCTCTGCCCCCTGCTGGCCTTGCCTGCTCATCTTCCCCCAGAGTCTGCCCGCTGCAGGTTTTGCCTCAACGCAGCATCCCACCTTCCGCCTTCTCAGAGCTATTACTGCTTCTTTAGCTCAACTCAGATGTCACTTCCTCAGGGAAGCCTTGCCAGACTGCTCATTCTGGTCAGATTGCCCGTTTTGTGCCCTTGGAGCACTTTACGGCACTTATTGCTTATTTACTTGTTCAAAGTTCGTCTTGCAGGGCTGCTGTGCTGCATGTTTCCAGGGGACACCGTTCACATAGCGGTCTGTGCAATGGTACCCTCTGGAAGTGTGCAGCGCAGGGCCCTGCTGTCTTCCCTGCCAGAAGGTAAGTTTCACGTAGACAGGGTCCATCCTCTTCACCATTTGTCCCTGGTGGCCAAAAGTGTCTGACATGTTGTTGTTAGGTGCCTTCAAGTCAATTCTGACTCATAGCAACCCTATGCACGACAGAGTGAAACACTGCCCGGTCCTGTGCCATCCTCACAGTCCTTGTAATGCTTGAGCCAATTGTTGCAGCCACTGTGCCAGTCCATCCTGAAGGTCTTCCTCTTTTTCGATGACCCTCTATTTTGACTGGTATGATGTCCTTCTTCAGGGACTGGCCCCTCCTGATAACATGTCCAAAGTACGTGAGACCTAGTCTTGCCATCCTTGCTTCTAAGGAGCATTCTGGTTGTACTTCTTCCAAGACAGATTTGTTCGTTCTTTTGGCCAAATCAAATACGTTGCCGTCAAGTCAATTCCAACTCATAGCAACCCTATAGGTCAGAGTAGAACTGCCCCATAGAGTTCCCAAGGAGCACCTGGTGGATCTGAACTGCCAACCTTTTGGTTAGCAGCCATAGCATTTAACCACTATGCCACCAGGGTTTCCATTCTTTTGGCAGTCTGTGGTATATTCAATATTCTTTACCAACATTAATTCAAAGGCATCAGTTCTTCTTCGGTCTTCCTTATTCATTGTCCAGCTTTAACATGCATATGAGGTGATTGAAAACACCGTGGCTTCGGGCAGGTACACCTTAGTCTTTGAAGTGACATCTTTGCTTTTCAACACTTCAAAGAGGTCTTTTGCAGCAATGCATCGTTTGATCTCTTGACTGCTGCCTCCATGGGTGTTGATTGTGGATCCTAGTCAAATGAAATCCTTGACAACTTCAATCTTTTCTGCATTTATCATGATGTTGCTTTTTGGTCCAGTTATGAAGTTTTTTTTTTTTGAGGTGTAATCCATAGCGAAGGCTGTGGTCTTTGATCTTCATCAGTAAGTTCTTCAAGTCTTCTTCACTTTCAGCAAGCAAAGTTGTGTTATCTGTGTAACATAGGCTGTTAATGAGTCTTCATCCAATCCTGATACCCCGTTCTTCTTCACATAGTCCAGCATCTCGTATTATTTGCTCAGCATACAGATTGAATAGGTATGGTGAAAGGTTACAACCCTGACACACACTTTTCCTGACTTTAAGCCATGCAGTATCCCCTTGTTCCATTCGAATGACAGCCTCTTGATCTATGTACAGGTTCCTCATGAGCACAATTGTTCTGGAATTCCCATTTTTCTCAACGTTATCCATAATTTGTCATGATCCACACAGTCAAATGCCGTTGCATAGTCAATAAAACACAGGTAAGGAGCTCAATAAATATTGTTGAATGTTAATAATAGAAATAATAAAACAACAACAACAAAAAAAACCAAACTCAAGAAATAATAATAGCTAGCATATATTATGAAGCACCAGGCACTATGCTCCTTTAATCCTCAGAACAACTCTATGGGGTAAACACCACTGTTCCTCTCTCTCCATTTTATAGATTAAGAAACAAACTGAAAGAGGGGAAGTGACTTGCCCAACATCCTCCAGTGAGTAGAGGTTTCAACCAGAGCAGGCTGGTTCACTATGATAAAAAATACAGTAAGTGAAAGAAGGACCCTCAAAGTCCAGCAATTTAGAACAACTGGGATGAGGGTTGCAAGGGAAAGCACAGTCAGAAGTCATGATAACAATGCGTCTCAAACAGTGGTAAGGATATGGAAATGGTGGTTTTCCTCAGGTAGGGAGAGAGGAAGGAGAGAAAAGGCCTCCAGGACAGGAAATGGATTTGCCTTAGGGGCCATTCTCCACCTCTGGGCGCCAGGCCTGACTGTTTAGCTCTTCTAACCACAGCTTCTGTCTCCCCTGCTCCTTCCACCATAATGAGGGCCTGCGGAAAGTGGGTGCCAATGGGGGGTGGGAATGGGGTGGGAGTAGGAGTCATACCTGAGGCCTTAGCTTCTTAGAAGCCTGTCCTGTACCTTGGCCTCCCTGAGAGGAAGCAGGGGCAGGAAAGCCCTCAGTTTACAGGTGAGGGATGCAGAGACCCAGAGAAGTTGAGGGATTTGTTCAAATACTGAGCCAAGACTAGAACCCAAGCCCTTAGAAGACCTTAAGCCCCAGGGCTGAGTGTGTGTGTGTACGGCGGTGGGGGGCAAAGATGGCACCTCTCTTGTCCTCAGTTTTCACTGCTCTTCCTGTCTCCCCATCCCAGTGCCCAGCGGTGGTGTCCTGTCTTAACAGAGGAGGCATCCGTTAAAGCTAGCTCTGTGGGTTGATCTGAAGTGCCTGCCAGTCCCTTGATTGTCTGGGAGCCCAAAGCCACCTTAGCGGCAGTGCACCCTCCTTTGCAGACCTTCGATTTCCCATCGAACTTTGAGCTTTCCAAGGTCTTGACTCCCCCATCAGCCTGGAGACCTCCTAAGGGCTATGCTTGACTCCCCTCATCAGATCAGTTCTGTTCCACAACATTTTCTAAGCCGTGCTAAGCCCAGCGCTAGAGCCGAGCCCAGACAGGGAGTCTGGGGGCTTCAGGAAAAATTGTTCCTGAATGGGGTCTTGAAGGAGGAGTAGGAGTTACCAGGTGGAGCCCAGACTCTCCCTGAGTCTCCAGCACCTCTGGGTACAAGATGGGCAGTCCCTGATGAGAGAGGGACCTCCCCATTTCCCCACCCCCCAACCGCCGCTGAGCTACCCAGCCCTCGAAGCTTCTAGAGGCTCCACCCGGGGTCTGCCACCCCAGCCAGCCACCCTCCCTCAGAGGCCCCAGTTTCTTTCCCTCCCTCCTTCCTCCCTCATAGGTCTCAGTTGGTTGGGGATTCTGTTTTGGTTGGAAAGAAGAGGCGGAGGTGTTTGCGTGTCTGGCTCTTTCCTCCTTTCTCATTCCTCCTCCTTTCCTCCCTCCCGCCTCAAGCTCAAGATTTTCCTCTGCCAGCCTGGCTCCACTCCAGCCCCCGTCCCCTACTCAGGCAGGTGGCAGGATCCCACTAGCTCGCTCCTAGGGCTTCTGTGGTCTGTGGCTTTCCAGAGTATGCCCTTAATGCCTTTCGCCCCAGGGGGCGTCCCACGACAAGTCCTTCAGGGAGAGGCCATTCCCTTCTCCCTTCCTCCGATGTTTAAAACCCAGATCTCCTGGGAGGAGAGGCTGCAGGCCCACTCCAGGGCCTCCTTCTCTTCTAAGCGGGACTTGGCGCTCACCCTTTTCACCCTCTGGGCCTTGATTTCTTGGCTAGTCCATGGTCAATACGTCCCCTTGGCAAGGAGGCACATAGCACACCTTGTAATCATTTGATCTTTTTTTTTTTCCCCCCTTTGGTCATGGTTTTTGTGCTGCTTTGCCAAAGGTCTTTACTCCAGGCTTGGAGGGCATTGAGGTGTGGCTCCCCCCAACATCAACAGTGACTTGGAATGTGGAATTTACTTCCTCCTGCCCTTTCAAGACCCCAGCTGAGGTCCTACCACTACCCTCCTCCGTGGGGCCCTCACTGGCCCCCTCTCTGTCTGTCCTTCATGGCAGTGGGTATACAGGGATGAGGCAGATCCACAGCCTAGCCTGACAGAGCTCACTTTTGGCCTTGTGTCCTCAGCATTTTGCACTGTGCCTGGAGCCAGGCAGACACACAATGAACATCTGTTGAATTCATGGTTGGAGGAGCAGACACAGAAGTAGAGGGTGACATTATGAAGTGGTGAGGGTGAACAAGCTTCCAAGGGAACACTTCCCAGGGGAGGTAGAGATGAACTGGGTTTTCAAGGATGTGTAAGAGTTGGGCAGCCAGGCAAGACGGGAAGTGTATTATTCCAGGCAGAAGGAACCAAAAAAAAAAAAAAAAGAAAAGAAAAGAAAACCAAACCCAGTGCTGTGGAGTCGATTCCAACTCATAGCAACCCTATAGGACAGAGTAGAACTGCCCCATAGAGTTTCCAAGGAGTGCCTGGCGGATTCAAACTGCCGACCCTTTTGTTAGCAGCTGTAGCACTTAACCACTATGCCAACAGGGTTTCCGGCAGAAGGAACAGCCTGTGCTAACTCTGACATAGCACGGTGTGATCTGAGTGTGTGACTGGAGCTTAGGATATGTGTGAGGAGGTGGCCAGAGGGTAGGCTAGAGAGAGGGGGCTCAATATGGGCACAATCTACAGTCTAGGGGTGGCCACTTCAGCCTGCTGAAATGATGCCAGCAATTAGTCCCTTGGCTGAGTCCCAGGTCTTTGTGCTGCAGGGCTGCCCTTGGAAGGCCAGCAGGCAGGCAGTGGAGGGAGGGGAAACCAGTGCTTGCCAAGCTTTGCCAGGGCTTCAGGCTCTGCTCACCTGGGCCGAGCAGGTCATGGGAAGAGAACCTTCAGGCTAGCTGTGGTTGAAGCAGCTTTGTGATGGTTCATATCTAGTCTCTAAAATTTCCTGGCTGTGTGACCTGGGGCAAATTATTGATCTCTTGGTGCTGCAGTTTTCTCTAAAATAAGGATAATAGAATCTACTTCACAAGATTGTTAGGAAAATTAAACAGATAACTTGTGTGAAGTTTTCCTTTTTCCTCTCTTGCCTCTTCCCTTCCTCCCCCATCCTCTCTTCTTCTTAGCAGGGTTGGCCCTTTGGACTGAGACCTGAGTGCGACTTGAAGGACACGGGGCATCCTTGGCTCTGACAGCTCACCCAGAAATCTCTTCCTCAAAGAGGCTTGGGTTCCAATCCTCCCTGTCTAATATTCATTCCTGAGGGCAGTGGTTCTCGAAGTGTCTCTAACCAGCGGTGTTAGCATCATTGCCAACATTAGAAATACAAATTTCCAGGCCCACCTCAAACTCAGGGAATGGGCCCCAGCAATCTGGGTTTTAACAAGTCCTTCAGGGGATTCTGATGCATGCTCAAGTGTGAGAACCCAGGCGTTAGGGAGACTATATAAAACAAAAACAAAAAACCCATTGCCATCGAGTCAATTCCAACTCATAACGACCCTACAGGACGGAGTAGAACTGCCCCGTAGAGCTTCCAAGGAGCGCCTGTTGGATTTGAACTGCTGACCTTTTTGTTAGCAGCAGTGGCACTTAACCACTAGGCCACCAGGGAAGCCTATGCTCTTCCAAAATGAAGGGCATCTCAGTGGGAGGATCCTGGCCTTGGAGGCGGGGAAGGGTAAACATGTGAGTGCCTGTAGGGCTGGCTTCCTTGAAGTTACTTTGTGCCCATTGCTCAAGCGCCCTCACAATTGTTGTAACACTGTCTGTCTTGAAATCTGAACAAGAGGCCCCACATTTTTCTTATGCACTGGGCCTTGCAAATTTCACAACTGGTTCTAGGTACTGGTCCCAGCAGTGTTCCAGGTTAGCAGGGCAATGTCAGACAAGTTACTTTCTCTCTCTGAGCCTCACTGGTCTCATCCTTGCAGGGAGGTGACAATCTCACCCTCATAGGGTCCTGTGAGGATTGAATGTGATGTCTGGGTATGGCTCTTAGCACAATGCCTGGCACACGCGAGTGCAGAGTGACTTGCTGAGGCCAGCCCCATGCACACCTCTGGGCCTGCTGTGGCAGCCAACCAGGCATCATCCTTGGTTTAATGGGGCTCATGGTCTGGAGCTGGGAGACAGACAAGAGATAACCCACAGTGAGAAGTGCTGCAAAGGAAAAGTACAAGCGCTGCAGAGAGTCTAATGGGGGGATCTGACCTAGTTGTGGGGACGGGGTGTCAAAGAAGGCTTTCTGAGGAAGTGCCGAATGAGCAAAATTCTGAGAGAGGGGTGTGTGTAAACTCGGGGTTGGGGTGGGGTGGGCACACAGTCCACATGGGGAACAGCATTGTAATGTATTATTTTCACAGTTACTAAGAACAGATCTCTGAGGAGGCCTAAGTAAGGGGAGAGGGTCTGGGAGGGAGGAGAGGACTGGGCCATAGCAGCTGAAGTTGGGTCAGGAGGCTGCCTGGTGGGCTCATCCTCCTGGTTTGGGCTACTTCTCTTTAAAAAGCCCCTTGATAACAACACTTTATAATAGGAATGGGCCTCACCCAGGGGCCTCCTGGAGCAGCGTTTCCAGTGTGGCTTTGGCAGTGGGTGGCCACAGAGAAGTTATTTAACCACTTGGAATCTTGGCTCCAGCTTCAGCATGGTGGGAACAGTAATGCCCCCTCATTGGACTGTGAGAGAGTTAAGTGAGATGATTGCGTGACTCCTGCCAGTACGCAGCACAGCAGAGGTGCTCGGTAACTAGTCCTTTCCATCTTCCTCCTCCATAGCTTTGGAAGTGGGAGCCCCGTTTTGGATCAGGAACCTCTGGACCCACCCCAGGCTTGCTTTCTTGGGGGAGTTCCAGCCCATTTATTTAACTTTATGGAAACTGAGGTTGATAATCCCTTTCCTAGTGATGCGCAAACAAGATAAAGGACTAAACAACTTCGGGCACCCAGCAGCGGTGGCTCCAGAGACAGCTGAATGCCCACCTCTCTATACATTCTCTCCCTGGGGGAGGGGGCACCCAGCCTGGGGGTCCGCCTGCCAGTGGGTTCAATTAAATCCACCCAGCTGTGGGTCACAGAAGGAGCCCTGTTGGTGCAATAGTTAAACGCTTGACTGCTAACATGAAGGTTGGCAATTTGAACCCACCCAGCAGCTCTACGGGATAAAGACCTGGCAGTCTGTTTCTATAAAAATGACAGCCAAGAAAACCCTATGGGGCAGTTCTGCTCTGTCACATGGGCTGACCGTGAGTCAGAATCAACTTGATGGCACTCAACAACAACACGAGTCACAGAGGGGGTGAGCTCCCTGTTCTGGCAGTGTGGGGCTGTAGAAATGGCACTAAGTGGGATTGGGGCTTGGAGGTCCAGGCCCAGCTCGCTCAATGCTAAGAGCAGCTTTCATTTATGGAGGGCTTACTGCACATCAGTGCCGTACCACGTACTTTTCATGCATTAATCAAGAAAGGTGCTATTATTAATCCCATTTTAAAGATGAAGATCAGAGAGATTCAGTCCTTGCCCAAGGTCACCCAGCTAGTAAGTGGCAGACCCCAAAGCCTTAACCACTCCCCTGAACTGACCCCCTAATCACACACTGTGGGGCCTGGGACAAGCCCTGCCCTTCTCTGGGCCTCAGTATCCCTACGTGTACTCCTAGGGGTGGAGCCAGGTGTTCTGCAAGGCCTCCTCAGGTCCAGTATCCTGGAGTCTACATTTCTGGGAGGGCTGGTCCCTACTGGGGAATTGTGCCTTCATACTCTGTCCCATCCAGGCTGTTGTTGCCTTTACTATGTAGGAAATTACCTTGAGCCTTCTGAGCTCTGACCTCCCAGAGTTCCTTGGGAAGGAACACTGGCCTCTGATCCCTCTTCCTTACCCACAAAGGTGAGCTGAGCAGAAGTGGCCAGGACCTGTGATTTCTCAACCATGTGTGTGTGTGGCTGGGGCTGGTGGGGTTGGGGCCTGTGGGAGACCTCAAAATGGGAAGGCATTTGGTAGCTGCAAGGGAGTGACCAAGGTCTGTGTGGCCGGAGGGTGTTGGTGTAGAGGGGTAGGCCAGTGCGGTAGGAGGTGAGGCTGGAGGGGCTGGCAGGAGCCAGATCCCTAAAGGATTGTGGGGAGCTGTTAAGGAGTTTGAGGTAGAAGAGGGACTTGGTCAGGTTTGCATCTAGAATGATTGAGAACGTGCCTGCAACAGTTAATACATGGTAGGCACATAGTAAGCATTCAGTAACATTAGTTCTGATTGTTGTGATGATTTTTATTATGTCAATCATTACAAATACCCAGATTCCACTACTTACTAGCTGTGAAAACTTGAGTCAGTCACTGTCTACCTGGGGTTCATTTTTCCTCACCTGTATTGTGGGAAGAAAGGAGCCCTGGTGGAGCAAATGGTTAAGCGCTCGACTGATAGCTGAAAGGTTGGCAGTTCAAACCCATTCAGTGGTTTCACAGGAGAAAGACCTGGCGATTTGCTCCTGTAACAATTATAGCCTAGAAAACCCTCTGTCACATGGGGTCACTATGAGTCAAAACTGACTCCATGGCACCCAACAACAACAATGTGGTAAGAAAGATAATGAGCCTTCCTCCGAGGGATTTTATCGGATGAAAGAGAGATAATGGGTGGATTTCATCTAATCTCAGTTAATCCTGCAGACACCCAGCCAAGCAAACCCAGCTGGGTAGCCAGGGTTCTTGCACTGTATTATGTGCCTCCTTGCTTCGTGATTTGGGCCTGGGCAGGACTCAGTCACCAGCTCCAGAAAGTCTCGGCTGTAAAAACAACCCCTTGCCAGCACAGCGCTTTATCTTCCCAACCTCGACGTCGGCCTTACGGTAGCAGACCTCTGCCCCTCCTCAGGCTCTGGGCCCATGAAGTCTTCCTATAAGCCAGTGTGGTATGGATGGGAGTGTGAAGGACCTGGAAAAGGCATGTATCTTCTCTGAGCCTCAGTTTTCTCATCTGCAAAATGGGAATGGTGTATTGCTGCTGTAAGAAATTAGCACACACTTAGTGGCTTAAAACAACATTTGTTCTTTTACAGTTCTGGAGGTTGGACGTCCTAAAATGGGTTGCCAGAGCTGTGTTTCTTCTGGATGCTCTAGCGAAGAATCTGTTTGCTTGCGTTTTGTAGCTTCTGGGGGTCACCTGCATTTCCTTTGCTTGTGGTTGGCCCCATCCTCCATCTTCAAAACCAGCAGCATAGCATCTTCCAGTCTGTCTCTAACTGCTTCCATTGTCTCATGGTCTTTTCTCTCTCTGACTCCCCTACTTCCTTCTTGTGGGACCCTTGTGATTACACTGGGCCCACCCAGACAATCCAGGATAACCTCCCCATCTCAAGGCCCTTAGCTAAATCATGTTACCATGTAAGTTAACATTTCACAGGTTTCAAGGGTTAGGACATAGACATCTCTGGGGCCACTGTTCAGCCTACCACACCTGCCTTACCTCCTTAGCTGTGAGGATCAAATGAGACAGGAACTATGAGAGGCTTGCACTGTGCCTGGGATGTGGTGTCAGGGTCGCCATACAGCCTTTTTCCCTTCTCTCTCTGGGCCTCTCTGTCCCCATCGGTAAAACGAGCTTCCTTCCATCTCCAGTAGTCTGATCCCACGTGTAGTATCGACAGGCAGACTGTGTCTGAGGCCTAGCCTGGGCTCACGGGATGCAGTAGACTTGGGCCTGCCCTGGAAGCCCCATCGGCCCTCAGAAACACCTCCCTTCTCCTTCTCTTTCACTGGGGCAGGCTCCTCTCAGTTCCTGGCCCAGCCATGCATTTCCCATCATTTCCAGGGAAGGCTGATGGGAAAGGCTGAGCTCACTGCTCCCTGGGGGGAGCGAGGCGTGGAGGGAGAAGAGGGAGAGGTTGGCAGGAGCCGCCGGGAGAGGAGAATGGAGCGGGGAGGCCAGGAGAGATTTATAGCGGGAAAGGCCGAGGTTATCAGTGCTCAGGATGAGTGGGGAGAGGGTGGGGCAGGGCCTCCAAGCTGGGCCTCAGAGAATCATCAACTCTTCCCCACCCCCTGGCCCTGGCCCGGCTGCTGTGTTCCTTTTCCAGCTACCCTCACTTGGCCGGCCCTTCCGGAGAGGCCCTGGGCTCCAGAGGAGTGTGTATGTACTTCAGGGGTGGGAGGGGGTGTCACAGACCAGCAGGGGTGGGAAGCGGGAGTTTGCCGCTGGACAGGAATACAGGACTACTCCCCTGCCCTTCACGGGAAGTAGGCCATCTCAGCCAGTGTTCATGTCCCCTCCTCCCTCTGCCCAGAGAGCAGTCACAATATGCCCTGGGGCTGGTCATTTGTCTTCACTGTGGCTCACTTTTCTTATCTGCTAAGGATTAATAATACCATGATGGGATTTGAGAGAATCAAATGAGACAGGATTTTGGAATGATTCTGAAATGTACACGCTGTTACATGAGGTTATGTGTTATCTCGTGTGTACGCACACCACCGTGATGTTCTCTCTCCTGCCCTTTGGTGACCTGGCAAAATCTTAATCATCCCCTCAAGTCCCAGTTCAGATGTCACCTGGTCTCTGTAAATTTCTCAGCAGCCCCCTGTTCATCCTGGGTAAGAACTGAGCCACTCTCTCTTTAGAGTTACAGTGACCTTCTATTACCCTCTCTCATGGTGACCTTTGTAGGTTATTGTTTTACACATCTGGCTCCCCCACAATATGTGGGCAGTTTATTCATAACAGCCCCTCTCTGCTTCTCAGAGTCAGAGACAGTATGACAAAGGCACTGGGGAAGCAGGCTTCCAGGGTCAGGCCTGGGCAGTGTTACCACCATGGCAGTTCACTCCTCAGAACTGAGCAGGCCTGCATGACCAACTCCCATCAATCAGACTCACAAAGGTCTGATGTACATAAAAGCAGATGGCCAGTTCATTCAGGTACAAAGATCTCTCCATTTCCATGACGTGAACGTTCATACCTGACGTCTAGGGCCTCTGCTGATAATCAGGGCACCAAGGGGAACACCTTAGTCATGAGGTTTCTTGAGGAGAGTGAAATCTGAGCCAAGGGTGGAGGGAGTGTGCCTTGAGGGAGAGGTTGTCCAGGCCTTGAGGAAGCATATTCCATAAGCTTGTCCACCATACTCCAAGTTCTCCCAGGAGGTTCATATCCCACTAGCTACACAGGTATACCAAATACATGTTGGGGGACCGTGTGGCAAGGTAGTCAGGGTTCCTCCATCTCCTGGTTATGTGATCTCACGTGTGATTATTTAAGTCTTTTTCTGCCACTAGACTGTAAGCTCTGTGAAGACAGCGCCCCTGTTAGCATTGTTCTTCTTGGAGCTCCCTGGTGTGTCTTCGTGCACTAATTCTGCCAACTTGGATTACGTGCCAGGTATATGCAGACACCAGCTCCTTCATTAACCTCAACGTCATAAAGGTAGTAGTAGTAGTATCCCATCATCCAGGTGAAGATCCTGAGGTTTGGTAAGGTGACATCCCATGTCCAAACAGACACAGCCATTAATGCCAGGGTAGATAGAGATCCAGGCCCTGTTTCTGGTTGCTCTTCCCACATCCTTCACCATTCGCATGGTTCTTTCTGAGTTTTGGGGTAAGATGGCCTGAGTATTTAGGTTGGGGCAGGTGGAGCTGGTTCTGGAATCAATGGCCAAGGAAGGGGCTTCCCACACCCCTGCTTGAACAATGGGAGGGAGTTTATTTGAGGAGCAGCTGGAGAGTTTGGTGGTGGGCATGGGAATACTTACAACTAAGTCCCAGGGTATGGTCTGGGGACAGGTTTGGAGATGCCCTGGAGTGCTTCTCCCCTGCTCACTGCCTCCCTGAGGCACGGGTGCTCTTGGCTGGCTTCGCCTCCTCTGCAAGCCTGTGTGTTCTTGGAAGTAATGGAAATGCATTTCTCAAAAATGCTCGATAATTCAGCCTTGCCCGAACAACAGGCCGTGTCTTTGCCCATCACTCTCATCTCTCCAGAACTTCTCATACCCATTATCTCCTCTCAGCTGTCCATGCTCCTCCAAGGTCATGTGACCTTCACTGAAGCTGGTGAGCCAGCTGAAGCCAAGATGGACAGGGACCTGCCCAAGGCCACCCCATGAGCTGTTGATTGTCGTGGTGGCGATTAGTATTTCCACCACTTATGGGGCCCTAACTATGTGCCAAGGAGCCTTGGTGGCACAGTGGATAAGTGCTCAGCTGCTCACTGAAAGGCCGATTCAAACCCACCAGCTGCTCCGAGGGAGAAAGATGTGGCAGTCTGCTTCCGTGAAGATTTACAGCCTTGGAAACCCTCTGGGACAGATCTACTGTGTCCTATAGGTTGCTAGGAGTGGGAATCAACTCGATGACAATGGGCTAACTATGTGTCGAGGTCTCATTGAACCCTCCAGGCAGCTGAAGTACAGGGCAATAAAGCAACAGGCCTGCCTGACCCCAAGCCTATACCCTAAGCTACTTTATAAAGCACTTTCCCTGTGCCAAGTACAGTCTCTGCCCTGGAGGAGCCTCCATCCTAGAGGAGCAAACAGCCAATTGAATCATACCCTCTGGGAAAGATGGGTACTCACAGCCTGGAACACAGGCACAACTCCTCGGGAGGCAATGCTCAAGCCCAGTGCCTGGCACACAGTAGGTGTCGGTAAACTTGAGATCTCTCCTCCACGGGCCTATTCCATTGCAAGAAGGCTTCTTGAGCGCTGTGGTCAAGCAATGAGCCTCTGGCCAGTCCAGATAACCTTCTGAGAGCACAGGGAACAGTATGGTACAGGGAAAGGAACAGGGGCTTTGGGGACAGACAGAGAGACTGCACTGCCTCCTATGAGCTGTCTTTTTGTCACTTCACCTCTTTGGGCCCCAGTTTCTGCTTCTATAATATGGGAATAATGCCTTTCCCCCACCTTAGGTTGTCCTGAAGGTTGAACGTGATAAATATATAAAGTACGTAGCACATAAGAAATAAATAAATGGTCAATTTAAAAATAATTGCTACTATGTTTTTTCCTATTTTTTCTCAATTCGATTTCCTACATTTTTTAGATTGATAGAGCTACTTAGTCAAAAGTTTCAAAAGAAAGCTAAATAGGATTTTAGGATGGCTGATAAGCACACATTTTCCATCTGTAATACCACTTTTTTGGAGAACCCATTACAGGCTAAAATATACTACAGTATGTCTGATAATTAATGCATTTGGTTTGGAACACATTTAGGATAAACTGTATTTTTCAAAAGTATCTAATTTTAAAATTCAGAAGCACTGTTATTATGTTTTTATTTCTAAATTTATCCAGCAGATGGTTTGAGCTGTTTACATTTCTTATTTCCTGTTCTGTGACTTTGGGCAAGTTACTGAACCTATCTGTGTCTCAGTTTTCTCATATGTAAAGTTGGGATAATATGAGTGTCCACTTTATAGGATTCTTGTGAGGATTAAAGGAATTAATATGGTATTTAAAATAGTGCCTGGCTTGTATTAAGCATTCAGTAAATATTAGCTTTTTAAAAATGTATATAATAATTTTTTCAAATTGTGGTAAATATATAATTAACAAAACATTTTCTATTTTAACACTCTTCACATGTACAGTTCAGTAATATTAAGTAGTGCTCATCATGTGTTCAACCATCACCATTAACCAGTCCCGAAGTTTTCCATCACCCTTCATAGAAGCTCAGTGTTATTATTTCTTAATAAGAAAATACACCCAGATTAGGTTAGCAAAATCTAGTCAGGTTGCTTTTCATTCATTCATTCAGCCAGCTGACATTTACTGAGTGCCAGCCCTGCCTTGTTTGGGCCTTGGTCTTGTGGCCTGCTTTCAAATGCTGACGGAGCTGCTCCCTCGCTCTGATCAGTGGTCTGGGCTCCCTGGCCTCGGTTTCTGCCTCTAGCTCCTAGCCCCCAGGGCCCTGGGTGAGGTTGAGCTCATAAAAAGTGTCGGCAAAGCACTTTGTGGATCGATGCTAACTAATAGCTCCCTGGAGCTTGTGCTTGTAGGCACATGGTAGAAGCTGCTTGGGCAGGCTCAGGGTCAGCGCCCAGAGAAGGTCCATGCTGTCCTCAAGGCAGGGCCCAGGAAGGCTCTGTTATACCCTCTCCCTGATGCCTCCTGCCACTGTAGCCCGAAGTGGACACCAACAGAGATTTGAAGCTGGGGGAGCCGTTAGTGGCCACAGTGAGAAATGGGTTTGCCCAGTCAGGAGCAGGTCCAGCAGTAGAAACCCATCCAGGCAGCACATCTGGTCCCATGCAGACCAGAGCTGGGCGCGTGGCCTATCCTGGAAATTTTCTCGTCAGGGATCCCCCAGCTGCTCCCATCACCATCTCTATGTCTATGCCCTGGTTGGAATAGGTAGTTGCTGGCACATGGCTGTCTTAAGTGTGATACGGCAGCTTCAGTGCAGTTGAGGGCATGAATGGGAAGCTGGCGTGGAACCCTGTGCCAGGGGAGGATATGGGCGAGACTACCCTCAGTTCTACTCCAGGGGGAAGCACTTCTCTGTGTCTTACAGGGAGCTGGTCTGTCCTGGGGATTATGGTGGGGGTAGCAGATGGAGAATGCGGCTTCTGGGAACTACTAGTCTGATGGAGGAACCTGGGCCCTGCCTCTGGGAGAGACACACCTGTCTGATGGAGGGGACATGGCTTCTTTTCTCTGGGACTCCCTATCAAATGGAGGGGATATAGCAGACATAGCCCTCTTGTCCTCCCGCAGCTCCTTGTCTGAGGAAGGAGGCATGACCTTTGTCCTGCAGAGGCTTCCTATCTGATGGAGAAGTTGTGGCCACTCCCTTCAGAGAGACCTCTGTTTGAAGAGGAGACATGACCTCTGCCCTCCGGAAGGTCCCTGTTTGATGGGGGAGGCTCAGCTTGTCCTCTCACTCAAAGGTGCCCCATTTGCTGGCCTCTGCCTTTGGGGACAAGGAGTTCTGGTGGCACAGTGGTTAAGGTGCTCAGCTGCTAACCAAAAGGTTGGTGGTTGGCAATCACTAGGGGCTCTGCAGGGGAAAGATGTGGCAGTCTGCTTCCGTAGAGATTTATAGCCTCCGAAGCCCTATGGGGCACTATGAATCAGAATTGACTTGAAGACAGTGGGGTTTTTTTGTTTTCTTGGTTTTTTTTTTTTTTTTTTGGCCTTTGGGGACGCACTGTCCGCCTGATTCATGGGGAGTCCCATAGGAAATAGCCACAGAGAAAGTTGGGCAGAGTTATGGACCTGGCTGCTAGGGGTGGGGGTGGGGTGGGAGAGCTGTAGCAGATCCCCTATAGCAAGTGAGGCGACAGGGAAGGCTTCCTGGTGGAGGTGTTTTTTTATGGGACACTCTGGTGGACAGAAGGCGCCTGGCTGTGACAAGTCTCTGCTGGGGATAAAGGGTAGAGGCTCCCCCAGATTGAGAAGGGGAACTCGAGGGGCTCACTCCAGTAAGACCAGACTGTTGGAGTGGCGAGGGGCCAGGGAGACCCTCACCATCTGCCGTACTTGCTCAGGCCGAGTGCTGCCAGCTCCGAGACACCCCCTCCAAAGCCCGAGAAGCCCGGAGGAGGAGAGGAAACAGGACGCATATCAGGAACGCCTTTTCCTTTTCTTTGTAACTAACCCCCTGGCTTGGGGCTGGGGAGGGCTGATCCTGCGGGACTTACCTTGGCCTGGCTGCTGTGGCCTGGAGCCCCCAAGTCCAGGTCTCGCAAGGGACCCCCCCAACCCCACACGGCCCACTACCTCAGCTGCTGCTCCTGAGCTGGTCCCTTAACTTTGCTGGAACTCAGGGCTCGCATCTGTAAAATGGGGTAAGACTTCCTATCTGACTCACAGGGAAGGTTTTTTTTTTTCTTCTCTTTTTAGGGGATTTACAATTATTTTTAGGGAATTTATTCATTCATCCATTCGATGTACATTGAGCAATTCTTGTGTGCTGCCGTCCTCTGGGCAGAGAGTGTACGGGAAGGGCAGGTGTGAGGGACCTGTCCTGACTCTGCTAAGGAGTTAAGGGACACGTGAGTAAAGATGTCCCAAGGCCGGTTGGCATGAAGGTCAGGTCTGGCTGGAGAAGGGGGTCTGGACTTAGCAGCGTCTGGTGGTAGCTGAGGTGGTCAGGTGGGTGGAGTCATCCTAGAATCTGCTTGTCACGGACTCTGGGGAGGTGCTGCCGCCAGACCTTGATGACACAGCCAGCTGCGCTCTGCTCTGGAGGCTACGGAGGACTAGGCCCAGGGCAGGGGTAGGCCCACTCTGCCAGGGCCTCCAGTAGCCAAGAAGAATGGGCACTGAAATGTGGCCACTGGATTTGGTGCTCCGTAGGGGTAGTGAGACCTTCCGCATAGCAGACTGGATGTGGGGGTGGATGGGGGACATTTAGACTACAGAGGGTGAGGAGGGAGTAAGGTAAAGGTGCCCAGATATCAAAGAATGTGGCTAGTCAGATGGCAAGTTAGCCCTCTGCTGGCTAGAGGACTGTTACAGGAGTATGCTACACCTTACGTGTGGACATGCCAATGGTGTGTGTGGGCACTTGTATGGGAGATGTATGTGGGGTGTGTATGGTACTTGTGCATGTGGTCTATGTGTGGTGTAAACGTGTGTGAGACATATATGGTGTGTGGCATATATGTATGATGTGTGTTTGTGGTGTGGTGTGCATGGTATGTGGAGTGTCTGTGGTGTTTGGGCATATTGGGTGGTGTCTGTTGTTTGTATGGTATCTACATATGTATGTGTGGTGTGTGTTTTGTCTGTAGGTATATATGTAAGGTATGTGGTGTTTGTGTGTGTGTGATGTCTATTGGTGCACATGGTGTGTATCTGTGTGTGTGTGTGATATCCATGGGTATTTATGGTGTGTGGAGTGTTTGTGGTGTAAGTGTGTGGATATCAGTGGGTGTTTGTTGTTTGTATAGCTTGTATGGTATCTCTTTGTGTATGTGTGGTATGTGTGATGTCTACAGGTATGTTTTGGTGTCTGTGGGTATGTGTGTGTATGGTGTATAGGGTTTGTGCATGTAGCCATATTCAGATCCTAATTCCATACAGCATACAGCAGGCTGGTGCTGAGCCTTCTGCCTGGGCTGGAAACCAGAAAGATTCCACCGGTCTTGCGAATTTCCGTTCTCAATTTAGGGTTATACCCAATGGTGCATAGTAAATGTTTAACAACTGACCCTCCAGGGGAAAAGTTGGGGGAGAGGTGTAGCATTTACCAATTTCCATGCTATGAATTCTCCACTACCAACATGATGTCATTGAACATGGAGTTGGGAAGAGATGCACAGTAGGACACCATTAATTAGTGTTCCCAGCATGCAGATACTGGAGACATAAATAACCTCAAGAGAATAACCATGAAATGTAGTAAAATAATTAGTAAGTGATGAGTTTGAGTAGGTAATTCCCTTTGTACTTAATATAATTTATTTAATTGTAAGCTATATCAGGCTTTCTCAGCATCAGCACTATTAATGTTTAGGGCAGGATGATTCTTTGTGGGGGCTGTCCTGTGTGTTGTGCAGGCAACATCCCTGTCCTCTACCCACTAGTTGCTAGTAGCAACCCCCCTTCCAGTTGTGACAACCTAAAATAGCTCCAGACATTGCCAAATGTCCCTCATGGGGCAGATTCAGCCTTGGTTGAGAACCACTGGTAATGGCTGTGTTTGACGACCAGCTCACAAACTTTCTGGAAATATGACAGTGGGCTCATAGGAGCCTGTATGAACCAAGTTCAGCACACCGGAGGCATCACATCTGGTTCAATATAAAGTGTAGGTTTCCCCTCCCCCCCCCCACAAAAATTATTCCTCAGGAAAGAGGTGGCTGCTTTAAGTCTTAGCTTTTAGTCTGTATAGAGTCCCTCATCACAGAGGTCTATGTCAGTCCCTGACTTTGATCCAGAGTGGTTGACACAGAGCCAGTAGATGTTCAGCCATATTGGATCTGTTCTGACATTTCATGTATTGGGAGAATGGGGGAAAAATAATGTTTCTGAATTAATATCTTATTTTAATCTAATGTTATTCTATACCCCTAAAAGTTTGTATGTTCAAATGGACAAAAAAACAAAAAAAGCATAAAAACCTTTAAATCTTTCCACTGGGAAGATAGTGGAGGCCTCTAATGGGCTTTTACTGAGGCTGTGTGTTAGCCATGTCTCAGCTTGGCTGTGAGGCTGTCTGCCTCTGCCTTGCTACTGGGCCCAGGCCCTACTTATTCCCAGCTTCAAGCTCAGGGCTTGGCTCTAGTTCATTCATTCATTCATTTGGAGTGTTTATTAAGCACCTATTATGTACCAAGGATAGGGGCAGTGGTGGTTCAGCGGTAGAGATCTCACCTTCAAGTGGGAGACTTAGGTACAATTTCCAGCCAATACACCTCGAATGCAGCCAGCATTGAACTGTCAGTGGAAGCTCAAGTGTTGTTACGATGCTGAATAGATTTTAGTGGAACATCCAGACTAAGATGGCCTGGAGATCTACTTCAGAAAATCAGCCAGTGAAAACCCTATGGATCACAAAGGTCCAATTTGCAACCAATCATGGGAACGGCACAGGACCAGGCAGTATTTGCTCTGTTCTGTTGTGCATGGTGCTGCCATGAAGCAGGAGTGACTTGACAGCAGCTAACAACGACACGTACCAAGGCAAATAAATGCTGAAATAGAGACAGCTCCTGTTCTCTGGAGGTGGTTATTCATTTCAGTTCCAAGGCCACGCACTGAGGAGCAGCCATGTGTAGGCCTCTTGTGGATGCTAAGGGGGCAGAGGGGTAGAATGGAGGAGGGAAAGGTGCCTACTGTGTGCCTGGAGCCAAGTTCAGCACATAGTATCTGCCATCTCATTTCCTTCTCCCACTATGCTTTTGAGGGAGGGTTTGTGTATCTGTGGAGTGTCTGCCTCCCCACTCCAGAGTATAGGTACTCTGGGGACAGGGCATGGGGCCTGTATCTCCTTGAGGGAGGAACAGTGCCAGGTCCAGGGGTTTGAAAAATAAATAAAAGGAAGGAAAAATGAGCGGGCGGAAATAAGGGAGGGAGGGAGAAGGAAGGAAAGGAGAGAGGGAGGAAAGGAGGGAGGCAGAAGAGAAGGAAGGAACGAAGGAAAGAAGGAAGGGAGAGAGGTGGAACAAGCAAAGCCCCATGGAAATTCAGAGGAATCAGAGCAAGGGGACTTAAAGCTGAGCAGTCAAGGAAGGCTCCTTGGATGAGGTGACATCAGGAAATGTGGGAAGGATTGCAACTGGGAGAACTGATGGGGAGGGTAATCCAGAAAGAGAGAATGGCAAGACATATTTTTGGAAGTTTCCAGAATGTGAAGGTCTAAAATGGAAGGAGAACATCACACACTGTTGTTTTCCACTTGAGACAGGGAGGGAGACAGACACTTATGAAAACTTTTTTGTCTCCGTAGGGGGTGGAGGGCATAACATCTCCCACCTTCAAAGCCTTCTGGTCCAGAGGACATTTGGGCGAGAACTCTCCCCTGGGCCCAAGGTGGGAGAAAGTGCAGAGCATTGATTGTGGTAATGACAATAACACTAACAATTATAATATCAACAGCATCAACCAAACAACAAACAATCTGTTGCCATCAAGTCGATTCTGACTCATAGCCACCCTAAAGGACAGAGTAGGACTGCCCCATAGAGCTTCCAAGGAGTGACTGGTGGATTCCAACTGCCAACATTTTTGGTTAGGAGCTGAGCACTTCACCACTTCGCCCCTTGGGCTCCTCAACAGCATCAGCTTCCCTTTATTGATTCTCTACTAGGCACCCCCAGCCTGTGGGGTAGATATCACCCCCATTTTCTAGAGGAGGGAAACAGCCTTAGAAAGGATAGGAAACTCGCCAAGATCACACAGGACTCCCGCAGTGGCTGCTTGCTCCAGGGTCTGTGCTCATTCCTCTGCCAGCAACCCTCCCTTCCTGCCTCTCCTCCCTCTGGGAAGGCTCTCAAGAGCGTTCAGGTGCGGTCTGTGGGCCCTCTGGGATTCAGCTGCCAGCCTGCTCGCTGATATTTTTATTAGCCTTTGATTTTCAGATCTCCACTTCATGGGTTACCAGAAAATGGGCCAAGCTCCTTTAAGAAAACTTCCCCTAAAAAAAAAAAAAAAAGGAAAGGAAACTTCCCCTGTGTTCATGGGCTCATGTTGGCTATTCTTCCTCACTTTTCACCTCTTGAAAATCTTCACAAACATGGATCATGGCCAGAAAAATGAAGATGTAAACATGGGCAGGAGGCTTGAGGAATTGCTGTTTGATTAGAAGCCTATGAGAAGCCCAGGGTCGAGGAGCCCAACAACACCAAACCCCCCTGAGCTGCCACCCCTAACCCCTCAGGCCTGCCTGACACCCTGTGCCCAGGGAGCAGTGTACATGCCCAAGGGAGCCATGGCGGAATTTTGAGCAGGGATGTGACAGGAAAGGGCAGCAGGGCTGTGTGACATTGGCACACCAACTAGTCTCTCTGAGCCTGAGTTTCCTGGCTCTGGGGCGAGACTCATCTCTCCCTTGGGCTCTGACTTCTGTGTCTGGGAAGTGAAGGAAATAACACTACACTCCCCAATCCGTGAAATGGGGTTGACATTTCCTGTCTTCCTGTCTCCTTTCCTCCCCCTGGGCCGCCCTGAGAGCCAGGTGCACTAATGGCGGGTAAACAGGCAGGCATTGTTCTGACACAGGGAGGGCTGTTAAATTCTGGCAGAGCAGGCAAGCCTGTACACAAATAACTCTGCTACCAGGGAGAATGTGATAGGGACCCAGAAACCTCTTTGCTGCCATAGCCACCTGCTCCTCACACCTCCCTGCTCCCTGATGGCTGTTCTCACACCCGGGAAAGTGGGTCAGAATGTAGGGCGCCTGGCTGTACCCGAGAGTAAATACCCCCTCCAGGGTCCCCCACCTCACCCAGTCAATCCATGACTATCATCAGGACAGGGACGGCTTAACTGGTAAGCACAACTCTGTGATAAAACCTGTGTGAAATCGTGCACTACAGATTAATAAGTAAACACAATTAAGCCGTGTGTACCTTGCTTATTGGGTAATCCACTGCATCAGGGCAGGGCTGGGGGAAGTTACGGGGTCGGGGACATCTCTGTGACTAAAATAGCGTCCTGGCTAGTCAGTTTTCCTCCCCTCAAATGCCCATGGGTTTCCATTGTCTTGTGGGTACAGTCCAAGTTCCTTAGCCTGGCATTCAAGGCCCTTCACAGCCTCCTGTAGGCACCTAGCTGCCCCCCCCAAAACAAACCCATTGCCACTGAGTCACTTCTGACTCATAGTGACCCTATAGGACAGAGTAGAACTGCCCCCGTATGATTTCCAAGGAGTGGCTGGTAGATTCAAACTGCTGACCTTTTGGTTAGCAGCCGAGTTCTAAAACCACTGAGCCACCAGGGCTCTGGCATCTAGCCTGGGGCCCGGCATATAGAGGCACTCAGAGACTGTTCGGGGAGTCAGTGGACCATTCCCTAGTCTAGCCTCCTCTCCTGGTGCTCCTCCCAGGCACTTGGGACACACTCCAGTCATACCTGCCATCGCCAAGTGCCAGTAAACTCAGTTAACCTCCCCAGGTGATGGCCTGCAATACTGTCACCTTTTTGACACCTCTGTGTGTTCCTCAAGGCCCCCCTCTTTAGCTACCTCCCCTCTTGTAGCCTTTCCTGACTCTCCAGTTAGAGCTACACAATCTCAGCTCTTGCTGGCAATGTTATGAGTGGTTAAATGTGTGGTTTCTGGAGCCAGACTGCCTGGGTTCTGATATCTAGCTCTGTCCCTTACTAGCTGTGTGACTTTGGGCAAATTACTTAACCTCTCTGGGCCTCAGTTTCCCTCATCTGTGATATGGGGATGATAGTAGTACCTTCGTATAGGGTTGTCGGAGAATAAATGAGCTAATATTTGTGACATACTTAGAGCAGTAACTGGCACCTGGTTTCTCTCCTGGATGAGTTTTCTGATGTTGACCGAAGATTGAGTAACTATCTTAAGGTCTTCCCACATTCACTGCATTCATAACATTTTTCTCTACCGTGAATTTTCCAGTGCACACAAAGGAATGAATTGTTACGTTACGTGCTCTCTCAACCCTTTTTTTACTCTCTCAACTCACGGATGGTGGCTCTGCATTCATGGGTAGTCTTTCCCGTATTCACTTTCAGAAGTTGAGTAAGACGTGTTTTGTCTAAGTGATTTCTCACAGGTAGCCCATTCATGGGGCTTTTTTCCTGTATGAGCTTTTTTATACTGGCTGTGTGACTTTGGGTAAATTATCTAGGGTCTCTGGCTGTCAGGTTTCTACTCTGAAAAATGAGACTATTTCAGTGGAATAATATAATGACTCAACATGCAGGCAGTGCTCAGTGCAGTACCTGGCCCACAGGTAGAGTGTAATTCACAGTGGCCGTCGTTCTTGGTGGGTTTCTCTAACTCGGCTTTATCGTGGTCTTTTGGTCAATGGACACCATAGATTGTTTATCTTAGTGCCCCCAGGGCCTGACACTATTAGGGGCTGTGTGAACATTTGGTGGGTAAGTGAATGAATAAATGGGGTAGCTTTATTGGTCAAAGCTGAGCAGAGGCCAGGATTGGGTGCATCAGTTGTTCTTCTGGCTTTGCCTGATGTGTCTGGAGCACTGCTCCTATGAAACATTTTCTAATCCCTGTGCCCATCGATCTTGACAGGGAAGGGAAGTTTAGATAGAAGAATAAATCCCTGGAGCCCAGTTACCCAGAAAAAAAGATCACCACCATCTTTCCTCACTCTTGGTTACCACAAATGGATGGCTTTCACAAACAGAAATTTATTTTTTTTTCACAGTAGAGGGGCTAAAAGTCCGAATTCAGAGCGCCAGCTCAAGGGGAAGGCTTTCACTCTCTGTCAGCTCTGGAGGAAGGTCCTCGTCTCTTTAACTTCTGCTTCCTGATTCCTTGGAGATCTTTGTGTCTTGGCATCTATCTTACCCCATCTCTGCTTCTCTGGCTTGCTTGTCTAATCTCTTTTATATTTCCAAAGAGAGTGACTTAAGACATGTTGTTGGTGTTGTTAGGTGCCGTTGAGTCAGTTCTGACTCGTAGCGACCCTGTTGCACAACAGAATGAAACGCTGCCCGGTCCTGCGCCATCCTCACAATTGTTGCTATGCTTGAGCCCATTGTTGCAGCCACTGTGTCAATCCATCTTATTGAGAGTCTTCCTCTTTTTCACTGACCTTCTACTTTACCAAGCAAGATGTCCTTCTCCAGGGACTGATCCCTCCTGATAACTTGCCTAAAGTATATGAGACTTAGTCTTGCCACCCTTGCTTCTAAGGAGCATTCTGGTTGTACTTCTTCTGAAACAGATTTGTTCATTCTTTTGGCAGTCCATGGTATATTCAATATTCTTCGCCAACACCACAATTCAGAGGCATCAATTCTTCTTCGGTCTTCCTTATTGTCCGGCTTTCACATGCATATGAGGCGATTGAAAACACCCTGGCTTGGGTCAGCTGCATCTTAGCTCTCAAGGTGACATCTTTGCTTTTCAACCCTTTAAAGAGGTCTTCTGCAGCTGCTTAAGACATGCTTTACACTAATCTTGTCTCATTAACATAACAAAGACAACCCATTCCCAAATGGGATTATAACTGCAGACATAGAGGTTAGGATTTGCAACACATATTTTGGGGGGACACAGTTCAATAACATTTTCCTAGCCCATTCATTAACAACACGACCTGTATTTATTTACTGAGCACCCACTGTGTTACTGGTGCCACGCTATGCAAGTGAGATCTCTACCCTTATTTATTAGTGAAGCAGAGGGATAATAAACAGACCATTACAGAAGTGTGGGAAGATCTACGATAGGGGACACACTGGGTATGGGAGTTGGGGCAGCACCAAACCTGGACGTGGGGGGCAGTCAGGGAAAGCTTCCTGGAGTGAGCTGAGCATAAGATACAGCACAGTAATTACAATAGCTGGCATAATAGACCTGGAGAGGAATATGAGGAATCACAGAAGAGTGGACTCCGGCCTGTACAATCACAGAGCCAGAGATTCTTCTCTACTTTAGTGTATTTTGTTTTTCCAGACTCTCTTTCACCAAAGACTTGAGACATATCTTGTTTGGGAAGTGCCAGCATCTTTATAATATAATTCACGCTCATTGCACAGCACAGAAAAATAAGAGGTATAAAGAAATGGGGGGCAGCAGTCATCTTCAACCTGTTCATATTTAGGCACCTTTCCTTTCATTCATTCTTTCTTTTCTTTATTTTACTTTTTAAAATTGAGATAATTTTATACGATAAAATTAACTTTTAGAGTGTACAATTCAGTGGCTTTTAGTATATTCACAAAATTGTGCCACATCACCACTATCTAATTGCAGAACATTTTTATCACCCGCAAAAGAAACTGTATACCCACTAGCAATCACTCTCCAGCTCCCTCTTCCCCCAGCTTCTGGCAATGAGTCTGTTTCTAGGAATTTGCCTATTCCGGACATATTGTATAAACAGAATCTTACAATGTGAGACCTTTTTATGTCTGGCTTCTTTCACTTAGCGTAATGTTTTCAAGCTTCACTCATGTTATAGGATGAATCAGTACTTTATTCCTTTTTATGGCTGAATAATATTCCATTGTATGGATATATGATTTTTAAAAAATACATTCATCAGTTGATAGACATTTGGGTTATTTTTACTTTTTTAAGGACGAGGGGGCTGTTATGAATAATGCTGCTATGAGCTTTAGTGCAGAAGTTTTTGTGTGGATGTGTGTTTTCAGATTGGCTAGACACCTGGGAGTGGAATTGCTGGGTCATACGGAACCCTGGTGGCATTCAGCTGCTAACCAAAAGGTCAGCAGTTCGAAACCACCAGCCCCTTCTACTCTGTCCTAAAGGGCCACTATGAGTTGGAATCGATGGCAATGGGTTTTTTGATTATACAGTAGCTGTATGCTTAAATTTTTGAGGAAATGCCTGTTTTTCAAAGCAGCTGCACCGTTTTGCATTTCTACCAGCAATAATGAGAGTTCTAATTTCTCCATATTACTGTCCTTGTTTTTGATTATAGCCATCCTAGTGGGTGTGAATGGTATCTCATTGTGGTTTTGATTTGCATTTCCTTAGTGACTAAGGATGTTATGCATCTTTTCAAGTGCTTATTGGCCATTTGGATATGTTCTTTGGAAAAATGTTTATTCAAATCTTTTGCCCATTTTTTAATTGAGACTTTTTTTTTTGTCTTTTTGTTCTTGAGTTGTAATAGTTCTTTGTTTATTCTGGATAGTAGACTCTTATCAGATACACCATTTGAAAATATTTTCTCCATTCTGTAAGTTGTCTTTTTACTTCTTTGTTAGTGACCTTTGAAGCACGAACATTTTTAATTTTGATGAAGTCCAATTTATCTATTTTTTCTTTGGTTGCTTGTGCTTTTGGTGTCATGCCTAAGAAGTCATTACCTAATTCAAGGTCATGCAGATTGACATCTATTTTTTTTTTCTAAGAGTTTTTATACTTTTGGCCCTAACATTTAGATCTTTGATCCATTTTGTGTTACCTTTTCTATATGGTGTGAGGTAGGGGTCCGACTTCATTTTTTTCCATGTGGATATCCAGTTGCCCTAACCAACCCCAGGCTGAAACCCCAATTTTTTTACCTGGTCCCGACCCTGGCCTGAGCTCCAACCTGGGCTGAGCCAGGATACTCAATTTGGCTCCCCAGCTACTGGAAGACCAGGCTTCCCCCCATGAGCCATGAACTCTGATGAGCCTGATTTTGCCTGCTGACTCCTTCTCCACCCCAAATAGTAAATTTGTAAAGTTACTAAGTTTGTGGTACTTTGCTATAGCAGCCAAAGAAACTAATACAGAGAACATGGAGAATTATGCACTAGTCCTTCAATGTTTCTGTGTGGAAGTGACACGTGGCATTTCTGCTCATATTGCATTGTCCAGAACAAGCCACATGGACATACAAAACTTCACAGAACTGGATAAATTTGATCCTCCCATATGCCCAGCCTTAGAGGAAAACTGCATATTGGTGAATATATTAATACCTACTACCTGGAATGCACACTTATATTTTCCATTCTATTCTATTCCACTGAAAAAACAAAAAAGGGCTAGCTGCAATACTTTAAGTTAATTTAATATTTAATGGATTGTGGACCCCTGGTTTGAAAAACACTGCTTTTAGAGACCCTCATGGACCACATGACATACCCTATGCACTGATTGACCCAGGTGTGGGACACCTGACCGAAGCTGTCCAATCAAACTCCTCTCCTGAGAATTTGGAATTGGGCAATTCAGCCAGTTAGCAGTAGGAAGCTGAGTGAGAGGCAGAGTAGAAACAGGGTTGGAGTGAGAGCCACATGCAAGCCAAAAGGATGGAACAGCAGAAAAGCCCTGAGTAAGCAGAGAGAGCTAGTCTACAGAGAGAGAATGGAGCAGCCGCACAGAGAGCAGCGCAGCAGGGAAAGCATGCAGCCCCAGAGGGAGAGGTGGAGAGAGAGAGCAACCGCCTAAGAATCTGATGGCTTCCCTGTTCCTGGCTCCAGCCCCCGTGCATCCTGCCTGCGCATCCTTTCCGTGAGATTTTTACCTCCTTACAGTACCCCCACCCCTTTTCTTGAGCTAACCTGGGTGGGTTTCCTTGTCACTAGTGAGCCTTAAGCAGCTAGAACAGCACTGGTATTTTTTTTTGTGTGTGTGGGGACCCAGCCTTGGTGCTGAGGATCAGGCTTGTGGGGCACAGAGGTGATTAGGAGAAGAAGTCAAACCTAGCCCTCCCTACAATTGGGAAGTTTGGGTTTGACCACAGTCTTGTGTGTTTGTTCTTGCTCTTTGAAGTGGACAGGCAGAAACCACAGGGGCCATCTATGTGGTGCTGCTCATGTGAGGTCCTCGTAAACTGGAAACACCCCCACGGGGCCTTTTTTCTGACAGTTCTGGGGTTGGGGAAGCCAGAGGAGTTTTTTCAGAGAGGGGCTCAGCCATGTGACAAAGTGGAAAGGACATGAGTTCTGAAGACAGCCAGACTCCAGTTTGCTTCTCTGAGCCTCAGTTTCCTCACCTCTGAAATGGGATTGTTGCAAGGATCAGCAGTGCTCTGGGAAAAATAGAGACGTGACTATGGCATAACATGCTCTCAGGGAATACAGCGGCTGCTGTTGTTGTTTGAGGGAGCCATCAGCATCCTCAGCTTCCTAAAGGAGGTGGTCCCAGGGGCTCACTGAGTGAGGGGCAGGCCACCTCCACAGCTGGCCATGCTTCCTGCCCCTGTCACCCTCACGCTCCTTCTCATCTCTCTCACTCTGCCTTTCATCTCCTCTTTTTCCTGCTCTCCTGTCCTCATTTCCCCTCATTTCTGTTACTCCTAATGTTGATTAAAAACACCTTTAGGGAAGCAGTGGCGCTGAATGGCAAACGCAGCTTCTGGAGGCAGGTAGACAAAACGGGGTCTGATTCCTGACTTGGCCCCTTGCTTGCTGTGTGTTCTGGGCAAATCACTGCCTCTGTCTGAGCCTTGAGTTAATTATCAATAACATGGGGGTTATAATACCCACCTCACAGTGCTGTTGTGAGAATAACACAATGCTAGTTCTTTCTTCCCTCCTCCCTTCTTGATTACTGCTCTTCCCAACTTGGCCCTCAGCACCCTCCTGTGGCTAGGGTGCCCCTCACCCCTCTCAGCCTCAGACATGCCCATAGGCATCCTAGCAGGTCTGCCCTCTCCTTTCGCTCAGACCTGGGGCTCCTAGGGGTGGAGGTGGGGAAGGACTGTAGCTTCTGGAAATAGCTGGGGTCCCTGTGGTCTGTGCCACTTCTACCATCTCTCTGTGGGTCCAGCCCAAGCTGGTTCAAACCATGTGATCTGTATTTTTTTCTCACTTTAGCAATTATCACACCCCAGCTGACTGTGGCATCTTTGCACTCCAAACACTGATAAATATTTATGAGAAGAGCCCAGGGCTCCTAGGGGAGGTGGGGGAGGGACATGTCAGGCCCTTCTTTGCAAGCAAGGCTCAGGCCCATCAGTGGTCCCTTGGGGCCCCAGAAATAAGAGGTAGGGGTGGACAGTGCAGGGGCTGGGAGGTGGTCTAGGGCCACCACCCAGCTCCCCTTCTTGGAGGAGCAGCCTGTCTCAGCCATGCTGGTGGGCCTCATTCTGCCTTGCCTACCTTGATGCCTACTGGCCTCCTGCTCCTGTTTGTGGCTGCTTCCTCTAACCCTCTCCTTGCTGTTGTTTCCATCTTTTATTTTCGTGCGCCAGGGCCTACCCTCTTCCTCTTTCCTGTCTCTCCTTCAGTGTCACCTCTCATCTCTGGGTCTCTGTCTCTATCTTCCACTTGTCTTCTCTCCCTGCCAATAATTACTCTGAGAAACTCCTGGCTAAGTGATCATGGGTAAGTGAGGGGTCCCCAGCCCCCAGACCCAGCTGGAGAGAGAAGAAGGAGGAGCTGTTAGAACCTGCAGTGTATGCTAGAAGGCAGAGTGAGGACTTTGCGGGAGTTGGGGACTTGTCTCTGCCTGGCTCTGTGTTCCCTGCTCTGCTCTGTGACCCTAAGCATGCACCCTTCCCTTCCTGGGCTTCGTTTTCTCAGCCAAGTAAGGCAGCAGTTTCCTTCATTCATTCAACTAATACTTATTGAGTACTTGCTTCCTGCCATTCATGAACAAATATTTATTAAACACCTGCTAGGTGTGCTGCCCGAAACCCTGGTGGCATAGTGGTTAAGAGCTACGACTGCTAACCAAAAGGTTGGCAGTTCGAATCTACCAGGCGCTCCTTAGAAACCGTATGGGGCAGTTCTCCTCTGTCTTACAGGGTCGCTATGAGTCAGAATTGACTTGACGGTAACGGGTTGGTTTTATTTAGGCATGCTGCTCTAGGTGCTTGGGATATGTCAGCAAGCAAGAGAGGCAAAGGTCTGTCCCTTATTGAGCTGACTTGGTAGCAGAGTAGACAGACAGGAAACGCCATGAGTAACTAAATGATGTAGCAGGTTAGAAAGTGATGAGTGCTACGGAAAAAAGAAAAAGTCGAGCAAGATAAAAAGGGACCGTGAGCACTGGGCGGGGTACAGGTTGTAGTCTCAAACAAGAAATGGGGTTGGGGAAAGCAGGTATCTGGGGAAAAGCATCCCAGGCAGAGGGAACTCCCAGGGCAAAGGCCCCAAGGCAGGAACTGCCCTGGTGTGTGTGAGGAGCAACAAGGGGGTAGATGTGGTTGGAAGGAGTAAGGAAGAGTAGTAGGAGGTGACACCAGGAGGTAAAGCAGGCGAGGCCTTTCCTCTGCGCAAGCTGGGAGGGTTTGAGCAGAGGAGTGACTCAGATTTTGAAGCTCCCTCTGCCTGCAGTGTGAAGAACAGGCTGCACTGGCGCTGTTGCCATAGCCCAGGCGAGCATTAAGGGTCGGAACCTACTCGACCTCGACGGCACTGGGTTTTTGGTTTGGGCCACTAACAGTGGAGGTGGAGGCGGTAAGATCTGATTCTGCCTGATGGTGCTTGTGAGTTGCTTCAGGCCGAGCCCCATGACCCCTTGTTCAGTGTCCTGCCTCAGGGTGGCCTGCAGGAGCCTTCCCCCTGGGCAGGATATGCTAAACCTGGCCTTCCCTCTCTCCCTCTCTCTCCAGAGTCTTCAAGAAGGCAAGCCCCAATGGAAAGGTGAGTGTGAAAGAGCCCCACCCCAGCCCCTCCCTGACCCCAAGCTCTCATGTCCTCTCTTGGGACAACTGAGGAAATGGCATCTCCACGGACCATCTCCATGGGAAAGAGGAGACACTGCTCCCAGTCTGAGGGGGAGGTGTAGCTCTGGTCTTAGGAGCCCTCCCTCAGTCAAAGAAGGGAGGGAGCTGTCTCAGGAAACTTTCTGTCTGAGGGGGAGGCACAACTCCCCTGGACCTCAGGGAGGCCCTGCTGTGGTGTAGGGGGAGACCACCTGACCTGACCTGCTTTTGTAGAGAGACTTCAGTGTGAACGTGGTAAATCCCGTATAAACTGCAGGCCTCAGGGGTACCCATTTCCCTGGTGTAAGCTACCCCGTGAGCCTCTTGTACTGAACCCTGGGGCACTAGTTATCCAGGGCAGCTCCCAGTATCTGCCCCGTTTTCTTTCTTTTCACAGGCCCCAGGCCCCTCCCTGCTCTCCTCTCAGTTGAATAAATAGATGTTTATTACTGGCAGCATGCCATGCCAGGTCTGGGCCCAGTCCAGTGGGGATTGGGGTAGGGTGTATTGAGATGAATAAGGTACCGCCCATGCCACTCATTGCCAAGTGGGGGTCAGACACAGACATGGATCATTTCAATATAAAGCAGCAATTGTGAGATAAAGGGGTCTCAGGGGCTGTGTGAGCAAAGGAAGGGCCCTGCCCCAGCCTGGTGGTCAGGGACAGCATTTCCAGGCAAGGCAGGATGAAAAAGGGTATTAAGGAGCCCCGGTGATGCAATGGTTAAGTACTTGAATGCTACCTGAAAGGTTGGTGGTTTGAACCCACCTAGCGGCTCTGTGGTAGACAGACCTGGCAATCTGCTTCCATAAAGGTTACAGCCAAGAAAACCCTATGGGGCAGTTCTACTGTGTTACATGGGGTCACTAGGTATCTGAATCCACTTGATGACACCCAACAACAACAAGGCATGAACCCAAAACCACAGGGAGTGTGAGGGAATTACAGGCAGTTCAGTCTCAGAGTGCCAAGAAGGAGCAGAGGGTAGCGGGAGCTAGGAGGTTGCAGGCCTGGATCATGGGGAGTCTTACGGCCGGGCTTAGGGGCTTGGACTCCTGACCTGGGATGGCAAAGAGTACCATGTATGCTTCCACATCATCTTTCTGTGCCCATGGTACACATCACCAATCAGCCATGTCATGCTTTCCTGCTGAGCCGATTCCATCTTAGCTTCCTTCTCAATCCAGGGCTCCAGACAACCCCTACCAATTGATCAGGGTTGGCACTTGGAATGAAACCCATTTGTCATCCTTACCTCTGGGCACTAAGGAACCATTAAAGAGTTTTCAGAGGAGCAGCGTGATTAAATTCGTTATTTTCAAGGATGACCAGTCTGCTAAGAGAGAAGACTGGTCCAGAGTGGGCGAGGTTGCAGGCAGGGGCTGGTGTTCTAGTCCAGGCAAGAGTGGCTGTGGGGACGGAGAGACGTGACGGACCTGAGAAATACGATGGGGCAGAGTCATGAGGGTATAGGGCTTGTTGAAGGAGCAGGGAGTATCTAGGATGGCCCTCTGGTTTTGCTTTGAGCTACAGGGATTCTAGTTCGGGACTTCTCTGATGTCTGTCTGAGTGGGGTACTGGCTCCCTGATTCCTCACTTCCTCAGAAAGCAAGTCCTCAGGAGCTTCTCAAATAAGTGGGTCCCTGCCAGACTACACGGGGGACAAGAAATCGCTGAGCATAGAACCCAGTGTTCAGAGCACCCAGAGTTTTCAGTGCCTCGGGCCTGGTCTGCCTGGAGCCACTCTAAGCATTCCCGCTCAGCTGACTTCTTTGCTGCTGCTACTCCACGCTCAGTGGTACTCAGTATGAAGGGCATGTCCTTCAGCTCCCCAAGCCTCAGTGTCCTCATCGGTAGAATGCGAACAGTAACAACACCTTCATAGGGTTTTGTGATGAACAGGTGCTTTTAAAATTTTACAATGGTTTGTTATTCTTAATATTAGGACTGCAGCTAGGGTTCAAGTCCAGGTCAGGATTTAGAAAAGGGTTATGACCGGGGTCTAGGAGTTTCAAGGATAGCTCTCTGGGTTTCCTTTAGGGCAGGGCCCGTGGCTTTTCAGGGATGTCTCCCAGGCTTACAGGTGCTGATGTTCCCTGTCACTCTCCTCCCCAGCTCACCGTCTATCTGGGAAAGCGGGACTTTGTGGACCACATTGACCTCGTGGACCCAGTGGGTGAGTCCCTGCAGGGGAGGGAGGAAGGTGTGGGGAGATGGGGCTGGTCTGGTCCCTTCATCATGCCCAGGAATGGCCCTCAGGTCTCCAGAGGGGCCCAGTGCCAAGAAAGGACATGAATGGCTTCCTGCCTCATTCAGCAAACATTTACTGGGCAGCTACTTTCCTATTCAACTAAGGGTGGTGGGAGAGGAAATTGTAGGGAGGATTGAGGTTAGAAATGGGATGACACATAGATGATGGTCATGATGACAATGAGGATGACACTAGCAAAAAAACCAGACCAAACCCATTGCCATCAAGTTGATTCCGACTCATAGCAACTCCACAGGACAGACTAGAACTGCCCCATAGAGTTTTCAAGGAGCGCCTGGTGGATTCAAACTGCTGACCTTTTGGTTAGCAGCCATAGCTCTTAACTACTACACCACCAGGGTTTCTAGGATGACAGTAGACATTGCTTACTGTAAGGCTTATTATGTACTAGGGAGCCCCTGGGTGTCCCAAATGGTTAAGTGCTGAACTACTAGGCAAAATGTTGGAAATTCGAACCCACCCAGAGGTGCCTCAGAAGACAGACGAGCCTGGCGATCTACTTCTGAAAGGTCACAGCCATTGAAAGCCCTGTGGAGCAGTTCTACTTGGCACACATGGGGTCACCATGAGTGGGAATCCACTGGACAGCAACTGTCTTAGTTGTGTTCTCTAGGGGAGCAAAGCCATATATAGAGAGAGAGATTTACTTCAAAGAAATGGCACACGCAGTTGTGGGGCTGGCAAGTCCCAGATCTGCAGGTCAGGTGGCATGCTGGAGACCTCTGTAGGCCTTCGTCCCAGGAACCTGAAGTCAGGTGACGAAAAGAGTACAGGATTGAGAGAGAGCAAGCTCTGCCAGAACATCCATTTATATTCTGGAGGCAGACCACACCCCCACAGAAACTCCCCTTTCAACTGATTGGTTGATTACATCGGATTACATCATGAACGGTCATTACATTACATTATAGTTACATTACATTACCGAAGAGCAACTAGCTCAGCAGCCTAGCCAAATTGACACATCAAATTAGCCATTGTAGCAACTAACAACAGCAACAACATTATGTTCCAGACTCTGGGGGTAGCTACTATATTATCTCTGTTTACAGACAGAAGGGTGAGGCACAGAGAGGTTACATGACCTGCTCCAGGTCACAGAGCTAGTAGGTAGGAGCCTGGATTCAAACGTGAGCTGTCTGGCTCCACACACTCCTTTGTTCTGCTGCCTCCTGATGGTGGAGGGCGGGAGGCGCAGGAATGGGACATGGAAGGAAAAACTTTGGGGCTTGTGAGATGGGTGCTGTCTTCACCTATGTGGTGGTCCTGCCAGAGACTGGGGCATGGCTGAAGACACCTCCCAAGGCCTTTTTCTAGTTCAGGGTTTCTGCTCTCCCAAGGGCAGCTTCGGGTCACTGAGGCACGTCGCATACTCTCGATGCTGCTTGCTCGTGCCAGGCACCTTCTAAGCACTTCACACATATTAACTCATTTACTCTTACAGGTGCCTATGAGGTAGGTACTACAGGATCACAACCCATGATTGGCAAATCTCAAATCCAAAAACCACCAAAAATCTGAGGTTCAGTGCAAAATTTATTTAGTGACAGCACCTGACCTGACCTGATATGAGGCTGTGGAGTCCCTGGGTGGTGCCAACAGTTAACACTCTTGGCTGCTAACTGAAAGGTTAGTGCTTCAAGTCCATCCAGAGCCGCCTTGGAAGAAAGGCCTGACAATCTGCTTCTGAAAAATCAGCCATTGAAAACCCTGTGGAGAAGTTCTGCTCTGACACACATGCAGTAACCATGAGTCTGAGCTGACTTGAATGGCTACTGGGTTTTATGTTATATAATATATATATATGTGTGTGTGTGTGTGTGTGTAGCCCTGGTGGTGCAGTGGTTAAAAACAATGGCTGCTAACCAAAAGGTCAGCAGTTCAAATCCACCAGGTGCTCCTTGGAAACCCTATAGGGCAGTTCCACTCTCTCCTGTAGGGTTGCTATGAGTCAGAATTGATTTAATGGCAACAGATTTACATATGTGTGTGTGTGTGTGTGTGTGTGTGTGTGTGTATATATACACACACCAACTTGGTGAGAATTTTCAATTGTCCCTACAGAGGTATGTGTGGGTTTGATCATGGGTGCTACCCCAGATCCTGCAGAGGGCATTACAGAATATTTAGAAGATGCATCGTATTATCTTTCTACAATTCAAAAGTTCTAAATTTCAAAGTATACCTTGTCCCAGGGGTTTCAGATCTTTGTTATTATTCTTGATAACAGATGAAGAAACAGGTAAGTTAAGTATCCTGCCCAGAGAGACCAATTGAGCAGTAGGTGAGGCAGGATTTGAACCCGGAACCAGCCAGACTGGTTCAGAGTCCACGCTCTTAACTCTACACTCCACGGCCCTAATATCAAGGTCTGTGGCACAGTCACCACAGCCTCAAGGCCGACATGGGGTGGGGATGCGGTGGAGACGAGGCTGGGAAGTGGGCCATACCACCCCCAGGTGCCGGCCTTTCCATTTCTCTCATGATGCGTTTGGACAGGTGGGCCATTGAGTTTGGGTTGGTGTTCAGGGCTCAGGGGGATTGGGGATGTTCAGGGTCAAGTTGGGGGGGTCTGCTCACTTTCTGTCCTTCTCCCAGATGGTGTGGTCCTGGTGGATCCTGAGTATCTCAAGGAGAGGAGAGGTGAGGCTGTGCCCCACCCCCCGGAAGGTCAAGGGGCCTCCCCTTCTTCCTTTGCTGACTTCCAGCCTAGGTCCCCAGCCTTTGCCACTCCTGGGCAGGACATCAGTTAATATTATTGCCCCTCCATGTCATTTCCTCTGGTTCTTTGTCCCAGGAAGTCCCCAACAAAGCCCTCCATGGCAGATGCCCTGGTCTCCTCTGGCCAGGACAGTCCTGCCACACCCCCACTTCGGGAGAGCTTTCCAATGCCCCAAGCACTTTCTCATCAGTCTACCATACTGTGCTGGCACTGGTGCTGCTAATGGGCAGCAGAGAAAATTGATACCAGGGAGGTGAAAGGATTGTCCAAGATCAGCAGGAAGACAGGCGCTGGGCTGGGACAAGCCCCCATGCCTTCCAGACACCACCCACTGCTGTTCCCCTCCCTCAGCTCTCCCAACACTGCTCCTCTCCCAGGCCACCCCCCAGGCCTGCCAGCCTACTTCAGCTCCCTCACCCTGTGGGACCATGTCCTGTGCCCCTCCACACATCCCTGGGCTTAAGTGGGAGGTGGAGCACAGAAGGGACCCAGCAGTCTGCCCCTGCATCCTCTTCCTCCCTGGGGCCAGGCATGGACAGCTTTTCCAGGTACCTCAGCACTGTTGTCAACCTCCTCAGGGGGAGACAGCACAGCCATTCCCGAAAGGGGCTTTTGGGCAGACCCATGGCCACCAGTGGCCGCAGCTGGTGCTCTGGGGGGCTTGTTTGCCACTCCCGCAGCCTCCTCCTCAGTGGGCCCTACTCCCCACAGTCTATGTGACACTGACCTGCGCCTTCCGCTATGGCCGGGAGGACCTGGATGTCCTGGGCCTGACCTTTCGCAAGGACCTGTTTGTGGCGAACGTGCAGTCCTTCCCACCGGCCCCCGAGGACAAGAAGCCCCTGACGCGGCTGCAGGAGCGCCTCATCAAGAAGCTGGGCGAGCACGCCTACCCTTTCACCTTTGAGGTCAGGGACTGCCGTCCCCTGGGGCCCCATTCCAGAAGCGCCACCTCTGGGTGGGCACATGGGGGCAACTGGGCAGCAGCTCCGTGTCACCCAGTTTCCCAGTGTTTGCTCAGCCCTGGGGCACTGTCACTTACACCACCTGGTAAGTGTCTCTTCTCTGGCCACTGCCAGGGGCGTCACCCTTACTTCTGGGCTACTACTCAGACCCTCCTGAGTCCAGGTCATTGGTGGGAGAAAGAAGGGCTCAGAGGTGACGGGTGACTCATTCTCTGTCCTCTTCTTCACAGATCCCTCCGAACCTCCCATGCTCTGTGACACTGCAGCCAGGGCCTGAAGACACAGGGAAGGTGGGTCAGCCCAAAGGGCGCATTTCTCTGGGTCCAGAATACCTGTGTTCCCAGGTCTGTCCCTGACTTTCTCCCTGGGTGGTGCTGGACACACATGCCCACCCTCCTTGTTCAGACCTCCTTGTGTCTAGGTCAGACTCATCCCTGCCTTGGGGAGCCAGCCTCCTTCCAGACAGGGTGGCAGATCTGGAATCAGCCCTCACTCCCCATCCAGTGAGGCCCTCCTGAGTCCCTCTCACTGGGTCTGCTGTTGGCTGCAACATAACCAACCTGGTCTCACATAGCCCCCCAGCAACCTTGTATGGAGGTCAGGTTGTGGCTGTTTCACAGAAGGGGAAACTGAGGCTGAGATTGACCTGACACCACTAGAGTGGTGGAGCTGTGCTCAGTCCCAGGCCCCAGATCTCTGAGCCTCATTTCCTCATCTGCAAAATGGAGATAATAGGATGTGCTTCCTTGTGTTGTTGAGAGGGCTGAATGAGACATCACAGGGTTCCACCCAGTGCAGAGGCCGCCTACAGCAAGCGGGTGCTCCCAGCACAGTGTAGCTGAGGTGGCTGCTGTCATTTCTGGGCTCTCTGCCTTGACGAGGGTGGCCACCCAGACCAAGGCACAGAGTCCAAAGAGCAGAACCTTGTTGGGGGTGGTCAGGATGTCCTGTGTTGTGGGGAGTTGGGGAGCAATTCTGTTGGGAGGCAGCTGCAGTGAGAGGCAGCACAGCACTGGGCTGAGCACAAGGGCTTTGTGGTCAGACCAAGGCGAGGTCAGGCCATGGGAGTTTGGTGTTCCTGTTCAGCATCCTTTTTTGTAAAACGAGAAGATGGGCTGGCTGTGCTCTGGGGTCCCTGCCCTTTCCAAGGCCCTGTGCTCAGTGATCCTTTCCCAATAGGCTTGTGGTGTGGACTATGAAGTCAAAGCTTTCTGCGCAGAGAACCTGGAGGAGAAGATCCACAAGCGGTGAGCAGGCTGCTGCTTTCTGCCCTTGGTGTTGGCTGCCAGCGGGAGAGGGAGGGAGACAGGATGGGCAAAGCAGAAGAGCTAAGTAACAATACCTGGAAGTGTGCGAGGAGCGCCAGGCATTCCAGCCTTGGGGACTCTGAGAAGGGCACTCTGCAAGCCTGGCAGTTCATGGAGGGCTTCCTGGAGGAGGTGACCTCAACCGCCCTGGCTTCCCAAAACTTAGACCTTAGCATTTTCCTCTTTGCACCATTGATCAGCTTCCTCTCTGATCTTCCTGCCTTTAGTCTCTTTCCCTTCAAACCGCATGTCTCTTTATTTTGTTGTACTAAAAAAAACAACAAAAAACAAAAAACTAGATTGGAATTGTTCAAATGGTTAAACAGTGAGCAGGCTGTTTCCTGGCCATCCTGGACCCCCATTTCCCAGCTCTCCTCCTGGGAGGTGATCAACAGGAGATGTATGTGTGTGTGTGTGTGTGTGTGTGTGTGTGTGTGTGTGCGCGCGTGCGCGCGCATGTGTGTGTGTGTCAATGGAGGCTTCTGAGCAAGGAAGGGAAGTGAAGAAGGTGAACCCACCCAGGGGAGAGTATGGGGAGATCAGGCCCCTGGCAGAAAGAGAGGCCCAGGCTGGCAGCCAGAAACAGCTGGCCCTGACTTCTGGGACAGGCTGCCCAGCTCAACTGTCATACCCACCTTCCCTTTGGCTTGGCTGCCCTCAGTCTCCAACTCTGATGCACCCTGCGCCCCAGCAGGGTTCTTAGACTCCCTTGCTAGGCAGTGACCTGAGTTTGCCACCTGGTGGCTACAGACTGTATTGCAGGCATCTCCAGCCTGGGCAGCTAATGTGTGTGGGGAGGTGGGACCCTTTTCCCCTGCTTCTCTGTCTTCCTTCTCCTCTTAAGGTCTGGGACCAGGAAAAGAGAAGGAGGTTCTAGGTTGTGGGATAGGGCCCGAACAGAGGGAGTATGAGGAGGCAACATTGAGAGCCACCACCCTCACGTCACCAGCAATGGAACAATTTAAGTTCATACCAAAGAATGACAATGGTATAGTAGCTGCCACTTGTCACTTATTTAGGTGCCAGGCACTGTTCGAAGTGCTGGACATGTATGGACTCATTTATGCCTCACAACAACCCTAAGAGGTAGGTCCTGCTATTGCCAACATTTTACAGATAAGGAAAATAAGGCAGAAAGATTAACTTGTTCAAGGTTATGTAGTTAGGAAGAGGAAGCTAGCGTTTAGCCCAGGATCTCTGGTTCCAGAGAACAAAGGCAGCTGATCTGAGAAATGGCGGAACCAGCATATCCAGCAAACCACGGAGACTGCCTCATTGAGTTCCCATTCCCTCAACAAATCCTCATGCCTTCCTTTCTTCCTGGAGCCCCTGAGACCTCATTGAGCCCCCTCTCATCTCTGGACCTCCGTCCCCCTGAGTATCCTCGTCACTGATCTGTACCCCTTTGCTCAATCCATGCTCCCTCACTGAAGCCCATCACCTATCACAGGACACCATCCCTTCTGCCTATTTTTATTTAATAGACATTAACAGGCATCTATCTGTTATATATGTCAGGCATGTTGTATGTCAGACACTGTCATAGATGCTGAGAATACAGCAGTGAACAGATCAGGTGTTGAGTACTGTCCTTAAGGAGCATATATGCCATTGCTGTGACAAAAGGAATACAGGAAGTGAAAACACAGTCCCTTCCCTACCATCCTGCTGGGTACCAAGACACAGACCGAAACGAAGTGCCACCACAGGGTGGTCAGCCTCTGATGTTATGGGAGTTCAGACCAGGAGAAGATCAGGATAGCAGGTCCAGGAAGCCTTCCTGGAAGAGGAAGTGTTTAGCTAGACCTTGAAGACCTGGCTCTAGGGCCTTGAGGCCAGAAGCAGGAAGACGGTATTTAGGCAGGGGCCCAGTGCAGGCAAAGTTTCAGGGGTGAGACTGGATAGGCTAAGGGTAGACTAGACTAGATAGACTAGATAGGATAAGGGGTGATAGTGAGGAAATGGGGGTGTCTGGGGACAGGATTGGGGAGGATGGAGTGGGACCAGATAGTGACAAGACCCCTATGCCAAACTTTATAGTTTGGGCTGGATTCTAAGGCAATGGGGAGCCATGGCAGCCTCTTGAGCAGGAGAGGGATGTAAGGATCCAAGGAAAGGGAATGGAAGTAGGTGACTCTGGTCATCTTTCACCCCACCCATATCCATTAGGAATTCTGTGCGCCTGGTCATCCGGAAGGTTCAGTATGCCCCGGAGAGGCCTGGCCCCCAGCCCACAGCCGAGACCACCAGGCAATTCCTCATGTCGGACAAGCCCTTGCACCTAGAGGCCTCCCTGGATAAGGAGGTAGGAGACTCAGCTCGGCAGGGGTGAGAGTTGTTCCACCAGTGCCTGGACTCAGGTCTTAGCTCTCCGGGGACCCCTTGGGTAGGAGCTTCTGACACTAGCCCTAAGACCACATGGCTTAGGGAATCAGACCTCCCTTCAGGGCATGTGGAGGAAGCTCTTGGGGCCTAAAAGGCATGGCAGAAGGGGTCAGAGCCTGAGGGATGTCATTCACTTCAGAAGGGGATAGCATACCCTCCCAAAGGGTCCTGGAAGTCTCCCCCACCCCCTCCATTGTCTGCCTCAGGCTGAGTATTGTGAGAGGACCAGCCAGCTCTGCAGAGGGGTCACTGAGACCTCCTGCCGTAATCCTGCCAATCCTGCCCTATCAGGCAACAGCCCTGCTGAAGGAAGCGCCAGCAAGCTCCCCCTCAGCTTTGAATCAAAAGCAGCAGACTGTACCTGCTGTGCGCTAAGGCTGACCCATGTGCAAGGCGTGGGGCCCCGCTCTCCCTCTTGGGGAGACAGCTGAAGGCATGTGCCTGGGGCAAGACGTGAGCTGAGGCCCTTCGATGAAGGCTCAGAGCTGGAGCCTCTGTGAGCCATTCTCTGCCTTCCCATCGCTTTCCCCAGACCCTCTGGTGTCTAAAGCCCCAGGCAATGAGAGCCGACAGGGGCTTGAGTCATCACCTAGTCCAAGCCCTTCACTGAACAGACGGGAAACTGAGGTTTAGGCGACCTATCTAAGGTCACGTCACTACCATCATCATATTATTAGTGTTGCTGTTGTTGTCATTATTACTAGTGGCTGAGCCAGCACTGGAGTCCAGGAATACCACCTTCTCGTTCAGTTATCTTTCAAGAGTATTAAAAAGGAACTGAAGTCTAAGGTGCTTGGTGGCTTTAGTGTCACCTTAGCAGTGGTGAGAAGTAGCTGATGAACTTGGCACGAATAACAGAATGGCCAAGGTTTGGGGAATCCAGGAGATTTGTATGGGGCCTTTTCTCCCTCTCCCTTATCTAGAACTTTGGTATCCTGCCACCCAGCCCTTCTCCCTTCTTATGCCTCCCAGATCTATTACCATGGAGAACCCATCAGCGTCAATGTTCATGTCACCAACAACACCAACAAAACAGTGAAGAAGATCAAGATATCAGGTATCCCAGGGAGAGGGTCAGCTCAGGGACAGGCAAGAGGGAATCATTCCAAGGGCTGGGGTGGCTGAGGGGTCTCCATTTAACAGCCTTATCAATAGCTACTGGGCCAGGGTGAAACCCAGGTCTTTCTCTGAATCCAAGGGTCAGGGTTTGAGGCTGGTAACACAGGCTGCTTATTGGCCAGGTAAGCTGCCTCTTCTCTTAGGTGCCCTGGGTTCTGGGCAGAGCTGTGCTTTTGGTTATGGAAGGGGGTAGGTGTGTTTGGGATTGCTCTGTGGGTAGAGAATGGGAGAGGTCTCCCCCAGAAGCCCCTGTGAACTCCGGCCATTGCCTGGGGCTGAATGCCCCCATCTAGGGAAGCCTGGGATGCCTCTGGGAGCTGCACCCTAGCTCATGGCTCCTGTTTCCCCTTCTCACCCTAGTGCGCCAGTATGCGGACATCTGCCTTTTCAACACAGCCCAGTACAAATGCCCTGTGGCCATGGAAGAGGCTGAGTAAGTGAGCACGAGCCTGGCTTTGGACACCTGGGCATTGTCTGAGGCATCTAGGGGTGGGGGTGGGGGTCTGGGAAAGAGAACCTCTGGCATCTCCTCTCCACTAATGCAGAGAGCTGGGCCTCAGGCTCCCTCACCACTCAACACAGATGCTCTAGGACAGCTGTTTAGAAAGCATCCACCTGATTTAATTATGACAAAATGCATGCTACAGTCGAGGGAAAAAGACATTAAAATTGGATTGAAGAACCAAGAGCTAAGGAATCTAAGGGGATTGGCGCTATGGAGGAAGGACAATAATTCACATCGTACCAGAAACCTAGTCTGAAGGGAAATACTTTGCTCTGAGCTTTCGTGGAAGCTACAACAAAGAGGGAAAAAGACACTGTACATAGATTTTCTTGGCTGATAAAGGAATAATTGGGTAAATTACCCCCAATAACTAGGGAGAAGGGGTTGTGTGTGGGCGAGTGGAGAATAATTACATTAAAAAAAAAAAATCTAGGTTTGAGGAGAGCTATTCCAGTGGAGTGTGGAGCTCTGTCTCAAGCTGTTTAAGCAGCTAAGGCAGCAGGAAAGTGAAACATCTTTCCTTACCTAAAGGAAGTAGACTTTTTTGGGGGAGGGTCTGGTCCAGCAAATAATTTGGGGACAATTTTATTTCATGCTAGTTTGTGCGTATGTGTGTGTTTATTTATATGTAATTACAATCAGTAATTTTGCAACCCCAAAATATTTTTTAAATGTGACTACGTGGCCTTTGAGATAATTTTTAATGTCCTGTAGATGGACATAAAGAGCCTTGGTGGTGCAATGGTTAAGCATTTGGCTCCTAAGCGAAAGGTCAGCAGTTCGAACCCACTAGTCATTCCATGAAAGAAAGATGTGGCAGTCTGCTTTGTAAAGATTACAGCCTCGGAAACCATATGGGGCAGCTCTACTCAGTCCTATAGGGCTGCTATGAGTTAGAATCGACTCAATGGCAACGGGCTTAGTTTTGGTTGTATTAATAAACACATTATTCAGTTTCCCAAATTGTAAACACAAAACACTTGTACATATGATTCTTGTTATGTTAAAAAAAAAAAAAGTATAATCCCCAAACAGTGGAAAATCCCAAGTCCTCGCCCATAACAAATGTCAGCCTGGATGCTTGTGTAGGCTTTCACGCTCGTGGTCTTGATTAGTTCTCATGAAGCCAATGGGTTGGGGTTGCTGCTGCCCCCCAGTATGTAGATGAGGTAACAGGGTCAGAAGATACGATTTGTTAAGCATTACAGAGGTGGCAAGAGGCAGAGCTGGGGCTCGAACCCAGGACATCTAACTCCAAGCCTTGCGCACTTTCTGCTGCACTCCAGCTATCTTATTTTTACTAGAGCAAAAACAAGTAAAAGCTGAACACTCAAAATACCCTATACACCATGGATAGATATATCATACAGCAAGTACAGCAAAGTTTTCGTCGTAGAATCTAGGTAGTGGGTATATGAGTGTTTGTTGCACAATTCTTTCAACTTTTCTGTACTTTTGAATTTTTTTTCTAATAAAATATTAGAAAAAAAAAAAGTCCATGCTCACTCCACTAAAAAATTATCCTGTTCAAACAGCACACAGTGCAAAGCAGTACATTTATATTTTTAAAAATTGCAGCTACTTAAAAACCATGGATGAAGCTTTAGGGTCATCCCAGAGTCTCTCCTGTTTGTGTGTGCAGGGCAGATGAGCCTCTTTTGAGTGGCAGTGGTCCTCCTGCCAGAGTTAAGCCTGGCCTAGGTGTCCTTGCTATAGGGGGAGTGGAGCTAGGAGATGGGACAGCACCCCCCGCCCACAGAAGGGGCTCTTGCCACCTCCCTTGGAGCAGAGCCAGGCTAGATGTCCTCTCTGGGCAGGGGGTGAGGGGTGGTGTTAGCTGTGGGGAAGGCCATCGCCACACCTGTCTCCCTTCTTCCCAGCGACACAGTGGCACCCAGCTCAACATTCTGCAAGGTCTACACGCTGACCCCCTTCCTGGCCAACAACCGGGAGAAGCGGGGCCTCGCCTTGGACGGGAAGCTCAAGCACGAAGACACCAACCTGGCCTCCAGCACCCTGTGAGGGCCTGCCCGCCTCCCCCTCTGACCCCGTGCCTGCCCTCCCTAGTCCAGGCTCCCATGGGTGCATCCCACCAGTGCCAGGACCAGACTTCTGCAACCTTTTTCCCCTAGCCTCATCCAGGCTGTACTCAGAGGCTTGAATTTCCAGGGAGGCTGTCCCCCTACTCCTATCCCACCCCAGGGGTGATCCATAAAACAAGGTGGATCACTAGATCTGACTCTCTTAGTTGGTGCTGGGTCCTGCTGGCTTGCCTAAGGGAGGACAACCCAGAAAGGCTTCCTGCAGGAGGCAGCAATTCCTGATACCTAGTGTCTTCAGTCAGATGGGATGTGCCCCTGAGGCAGAGCTGGAAGGAGGGGAGTGGCTCCTGGAAGCCTCCTGGCAGGAGATGATGAGCCAGGAGGCGGTTGGGGAGTCTGGAGAGATGAAGGCTATGAGCTGGGCTATGCCAAATGTGGGGTGTGAGTCTGAGGCAGGGATCTGGTTATCTGGTCACTCCTGCTCCACATTCGTCACTGATTCTCTCTGAGGCTGCCATGCTCTAGTGGGTGTGGGAACCGGTCTTGCCTACCCACTGAGGTCTGGCTCTTTGGCGGGGCTTTGGCCTGCCTCTGCAGCCTCCTTCCCTGCCCACCCTTCCCAACATGGACCCTCTGCTCCAGCCAGACAGGCTCATCACCACCCCCTGCACATGGTACCCACTTACTTCCAAGCCTGTTGTCCTCTTCTCCACCCTGGTTCAAAGTCTCCCTGTCTTCAAGACCTAGTATAAGTGCCACCTCCTGCAAGAAGTTCTCTCTGAGTGCCCCCCCTCCCCCCGCCCAGTGTCTTCTCCCTCTCTGAACTTCCAGTCTGGCCCTTTGTGCCTGGTTGCTGAGCAAAAAACTTCAAGAGAAGCAGTATCTGATAGTAGGAAGGGCCTTGCCCCTCATAGTACTGAACACAGGCCCAGAGAGGAGCGGGAACTTCCCAAGGCCACATAGCAAGTGAATGTCACAGCCAGACTTGGAACCCAGGGCTCCTCATTCCTGCTCCTGGAGGGCAGAGCCCACCTTTCAGACTTCTGTTGGGCCCAGGGCTGAGTGGCCCAGGAGAGGGAGGGTCATGGATGGTTCCTGCCCCCACTTCTGCCTGCCTCACTCACGCAGCAAAGCACCCATTAACCAGCTTCCCCAATGTCACTTTGCAGGCTGAGGGAAGGAGCCAACCGGGAGATCCTGGGGATTATTGTTTCCTACAAAGTGAAAGTGAAGCTGGTGGTGTCACGGGGAGGGTGAGTGTTCCAGCTCAGCCCCAGATCCCTAAATCTGGGGGGGGTGGGGGGGTGGGGGGCCCCAATGGCCCACAGCCCCCTGTGATGTGCTGTTTGTCGTACCGTTTAGCTGCACCCACCTTCAGAGGATGAACTGGGCTTGAGAACTTCCTGTCCCTTCTCCTCCTCCTTCTTTTTCCCCTTCTTCCTCTCCCACCCTGTTTTGCTCTCCTTCAGAGGGCCTCACCCCTGGCCTGCCCCTCCCTATCCTGGGTCAGTTTCTTGTGCTAATTGGGTGGCAGGGGTGGGGGGGGCTTCCTCAGACTCTATGGTGTGGGGTCCCCAGTGGGTGCTGTGCTTGGGAAGGGTGATGAGGGGCACAGCACCCACCCACATGAATACCTAGTCTGGTCTGTGGGGGGTGGGGCCAAAGGAGCTCAGAATCCCAGACCTGGATGGGGGATATTCTAGTTTGACTTTCCCATTTTACAGATGGGGAAACAGAGGCCCAAAGAGTTCTACAATCATTTCCTGTAATCTCCTCCCCTAACCTCAGGCCGTGGGCTGGGTGCTGGGGACACAGAAGTGGACCAGACATATTACCTGCCCTGGACCATATAGTCTGGCAGAGGCTCAGGAAAAACCTCACATTTTCCCGTAGGTTGGGCCTATATGTTGCTATAAACATAGAATTATGATTTCTGACTTGTCAGAGGGATTTTGTTTTCTAATTTAGTTCATGAATTTCTATGAAAAGATTGAAAAGTTAAATAACATTAGACACCGTGTCCCCTTTGTTATTGGAATAATGCCTCGTGCAGGAGGCAGCATATCATACTGACCATATGAGGAGCCCTGGTGGTGCAGTGGTTAAGCACTCAGCTGCTAACCAAAAGGTCAGCAGTTTGAACCCACCAGCTGTCCACGGGAGAAAGATGTGGCAGTCTGCTTCCGTAAAGATTTACAGCTAAGGAAACCCTAGGGGGCAGTTCTATTCTGTCCTGTAGGGTCGCTATGAGTCAGAATCTACTCGATGGCAACGTGTTTGGTGTTTATGATAGGACATCTCAGTGCCTCAGGGCAAAAAAAAAAAAAAAACAGGCTAGTGCTATTTCTGTGTACCCCTGCATAAGCAGAAGGAGCTGAGCAGGGGGTGGTGGGAGGATGTCCCATGCGCCTTCTCTGTACCCCGTTTGGCAGAGGTCGTGAATGAACGTGCTTTCTGTTTTCTTCCTCTCTGAACTCTTCTCTCCTGAATACTTCTCTCGCCTCTTCTGACCACCCAGCCTGTTGGGAGATCTTGCATCCAGGTAAAGTCCCTCCCTTCCACTTGGTTGAGCCGCCTTCCTGGATGAGGGCCCAAGGCCCTGCTCTTCCATGACACCAAGTGACAGGGGCCTTTGTAGACTGCAGAGTCCAATTTCATTGATCTGGGTGATCTGGGAGAGTGGCCCCCAAGGACACGGTTAGAATTACTGATCATCTGAAATATGGGATGTTTTGGAGAAATGCAGGTTTGGTGGCTTTCAAACTTCTACACTAGTGAGAATTAACTGCTGATGTAATGTTGCTAAGGCAAGGTCCTTAGCAGATCTGCTTCCGTAGACAAGATTTCCTCGTAGCCAGCTGGATCCACTTACATTTCCAAAATGCATGTGCCCTGAATGTGGCAGTTTTGCCTCCTCCTGTCAGAAGATGGCGCTATTGCTCACCCCCCCACCCCGCCAAAAAACAAAAAAAAACCACTGCCATCAAGTCAATTCCAACTTACAGTGAGTGACCCCATAGGGTTTCCAAGGCTGTAAATCTCTATGGAAGCAGACTGCCACATCTTTCTCCTGCAAAGCCACTGGCGGTTTCCAACTGCCGACCTTCTGGTTAGCAGTCAATCGCCTTAACCACGGTGCCACAAGGGCTCCTTAGTGCTCATCCCAAGAAATCTTAATCCAATTTGAGAGGTGAAATTAATTTAGTTCATTTCAGTTCAACATAAATCAGCAAAGATTTCCTGAACCCAGACTTGTGTCCAGCTTTGTGCTGGGTGCTGAGATCCCAGAGAAGAATCAGGAGTGACTCCTGCCCTTGAGCACTCATGGTCTGGTGGCTGGTGAAGGTCCAGATTCTAGCACCCAGATCCTGTATGGCTTTAGCGAAGGTTTGCAAAGTCACTCTTCCTCCAACTTTCATTTGGATAACTCACTCTTCCAAGTGAACCTGGAGAAGCAATCTTCTTTGGAAGTAAAAAAGAGGAAAAAAAGAAAAGCCAAATTGTTTTGACAGCCTTTTAAAACCCCATGTTCCTACTGAATGGAGTAAGGAGTTCCTGGATGGCACAAATGATTAAATGCTCAGGTTGAAATGTTGGTGGTTCAAACCCACCCAGAGGTGCTTCAGAAGTCAGGTCTGGCGATCTGCTTCCAAAAGTTCACAGCTATTGAAAACCCTATGAAGCAGTTCTTACTCGGCACACATGGGGTCACCATGAGTCAAAATTGACTCCACAGTAACTAAGTGCAACAAGGATACCGACAGTCATGAGCTTCACAGTTTAACCAATCCTTCTACCTCCATCATTTCACAGAAGATCCAGTGATTCTAGAAGGTAGGCGTTGTTACCCTATGTTCAAGATGAGTTCAGTGACATACAAAGACGCAAAGTTCTCCACCAGTGAGCGGTGGGGCTGACGGTACAGACCTATCTGGTTGCATAGCTTGTGCTCCTAACCACTGGGCCGTGAGCACTGAGATCAGTGTGATGTGGTGTGTGCCTTTGAGGCACCACAGTTGGGAAGGCCTCCTAGAGTGATACCACCCCAAGCTATGAGGAGGACTTGAAGACTGTTGTTGTCAGTGTGGAGACTGGAGGGTGGGAACCGCCTTCTTAATTCTGAGTTGTATCCCATAGTGGTTAGAAGTATAAATTATGGAGCCAGAATCTTAGGTCTATCATTTACCATTAATAGCTGTGTGACCTTGAACAAGATATTTTAATCTCCTTTTGCCTCAGTTTCCCAGGCTGTACATTGGGGATCCTAATAGGGTTGTTGGGAGGATTAAATGAGTTGCTCTATGGAAGGCACTTAGAACAGTCCTTGGGATACAGTAAGCAGCATATGAATGTGTGCTCTTCTTGTTAGTCTGTCTGTCAGGGCCAAGGGGAGAGAAGGCCTGGTCAGAAGCACTGGCTGGTGGCAGCATGTCCCCTGTTCTTCCCCACTGCCCTCACCTCTATCCCCCACAAGGCTTCATGTCTCTGTGCTCAATGTAGACAGTCCTGGGAGCTGGGGCCCATCCAACCTCAATATGACTAACCTGACCTGACAGTGCTTCATTCACATGGTGGGGCTAGAGTCACCAGAGCACTTTTATAGGAACCTCCTGGAGTTGGCGTCCCTGCCCCAGGGTTGGGAGATAGGATAAGGCGAGGGTGAGAGGAGTTCCTACCAGGAAGTTGGAGAGGGCAGTGTCAGGGTGGTAGTGGCAATTTAAGGTGAGCAGGGTCCCAGGGCAGCTTTGGAACTACTCAGGGACCCAGGTGCACCCTGCCCTGGACAATCGTCTTCCCAACCCTACACCTCTTTCCAGCCCCGTGGAATCCAGGGATCCTTCTCAGGAAAGGAGAAGTTTCTTAGAGAAACCGAGGCTCAGAGAGTGGCAGAACTGGTGCTGGAGGACAGATATCCTGACTCCCAGCCCAGAGCTACCTCCTCTGACTATAAAACCTTTGCCAGTCCTCACACTGACAGGCTGAGTCTCACAGCCTGAGATTTGACTCAAGTTCACCAGATCTTGGTCTCTGTTTCAGCGACGTAGCTGTGGAACTGCCTTTCACCCTGATGCACCCTAAGCCCAAAGAGGAACCCCCACATCGGGAAGGTGAGCAGGGTCCAGGGGTCACTGGGGTGGGATTTCCAGATAGCGGACCCCCTTCTCCACCAGCTGCCAGGGTACCCCATCACCCCATCTCCCTCTGGGTTAGCCTTCAGCCTAGCACCACCCCATTTTCCTCAGATCCTCAGGGCGTTTTGTGGGACCTACGACTCCTATTTGCATGTGACCCCACCAGGAGACAGAGTAACCTGCCTCCTGTTCTCTGCTCCTAACCCCACCCAACCCCCATGGGAGAGGGAAGCTGGGTGTGGGTGAAGGAGTCCGCTGGCAATGCTTTGAGCTCCAATCCTGCACCCAGGCATGGGGCCAGGCCCTGTGTAATGTAGGGAAGGGGCTGCATGCATAAGATGGCCCCTGGACACACCATTCCCATCATTTTTCCAATAATTCATATTGATCATATTTCATTGAATCTAAGACAATTTCAGTTGAAAGAGACAACATGATAATATGTACCACAAGGAAAGAAAAATGTTCCCCCAACTGAACTATGAATGCCATTGTAAAACACACCCCAATTTCAGAAATGTTAAAATGTGAAAAAGTGATTATCTTAGAGTTAGTGAAAGTCATGGATGCAAAACAAATTAGTCTAAGCTGTGTTGGAGACCTTGTCAAAAGGCGCAGGAGTTGAGAGGGTTCTCCATTGGGGGTGGGGTGCAGTGGGTGTCCTCCTCCCGGCCTTTTAGATGATCGTGGGGCGTTTCTGAGACCAGGGATGAGCACTCCCCTCTCCATTCCCCTTCTTCCTGCAAAGAATAGGGCAACCTCCCTCTTTTAGCCTGGTTGTCCCAGGGTGGGGACCTGTGCCCACCCACCTCCTTGCCCACCCACTCACTAACTCCTGGGCGCCCCTCCCGCCCTGTGTTTAGTTCCAGAGAACGAGACGCCAGTAGATACCAATCTCATAGAACTTGACACAAAGTAAGCCAAACGCTGCCTGCAGAAGTCTGGGGGGTGGGCCTCGGGAGGGCGGGGTGGAGAGTGTTATTTGCATATATGCTTTTTAACCCCTGAGGAACAGCTGGTCTAACCCCATCTTCTGAGAGCCGCCTCTGCTTGCCTCTTCAGCAACCCGCTTGCCTGCATGTGACTTGAAGGGCCCTCCGTGCCTGTTACTCTTCCTCCTGCCTTGGTTTGGTCTATCTTCCTTCCTCGTCCTTGCACGTCCGTCCGTCAGTCTGTCAGTCCACCCACTGTGCCTGCCCAGCTCACAAGGGCTGACTTGAGGCCCTAGGAGCTCTCCTGCCCCACCCACCTCTAACCTATGGAATCAGCCCATGGGTGGGGAAGGTTCAGGGATCTAGTTGCTTCTGACTCCTGCGGACCCCTGCTGATTTCCCTGTGGTGAAAGGCTGCCTTGTTACTGGGCACTGGCCAGAGCAGGAGACCGGGGCTGGTGTCAGGAACCACCACCAGGGAGAAGCAGCTTTTTTGCTCCAGCGCCAAAGCCACCGTCTCCCCCAAGAGAGATCTGGGGTGTGGGGTCTTGAGTCACTCCATGAGGAGACCCTGTGCAGCTGCCTGAACTCCATGGGGCCAAGGACTGGGGTCCCTGTATGACTCTAAGTGGACATGTTTTATGGTACAAGGGAAGACGTTGTTCTTAGAAGCAGCCAATTAGTACTGAAATCCCACTCAGGCACCCCTTCCCCCGTCCTCTACTCACCTATTCAGATAAACTCTCCTACTCCCTCTTCCCAGCCCTTCTCCCATCCAGGATTCCTCTGGGTAGAAGTGAGCTGACACTTCCTGGGAGAAAGGTCCTTCATGGTTTTCTCTTCCATTAAGCCAAGCCCACCATTCCTTCTTGTCCAAAAACTGGAATGCTTCCCAAGGGCAGTTCTTCGGTGGGTGGATGGGCGGGGGGGGGGGGGGGGGGGCATTCTTGGGCCTGTTCTTAGGGGATTTAGAATATGCTGTGAAGGCATTGGTGGCTGGACTGTCAGCCTCAGCCCAACACAGAGCCACACTGCTGCTCGCATTTGACAATCTCCCCTCCCCCACCCAACTCCTCCAGAACCAGCTCACTTTTCTAGCACTTGGGCATAAAAAGTCATATTCATGCCCCCCTCTGGCATTTCCACAACTGGCTTAAGTCCAGATGTGACCATCCCCCCCCCACCAGTGGGTACCCAGATGTGCTAGCCTGGCAGGCTTTCCTCCCCAAGGCCAGCTTTAGAGGCCACAGACCTGGAGAGTGTGGTTCTCTCCTTGCCCAAGAAGAGTCAGCCAGGACAGCCAGACTCATCTGGCCGGGCTGGCCCCCCCTTGGCCCCTCTAGACATGCCTACCCTCGCTACCTGTGCAAACACATCCCATTTTCCTTGTCTCTCCCACCAGCGATGACGACATTGTATTTGAGGATTTTGCCCGCCAGAGACTGAAAGGCATGAAAGACGACAAGGAGGAAGAGGAGGACGGTACCAGCTCTCCACAGCTCAACAACAGATAGACAGGGGCCAGGCCCTCCCTCTGGGCAGCTCCAGGTCCACTGTCACGCACTAGGATGCTTATTTGTCTTCTTCCTGTTCTGGTTGCCCCTTCCTTTTTGTTCTTCCAGTTTCTACCAGGGGCCCCAGTGGTCTTCCAGGTTATGGTGATGAGCCTCTGGCCTCAGGACTGGCCCCAACAGCACCATGCCACCAGGGCCACAGTGCACCCTTTTAATCCCCTACCTCCATCCATCACCTCTCCTTCCCCCTCCTCAACATACTCCCCCTCCAGAAAGGCTACCACAAGCCCTGGCCTTGGAATTCAAATTGAGATGAGGAGCAGAAAGGGGAGGATGGGGTGGGGAGAGGCATGGTGACTGCGGGCAGGGGGACTTGGAGGGGTGGGATGAGGGCTAATGACACATAAGTGGATGTCCACAGTCCCAGGTGGTCAACACAGTTCTGGCAGCTAAAAGATGACCACACTGAAGGCTACCCGCTTCCGGAATGGTTCTCTGGAGGAACTAGGGTGTAGGATTCTGGCTGGGAGGGGCAGATTTGTAGATAGATTCGCAATGCTTTTTGTAGTTTGGACCCCCTAAAGGCCTCTACCCTTCAGTCCCCACCCCTGCCTCATGTCCATCTGTGTCTGATAGTGGCATTAATGAAGGCCCATAGGCCCCAGGAATGGAGAAAAGCAACTGGACTGATTTTCTTACCAGCAGTTACCTAGTCTAAGGCAAGCTGTGAAAACTAGCCCAGGTATATTGCAGCATTGTCAGGATGTAACATTTTAGCTACCTTGTATCTTATGTATCTGGATATATGTATATGTTGTTGTTGTTATAAAGGGCTGCAGAGTCAGTTCCGACTCATAGCAACCCTATGTACAACAGAACAAAACATTGCCTGGTCCTGCTCCATCCTCACAATTGTTGCTATGTTTGAGCCCGTTGTTGTAAACACTGTGTCAGTCCATCTCATTGAGGGTCTTCCTCTTTTTCACTAACCCTCTACTTTACCAAGCATGATGTCCTTCTCCAGGGTCTCTCCTGATAACATGTCCAAAGTACGTGAGACAAAGTTTCACCATCCTCACTTCTAAGGAGCATTCTGGCTGTACTTCTTCCAAGACAGATTTGTTTGTTCTTCTGGCAGTTCATGGTCTACTCAATATTCTGCAGCAACACCATAATTTGAAGGCATCAATTCTTCTCTGTTCTTTCTTATTCATTGTCCAGCTTTCACATGCATATGAGGCAACTGAAAATAACATGGCTTGGGTCAGGCACACCTTAGTCCTCAAGGTGATATCTTTGTTTTTTTGTTTTTTTTTTAACACTTTGAAGTGCTCTTTTGTAGCAGATTTGCCCAGTGCAATGCATTGTTTGATTTCTTGACTGCTGCTTCCATGAGTGAATATATAGAGAGGGAAAGAAGGGAGAAAGTGCCAACTAGTGGCAGAGTGAGCTGCAGCTCCTGAGGAGGTTTCCTGAAGGGGGACTCTAAGAAAGGGGCAGGGGCCTGGAAGATCAGAGTCTGACTTTTCTCCCCTTGTGACTTAAGAATTATTATCATGCGGGAAGCAAAGCTAGAGGTCCAGAGGGGGCCAGGGCCCGCATGTCCTCCTGCCCCTCCCCATGGTTCTCCAGGGATGGGCTGGGCTGGACTTGCAGGCTGGGAGAGAGCACCTGAGGTCACCATGGCCACAGTCAAACCAGGTCCTTCCCCAGAAGGTAGCAGGGTCCATCAAGATGCCCTTGCCCGATGGAAAAGAGGCAGCTGGTTAGCAAAGAAGCTCTTTGTTTCTTTGGGGAGTTGATGACCCCCAGCAGTACCTAGTGCCATGGTACCCATGAGCTGGTGTTGGTGTGATTGGGACCTGGGGCATTTCCAAGGCAGCAGGGCAGGTGGGTGATGAGGTAGGAAGAGTTAAAAGATATCTGTTCTTGTCTGGCCTTTGATGCTAACTTGCTGTGTGACCTTGGGCAAATTCCTCCCCTTCTCCTGGCCTCCATTCCTCACCTGAAAAACCAAGGGGTTTGACCAAGGGTCCTTGCCAGCTCTGGCCCCCTGAGAAATTGTGAACGATGGAGCCCTGGTCTGGTGGAGCTGCTGACCCTGGTCTTTCTGTCTCCAGAGGGGGTTCATGGAACCCGAGAGGGAACAGGGTCTTAGACAGCACCTTGCCCACTCCACACCAAGCCTGGGAAGGGCCCTTCTTGGGCCTTAGCATCAGGTTGCCTGATGTTAAGCTCTGTTTCTTAGCTGTGACCTTAGCTGTGTCCTAGGGCCTGAGTGTTAAAGGGAGGGGCAGAGCTTCAGTTTGTTGGGGCTTGGGTGGGCCTCCAGTACCTCGGGGCCCCTGTGGAAGTGGACAACCTAAGGTTTTTTCTTATACCCAAGCAAATATATTGGTTAGCAGGGCAAGATGGCTCTCTCTTCCATTTCTGCTCCTTTCCAACGCTGTCCCATACATGCCTAAAAAGAGAGACAACGAAATGTTATTATACAGGTTGCATCTCTGTCCTTCGTGGGGTAGGCTATGCTGCCATTTCCCATGGTGCAATTACCCAGTTCACAAGCCTGGCACTGTACCCCAGCTCTTCCCTCCTGAATCCCATTGAGACTCAACGCAAAGGACTCCTACCCAATTACCCAATGCCATCGAGTTGATTCCTTTAGTTAGCAGCTGTAGCACTTAACCACTACACCACCAGGGTTTCCAAAGGACTCCTATACCAGGTCAAAACTAAGCAAGCTCAGGGCAGTCACAGTCCCTGGGCCAGTCCTGGGGTCCTAGGTGCAAATGCTCCAGGCATCTATGCCCCCTGTCAGAACTTGCTGTGCAGTTTGCCCCTCATCTGGGCAGCTGTTGAGTTGATGAAATGTTGGAACAACTCATGGCATTTACATACTCTTCAGTGTCATCCTTCAAATCTTTTGGGACTAGTACAAGACCCATTAGAATTTAGGGTGATCATCCACCTGCAAATCTCTTTCCCCAGCCCCCAACACATACACACAAAAGATTTGTCAGGCTGATTTCTTGAGCTCCCTCCACCTCAATATTACATTTACCCTTTTGGGTTATCCCAGTGTTGTTTAACTGAATTTTCTCCAGCTGCAGGGAAGCACCATAGCTCTATCCTTGCTCTGTCAATCCTTTTACTCTTTGGGTCCAGCACCCCAAAGGGCAGTGGTCAAGTTCAGCTGAATTCAACTTAACTATCCTTTGCAGACAACTCCTCAGCTCCATGCTGGCTCTGGAGACATAGAGGCAGGTCAGTCTCAGCCTCTGTCCTCAGGAAGCTCAAGATCAGGGGATAGTTATAGGGGAATCTGTTCATGGTCAGGGGAAAGTTATAGGGGCCCATTGTAATCACGGCTCCATGGCTGCTACTAGTCCATATAGTGCCTTGATGTGAATTAGAAAACAGTGCCCTTCCAGATGGGTTCTGCTCCATACTAGAACACACAGCTTTACGAGTGGCACGCAAGCTGGATTCTAGTCTCTCCCATCTCTTGGCTAGGTGTCCTTCCGTATAACTGTAAGCTGCACCCTGGTGGGACATGCAAGCCTAAGCATTTCCTTTGGCCTATTCCTGAAGAGGAAGGCCCAGATCATCTTTCTAGCCTTCTGGTCAATTCCAGACCCAAAACCCCCCACATGACTGAGTGCTTCCCTGTAGGGCTTTCCCCTTTCCAGAGTCAGCCTGTCCAGATGAGAACTTGGAGGGAGATTGGGGGTGAGGGAGCCTTGCTAGGAACAGTACACAGCCCACACTACAGTGTTGGCTATTTCTGTGCTAAGCCCGTGCTGACCAAGCAGTGCCACACTGGAACTTCCCAATAGGCCATGTGGGGTGGCATGTAGATAGCCATTCTGGGCATGAAGCAATAGCATGCCCTTGGGTGAGAATCTCCCAGGAAGAGGGCTAGCTGGACTTCCTCATCATTCCAACCAAAAGAAGCATTCAGTCCCCCTGAGGATAAGAACTGAGTGATTTTGCTGGAACCCGAAGGTCTCCTCAGCCTCAAAACCCAGACAGGTTAGAGTGGGCTCACCTGGTCTATTGGTTCAGCTGGAAGAGTTGCCCCCAGTCTGTTTCCACATGATGCAGTGAAAGGAATGCTGGCCCGCAAGTCCACCGTTCCTCCTCTCAGTCTTGGCTGTTACCAACCAACTGGCCTTGACTAAGTCACTCAACTTCTTGGGCTCAGTTTCCCTAACTATAAAATGACATAGCAACCCCTTCCTCACCTGACTCAAGGAATTGGAGGCCCATGTAAGATAGACGGTGGTAGGCAGTACTCTGAATGTTGCAAGTGTCTGCACAGGCATGGTCCTGCAAGTGCAGGGGAGTTGCCCAATGTCACACGGAAGTTGGACGTAAGCTGTGTTCTCCTCCCACCAGTGTGCACATCTCTTGTCCTCCTTCTCACTTAGGTGCTGTTAACCAGAATGGGATGCAGCCAATCTGACTTTGGTGACCCAGCTGAGAGGGAAATTTGACAGTATTCCGAAATGCTATGCCCAGCTGGTAGTGCCAGCAACCAGACAAAGAGGGAAGATATGAATGTTGTTAGTGATTGGAGGGGGCATCTGGAACCCTCCCTCCGAGGCCTGGTATCACCCATATCGCTCATCTCTCAGACCCTACGGATGCCAAAAAGTCTTGGCTCTGATCCCAGGCTAGAGAGAGGACTGAACCCATCACTACTCCATCAAAGGAATTCAAGAGAGGTAAAATATAAATTGCTTGCTCCTTCCCTTCAAAGTAGAAGGCCACATCAGGGTTCAACAGGAGGCTCTATAGCTTCCTGGTAACACTGGGAGGGATTTCGGCCCAGTAAAAGACCAGGCTTCTTACCCTGAGGGCTGGGCCTCAGATGACCAGTTCCCCAGCAGTTCAGACAGGCAGCTTCTTTCCTTCCAGAGACTGGGGACTGAACATTCCCCACCCATTCAGGAGGAATTGGTTAAGCCCCAATCTTGAACTCTTACAGGGTCTCTGGACATAGGCCTGTGCCCCTTTCTGATGTTTTTAAGCTGAACAGGGACCAAACCAGACTCCACCATCCCATGTATATAGCCTGCACTGGGCCTGGTGTTTTGCCCTCCTGGTCCAGGCAGCTCCATCCCATTTGCCCTCACTCTGGGACTGAATGGCTTACCTGTGGGGTGGGAGCCCTGCCCTCTACCACCCCCTGCCATGTCACTTCAAAGAGAAGCTCTGCTAAAGGGGCAGTACCCTCCGCCCTGTATTCTCTCTTCATCCCAAAAGGGAAGTCAAAGCACAGGTCCCCAGGACCCATAACCTGTAGACACTCTGACACAGTGGTTTTCAAACCAGGTGCTGTGGAACCCCTGGCGTTCCACAGAGCTTTGTCAGGGGCTTCTAAGGTGGGAAGATGGGAGTGGAGGCAAAGGATAGGTCTCCAGCTCTGCCCCATTCCCACTTCCACCAGAACAACTCTGCCTTTATCTGTCTTGCCTGTTAAGGTTTTGCCTTCAAACCACCACTCTGAGGTTTGATCTTAGACCAGCAAGCACAGCACTCCTCATCCCTGAGGTTCTATTCTTGGTTTTCATGTTGGAATGGCTCCAGCATTCCAATACGAAGTATCTTTGTATTGGAACTTGGGTCACAGACCCAGGCCTAAGCATTTGCTTGTATATATATATGCACACACATAAACACACACACATGTACATACTTGCACACTTTTCATGATTTTCTGGCCAACCTACTCTGAAGCTCTGGCCTGGGTTTGATTTGGGCAGAAGCCTGGTGCTCAGTGGGGATAAGTCTTGACCTGATACTGGCCCATGTGGCATGGAGAAACCATGAAGCAAGGAAATAGGTCCAATCCCCCCACCCTAGGACTTGGGTCTGCATATCGTGTAACACCCCAGGAAAGTACCCTTTGAGGGTAGGATCCCCCCAGAGACATTTTTGGCAGCAAGTTCCCCTTAAGTAATTCTAATGAAATTCTACTTCCATATTTGTGGACAACAAAATGTGTGGGCAACGGGGGATGCCTGAAGAGAGGCTGGTCCCTCCCATAGTCCCTCAAATTCTCTCTCTGCCTGCCTACCCCTGACTGGATCCCTTACTAGGACTGAGTATGGGGTGGGCAATTTGGTGAGACCTGGACTAGCCCTTAGCACACAATCCTGCCTGGACCTCCCCAGCCCCTAAGACATTCGAAGTAAAAGTGTGAAGTTCATCAACATGGCATGGGAAAAAGAGGGCCAACTTATGTTTTACATTCAGTCTGAGTGTGATCTTGGGAACCTGGCTGGCCTCAGTTTTTCCATGTATAAAATGGGGTTAGTGCCAGGCTCTGCCCACCTCACAGAGATTACTACAAGGGACATATGAAAGGTGGGTATGAGGAGTCCACGGTGCTTCACAAACTTGGGGTAAGCTCATGACCTGCAAGGCAGACCAACAGAGCATTCAGGGTGGATGAGTGTAGGATGCACCATCTTTCTGGAACATGTGTGTTCAGTGTTCAGGTCTGGCCACAGATGCTGTATGGGGCCTGCCTCTTCCCACTGAATGGAAGCCAGAGCTCAGCCTTGCACAGTGACTGTGTGTATATCCTGGGCAAAGGGTGGTGGGACAGGTCTCTGGGCCAGGCAAGGTTCCCCTGCACCAGGTCTGGGGCCCTTATGTTAAGTGATTATTGTGTGACATCCTCATTCCTGGACCACCTGCCAGGTTTATCTGTTGTACCTGTGGCATTCCTTATTATGTCAAATAAGTTATTATAGTTTATTCAATTCTAACAGGACGAATGAATAAAAAATTATAAATAGGAGATTATTAAAGGTCTTTTGTGACAAGGGATGCTGGTTGTGCTTTCATTTCTGTCTTGTAAACCCAGGACAGGACACAGACCAAAAAATGTTGCCTTTGCTGCCTTGAGCTGGTGGATAGGATCCATGGCTGGGTCAGGTGTTTGCTTCCCTTGTCTGTGGCCCCAACTCCAATCTGATCCTTGCACTCCCCTCTGGAGACAGCCAAGAACATTTATCCTTTCCCTCTCCTTCCACTTACCAGCCACATAGCCTCAGCGAAGTTGCCAGATTTCTGGTCACTCTCAGACACCACTGGGTTCCATGACCTTTAGTTTGCTTCTGGGGTGAAGCCATCTCATCTTCTATTTTTGGCACCACTGACCACATTAACTGGAGTTCTCACCCCCTGTTTCTAGCTCTGGTTCCTGTTCAGTTCTCCTCTCCTGCTCTGTTGGGTGTCACTGAAGTCACTTCAGATTTTCCAAAACTTGTCTGCTGACTGGTCCAAAGGAACATGGGAGGGGTAAGGATGTAGATGAGAAAGATTAAAGTTCTGATACATAATGTGCTATATTAACCCAAAAGGGAGATGCCCATGAATGTAAAATAAATTTCCTAGAAAGTAGATTATACATAAAAAAATATATATATTTTTAGTCTGTAAAATAATGTGCAACTTAGATCAAAACATTGCCCTCCTGGTTAGCAAAAAGGGCATCTGTTTCTCCCAATGCTCCCTTCCAGCCAGAGTGGGTCAAAAATGGGAAGATGCTGCCCTTTGAGTTAGGAGGCATGAGTTAGATCTTCACTTTTACTGCTCTTCCACTTGGACTGTATCACAGTCCAGATAAACAGAGACTATGCCAGTATTTCAATACCAGGAATTTAATTTGGAGAATTGGTTATAAAAATGTTGAAAGGGATGAAAGACAAAATGAAATGTGAGGCAACCCAAAGATTAGGTACAACAAGAAACCACTGCCACCCCTAGGGTGGAGGGACAGTGAGAAGACGTGATGTTTCAGAGCTGAGGAACCAGGACAGCCTGGCAGGAACATTGAGGGAAGGGGTATCTAAGGAAGTCAGAACCATAGAAGAAGCACAGTCATTGCTGAGTGTCTTAGTCATCTAGTGCTGCTATAACAGAAATACCACAAGTAAATGGCTTCAACAAAGAGAAATTTATTTCCTCACAGTTCAGTAGGCTAGAAATCCAAATTCAGGGCAACAGCTCCAGGGCAAAGTTTTCTCTCTCTGTCGGCTCTGGAGGAAGGTCCTTGTCATCAATTGTCCCCTGGACTAGGAGCTTCTCTGCACAGGAACCCTGAGTCCAAAGGACATACTCTGATCCTGGCACTGCTTTCTTGGTGATATGAGGTCCCCAACTCTGCTTGCTTCCCTTTCCTTTTATCTCTTGGAAGACAAAAGGTGGTACAGGCCACACCCCAGGGAAACTCCCTTTACATTGGATCTGGGATGTGACCTGAGCAAGGGTGTTACCTTTAACCCTAATCTTCTTTAACCACAGGCAGAGATTATGATTTATAACACATAGGAAAATCACAAAATGGAGGGCAATCACACAATACTGGGAATCATGGCCTAACCAGGTTGACACATATTTTTGGGGGACACAATTCAATCCATTACACTGAGGATGCTGCTCAAAGCAGAGAGAGTGAGAGAAATACTCTGGCTTCTCCTCTCCTCCCACCTTCCAATTTCATGACAATGCCTCCTGATTAAAACCTAAGTAAAATTTAGGTTTTTCAAGGGATCTTGACAAATACAGCTTGCAGTGTTCAGCACCTTTGAAGAGCCAAAGTGGCACAATGGTTAAGAGCCTAGGTACTAACTGAAAGGTGGCAGTTCAAATCCATCCAGCAGCTCCATGGAGAAAGACCTGGCAATCTGCTCCCATGTAGATTACAGCCTAGAAATCCCTATGGGGTAGTTCTACTCTGTCATGGGGTAACTATGAGCTTGAATTGACTCGACGGCAACTAAAAGCAACAGTGCCCTACATTCAGAGCAGAAGGGCAGAGAATGGATCTGAGAACTGGCAAATGGCCAGCTTTTCCTTAGTCTTGTGATCTTAAAGATAGAAATAATCAAAACGGGCCATCTATCACAACTTAAGGAGCCCTGATGGTGCAACAGTTAAACGCTTGGCTGCTAACTGAAAGGTCAGCGATTCAAACCCACCAGCTGCTCTGTAGAAGAAAAGACCCGATGATCTGTTCTTACAAAGATTTCAGGCTAGGAAACCCTGTGGGGCAGTTCTACACTGTCCTGTAGGGTTACTGTGAGTCAGAATTAACTGATAGCACACAACACCACCACCACAATTTAGGGGATCCCTGACATCTTAACAGGGCTATAAACACTGGGTAGGTATTTTCTGTTGCCTCCTAGATTTCAACTTTCCGCTGCTATTACTGTCTTCATTGTGTTTTGAAGTTTTTTTGCACTCAGCTTTTCAAAACTCCAGCAAATCAAAATAAATTGAGCCTGTCCTACTGATTACATCTAAAAGATCTAGACAAAAATACAAAAAATAACTGCCTAATGACTCTGAAAATTAAACAACAGCACATTGTCTGGGCATGGACCAGTAACTTGAAATTTGCCTCCAGAAATGGTGGGGACCCAGAAACCAAAGAAAGAGGTGGGCAACTCCAGTGTGGTGGCAAAGGAGTTTATTAGGAAGACTTACACAGAAGACCAAGCACCAGGCTGCCACAGGACCAAGCAGATCTCTGCACCCTGCAGTGGGAGGGTAGAGGTTTTATAGGGGTAGTGGACAGTAGTGGCTACATGCCAGGGACTTACATAAGGATAACTTAGCAAACCGTAGTGAACTATCAGACCACATGAGGGTACTCATGTTTGGTCTCTTAAAACCTGTTTCCCCTTCACACCTGGATGCATGGGAATCAAAATTGGAGAAGCAATCTGCATGGGGTGAATTCCTTTTTTTTTTTTTTCTCCCTTCTCTTTTCTCTTGTGGCCCTGCCCTGACATTAGAAGCATTATCCACAGAAGGTGAAACAGAACTTAAGGCTAACCCTAAATTGGTTGACTGCCTCCTGAAACAACAACAACAAAATCAGCATTCTGTAGAGGATTATATCATGATCCAGAGCCTACACAACATAAAAATTCACAATGCCCAGGATACAATCCAAAATTACTCAATATACAAAAGAACCAGAAAAACGTGATCAATTCTCAAGGGAAAATGCAATCAACATATGACAACTCTGAGATGAGCCAGATGCTGGGGTTATCAGAAAAGACTTTGAAATAGCTATTACAACTTGAAGTGGATAGAAAGATAGTTGTTTTAAGCACAGATAATAGAAATTATTTAAAAAAGAACAAAATAGAAATTTTAAAACTGAAAAATACAGTATCTGAAATAAAAAATTCACTGGAATAAAAAATTCAATACAGATGACAAAGGAAAAAGTCAATGAACTGAAGACAGAGCAATAGGAATTTTTAATCTGAAAAACAAAGGGAAAATATTTAAAGAAATTAACCTGTAGAACAATATCATAGGATCTAAGATTCATATCATTGGACTCCCAGAAGAGAGGAGAAGATTGGCACAGAGAAGAAATCTGAAGAAATAATAGCTCCAAGCTCCCCAAATTTGGTGAAAGACATAAATTTACAGATTTTCAAGAAGCTCAACAAACCCCAAGCAGAATAAACTAAAAACAAAACAACATCAAAAAACAAAACATATGTAGAAACGGCATAACCAAACTTCTAAAAGCCAAAGATAAATTTTACAAAATCTCAAAAGCTACTAGGGAAAATGACATTGCATACAAAAAATGATGATTTGAATGCAGATTTCTCACCAGAAAATATGAAGGCCAGAAGAGCGTGGAGAAACATCTTTAGAGTCCTAGGAGAAAAGAATTGTCAAACCGGAATTCCATATCCAGTGAAAATATCAGTCAAAAATGGAGGAAAAATAAAAAGGAAAAACCAAGAGAATTTGCCACCAGCCAACTTGCTTTCAAAGAAATAAATCATAAAGGAAGGTCTTTAGGCTAAAAGGAAATGATACCAGAAATAAACCCAGATATTAAAAAATTAAGAGTAAGAGAAGTGGTAAATATCTGGATAAATATAAGACATTATTTTTTTCTCTTAAGTTTTTTAAAATATGTATGATGAAAGGAAAATTTGTAACACTGTTGATAGGGTTAACAATATATATAGATGAAATACACTTGACAACTGTAACATAAAGGTGAGTGGAGGAAGGTAAAGGAACCTATTTGTTTGTAAGTCTTCTAGGATGTACTTCAAGTGGTACAATATTAACCTTAGAGATATATTGTGTTCGTTAATTGGAAGATTCGATATTGTTAAGATGTTAATTCTCCCCAGACCGATTACAGATTCAATGCAATCCAAATCAAGATCTCTGCAAAATTAAAAAAACAATTTTTGTAAACAGAGACAAGCTGATTTTAAGATTTACATGGAAAGGTAAAGGAACAAGAATAACCAAATGAGTTTTTAAAAGAACAAGTTGGAGGAGTCCCACTACCTGATCTCAAGACTTACTACTATAAAGCTACAGTGATCAAGACAATGTCATAGTGGTGAAAAGATAGACACCTACATCAATAGAATGGACTAGGAAATCCAGAAATAGACACGCATATAGATGGTCAATTGATTTTCAATAAAGGTGCAAAGGCAATTCAATTGTTTTGTAACAAATAGTGCTGGCAGGGATGTGGAAGAACTCACACACATACAGCCAGCAGGATTGCAAAATGGTACAGAAACTACGGGAAACAACTTGGCAGTTTCTTGTAAATTTAAACATACTTACTGCCTTAGCTATCTAGTGCTGCTCTAATAGAAATACCACAACTAGATAGCTTTAACAAAGAGAAATTTATTCTCTCACAGTCTAGGGGGCTGGAAGTCTGAATTCAGGGTGCCAGCTCCAGGAAAATGTTTTCTCTCCCTGTCAGCTCTGGAGGAAGGTCCTTGTCATCAATCTCCCACTGCTCTAGGAGTTTCTCCTTGCAGGAACCCAGGGTCCCAAGGACATGCTCTGCTCCTGGCACTACTTTCTTGTTGGTATGAAGCCCCCATGTCTCTCTGCTCACATCTCTCTTTTTTATCTCAAAAGAGATTGACTTAAGACACAACCTAAGCTTGTAGGTTGAGTCCTGCCTCATTAACATAACTGCTGCTAATTCCACCTCATTAACATCATAGAGGTAGGATTTACAACACAAAGGAAAATCACATGGGTGACAAAATGGTTGATAATCACACAATACTGGGAATCATGGCGTAGCCAAGTTGACACACATTTTTGGGGGCCACAATTCAATTCATAACACTTACGAATAAGATTCAGCAATTCCGCTCCCAAAAGAAATGAAAAGTTACATTTCAACATGTAATAATGTCGTGGCAGAGGTGGTGTTCTACCTCCTCTAACTTCACGAGAGGGAAGGAGAATCAAGACCATCAGCCCAAGGCTGATTCTTATGAGGCGGAGGTCAGGCATGCCTCCTCTCTCTACCATCTTTACCAATTCTGACACCGACAGTCCCTCCCACAGCATTCTCTACTTCTCTGTCAAGTTCGATAGTTCACTGCGATGTGCACACAAAACTCAGAGACGATACTCACGATTATGGGGCTTATTAGGGAAGTAACAGGTTACAATTCAGGTTCAGGGATGCTCAGGATACAGTTCTTCCATCAGGATAGCCTCTTCTCAGCTGTGCCTGCTGGTAGGTCTCTCTCTGGCCCTTGTCCTCTCAGCCTGGCCTCTGTTGTCCTACTTGGGCGAGTGTTTAAAAGCTCTTTTAGCTCTGCCAGTAAGTACCCAGAGGCACCCCACTCTGCTGTTAAGCTTTGGCCCGAAGGCACTCAACTCTAGCTTCATGGGTTAGCAAACCTAGCTCCACCAAGTGCCCAGAGGCACCCTACTCTGCCAGCAAGTCTTCTGCCTGAAAGCACTTGGCTTTCTTGCTCTGTGGGCCAGGAAGCCCAAGATGTCTCCTGCCAGTCTCTCCTGCTACCATTTCTCTGCCACTGCTTCTCGCTTCTTACAGCTTTCTCTTTTGGTCTCTTTGTTCCAGGAGCTTCTCAGCACAGGGATCCCAGGTCCAAAGGATGCACTCTGCTCCTGGCTCTTCTTCCTTAGTGGTGGCGAGATCTCCCTTCCCACCTCTAGGATGGCTCATTTTAAGCCTAGTAGGAAGGCAAAACTAACCAATCCCCTGAGTGGGCTACAATTACCTTATTTGCCCAGTCCCATCCAATCACTTAGGTGGGAGTTACAAGACCATAGTGAAAAAGGCCACACAAAAGTGATACATCACACTGCACCACAAAAACAAACAAACAAACCTGCATGTGAATATTTATAGTGGCTGTATTCATAACTGTCAAAAACTAGAAACAACCCAAATGTTCTTCAACTAGTGAATGGATAAAATGTCGTATAGCCACACAATGGAATACTACTCAGCAATAAAAATGAACAAACTACTAATACACGCAATAACATGGATGAATCTCAAATGCATTATGTTAAGTGAAAGAAGCCACACTCAAAAGGACAAACGTGTATGATTCTATTATGTGACATTCTGGAAAAGGCAAAACTATGGGGACAGAAAACAGATTAGTACTTGCCTTCAGCTGGGGTTGGGGAGAGGGTTGGCTACAAAGAGGTAGCAGGAGGGATTTTTTTTTTTTTTTTGAGGGGTGGGTAATGGAACTGTTCTATATCTTGGTTATCAAACTTCATAGAATGGTACACCAAAAAGAGTCAATTTTACTATATATAAATCGTACCTCAAAAAAAAAAAAAAAAAAGGAAGGAAAAACAAAAGAAAGTGAACAACTTACAGTGCACAAGCTGCATGCCCTATTTGTTGGACCCCAAAGACACAGAGATAAATAAGACAGTCCCTTATGAGGAGGAGCTCACAGATTCATGGGGGAAACAAGGTATGACAACAAAGGTTTGGAATACCTGCAGAGGGACATGGGAGAGAGGAGGCAACACATGCTCATAGCAAGCTCTAGGAACACTAAGGAGAGGTTTCCACATTCAGCTGTGGTGAGTGGGATGTGGAATTCGGCACGCTTCTTAGAAGAGGGGAGTCCCTGGTGGTGCAAATGGTTAACCACTAGCCAAAAGGTTGGTGGTTCAAACCTACCCAGAGGTACCTCAGAAGACAGGCCTGGAGATCTGCTTCCAGAAGGTCGCAGCCTTGAAAACAGGACCAGTTCTGCTCTGCACTCAGAGGGTCATCATGAGTCAGAATCGACAGCAACCACCAACAACTTAGAGGAGGAAATGCTTGAACTGAGTTTTGGAGTTAGGTAGGTGAGGAGGGGCTGTGATCGTGCCAGGTAGAAGAGACAGCACAAGGGAAGCTCAGGGGATGAGACAGCCTAGAACCTTCAAGGAAATATGTGGCTAGGGTGAAGGAAGCCAGGAGAGCTGGCAGGAGATGGGACTAGACCACGGCCATAAGGAGAAGGTTACGGATGATACCAATCCAAAGAGCTTGGCTTTCATCCTGAAGACAATAGGTCAGGTTTTAAGCAGAACAGCCAAAGGGATCAGATTCACGCATTTTCAGGATCACTCTGGCTGAGCTGCAGAGGGTGGGCTGGAGGCAGGTGGATGGGGAGAAAGCTGGGGCAGGGATCCACTGAGAGGTGTAGAGTCTGGGACCAGGTGGGGACTGAAGAGAGACAGATTGGAGAGGCATTTAGGGGTATAATGGCCAGAATTTGCCTCCTGTCTGATATTTCAAGATGCAACATCAGTGCCTTTGCACTCACTGTTTCCTCTGCCTAGCTTGGTCTTTCCCAGGCTCTTCACATAGCTTGTTCCTTCCCATTCTTCAGGTAGGCCACCTTTTCAGAGACGTCTTTCATGATTCTCCCCTTCAAAGGAGACTCCTTCCCATCACTCTCGCATCACCCTGTTTGTTTCCCTCATAAAAAATATCTTGTTTATATACTTACTTGTTTACTGTCTAAGAACATGCGTTCTAGAGCAGGCTGCCGGAGTTCTCAGCCCGACTTGGCTTCTTATTAGCTGTGTGGTTTGAGCAAAGTATTCATCTCTGTGTGCCTTAGTTTCTTCATCTGTAGAAATAATACAGTAAAGCCTGTGAAAGCCAGAAGTTGGATAAGGTGGAAACTGACAGAGAAGGAAAACTCAACATAGAAAAGTCGTAAGACGGCCCCCTGTCAAAGGCAGAAAACCTGCGAGGCCTGGGAAAACAAGGCCGTCCCTTCGAGTTCTGGCTTTCCCGGGTTTCACTGCAATACCTACTTCATACGGCCGTCTGGGTAAGATGGGATAGTACACTTAAGGAACCTATTACAATACCTGGCACACAGTAAGCCCTATTTAAGTGTTTGATATTATTATTACTATTTTTTAAGGGTAGAAACCTTGTTAGTTTTCTTCACTATGGCATCCGCAGCTTCTTTCTAGCACAGTGCTTGTTACATGATAATAATAATTTTTAAAAAGTTGCTTTAAAGTCAATTTCAACTTGTGGAGACCCCATGTGTTTCAGAGTAGAACTGTGCTCCATAGGGTTTTCATAGCTGTGATCTTTCAGAAGCCTTTCTTCCAAGGCACCTCTGGTGCCAGCAATCTTTCAGTTAGTAGCTAAGCATTGAACCCTCTGCACTACCAGAGCTGCTGCTTGGCACATTGTCGTTGTTGTTATGCGCCATTGAGTCTGTTCTGGCTCATGGTGGCCCTGTGTACAACTGAGTGAAACGTTGCCTGATCCTTCACCATCTTCACAGTCATTATGTTTGAGCCCATTGTTGCAGCCACTGTGTCAGTCCATCTCTTCAAGGGACATAGTAAAACCAAAACCAATCCAAACCTCGTGCTGTCGAGTCAATTCCGACTCATAGCGACCCTATAGGACAGAGTAGAACTGCCCCATAGAGTTTCCAAGGAGCGCCTGGTGGATTCGAACTGCCAACCCTTCGGTTAGCATCTGTAGCACTTAACCACTACACCACCAAGGTTTCCAGGAACATAGTAGGCACCTAATAAATTCTCGTTGAATAGATTGTTGAATAAATGAAGGAAAGAACTTCCCCTCTGTGCCAGCAGATGGCACATAAAAGCAAACAGAAGTTAAAACTGGCTTTGCTCTGACGCAGATTGGCCAACAGGTGTCGCTGCAGATCCCTGGGGTCAGAATCAAGATCGATGGGAAGCTGAACCAGTGGCAGGAGTCGCCGGGCTAGAACTCTGGACAAATAATTCAAATAGAAGGCCAGAAAGCTAAAGTCAAGAGCTTAAAGCTAAATTATGCTCGACTCATAAAGATTCCAACTCCTACAGACTCTATGGGACAGAGTAGAACTGCCCCATAGGTTTTCCAAGGCTGTAACCTTTACAGAAGCAAACCGCCACATCTTTCTCCCACAGAGCGGCTGGTGTGTTTAAACCACCGATCTTTCAGGTGGCAGCTGTGCTCTTAACCACTGCACCACCAGAGCTCCTTAAATTATGTTTAGTTTGATCAAATATTCTAAAATTGCATTTTCTTTCTACTTGCTTTCTAGAACAGTAGCAAGTAGAGGACCATGCAGGCATCTTCTACAACTGCAGCCTCAGTTTAGTGATGTGGGAGCCTGTGGGAGCCAAAGGACGTGGGCATCTGATGTGCAGCAGGGGGAGGCCACAGGGTCCTGCCTGATACCTCTTTTCTGGTGTTTTGTATTTCTATGAGAGCAGGGGCTGTGGGAGTGCTCACAGGACTCTGTGCACAGGAATGGGGACTCAGTAGTAATCCTGGTCCAGTCTCTGTCCTGGTGCGAACTTCTGATCAAGTGTGGGCAATGGGCAAGAAAACCAATCAGTACAAATAAAGGTCTAGGTGGTCCAGAAAGGGGAGGTAAGGGAACAAGAAGCAAGCCTTGAGCTGTCTTGAAGACTCTCTGGGTTGGGGGAAGGCATCCCAGGCAGAGGGTACTGTGTAAGCAAAGGCTCAAAACCCATTGCCCTCAAGTTGATTCCAATTCATGGTGACCCTATACTGACTCTGTACAGGGGCATGAAATAGCTGGGGTACGATGACTACAATCTGAGTAGTTTGGCGTGGCTGGAGAATAGGGTTCAAGGAAGGGGAATGTACTGGTTACCCGGTGCTGGTAGTCTAGTTAGTCTAGCAGTCCCGCATTTTTTCTTTTCCTGTCAAAGTCTTGTCTGAATCACTGGCCAGCCTACGTGGAGTCCAGGGCCTTCCAGCCTGGTATAGTCCCAGTTTATTCTTGTCCCAATGTAGTTGTTAATAGTGCCCCCTGAACACTTATACACTGCTGGTGGGAATGTAAAATGGTACAACCACTTTGGAAATAGATTTGGCGCTCCCTTAAAAAGCTAGAAATAGAGCTACCATATGATCCAGCAATCCCACTCCTTGGAATATATCCTGTGTGGAAATAAGATCCCTCACACAAACAGATATATGCACACTCATGTTCATTGCAGCACTGTTTACAATGGCAAAAAGATGGAAGCAACCAAGGTGCCCATTAATGGATGAATGGATAAATAAATTATGGTATATTCACATAATGGTATACTACTCAACGATTAAGAACAACAATGAATCTGTGAAACATCTCATGCCATGGAGGAATCTGGAAGACATTATGCTGAGTGAAATTAGCCCCCAAAGGACAAATACTGTATGACACCACTATTATAAGAACTCAAGAAAAAGTTTAAACACAGAAGAAAATATTCTTTGCTAGTCATGCGGGTGGGGAGGGAGGGAGAGTGGTATTCACTAATTAGATAAAGTAGACAAGAAATATTTTAGATGAAGGGAAGGACAACACACAATACAGAGGAGGTCAGCACAACTGGACTAAACCAAAAGCTAAGAAGTTTCCTGAATACAACCAAATGCTTCAATGGCCAGAGTAGCAGGGATGGGGGCCTGGGGACCATGGTTTCAGGGGACTTCTAGGTCAATTGGCATAAGAAAATGTATTAAGAAAACATTCTGCATCCCACTTTGGTGAGTGGCTTCTGGGGTCTTAAATGCTAGCATGTGGCTACCTAAGACGCATCAATTGGTCTCAACCCACCTGGAGCAAAGGCGAATGAAGAGCACCAAAGACACAAGATAAATGTGAGCCCAAGAGACAAAAAGGGCCAAATAAACCAGAGACTCCATCAGCCTGAGACCAGAAGAACTGGATGGTGCCTGGCTACCACCGATGACTGCCCTGACAGGGAACACAACAGAGAATCCCTAATGTAGCAGGGAGCAGTGGAATGCAGACCTCAAATTCTCATAAAAAGACCAGACTTAATGGTCTGAATGAGACTAGAGGGACCCCGGAGGTGATGGTCCCCGGACCCTTTGTTAGTTCAAGACTGGAGCCATTCCCGAAGCCAACTCTTCAGATAGGGGTTGGACTGGACTATAAGACACAAAATTATACTGGTGAGGAGTGAGCTTCTTGGCTCAAGCAGACACATGAGACTATGTGGGCAGCTCCTGTTTGGAGGGAAGATGAGAGGGTAGAGGGGTACAGAAGCTGGCTGAATAGACATGGGGAATACATGGTGGAGAGGAGTGTGCTGTCTCATTAGGAGGAGAGGAGCTAGGAGTACATAGCAAGGTGTGTATAAGTTTTTGTACGAGAGACTGACTTGATTTGTAAACTTTCACTTAAAGCACAATAAAAACAATAGCGCCCCCTATTTGGATGATAAATGGTCACCACAGTCTGGGGCCTCCTCTTGCCCCTGTGCTGCCCATTATCATAATGATCTTGTGCGGTCACTGTCTTTACCCAGGACAGAAGCAGGAGCTGGCTCATCCATGTGTATCCTGGGTCCAGCAAGGGTTTGATAGAGAGTAGATTCTCAGGAGGAATAAAATTTATGATGGGATTTCAGAGTGTAGGGGCCCAGAACCAGCCCCTTTCTTGTCTCAGAGAAGAGCGGAGATGCCCCTTCCCTCAAGAATGATCCCCTAGCAGGGCTGTTTCTCCAAAAGGCTAGAGTAGAATTTCCGAGGCCTGCCGGAAGCTGCCGATGGAGACCGAAGAGTCCTCTGCCTCCATGTCCCCCCTCCCACTTCATCGTTCACTGTCTTTTTTTCAACTCCAGGGCAAGGCCTGGCTACCACGGGCTTGGGTCTGGCTGCAGGAGGCAGTGATCAAGGAGTGGAGGTACAAGGTTAGAAGCCAGGGACACCCCAGGGGGCATTCTGGGCTCTGGGACCAGTATGACGAAGGGTCAGTTGAGGTGGTCTCCACAGGCAGGCCAATCCTTGGCTAATTGCCCTGAGGCAGAGCTGAGGCAAGAGGGTGGAGGTCGTGAGGGAGTGGTGAGGGAGTGGAGGAGGGACTCTGAAGGCGCCCGAGCTCATTTCCGCAGGAATATTAACTGCCCCCGTCACTTCTCCCAGTCTGGGAGAGGCCATGCCCGTAAATTAAGGCCTCGAGTCTGCCAGGCAGAGACTTAATGAAGAAGAAGATGGACTTCGGTCAGAGCAGGCAGTGCCTCTGGAGGTCACAAGTCCAGCCCCCAGCCTGGATAGGAGAGGAGCCTGAAGCAGGAGGGGGCAGGGATTTTTCCAAGGTCACAGCATTGGACTGGGGCCATGAAAGCAGGAGGTGGCTTGGCCACGTCCACTGCTGGATCCCCAGCACCCAGCACTTAGTAGGTACACAGTATTTTTTAGTGACCAAATGTCATGGCAAGTTGGGTGCTGAGCTCAGACTGAAATTCAGTCCTTTGGACTCTTGCTGGGGCTTGCCTGGTTCCTACCCCAGTTGTGAGGGATATGGGTAAGCAAGAGGCTTTTCAAGGAGATGTCCATTGTGCTTTCCTTTGTTTTGGGGTTTTAACTTGAAAGGAAATATCACCATTTTTACAGGATCATAGAACCCTGGAAGTCTGACATGTTTCTCAAAGTGTGTAGCTTTTTCGAGTCTATCACATTTCTGACAGTTGTACACCTTTTATTTCCCTCTCCTGCTCTCTACCATACCTGCTCTTTAAGGGGACATTGTGGAGGTAGTCCCCACCCCCAGCTTGCCCCCTGCAGTCCCCAGGCCTCTGGGCCTCTGCCCACTCTAGACTTCCAGCACCATCCCCAGCATGTGATCAGAGGGGGAGGCTGGCCATGCAGTGGGGCCCTGGCACTGCTGAGACAAGGTCTGGAGTGGGTAGGTGGTATCAGTGTGTAAGGGCAGGGCCAGCCAGATCCCTCCATCTCACCTTTTCTCCTGAGGTCTCTTTTGGGCATCCACAGTGGCCCTTTCCTTTATCCCACTGCCAGTCTGGCCTCCCGTGGGAATGGTTTAGGTCTGATTCCTCTCTATGTCTCCAGTGCCCACCACAAGGCCTGGCGCAAACAGGATGGGCAGAAGGGAGGAACACCAGGCTCCGCAGGTAAGTGGCAAGGTGCAACTATCCTGCCCCACATATCCCACCTCCCCACTTTCCTGATTTCTCCTCGTTTCTGCAGAGGTCCACCCTCTAGTGCCTCTCAGTGGATACCTATCTTATCCACACACATCTTACCTGTGCACCCCAGCCATTGCTGATCTTCTCCAGTCCTTGGACTAACAAGACCTTCCTGCCTCCAGAGCTTTGCACAAGCTGATTCCTCTTTCTCTGCTCAGCAAACTCCTACTCATCCTTCAAAACCCAACTCAAACATGACTTCCCCTAGGAAGTCTCCCTAGACTGGGTCAGGGGCCCTTATTCTAAGCTCTTACAGTTTCCTGGGACTTCTTTTCTCTGGGTACTGATTAAATGTGATTCCCACTCACCTAGATTATTAGCTTCTGTAGGACTGGCAGAGTTGTGCTCAGTGAAGGCTTAATGAGTGGCTGGATTTGCAAAGGAGGTAAGGCTGAGGGCCCCTGGGAACCTGCTGATAGTCCCATAAAGCCAAAGGCCACTGTCAGGCTGAAAGACAGCAGCCAGGAGAGGGCAATTAATGGGAAACAGTCAGTGGCACCAAGGTTAAACATCAATTGGCATACACTAGGCACTCAGTTAGTTGATTTTTGACAACTATTGATTTAATACTTAGCAGAAGCTCCCATATAAAAGCCTCAAAGAATTTTGCTGACAGTGAACCAACAGCTAATAGCGTGTTCTATTTGCCAAGACTTATTTCAGTCTTAGACTATATTACCAGAGGGCACATCTTTGGAACTGAGGAGGTAAGCCTGTGTTAGAGAGACCATTAGCATTTTGTTTTGGGGGAATTGGCAGGTCCCCCTTTGCAGGTCACTGACAGATGGGCATGCTTCAAAAAAAAATTAACTCCTTCACATTAGAATGACTGGGAGAAGAGGGAGGAAATTTGTTGGGAGAAGGTAAGGAGACTTAAACATTGTCTCCCACTCTGTGAAGGGCCGTCCTGGGATGAGGTATGTTCCTGGCCTCCAGGCAAAGCTGGGACTGTCAGGAAGTCCCAGACAGATTCCTCTGGCACTGAAAGGGGAGCTCCCCACCGTGAGAGGTTGCGCCTTGTTGAGACAGCTGAAGAGGCTTCCCACATTACTTCCGAGGTCCTTTCCAACTTTTAGAACATGTAAATTCTAGGATTATGTGGCCTTAAAATTCTAAAATGCCGGAATTTTATACTTCTGTCACACGGTTCTCTGGCTTTGTGACCCTGAATGCAAGATAATCCTGCCTGGGGACCTTGAGGCAGGAAATAAGCACCTTTCCCTGACTCTACCGGCCTGGAACCCACCTGTCTCTTCACATAACTCAAGTGGACATTTGATACACATTCTGTGCCTCTAGGCTGTTTCTTCTCTCAGCTTCGTCTCCCCACCCCTCTCACCCTCTCCCCCCATCCCCACCCTGCCCTCACAAGCCAGGGCAGTAAGGCATGACAAGGGCATTAGGGAGTATCAGGTCATTCATCAGAGGGGATGATCCCAAAGCAGCAAAGGAGCCTTCTTCTTTCCTGTCTGACTGCAGAGGGAATTAACAGCCTCTTTTTTTTTTTGATTTGTAGTGGCTGGATTTCCTCCCATGGTCGCGCAGTGATTAAAGCACTCGACAGCCGACCAAAAGGTTGGTGGTTCAAACCCACCGGCCCCGTGAGAGAAAGATGTGGCAGTCTGCTTCTGCAAAGACTGACAACTTTGGAAACCCTACGGGGCCCTTCTACTCTGTCCTCTAGGGTCATTATGAGTTGGAATCAGCTCCACAGCAGCGGGGTTGATTTGTTTGGCTTAGCCTTGCCTGAGACTAATGTTTGTTAGTCTAACTACTACTCCTCACCCCCTCGCACACACAGTGATGAGGAGAAGGTGAAGAGGATGTAGAGGAAGCTTAGAAACCCACCGTGCTGTGGATAACCCCATCTTGGAGAACAAAAAGCAGACTGAGTTTGGAGAGCAATGCCATCCCAACAGGAAGTCCCTCCACATGTCAAACTTCAATCTTGCTATGTATAATCAGGGCCCACAGTTCCAGAGACGACATTAACGGTCATTGCACCATCTCAGAGTGGCTAAAGTACCCTCCCACATGACTCCATTCCATCCCATCCCATCAATGCCCCAAGGTCAGGAGGAATGACACAGCATCACTTATAACAGCAGAGTATTGGAGATTATTGCAGACTTTATAGAAAACTGCCTAAGGGAGATCCAGGTTTTTGGGGTGGGGGGAGGGAAGGCAGGCCTCAAGCCAATATGTGGAAGGGGGGTGACTTCCTGTGTGCAGAGGCAGCACAGGCCAGCCCTTCTGCCTGACCTAGGGGTGGGAAGTCAGGGAGAGGCGGCCCCCTCCCTACTCACCAATTGTGCTTTGGGATCATGCAGAAGGCAGGGCACTGAGGCTCTGACCCTGAACAGGAGGGCTTGTGCCTAAGATAGGAGGTGAGAACCCTTCCTCTTCCAGAAAGCCAACAGGAGGGGCAAGGAATCCCAAGGGGACAAGAGCCACAATGGGTGGGAAAGAGGGTGGAAAAATCAGTGGGCAGCAGCTCCCAGCCCTTCAGAGCTCTCTTCCCACTCCTCTCTGAGGCCATGATGGATGGGTGACCCTGGATCTGAGGCCTGGCCTTCCCCATTGCACCCCCAGGGCTTTCTCCCTCCCCATAAAGATTTGCTAGTATGTGGTAGGGGTGCTTGGCACCCATGTTGCAGGACTGGAGAGCTCATCTTGGGAGGGATGGGGAGTGGGCACATCCCAGGGGTGGGATTCTTCATAGGACCTTGACCCAGTGAGTGGTAGGGGTGAGTACTGAGTACAAGTGATGGGAGTGGGGGGAATGGAGAGCCTTAGTCTTAGGCAGGAGGATGAATCTGAGATTGGGGTGAAGAACTGAGAGTTTGAGACTGGGGACAAGCACTGAGTATTGAGGGATCAGAGCCCAGGTGGGGAATGGCTGAGGATCAGCTCCATACTAAGGCTAGAATGGGGTGTGCCTGTCTCTGGGATGGGAGAGACAGGCTGGGAGCTGAGCCCCAAGCTCAGGATAATGAAGGTGCCTGAGCAAGGGCTGGGGGGTGTGTGGTGAAGGAGGCAGGGGTGTGAAATACATCCTCAGATTGGGGGTGGGCACACCCAGAGATCTAGGATGTGGGTCTCTGTGCACAATGGAGGACTCTGAAGTCTGGGATTAGGCCAAGGACTCAAAGCCCACAAAAACCTTCCGATAGGGGGGCTCTCCTCCAGAGATCAGAACACGATGTGAGGGCCCCTGAGCCCTGCAAGGGAGCTTAGGGCTCCAGGCTACAGATAGGGCAGCCTAGAGTGTTAGCGCTTGATGTTTCCTGTTGCAGAGATCAGGTCTCAAAGCAGAGGTCGGTGCAGGCAGTCTCAGATCTTCCTGTTTGAAGGACGGGGTCTGAGTAAGTCTTAAAAGGGGGAGGAGGATTTCGGTCGTTCAGTAGGGATGTGTTAGAGCCTGGGACAGAAGGGTGGGGTTTTTGGAATCAACAAAGGTGTCTCAGGGTCTATGACGGTAGGAGCTCACAGGGACTGGGGAGAAGGGGGGCAGACTGGAGTCTCTGGGTGGGGGAATGCCATGATTCAGAGGTCTCAGGCCAGTCTGGGGCAGGTCTCAGAGCCCCAAGGCCGTGGATGTCTCATACCCACGGCTTCAAGTCAGGAAGGGGCAGGCCAGGCAGCCCCAGTAAGGTCATCAGCTGGCAGAGGCAGCCCCTAATCCCTGACAGGCGAAGCTCAGAGGCCTGAGCCTGGGGAGGTGGCGCAGGAGCTGGCGGGGGCAGCCGTAGTGGGCGCGCGACGCGGGTCGGCGTCCTGCTCGTAGCGGTAGTGGTAGCCCTCCATCTGGTCCCGGCAGGCCTCGCGCAAGTTGCGCATCCAGCGCTGGATGCCGCGACGGTTTAGGTAGAGCACCATAAGGAAAATGAGGCCGATGAGCGCAAGTACTAGACCGAAGAAGACGTAGGAGGCTTCTAGCTCCGGGCCTGAGAGGTCCACTTCTTCCCCGCGACCATCCGCGTCGCCGTCGGCGCAGCGCAGCCAGGCCTCATCCAGGTCCAGGAACGACCGGTTGTGCAGCGGCCGCGGGGCGGCGCACCGTAAGCGCCGCGCGTCGGGTACGCGCTCCGTAGCGTTGCGTATCCAGGCCAGCAGGGGGCGCGCAGCGCAGCCACAGCGCAGAGGGTTGTCGGCGAGCAAGAGGCGCGGCCCGGGGAGGTCGCCATCTCGCTCTAGCGCGCGAAGCTCGTCGGTGCCCAGGCCAGCAAGCGCGTTGCGGCGCGCGTCCAGCTGCTCCAGGCGCGGCAGGCGCAGAGCGGCGAGTGGCAGGCGGCTCAGTGCGTTGCCTGCCAGGCCTAGGAGGCGCAGGTCGGCCAGCGGAGCCAGCGCGGCGTCCAGGCTCTCCAGCAGCGCGGGGCCGCCCTGCGCCAGCGCTTGGTTGAGCTGCAGCGAGCGTAGCGCCGGCAGCCCGCGGAAAGCGGCGCCGCCCAGGGCGCGCAATGGGTTCTGACTCAGGTCCAGCGCCTCTAGGCTGGGCAGCCCGTCGAAGGCGCCGTCCTCCACCACCTCGATGTTGTTTTGCGTGAGGCGCAGCGCGGTCAGGAGCGGTAGGCGCACGCCTGCCTCTTTCTGCTCCCCGTCCGCGTCCCCGCCGGCGAAGGCGGCAGCGCGCAGCACGGTCAGGTTGGCGCCCACGATGGTGAGGTTGCGCGCGTCGGGTGGTACGTCCCGCGGCGGCTGCCGGAGCTCGGCGCCGGACGCACAGCGCAATAGCAGCTTGGGGCCGGCAAAACAGTAGCATTGGAAGGGACAGGGCGCGGCAGGCCGGCTCAGCGCCGCCGCCACGAGCAGCAGCCCCGGCAGCAGCGGCCCCCGAGCTCCCGGCTGTCCCGCGTGCGGGGCCATCGCGGCCGCCCCCGCATCCAGCGCCCGGGCCGCTGCGCTCACCAGTGAGTTGGGAGCACCTCGTGGAGGTACGGGTGGGGCAAGCCCTTGAAGCAGAGCAGCTGGCAGTCTCGGTTGGTCCGTCTGCGTCTCTAAAGTCCGAGGAGCCTTCAGTTTCCTGGCTGGGGGCTCGAGGGGTCAGGCGGGGAGCGGAGCCCCCCGCCCCCGGTGCCCTCCACGCCCTGAGCGCCAGCCTCCGACTTCCGCGGCCGTTCCGGGCTCAGAGCCGAGTGGGCAGGGTTAGCCTCCCCCTCCTCCCCGCCTCCCGGCCTCCTCCTCCGCCCCCAACGGAGTCTCCGCGCCCTCTTTGCCGGTGGAGGCGGGGTGGGAGGCTCCCAAGAATCTGGGCTTTAGGCTTCTGCGCTTTCTCCCCATTCATTCTCCGACTCCGGGGCTTCTGAGAAGTTCGGCTCCCCACGGTTCAGACTTGCTTCCCCCTCTTCTGCCTCCACCCCCACGCTTAAGCTAGTTCTTCCTCCTTCGCCTCTGGCACGTGTGGGGCGAGCCCAGCTGCGAAGAGCAGGCAGGTGGGTCAGCCCCAGGGAGTGTGAATTTGTGGGGAGGACTTTCGAGTCCTCCCCTCAACAAGCCGAGGCTGGGGTGTGGGGAGTTGGGAAAGTCGCTCCTTTTCTGCCCTTTCCTAGTCTCTGTGATCAGGGAGAGCGCTCTGCAAGTTTGGGCCCCTCCTCTGTGACCCCAGTTCCATTAGGCTCAGTTGTGTCACTACCCCTGCGGGTTCCGTGGGATCAGCCTTTTCTCGACCCTACCCCATCCCGGAGAAGTCTTCTCCAACCCCCTCCCCCCCCAAACTCAGGGCTGCTCTGCTCTGGTTTCCTTCACCTGTCTAGACTCCTCCCCCAAGCACCCCTCGGCACAGGGACCAGGCCGGTGTAGTGATTCAGCTTTTTGCTTTCCCCTCCCTGCCCCAGCACCTGGGCATCCCGCTAGGTTCTTCTACTGGGTCTGAGCACCCTGGAATCCCTTGGACACCATTAATCTACTCCCCCCCCCTCCACCGCCCAGCTACCCTACCCTGAATAGGATGTGAGGGTTTGGGGCTCTAGAGTTTGAGGGAATAGAGTGGATTTTGTGGCATGGAGGGGATCCTCAGAGGGGCCAGGGTTGGAGTGGGGCTGAGCTGTTTATAGGTTTGTTTTGTTCTGGATTTTTTTTTCCCCAGAACTAGGAAGTGCTGGACCTGATTTAAAGAGACAGACTCCTGTGAAGGGAGCACTCCTGGTCTTGGCATGAATTATTCAGGCTGGAGAGGTTGACACCTGATCCTCTGGCCCTTTGGCTATCAGCAGAGCTGGTTGGGATAGAGGCTCCCTCTGCCTCCCTCCCACCACCCCAAGAATTAGTCTCTGTCTCCTGAATCGGGGACTTCGTTGAGTTGACTCCTCCCCGGAGGTTATATTTAACAGATCGACTGACAAATCAATAGCACTTAAGGAGAAGAAGCAGACCCTGTGATGGCCTGGGTCTCCGGCAAGGACCAACGTCAGATGGCTGTTGATGCTAGGGGGCCCCTCCCTTTGCCTCGGTTTTTTCTCACTCTCCCCCATCGCCATTACAGCTCCCCCAGGTACTATCACATGGGAACAGTGACTTGCATATGCAGCATTGGGTGTGCCTGTACATATACACATGCAGGATTGTACATGCACGTGTGCGTATACATGTAGATGGAAGTTTGACACATAAACAGATGTAGATGTCTCCATATGTGAGCAAGCAGGAATTCATGCATACTTAGATGTGCATACAGGTGCATGGGAAGACTTGCACAAGCTTGTGCACAGTTCCAGGCAGGCTGCGACATGCCTCATGAAAACGTATGCAGGCTCAGTCATACATGTGTGCATATGAACATAGGTTTGGGTGTATCCTGGTGTGTGTCTATAGACTCATGCACATAAATACTTGAACATGCAACTCTTCGAGGTCCATGCAGGTTCCTGGATACATTCTCAGAGGGGCAAGCACATGCGTCCAGAGATGGGCCAACACACTCTGAGCCCACTTCCTCCTGCCCTTCATCATGCTCTTGGTCTGTGGAGGTAACAGGCTGGTGGTATCTTTTCTCACTGGGTACAGGTGTTCGAGTCGATGCTCTTTGGGCTGGGCCCTCAGCTGTTGCACTCCCCCTCCCCCTGGGCCCTGTCAGCTACAAGCCCTAGCTCTGACTGCTACCCCAGTGGGAGGCACTGGGTCTTGTTTCATTATTGTATTTCCAGTACAGCAACTAGCATAAGAGAGTGCTCAGTAAACATTTGTAGATGAGGGAGTGAATGAGTGGAGAGGTCTCTACTTCCTGTTCCACTACATAGAACCCCTTCTGCCTCCAGCCCTTAAAGAACCACAGACCAGCTGCCAAGCCCAGATCTCCCCCTCCAGGCCCCCATGGTGGCTGGCCCCTGAGTAGCTGCTGGCCTTCCTTCGGAAGGGGCTGGAGGGCAGCAGGCAGCCTTGAGTGGGGGTTGCTGGACCCCTCATTTGGGGAAAAGAGACCCAGAGGGAACCTAGAATCAGCAGGTGCCCTGAGAAAAGGCAGTGACTATGTTGTATAAATGAGGAAACTGAGGCTGAGAGCCAGGGACTTGCCCCACAGCCCCAAGCTCCCAGCCTAGGGTTCTGTCCAAGGTGGTGGGCTGCCTCTGAGAGGGTCCAGTGCTGTAAGGAAATCTTATCCTGACCCCAGGAAGCCGAGGCCAGGAATGGATGACAGGGTTGGTCTGATGTGACCTCAGGCCTCTCTACTTCTGGGCTGTTAGCTTCCTTCTCTATTAAGTGGATGGGTTTCCGAATTCTTATTCTGTGGGCTTCTCAAGGCTGTTGTGATTAAGTGAATGCAAAGAACTTTGAAACAAGAAAAGCCATATCACTTTTATGGCTCTGGGGGCCTAGCCACCTACCCTGCCTTACTTTCACCCTGTGACCTTGCACAAGGCATTGTCCTTTCTGGGACTCATTAGCTCCCATGTCATTTTGCCCTGCTCCATTTCCTCCTTCCCACAACATAGTGCCTTCATGGTGGATGTTAATAAAATGAGTCTCTACCTGTTTGTCTCTCTGTGTGACTTCTACTTAGCCCATCCCTTCCCTTTCTCCTTGTGTAAGTGTTCCCCTCCTCTGTGCAGATTCCCCTGGAACGAGGTCAGTGAGTTGTTTTGGGGTCTGTTCTTTGGAGGAACAGCCCTGTCTATCTTGGGTTGTCAGTGTTTAGTATGCAGTAGGTGTTCAATAAATGTATGTCCAATTGAGTCTGAGGCTGTGTTTATTCTCTGATGCATCCAGTGGAAGTATGTCCCACCTTGGGGTGCGTTCCCCGCTTGACTGTTTCTCCAGTCCAGCCCACCATCCCTCAGGGCTTAGCTTGAGTTGTGCCACTTCCAGGAAGCCCTCATGGCCTCCTTCTCCCTTCAAACTTGTCCACTTATCGATGAAAGGGCTAGGGCCCCCCGAACCCCCTGTCGGCAACTGAGGCTCAGGACTGGCCTGATTTCCTGTGTTGTCAACACGCAGCTCAGGGCTCAGCACAGAGAAGACATCAAGGAATATTTATTGACTCAAATAATGATTTAAAAATCTCTGGTTCCATTCTCCCATCTCTGAGAGGCAAGCTTGGTGACGATCCCCTGTCTCCACACAAGGAGACAGCTGCCCAGAAAGGTTAAGTGCTTCCCCCAAGGTTGCACAGATGACTGGGACCTGAGCCTGACAGGTGCTTGGGTTTCCTGCTTATCTTCCCTGCAGTCCTCCTCCTAGGCTCCCTCTCTTCCAGGAGTGTGACTGGGTCAGATCCCAGGGGAGCCTCTAGGCAAAGAGCTCAGGCCTTCAGGGTTTCCTTAGGACTTAGAGCAAGTAGGCTTCTGGAGACACACGACCCCTACCAAAGCAGGGTACTCCACAGTCAGATGAGAATTCCCTATGTCAGCCACACTGGACCCCAACTCTTGAAGTTATTACCACCCCTGGGCCTGAGAGCCCCTCTCTAAGCTTTCCACGGCTCCGTTCCCTCTCTGAGCCTCTAGCTTCTTCCCTGAATCCTTTTTCTCCCCATAGAAACCCTGCCCCCCTCCAAGCCCCACAGAGCCTGCCAGGGTTCCTGGAAAGGTTTGGTGACGTTGTGGAGGTCACCCAGCAGATAACCACTTCCCCATTAGCCTCTTGCTCCATTTTATCTTCAGAGTTGTCTTCATATTCCTAAAGCCCTCCAGTCTATTTGCCTTTTCAGACCTCAGTTTCCCTGCCTGCAAAATAGAGGTGTGTGTGTATGGGATGATCTTGGGGGGCTATTATGTGTGCCTTGGCTTTTTAGGGATGGTGGTCGGGGAGGGGAAGGTAGTACTGTGCTTTGCCCAAGTTGGGCCCCCACCTTCTCAATGGATGACCCTGAACCTGCCCCCCACCCAGGGCCTTAGTTTGCCCAAGTATAAAGTGGCGATGAAGTGCTCTGGGGGTCCTCCCAGGTTCGATGCTATAGTCGCTGTGAGCAAGGCTCCTTTTATCCTGGTGGCCCTCATCCTCATGCTGCCCTCCCTCCTGCTCGCTCTGCTCCTCTTTCGGTGGAGGTGTGCAGAGGAGCAGCCGGCAGGCCTGACATGATGAAGTTCAGTCATTAGGCTGTGGGGGAGGCCCCAGGTTCTCTCCTCTTGCGTAGCTTCTGCACCGGCTAGGAGGGGGAAACTTCACTGCGGGCCTTGCTGTTCCCATTTCTCTCTCCCTCCCCCCACCCCTCACTGCCAGGAGACACAGGAAAATCCATAGGCCCAAGATTCATTTTCTCTGTTGAGTCAGCAGAGGCCACGCTCTGCTTCAGAGGGGCGGGCAACTGGCTTTTAAATAACTCTCGGATATTTAATACCCTCCTCCTCCACTCTGTGGCCTGGGCCTCTGGGGAGAGTCTAGAATAAATGAGCTGGATGAGGCCTCTGCAAGTCGTAAGTGCTCCAGCCCTCACTTCAACCCTCCCACCCCACCCAGACTCTCAGGGCCATAGGAAAGAAAAAAAGATTCCTTACTGCCTTTATACTGTGCTTTGCAGTTCATGAATGGTGCCCCAGGCCAGTTTTGTTATCCCCAGTTTTGAGCTGGAAACTGAAGTTGAACAGAGGGGAGTGACTCCCCTGGCTTCTGACCTTGGTCTGCTGCTGGCTGTGTGACTGTCAGCAGGTCCTTGTCCCTCTCTGGGCTTCTGGTTCCTTACCTGTGCTACCAGGTAGTTTAGCCAGTGGGTTGCTACTGATTCCTTTAGCTGTAAAAACATATGATATGCTGCCCTGGTCTAGGTCTCCTTCCCTCCTGAGCCTCTGTTTGCTTCCCTGCTCCTCTGTGGGAAGCTGACGTGCAAAGCAGAGTGAGTATCAAGGCCGGGCAGGGTCTGGCTCCAGGATTCCAGTGTCCGCTTAGCTGAGTCAGGGCAGGGGTAAGGGAGAGAGCAGGAAGGAGTGGGGATGGCCTTTTTTTTTGCAGATAGGGTTCAGGATAGACCAAATAACGTATTTGATTCTTGTTCTCCTTAAATCTCAGGGTCTCCACAGTGGCAGATGCAGTTTGAGGAGATGGGGGCAAAAACCTCAGCTGCGCCAGGCCACAGGCTCTGACAATGGGAGTTGGTGGGCCTGGCGCTGCTGGCTTTCCCCTGTCCCCCTTCACCAGTGTTCCGCATCATTTAGAAGGCAGGGATTCATGTCTCTGATGACTATATGAGAACACTGGGAGGTTAAGAGGTGTGCTTGGGGTCACCCCAGATTAGTGATGGAACAGGGTCTATAATCTGGGTTTTCTGGTTTCTAACTTGGTGCTCATGCCACCACCCTGCACCAGGCAGGAAGTTGGGGGGTGAGGATGAGATTGGGAGAGGCAGGTGGGCTCCTGTTCAGGTCTAGGGGTGACCTTAGTCTGTCTGACTTCCTTAGCATCTTCTGTCCTTATGCTTCTCCTCAGGTATACCTAGCCTGCCATTTCTAGAATTATAGACTTTTGGAATGAAAATATTGAAGTCTAGGAATCTCAGAGAGCCATAGAACTATAGTCTCTTTGAAGCAGAACATAGACTTTTATGGTGTTGATGTCTTAAAATGAAGCACTTAGAGCCTTTGCTGGGTTGTTCTACTAATGGCCCCAATGAATCCCACCTATCTGTATCCACACTCTTATATTGTCCCCTCCCACACAGACTTTGGCTTGACCGTCTGAGACATCAGTAAATGTGATGCAAACAAGGGCTTAAAAAGCGCTTGTGCATTGGGGCTCATCCTTTTTGCTGCCCCGAGATTGCCATACGTAGAGACTCAAACAAGCCTGTTGGAGGAAGAGACCAGAAATGAGCCACCCCAGCGGGAGCTCCCTAGACCAGCCAGACCCCAGATGATCTTCCAGCTGACTCCAGCTACCGAGTGATTCCACGTGAGGCCAGCAGAACTGCCTCACTGACCCCAGTCCAAATTGCTGACCCACAGAATTGTGAACAAATAAAATGATTGTTGTTTGAAGCCACCAAGCTCTGGGAGTGGTTTGTCATACAGCAGTAGATAACCAATGCAGAGCCTTAGAATTACAGTAACAGAACCTTAGTCACAGATGCCATATACACTTAAAATTACAGCATCATGGAGCCCTGGGTCTAGAAACTGGTGAGACAGAGCCCCCACAATGCTGTATTAAAAATGTTTTCTTACCTGGCTCCCTCCCCCACAGTGTTGTATTGAAAACATAATTTCCTTTCCTGCCCCCCTCCCCCGCCCAGCTTTACATTTGAATCCTGCTTTGGCTTGGAGGTTATATGTAAACCCCATTGCACCTGCGTAGTGTGATTAAGAATGTTGCTGATGTAACTTGTATGAACTCCCTTCTTGTAAACCTCTTTAAAAGTAACTTGCCTGCCTGCCCCCTTGGTGAGCAGTCTTGGCAGCAGCAGCTCTGACTGACTCCTTTTCCTTGTACAACAAAATAAAGGTGCCTTACCTGTTCTCTCACCTTGGTCTCTCATTTATTGGCCAGTGTGAGTTATGCCAAGCAAGATCCTGGGATTTCTACCTGGGAACATTTGGCATTCCACCTGGTTACGCTGGAATCTTTGAGGTAGACTCTGAGGAGTAAAAGTGTCCTAAAAACTCACCTTTTAAACTCCCATCCAGTCCTACACTCTCCTTTAGTCAGACCAGTTGACCCACTCACACTCTTCCAACGCTGAGCCCTCCCCCCACACTCAGGGATCACTTATTCTTCAGTATTCTATGCATACTGTCACACAGTACTCCTTGTTCCACCCAGCTGGCTTATTAATCCCTTCCTTCTGCTCTGGGAAACCTTCCCATGTTGATCGGCTTCCTCTGGTTCTGGGAGTTAGATATGGACTTGATGAATTTTCTCTTGGTATTTAACCCAAATCCTAGTACAGTGCCTGGCACAGAGAAGAGGTTAATGGGTATATGCTGAGGAAAAGAGCCACCACCTCCACCACCTCCGCCATCGCCACCGCCACTACGTTTCTCACCTCTTCTTGTCCTGTCCCCTCACAACAACTCTGGATCTGTCCGTGGTGCTGAACTTCTGTCCCTGCTGTGGTTTGCATCAGAAGCGGAACTCCCCAAAGACAGGGATCATTCCCAAGTCCTGTTGTCCTGGTGACTCTCTCTCTCACTCTCTATCTCTCACATATGCAGAGCATTGGCCCGGACTACTTAGCACAAAATAACGTAAGCTTACCTGTATGCATCCGAATACCCAAAACTACAGTGTTTTAAATGAGATAAAAATAGAAGTTCAGCTTTCTCTCATAAAAAAAAGTCCAGATGTAGCAGTTCAGCATCTGGATGGTCTCTCCCCAGTCACGAAGGACCCACACTCCTCCCAGACTCCCACTCTGCCTTCCCTAGGGTGTAGTCTTCATTCTCGTGGTCCAAAATGGCTGCTAGAACACTAGCCATCACATCAGGCAGCAGATGGAGGAAAGCAATAAATACGGGTGCTCTTTCTTTTTAAGGGCACTTCCCAGAATTTTGCTCAACATTTTCACTTAAATGGCCACATCTAACTAGCTTCAAGGGACCTAGGAAATAAAGTCTTTTAACTGGGAGGCAATGTGTCCAACAACAAGTTGGGTCCATATTAGTGAAGAATGAGAAGAAAATAGCTATTGAAAAGCAACAGAAAGTCTCTTATATTCATAATGAGGCAGTAGTCTTGATGGAGATAGTGACTGTGGTATAATAATAATGGTGATAGTAGTGATGATGGTGATGATGTTGACAGTACGGTTGGTGATGATGGTGTGACGGTGATGAAGAAGGAGTTGATGATGAGGATGGTGATGATGGTAGTCAATATAAGCTCAACTCCAGGAGCACAGACTCACTTAAGCACCATCCTAGACCAGGAGAATCCTGAGAGAGGGCCCAGTGACCACAAGGTGCCTGGAGCCCTGGAACCCTGCTCCAAGCCACAGGGAGGTGATTTCTGGCAACCCTGTTGCTTTGCAGTTTATTGCCATGAGCCTACTGCCTTCTTGCGTCCAAGTCACTCCCAGTAGAACATGAATGAGATTCGTCCATTTAGGCTGGAAGTATCTCTGGAATGAAAATTTAAGGCCTTAGGGAGGTGAAGCAGGAAGGGAAATATTGGACTTCCTTATATTGGACAATAAATAGTGGTAGAATTTGTTGTTATGGTAGATGAAAGATTTGTTGTGAAATACACAGAGAAACACATGGACACAGTCTCAGGTATAGGTTACAAAGACAGACTCACAAAAAGAGTTACAAATATACAGAAAGAAACAGGCCCGTAGTCACAGAGGCCCACAGATATAGACACACTTGATCTCACAAGGATACACCAGACTGACCCCTCTCCAAAAAAGATGCAGGCTGCCCAGCCATCTTATTCCAAAGGAAAATTTATGTGTTCCCACAGGGTCCCCATGCACCAAAGATACTGAGGAGTCAGAAATGATGGTGATGCGAGGTTTCAGAGCTCAGTAACCAGTTAGACCTTTGGTGCCACTCCTGCTCGGAGTGCACCACAGTCTGCTGCAGGCCAGCCATCCCAGGTTCTGTGACTGAAGGTGACCGGAAGAGTGGGGCTTAGGTAGGAGGGCTTGTATCTTCCAGGATGTCTCCTCCCAGGGGTCCAAGGACACACACACCTGGAAGCCATTAGCAGAGGGGCCATCCGGCAGCAGGCACAGCTTCCAGGTGAGAAGGCGTGATGAGAACATGTGGCAGCCTCCTGCCCTCTGGAGCTGAAGCATGGAGGACACCTTGGCGCCAAGTTCCAGCATCAGCCCTCCAGCACCTACCTAAAATGTAGAGCTGCACCATAGTGCAGGACCTGGAGCTGAAGATCTTTGGTAAGTCCACCTCCAATTCACCTCCTGAACCTTTGACACCAGATTTTCTGGCCTTTAAAGTGACACTTCCCTTCCAGGAAGACTTCCTAATGATTCCTCTGGCCCCACATAGTTTATTTCTGTTTCTTCTAAGAGCTCCTATAGGACATCTCCCTGACCTGCCTACCCTTTCCATTGATTTTTGCTTCTTTGTATGTGGCAGTCCTGCCTGGCTCCAGCACTGTGGGCTTCCGCCCTGCGCAGCTGGAGAAGCTTGGTTTCATTGCAGGCTCAGTCTGTTCCTTGTGATTGAAGGTGTTTGATTCCCACCTTGGGTCTCAGCCCTCTTTGCTGCTAATTCTTGGTGCTGGGGCTTATGACTGACGTACATTTCCCAGAGCTGGAGTGCTGGAGCTCCCAGCTCTACTGCAGCCCCCAAGAGCCATATCTTTGCAGACAGACCGTCTGTTTCCACCAGCTGATGCCTTGAGAACTGGAGGTTCCCTGGCACCCCAGAGTCTCGTCCCCCTCCCCAGCCTCAAGTCTGGCTGGCTGTGAGTGGACAGGAAGACCTTGAAGGCTGGCCAGAACATTGGCTATTGGCTGCACCACATATTCCTAGACTTAGGACAGGAACCTCAGGACAGATGGATGAACAATGGCCCAGTAGTCAAGAAACAGTTTCCTGTTGGAGCCACCCGAAATCTGCCTCAGCAGGTACCACGGCACACCCAGGACGCACAGTTCTTGCCCCCTCCTTGTACAGAGCCGGCTGTGGTAGGGCTTTAGCTTTGCCCTGCCATTGTGTCCCCAGCCCTACCCTAGGGAAGGAAAAAAGCCAAATGGAAGTTCAGAAAAGGAAAGGCTAAAAAGGAGCCCACAATTGGCCCTAATTAGCCACTGGGAGAGAGAAAAAGGAGGTCAGAGACTGAGTCTACTTCTGAAAGAAAGCACCCGGCAGGCAGAACCATAGGCTGGCCCTCACCCCCACACTGCCCCACACTGCGCTTGAACCCACAGGGGCCCACCTGACTCAAGCTTTTAGCCCTCCCACCCTCTGCTGGGGGCAGGCTCCACATCGATCCGTGGACCTGCCATGGCCCTCTTTAGAAGAGACAGCTGGCTATAGGAAAGGAGGGAGATTGGAAAAGCAGGCAGCCAGGCAGACTTGATTGAGCACCCACTGTATGCAGTGTGCTGAGTTGAGAGCTTTACATATACATGATTGCATTTAATCTCCACAGTGGCCCTGAGATATAGGTACTTTGGCCCTAATTTTTAAATAAAGGAGTGGGCACTCTTGTTAAGTAGTTGACTCAGGATCACACAGCTTCAAAGGGGCCGAGCAGAGAGTCCAGCCCTGGCCTGTGTACTCGGCAGCTGTGTTCTTGGTGCTGCCCAAGAAGCTCTTGGAGGGCGCAGCCCTTGCCTGCATCCTTCCTGTGCCCCAGTGCTCAGCCCAGGGAGGGACAGGCACATGGCTAGTGCTGAAAAGAAAGAGATGCTGAACTAAAAGAGCAGGAGGGGCCGAGCCAGGAAGGACATAAAGAGAGGTGGACAGATGGACGGATGGTGGGGATGCTACAGAGACAGACAGAGGAAGAGCTCTCCCACCCCACAGAACACTGTGCGGGGGACCTCTGGGGGAGGTTTCCTGTAGCCAGAGGAAATGCTTAGCTGCCCATAGCCTTGTGCCCAAAGAGGGGGAATCAGGGGAGGAAGAAGTCCTGGAACAGTGCACATCTTTGCCCCTTTACCACCCCTGCCCCCAGATGGTTAAACTGAAGCAGAAAACAAAATGAAGAACCTTAAGCCCTTGCTGGAGCCAAGCCATCCTTGCTGTAGTCTTGGCAGGTCACCAGCAGACCTACTGGGGGGATTGGGGCTTGAGGAGGGGTGGGCCTGCTGGACCTCAGGGGAGGGCTGCTGTGGGCATGGTTCCCCTCCACCCAGGCTGGATCATCTGGCAGGGTGGGGTATCCCCAACAAATGAGAGAAGTAGCTAGGTGGGGAGAGGGAAGAGACCCCTCCTTTGGCCCTGCCTGTGAGCACCCCAGTAGTAATTGGGGAGTAGGAGGGATGCAGTGTGGGTCAGGCACACTTCACATATCAGCTGATTCAGCCCTCATGACCACCGCCCTGAAAGGTAGTGATTCTCAGCCCTGATATTAATGGTGAGGAAACCAAGGCACAGAGAGGTTAAGTAACTTGCTTAAGGTCACAGAGTGAGAAAGAGGAGAGCTGGGACTCTACCCTTGGCTGTTTGGCTCCAGGTCCAGCTCCTAATCATTAGGAACAGTAAAAACTTGCCTGTCTGCACCCACCAGCAATTTTTAGGGGCCGCTTGGTATTATGAAAAATGCCAGTCGAGGGGGGCTGATTAGGCTCATCAGTGCCCAGCATGGGACACGTGTGTTTTTAAGATGGATCACCATTATCTTGGGCTGAAAAATTGCATGGGGTTTTCTAATTACAAATTATTCCTAATGGGTTTCATTATGTTCCCTCTTGTCCTGGCTTTTTGTGTTCTCAATAATCTTGCACAGCTTTATAAAATCGTGGTTGCCAAGCTTATTTCCTAGGTCTTAAAATATACAGTTAAGCTTTTATTAAGACACAGTGTGAATGTTTGACTCAATATTACAAGAAGTGCATTTTTTAAAATTTCACCAATCCACATTTATAGTGAGTCAGAAGAGCAGGACCAGAATATACCTTCCTACAGGAAATCTTCATTCATTCAGAAAGCAAGCTGCATGTGCTAGAGGGAGGTTCTCACTAAGGTTCTAAGTTGTTTTCAGCCAGCAGTCAACTGTTTCTAACAGTAGCCCCACCATTTATAAGCAAGCAGTATATCGGTTAATTTAATCATTTCTAAGTGAGGCTTTTCACTGACCACTGAAGATTCTTCCAATTTAACAGCACTAACAAAGACAGCAGCCAAAAGAATGATTCATAGCATTCAAAAAGACTAAAACGTAGTGATCACCAGGACCTAGCGTAGGTTTACTTGACAGAAGTCATGCCAATCTCCCTCCTCTCCTCCTTTGGGAGAATCCAAGGATGGATGTCTTGTCTGGGATCCCAGGTAGGGTGTAGATTGAGGGTCCCAGATCAGGGGTCTGTTGGAATCTTGATTTCAAAAAAAGCATTAGGAAAATCTCCCAACATATTTTTTGGCAAGATAGGAGTGAGATCAAATAGTGATATACTAGAGGGTGCTAGGAAACCCTGGTGGCTCAGTGGTTAAGAGCTATGGCTGCTAACCAAAAGGTTGACAGTTCAAATCTACCAGCTGCTCCTTGGAAACTGTATAGGGCAGTTCTACTCTGTCCTATAGGGTTAGGTTTTGGGTTTTTAGAGGGTTCTAAGGAGCCTTGTTGGCACAGTGGTTAAGCACTTGGCTGTTAACTGAAAGGTTAGTGGTTTGAACCCACCCATCAGGTAGGTGAAAGGGAAGAGACCTGGCCATCTGCTTCTGTAAAGATTATAGCCAAGAAAACCCTATGGGGCAGTCCTGCTCTGTTGCAAGGGGTTACTATAAGTCAGAATCGACTCGCTGGCACCCAACAACAATAACAGGGGATTCCTAGCTGTGGCTGGTGGAGAAGAATTGATTAGTAGACCAAGGCAGCCCGAGTGAAGGAGACCAGTGCCGTGCTCTGGCTCTCTCCTCCATGCTGTTCTGTTCAGTCTGGTGTATTTTTGAAAGACTTGGATGAGGACAAATAAAACATGCGTATCGAATCTATGTGTGGAGGAGTGACTGTCCGATGGCAGGTTTCAGCTTCAAAATGATCCAGACTGACTTGATCCATTGGTGACAACCAGGAACAGGTACAAGTTCTTGGAGGTAAAGGCCAAATCCCTATTTGGATTCAAGGGCTGGGGTGGGAGAGAGGGAAAGGAATTTTTTAGCACATCTGTATGTCTCCCCTTCATGTAAGATATCTCACTTAATGATGAAAACCCTAAGAGGAGAATACTGTCCTTTTTTTATAGGGGAAGAAACTGAGGTCTAGAGAAGCTAAGAATTTGCTCTAAGTAACAGCTAGTAAGAGGTGAAGCTGAGATCAAAACTGAGACTTGTCTGACTCCAAACGCCCACTACCTCACAGAAAGTTCAGGACTGAGGAGACAGAGCTAAATAGCAGTTTATGTGAAAAGAAAGCAAAATCACACATTTATGTGACATTAGTCCCAAGTCCATAGGCTGGGCCTTTCTGAAACTCTCTTCTGGGACCATCCTTGAGCCAGGCTCAGGTACAGAGATGGAAACACACAGCCGCTGTGCCAGCTGAGCTCACGGTCTGGGGGAAGAGAACCAAATACTACAACAGGCTAATTTCCTAGTGCAGGAGTGTACAGAATACAGTGGGAACTCAGAGGAAAGGGGCCGCTCCAACTTCAGGGAGTCATGGCAAACTACATAGAGGAGGCAGTGCCTGGCCTGAGGATGGATGGCTTGTCTGGGATCCCAGAGAGGGGGGTGGTTGTGGGTCCAGGCAAAGTGAACCAGCCTGGGCACCTCACCTCTGCCTTTCAGCTCTGGGCCCTCCTATCCAGCCCAGGAAGGGGTCAGGCTAAGAGAAGAAGGTTTGGGAACCCTCCACTCCCAGCCCCAATTCCAGATGTGGAAGAAGAGAGCAGGAGGTGAGTGGGAGTTCTGGCAGGCATCTGGGAGCTGGAGTCAGAGATGCACCTCAGAATGCAGGGAGGTTCTGGGACCTTGGGCCTGGAACAAGCTCGTTACTTTGTAAACCCCTGACCGTGTTCTGCAGCTGTTCCTTCAAATGAGTAGCACTAGAGATCGGTGTTCAGAGGCAGTGAACATGTGAAGAGCAGATATCCTGGGAGTAATTTGAAAGAGGAAAAGAGGACAGCCCGCATCCTGGTTCCCGTGGGGGAGACAGTGTGGATAACATACAAAGACCTCTAAGGTGGGCAGGAGGGCAGGAGGGGAGAGGTCAAGAGATGGAGGTGGGGAGGGTTGTTGAAATAAAACTGCTGCCGTCAGCAAAAGCCAAGATATGATAGGCCTTGCAGGCTTGTTAAAGATTTTAACCTTTATCCCAAAGGTAAGGAGAAGCCACCAAAGGCTTTTAAGCAGAGAGGTGGCACAACTTTATCTGCATTTTGGAAAAGATCACTCTCACTACATGATTGAAGGGGCCAAGTGTGAGAAGACAAATAAGGAGACACTTGGAAGAGTAGGGTTGAAAGATGATGGCAGCTTTGGCTGGGTGGTGGTGGGGAGAAGTGGGTGGGTTCGAGATGCCAGGACCTGGTGATGTGGTGATATGGGGAGGGGGAGGGTTGAATTCTGGGTTTCTGGCTTGTGGATCGTGGCACTACTCACTGAGGGAAGACCAGGTCTGGGGTGGAGAGAGCGGGCGAACTCAACTTTGGTCCTGATGAGTAGAGATGCTGAGACATCCTATCCAAGTGGAGATGTTGAATGTGTGGTTGGATATTTAATTCTGGAGGTCAGAGCTGTGTCAGGGCTGGAGATGCAAATCTGAGAGTTTTTGGCATTTAGGTGGTAATTGAAGTTTTGGAACTACCTTTCCTGCTTATCACTGGGGCCCTCCCTCCTCCTTCAATCACCTGCTTTGACCCTGCCCCACCTGAAGGCTGGCTCAGGTGACCTCTGGGCTCCCACAGCCCTGCCATTGCCCCAGTATGTGGCCAGCGTATGTGCTTCCTCCCTTAGATGGTACGCTCATTCAGGGCATGCCCGCATTCATCTCTGTGTCCCCGAGCCCTGCCCAGCACTGGCTGGAGGGCCTGGTGCAAAGGAGGCATCTGTGAAAGTTTGGTAACTGGTACATGAACAAGCTACCCTTGAAGTGGGCTGCCCTGGAAGCAAATGAGCTTTCTGCCAGAGAAAGCATGTGAGCAGGGGTGGAGGAGATTCCTGTATCCAGCAGGTGTCCTCCAGGACTCCGTTGGCCCTGGATCCTAGCTTTCCAGGTACTTGAGTCACTTTCCATATGGGGAGGAGGAAGTGTCATTTTCACCCATTCCTGAATCAGGCCTTGAGCTCAGACTCTTTGTGTTCTCCTCCTCCTCTAGAGAGTTTTCTGGAGACTGTGCTGACTTCAGCAGAATGCCCCTCCCGCTATGAGCCTCTCTAGCCCTGGGGCCGCCACCCATTGCTGAGTTTAGGAGAAGCTGCTGAGGTAGCTCTGACCTGGGCTGCTAGGGCTGGCTGACTGCCCTGCCCAGCCTCTTTGGCCTCAGCCTTGGCCTTGGTCTGGGCCCTGCTCCCTCCCCAGCCACCTCCAGGCTGCCCCTCTGCATCTCTTACATTGCAGCAGCTCTACTAAAGGAGCCAAAGTGGGGCTCAGCCTGGAGATTCTAGGGACTTGGCAGGAAGGGAGCGTATGTGGAAGGAGGAGAGGGAGTAGGCTGGTGAAGAAGCTGGGAAGAGAGAGGGAAGGAGAGGGGTGTGGGAAGGAGCTAAAGAGGTCCAAAATGTCGCTGCTGAGTTAGAGGGCCTTGAGAGTGTCCAGCTCCCTAGCTTTGCCCAGGGAAAAACTGGGGTGCAAAGAGGGACAAGGGGTGCAATGGCACCAAGAAATATCCTTGTATTAGGTGGGAGCTGGAGAAAGGAGGAAGAGGGCCCTGGAGGCCAGGGGAGGTCACAACAGTGACTCCATCTCACCTGGAGAAGGTAGTGGGGAGGCCTGGGGGCCTGGGGCCAAAGTCGGAGAGTCAAGGTTTGGCTTAGACTGACTCCTTCCTGCATGAACCAGCCCCCACCCTCTCCTGTCTGGTCCCCTCATCCCATTGGGGGCTCCTGGAAAATAAAGACTGACCCTTCCATCCAAGGGATAGGGCAGGGAATAGCTCTACTGTTAGCCCGAGGTCATCCTGAGTCTAGAGGGTGGCTTCCCCCACTGGAGACAGGATGGGACCTGCAATGTGACTACTTTTGTGTGTGGCCTTTCTAGCCATGGGCTTGTAACTCTACCCAGGTGATTATGTGACAGGGTTATTGTGACCTACCAAGGGGATTGGTCAGTTTTTCCTTAAAGGAAACCAATTCCAGAGCAGAGGAGAGGAGCTCACCACCACCAAGGAAGGAGAGACCAGCAGAAGAAACCCTAGCAGCAGAGACCTGGCAGCAGGAGACAGCGCGGTGTCCTTCCTGACTCACAGAGAGAGAAAGCTGAGTGCCTTCGGGCAGAGACTAAGGGCCCGGAAAAGGCGTGCCTTCGCATATAGCTGGAGAGAGGCTATCCTGATGGAAGAACTGTATCCTGAGTATTCTCACGCCTGAGTTGTAACTGTTACTTCCCTAATAAACCCCATAATTGTGAGTATGGTCTGAGTTCTATGTGGCCATTGCAATGAATTATCGAACCCAGTAGAGAGTGCTATGGGAGGGACAGTTGGTGCCAGAACTGGTAGAGATGGCAGAGAGAGGAGACTTATCTGGCCTCCACCTCATAGGAATCAGCCTTGGGCTGTTGATCTTGGTTCTCCTACCCCTTGTAGGGTTGGAGGATGTCAAACACTGCCCCCATGCTGTTTTTATAGGACCCAGTCTCCATCCTCTGTCTATCCACTACACTTGGCATTGAGGCAGTGCAGTGGGAAAGGGACTGGTGGCTTACAACTCAGACAAGAATTGCAGAAGACATCCCAGAGGGGTCTGCTGACTGGGGCCCCAAATTCACATGATGGGGCAGTCCTGCCCATTTCAGAGGGGAGGGAGAAACTCAAAGCCTGGGAAATGAGAGATAAAGCCAGCAGAGAGGAGGTTTCCAGGCACCGGAGAACACCACCCAGAAGGGCCTGATAGCTTGACAACTTGTACATTGTTACAAGAGGTGGGAACGCTGGGTTATGCCCACCCTGGCTCATAGCATTCAGCCTGAGATAACTGGGGTAACTGATCTGATACCAGCTCTGCTAGCTCCAGCGGCAAACACTGAAAGGGACCGCCAGGCTACCCCAGAAAACTCAGAACTAACTTTGTTTCCAAACCGCTATGACTGTGGGCATTTGAAAGGACCAAGACACTTCAGTACCATCTCTTAGTTAATATCATTTTCATGCTTGGTTAATATTTATTTTTTTTAGTTTTCATGATTGTTTTTAAAATGAAATTTATTTTGCCACCCACCCTGAGTGTGCCCATTATAGAAAATCTGAAAAATAGGAGCTGAAAGAAAAATAAACTTACCCATAATCCCATCATTCAGAAACAACCATAGTTGACTTTTTTAAAAAAATGAATTTCCTTCCAGTCTTTTTTCTATGCATATTTTCTCCACAATTGTGATCCCCAAACTAAACCCACTGCTGTTGAGTCAATTCTGACTCATGGCAACCCCACGTTTTAATGAGTAGAACTGTTCCATATGGTTTTCTTGGTTGCAATCTATTATGGAAACAGATTGCCAGGGCTTTCTTCCATGGGACTGGTGGGTGGGTTTGAACAGCCACACTACTATAATCTTTAAAGCTATTTTACTTTATTTTTTCTTATGAATATGAAGATAAAGCATGCTCTTTATTAAAAAAGGAAAAATATGAAAAAATATTTTAAAAACAAAAATATAAAAAAGAGGGAAAAATTACTCATAATTCCGTTATCCCATCAATTATTGTGAAAACATTAGAATATTTACTTCCAGTCATTTTTCTGTGCTACACACTTTTTTTTTTAACAGGAGGAATCATATGTACAAGCAATTTGTGTTTACAATTTGGGAGACAGACTAATGTGTGTATTAACGTAACCAAAACCAAACTCGTTGTCAATTCTAATTCATAGCAGCATTATAAAAACCAAAAACCAAACACATTGCCATAGAGTTGATTCTGACTCATAGCGGCCCTGTAAGACAGAGTAGAGCTGCCCCATAGAGTTTCCAAGGAGTGTCTGGTGGATTTGAACAGCTGACCTCTTGGTTAGCAGCTGTAGCTCTTACCCACTACACCATCAGGGTTTCCAGCAGCATTATAGGACAGAGCATAACTGCCCGATAGGGTTTCCAAGGCTGTAATCTTTATGCAAGTAGACTGCCACATCTTTCTTCCTTGAAGTGACTGCCGGGTTCAAACCACTGACCTTTCAGTTAGCAGCTGAACTCTTAACCACTGCATTACCAGGGCTCCTTTTATCAATATGACAAATCTATATTCAAATTCTGGCTCCATCACTTACTGTCTGAGTGACCTTGGGAAAGTCGCTTTACCTCTGTAGACCTCAGTTTCCTCTGCTATAAAAGGGGACCAACCATGGTGTAGCCTATAGAGTTGCTTTGAAGACTTGTGGATATAAAACTCCTGGCAATGCATTCAACAAGCCCCCAGACGTCAGCTCACTTTTTTTTTTTTTAATAATATTTTTTATTGAGTTTTTGGTGAAAGTTTACACAGCATGTTAAATTCTCATTGTCAATTTCCACACAAATTGTTCGGTGACATTAGTTGCATTTATCACAGTGTGTCCACATCCTCTTTAACTGTGTTCTGTTTGTTTCCTTTCCAGTACTCTAGTTTCCCTGCTCCCTTATCTTCTCATCTTTAGGTCAGCTCACTTTTTTTTTTTAAATAGTACTTTAGGTGAAGGTTTACAGAGCAAATTAGTTTCTCATGAAACAATTAGTACACATATTGTTTTGTCACATTGGTTGCCACCCCCACGACATGTCAACACTCTCCTCTTCTCAACCATGGGTTCCCCATCACCAGCTTTCCTGTCCCCTCTTGCCTTCTTGTCCTTGCCCCTGGGTTGGTGTGCCCATTTAGTCTTGTTTTGTTTTATGTGCTTGTCTAATCTTTGGCTGAAGAGTGAACCTCAACAGTAACTTAAGTACTGAGAGAAAAGGGTGTCCAGGGTTTCTCCAGTCTCTGTCAGACCAGTAAGTCTGGTCTTATTTATTTATTTTATTGTGCTTTAGATGAAAGTTTACAGCGTGAATGAGTTCCTCATTAAACAATTAATACACATATGAGTTTGTGACATTGGTTACCAGCTCCATGACATATCAACACTCCCCATCTCGATCATAACCAGCTTTCCTGTTCCCTCCTGCCTTCTTGTCCTTGCCCCTGGGTCGTGTGCCCAGGTCAGCTCACTTTTGCTTGAGGACCGAGGTACCCTTTTGCTTGAGCATCCCAGCTCTAAGACAGGCCTCGCCCACAAGAGAAGCTCCAGAACCATGCAGCCAGGCCTGAAGCCCACTTGGAGTCAGGCTGGTAAGGGGGAGTATTTGTGTGCCCTTCTAGAATTCCTGGAGGGTGGCGCCTGAGTCTGATTCATCTCTGTTGCTCCCCCCCAACCCCCACTCTACCCGAGTTCCAGCACAAGGCCTGGCACACTAGCAATCTCCGAAAGCATGGATTGATCAGAGATTCTAGCATCATCATCACCTCAGTCCTTTCTGGGCATGCTGTCAATAAGCAAGACCTAGGCCCAGTTACCTCTCCTACCTCATCCTCCCATCCCTGCCTTGAGCTCTAGGCTCCATCCACACGAACTGTTTGTAGTTGTCTGAATGTATGCCAAATTGTCTCACACGCCATGCCTTTGTACATACTGTTCCCTCCACCCAGAACCCTCCCTCAGCCAGGTCAGCCTGATGACCTCCCACTCATCTATCCTTCCTTTAAGGCTCAGTGAGTACAATACTGCCTCTTCTGAGAAGCCTTCTGGGACTGGCCCCAGGAAGCCTCCCTAATATCTGTGTCCCTTTTGTGCTCTGTCCATGTAGGCCCCTATTATACCACTTGGTACAGGATGTTGTGGTGTGTGTCGCTCCCCCCTCCCCCGCTCTTTTTAGGCACCATTCCTTGAAGAACTGGGTCTGTTCCTCTCTGTACCTTCAGTGCTTCACTAGCACCTGGCACAGAGGGAGTATCAGGCCAGATTACTTTCCTCTCTTCTCACCCCACCTTTTGAAGTGGAGAGGTTGTAGTGCCTTGAATGCCAGGCTAAAGAGAGTGGCTTGGCCAGATTTGCATTGCTGAATGATCCTGGTGACTGGGACATCCCATTTAGGGACAAGACCGTGACTTTACAATTTGGCCCTCTCCAAGTCCAGAGAACAGGGCTTAGTTTCCAGCAGGAACATGAAAAATGGACCTCTGTTGGAGTCACTGTTGCCCCCAGCCCTGGACTCCCCTTCCCCTTCTACATTTACTCCAAAAGCCTGAAGTCTCCTTTCAAAGGCCCAGGATCTGGTATGCACCCCCGCTCTGGGATGGCCAAGTCCAAACCTCAATCCCCTGTTACGTAAGTGAATTATACACTGTCCCCAACCAGCGCCAGCCAGATCTCCTCCTCCTCCTAATTGATTTAATCTTCTCATACCAGAGAGCTGGATCAGGGTTGGGGAGATGTCTTTGATCAGAAGCCAACACAACTGTGACGTGGGCTCATTAATTATAGGGAATCTGGGTCATGGATTGGCTTTAAGTGGTTCTGATCCTCCCCCTCCTCAGCCATTTGGGTTTCTGAGTGGACATTTTCAGTTCTTCCTCATCAAGCCTTGGTCCTATAGGTAGAGAAAGTTGAGGGTCCCATAAGACCCTGTCTGTTTGTTAAGTCCTTCCCTCTCCTCCTCCCCCTCCCTAACCCTCAGCTTTGGGCAGAAGTTCCCTGTATTCCGATCAGAGCACAGGGCCCCATGTAAAACAGTTAAACCTCATTTAAGGAATGAAGAGATGAACAGATGATTTAATTTTAGGGTAGAAAGGGATCTTAGAGTTGCCTTTATTTATTTTCCACACCAGGAAAGTATTCCCACTTTGCAGCTTCTCTGATAGAGCTGTCCAGACCCTGCTCGTGCACGCCCAGAGATGGGGAGCTCATTCCGCTCAGATAGTCCTTCCCTTGTGAGATGATATCCCCACCCAGAAGAAAATTGTTTCTTATATGGGGCTGGAACACCAATCTTGTGACTTTCCCTGGGACTCAGCTCTGCCTCTGGGGCCACGGGGCATGCTCCAGGACAGCCAGTCAGATCCTGAGAATGGTGATTGCCACCCCTAAGTTTGCTCTTTTCCAAGCTGAACACCCCTGGTTCTTTTACCGTTTCCTTGTGTGGTAGACTTTACATATTACTCCACATTCTATGTCCTGTTGTGAACAAGCCCTGGATGTCACCAGCCCCCAAATGCACAGAGCAGAACACAGGCTTCAGAGCAGTGTTAACTCAGATCAGGGCAGGGCTCTCATCTCTCTTGATCTTGATATTAGACTTCCACTCATGCAAGCTGAAATTGCCCAAGATCTTTTGGGCCTTAGTACACTTTTGATTCAGCTTGGGCACAGAGCCAGATAATCCACATAGTCATTTTTCTGGCATTATCAGTGGAAAGTCTATTAAAAAGACTTTTGTGATACTAGAACCATCTCTATGTATTTTTACCATAATTCTTCTCTTCACCTACCCTTTCTATAGAATATATATTTATCTTTTTATACAATCATATAATTCTCCATCCACTCATTCATCCACACACCTATCCAACTATATATTTATCCATCCAGTGAGCAGCCCCACTATCCACCTACACACCATTCCATTCATCTATCAATCCCCCATGCACACATTCACCTGTCTACCCGCCCATCTACCAATCCATTTATCCATTTTACTATTCACTTCTCCAATCATGTACTTACCTATCAATCACCCCACCCATATGCCCACTCAACCACACACACATTCATCCCTTCAGCCACCTTCTGTCCAAGTCACCCATCCATCTGTATTCATCTTACACCCATTTATCCATCCATCCATCCATCCATCCATCCATCCATCCATCCATCCATCCATCCACCCATCCACCCACCCATCCATCCACCCATCCACCCATGCACCCATCCACCCATGCACCCACCACCCATCCACCCACCCATCTGTCCGTCCGTCCATCCATTCAACAGTTACTGAGATTCTAGTGTATGTCAATCTTGTGTTGAGTATTCCAAAGGACTCAAAGCTGAATGAGACATAGTCTATATCTTTCAGTCTCTCTCCCAAACTTCACTCTTCTTAAGGGAGAGGATGAGAGCAGATAACGCAGATGGTGCTAAGTACTATAAAACAAGAGAAAGAAACTGGTTTGGAGACTCAGAGGAGGAAGTGGCATCTGAACGGGGCCATGAATGCCTTCACGGTAGAGGAGAAATTTGGATTGGGCCTTGATAGAACAGCAGCATCTGGATATACATTGAACATACATACATGACTGGGAAGGAAATTCCAAGTAGAAGAAATAGCATATCAAAGGTATGGCATCTGGAGAGCAGGGTCCATTTTTCCCTTTACATCTCCACTAAAGTGTATAGTACAGAGATGGATATATTTTAGAAACCTAATATATACTTGGAGCCCTGGTGGTGCAGTGGTTAAGAACTGCGACTGCTAACCAAAAGGTCAGTAGTTCGAATCTACCAGCTGCTCCTTGAAAACCTTATGGGGCATTTCTACTCTGTACTGTAGGGTCACGATGAATTGGAATATATACTTGCTGATTGATTTCATCCCTTCTCTCCTTCTCTAATACTGGATCAGGATGAGATTTAATTCTTTCTCTTTAAGGAGACCCTGCAATTGCCTTGCAGGATGGCCTTGGGCAAGTCCCACAATCATTCTGGGCTTGCCTGAGTTTGGAGTTGGATTGCTGTCTCTATTTTGATTATTTCTAATATACTCTGTATTCCCTGTGAGAGATCAGCAGGAATTTCCACAAATCTTAAATTTTATTTTAGTTTATTGGCACCAATTAACGCAATTCCTCCTGACTTCAGCCTTCTTAGCCCCACCTCTAGGCAAGAAAGTCTGTGACGTGGGTAAAGGGGGAGATGCTGTGCAAGGGAAATAACACTTGGTAAAAGCCATGGGCCATGCGTTCAAACCCAACTTTGCCATGAGCTTGCTGTGTGATATTGATCAAGTCCCTTTCCCTCTCTGTTTAAAGGTCCCCCCTATTGGATTCCTAGCATGGAAAACAGCATTTCAGAAGGTCTAATCTAACCACCTGATTTCTCATTTTACAGGTGGAAAAATATGCTCAGAAAGGGCATGTGACTTGCTCTAGATCATATGAGGAACCAGTGGCAAAGCCACGACTAAACTCCAAATTTCCTGACTTCCAGTTTAGGGTTTTCTTTACCCAAACACCACATTTCAGGCTCTATTCACAGCCCCTGTATACCTCTGGGAGAGCTTCTTCCCCCACCTCCATTCCCCAGGAAGGAACGTGAGTCTTTCAAGTGTTCTGGCTGTGTTACTGATTCATGCATGCTTTGGTGGGGGCTGGGCAGGCGGTATTTAAGAGCAAGTATTCCCAGCCTGATGGAGTTAATTATGTTCATCAGGAAAGGAGAAGAGAAAGGAACAAGGCGCTCTGGTTATCTACTGGGCTTTAATCAAATTGAGGAATGAGGAAATCCATCACCCAGAGACCGAGGGAGTTGGAGAGCTTGGCTTCCGCTGGCTTGGAGTCCTGTAATAGGTTGGGTGCTGTCCAAGGTACTGACATCTTCACTTACTGCTTTGAGGCTGGCAGGAGCTGAGAGAGGCTGGCATGGGGCAGAGGGTTGGGAGATTTTAGATGAACCAGGATAGAGCAAGAGTGGGTCTGGGCATGCTGTGGGAATGCCGGGAGTTCCTACTCTGCTTTCTGAATCTTCCATACCATTTATGTCTTCTGTTAGGAAAATAATCCCCTCTTATGGCCAGTGTCCTGGGCAGGGGCTAAAGGAATATACAGAGAGGGGAGAGTTCTAGCTCACTTGATATCAGGAAGGGAGGCCCAGTATGATGAAGGAGGCTAAGTTCTTAACCTTGAGGAGTTCCTCATAGTAAGGAGAGACACAGCTTCTGCTTTTATGAAATCCTCGGTCCAATGGTAGAGGCATGAACTTGCTTTTGGGAATTTATTATCTGGTGGAGAAACATCACTTTACATCCAAATCTAACTCAAGTATGATATAGGGGAGGCATGGTCCATGTCAGCATGGAGCCTCCAGTCTGATGCGGAAGACATGGTCTTCCTCTGGAAAACTCTCAGTCTGGTTGAGAAGGCTCAGTCTGGCTGTGAAGGTATGGTCCTGATTTAGGTCCTGACGTGTAAGAGAAACCTTACATATAATCAGGGAAGGAGGATGGACAGATAAGTTACAGATGTGCACCGTAATTAACCGAAGAGCTCAGACCTGTATACTTGTGAGCGAGGTTATTGGTGCTAGATATTTACTGTCAATCAAGGAAGACTTCCTCGTAGAGGTGAGTTTGAGTTGGGCATAAAAGGATGCAAGGGACATAGGTCCCTAGATCTTTCGCCTCTTGAGAATCACAACCATGATTTCTCATTGCATCATATCCTCTTTGTAATAAGCACCCAATCCTGGGCACAGAGAAGGCACTTGATAATGGGTAGGGAGTGAATGTATCCACTTGGTACACTGGGAGATAACAGAGTGGGGATAGGGTAGGGATGGAGGAGGAGGGTTGTTTGGAATGGAAAGCCAAAGACAGAGAGTAGGAATGGCAGTGAAGAGATAGAGTAAACAGAAGATATAGCTTAATATGTGCCCAGGCCACTGAAGCACAGCATTTGGAACAATGTCCTCACCTCTTCTGGAGTTGGTGAGAGATACTTTATTGAATCTTCGATTATTAAAGCCAGAGACTATTAAATTACGAAATCATAGACTGTTCAGCTTCTAGAGCCACACAATTATAGAAGATTAGAATATTAAAATCATAGCACCTTAGTGGAGCAGAATCACAAAGTTTTTAAAATTATGAACTATAGAGTGTTAGAGCCATTGAGCTGAAGATCCGTATTATAGAAACTTAAAATATAAGAACCTCAGTGTCAGAAGGAAAAAAGAAACAACAGTTTACTGACCCCTTCTATTTGTACTGGTTATGGTGCTGGAAATATTCTCATACTTTATCCAATTTAATTCCTACCACAAACCTTAAGCCATTCAGCCCTATCCCTACTCAATGCAGTACTTCTGACACAGGCTTATCAAACACAGGCTTGTGTAATCTTTATGGCAGGGTATTCACTACCAGCTCAGCCCCCTGCCAAATGGTGGCTAGAAAGCTCTCCCTTATATGAGCTGCACTCTGTCTTCCTGTAGTGTCCCCACACTTGTCCAGTTCATGTCCTCTGAGCAAGTCTAATCTCCTGCTCACATGACAGCTTTTCAGATGGCTGAAGACAGCTCTTATTTCTTTCTTCTCCAGGATAAGCCAGTTTGTTCATCATGTAGCTAGAAATGGGACAGCAAATCAAAGAGTATTTGAGCTGGAAAGGCCCTTAGAGGTCACCTTGTCCAAAGATTTCTTTTACTGCCAGGCAGTATAGCATTATGGTCAGGAGCCTGGGCTTTGGAGAGAGACAAACCTGAGTTCGAAATCTGAAGATCTAGCACTAACTTGCTGTGTAACCTTGGGCAAATTACCTAATGTCTCTAGGCATCAGCCTTTTTATCCATAAAATAAAGAGAATGTTAATACCGTAATTTCTACCTACCAGAGTTGATGTGAGGATTGGATGAGATAACGCAAGGAAAGCTCTTAGCAGAGTGCTTGGCACACAGTAAGCAGTCAATAAATATTAGCTATAATTATTGGAGGCTCAGAAAGATCACATAGCAACTCTGAGGCAGAGCTGGGGTTAGACTAAGGACTCCTGCTTCCCATCTTGGGCCTTTTCCTGTTCCACTACTCCTTCCTCAGGAAAAGAGGAAGCTGGGGTAATTTGTTCACTGAATTAGTTAGGACATAAATAAGAGAAAACTTAGCTAAGAATGGCATAAACCAGTAGGCCATTTGTTGTTGTTTTTTTTTTTTTTTTAATAAGAAGGCCACAGGAAGGTGGTTCCAGGGTTGGTCTGGTGATTCAACAATGTCTGTAATGACCGAGGTTTTCCTCCTTCTAAGCTTTGAGGGAGGCTCCCTTGTGATCATAAGATGGCTGATGCAGCATCAAGCACCGTGTCCTCCCAAGCAGGAAGAAAGGGCATGGAAGCAAAATGGTCTTCTCTTTTTATGCGTCTCCCTTATCCAGGAGGGAAACTTTCCTAGAATACATCCCCTTATATCTCATTGGCCAAAAATGAGATTACATACCCCCTTTAAGACCCCTCACTGGCAAAGGGGAAGGTATTTCTGTGACCAGCTTAGATCGTTCCTATGTCTGGGCATCTTGCTATTGGAACAAGGATTGGCTATGGCTACCACATTCATCCTCTGCCAAGAAGTCTGTTTTGGTTTCCACCCCCTTCTCTAGCACACCCTTTTCTACCATGTAACTGAGTATTGTCCAATTTAAGTCACATTCTCCATTGCCAAGTTCTTTCATCTCTTCATGTCCAAATTCTGTCTTTCCAACCAGACTGTGAGCATAGGAAGGATAATAGCAGCTATGAATGAATAAGTAGCTACTGTGTGTCAGGCTCTGTTCTGGGCTGTTCTGGTAGCCAGCCTCCAATATGGCCCCCAATGATACCTGTCTCCTAGGCAGGGATCATACTCTTGTGTATTCTCCTCCCACGCTGTACCAATATTAATCTGTGTGACCAATAGAATATGGCAAAAGTGATGATACGTCACTTCCCATGTTAGGTTATAAAAGACACTGTGGCTTCCATCTTTGTCACACACACTCTTTCTTGGTTCATCCACTGCAAGGAAAGTTAACTAGCTGCCATGTCATGAGCAGCTTTATGGAGAAACCCAGCTAGAAAGGAATTGAAGGCTTTGGCCAACAACCCAGCAAACAACAGAGACTTGCCAACAACCAAGTGCGTGACCTTGGAAGTGGGCTCTTCAGCCCCCTTTGAGGCTTCTGATGGCTGCAGCCCTGGCTGACATTTGACTACAACCTCGAGAGATCCTGAGCCAGAACCACCTAGTTAAACCACTTCTGGATTCTTGACCCTTAGAAATCATGCGAGGTTTATTATTTACTATTTATTAATATTTTTTTTTAAGATGCCAGGTTTTGGGATAATTTGTTACGCAGCAATAAATAACTAATATAGTGTTTTCCTAACGTAATCCCATTAAATCCTCACAACAACCCTGAAAGGTGGATTTTGTTTCTCCAATTTTACAGACGCAAAAACCAAGGCTTAGATGAGTGGAGTGACTTCCCACGGATGGTAAGTGGTGGGGCTGAGATTTGCCCTCAAGTCTGTTGGATACCAAAGCAGAGGGAACCTGTTCTGTTTTCTTAGCTGGAATGTCCCTAGCTCCAGGGTGAATATTGAAGAATTGGGGCCATGAGGTAGAGATAGTATTCTCTCTCTTCTTTCATCCCAGTCACATTAGTGGGCATTTAGTATGCACAGGTACTGCTGTTCGGGGGCAAGTAATTAGGTTTATTTGAAAAAACATGAGAGTTTTGGAAGGGAAGCACCTGGGATCTTGAGTGACCTTGTACAAATTCCTGCATTTTTCTGGTTCTCGGTTTCTTTTCCCACTTGATGGGGATAATAACCCCAGCTCTGCATTCCTTGACTGGAAGCCATGAGGATCAAGGGTGAGCCTTACAGAGAGGTTTATTTTGAGTAAGGACTACCCCTGACCTAGAACCTTCACAGTGTGGCCGGGAGGCAGCCCCACACAGCCACCTCTGCACAAGTGTTAAGTGCCCCCTCTGCTCTCCCACCTCAGCCAAGGTTCAGGAGACATTGTGAGTGGCATTGAAGGCCTTGACCCACTTCTTTAGCCTCACTCCTCACCATGACCACTCTTTTAGGCCATGCTGCAGCCCTGCTGAACTAGTGGAAATTTCCTAAGCCTGCCAGGAGACTTCTGTATGCTGAGCCTTTATCTGTGCAATCTCTTCTGCCTGGACATCCTTCCCAACTTCTCCACCTGGTGTGATCCTACTCACCTTTCAAGACTTAGTTTAGATGTCCCCACACCTAGGATGCCTCTCCTGACCTGGCTCAAGACTTCCTGCTTCTCCTCTTGACTATCACACCAGCCTCCTGCCTGAGCTCCTGGCCTTCAGCTTCCCCTTTCCACTTAAAGCCCCCATGGTGCAGCCAGTGGCCTTTCCAAAACACAAATCTTGTCATGTCACTCCCAGCTTAAAATAACTCATCAATGGCATAATCCATCAATCAATGCTTCAAGGGCTCCTCGCCCTCAGGAAGACATTCAAAACTTTCAGTATGGAACTCAAGGCTTGGTCCCTGCTCATCTCTTCAGCCTCAGCTCTTCCCCTTCTCTCTCTCCTGATCACCCTGCACATGCGTTGCACTCCAGCCACACTGTCTTGTCACCAGCATATCTCAGACACACCTTGCCCTCTCGGGCCTGCCCATGCTTGCTCATCATGTTGTTTCTCATGTTTATTCTCATTTTCTCCACCTGGGGAGCTCCTACTTAATTTTGAGACCAGCCCTGATTTAGCCTCCACTGGGAATCCTTCCGTGATGGCCCCAGGAAGAGCCTATGACTTCCCATTTTCCTTCTTGTATGTGACTACTCAAGGTTTTACTGTTACTGTTTGTCAGCTTGTGTACTTAGACTGGAAGTTTCCTGAGAACACAGACCATGTCTCACACACGACTGTGTCCCCAGCTGTGCCAGACAGGGCCACAGAGCAGATATGTAGGATATGGTATGTTGGTTGGTTGGGTGTTTGAAAGAATGAATGCCCCAGAACTGCTGTTTCCCAGAGTAAGCCCATTTTATAGCAAAAGGGGAAGCAGAAGGCAGGGACTGCTCTGGAAAGGGGAAAGAAAATAAAAATGTAAATCTGGTTGAGAAAAGCTGTCCCAGGCTGGCTGTGGGGAGAGATAAGACGGGGTCGGCTGAGCTCTGGCTGACAGTGGAAGAGAGATGAGGGGACAAGTGGAGCTGGGGCAGTGCAGGGCAAAGGGAGTGTGTCTCCCCTTAGTAGTGTCTTCTCCTTCTGTCTTTACTGCACCTTTCCCACCCCCATGCTCTATGTGCTCATTAAACTCTTTCAGGGACAGAGGAAAGGAAAGAAAACTTATAATTATTGATCATCACTTGCTGTACCAGTGATTAACTGTATTCTCTTATTTGGTCTTCACAACTTTCAGGAGGTAGGAAATAGGTATGAACAACCTCACTTTACGGGTGAAGAAACTGAGATGTAGTGAAGTAAAATCATTTGTTCAGAAGCACACCATGAGTAAGCAGCAGAGTCAAAATGTGAATGCAGATCTGTTCTTTTCACTCTAAGAGTTTTTGACTTAAGATCCTGGACTCCTAGGAGGTCTACAACCAGGCTTCAGGTGGTCCCCAACCTCTGAAACTCTATGCACAATTGTGTTTGTGTGCATTTTTAAATGGAAAGTCTATCTTTTGTCTGATTCCCAAAGATGGTTGTCACTGCCCCCACTGCCTATACCATGCTACCTTCTGGAGGTGGTAGCATTTGACCTGGGCCTGGAAGATCGGATAGAACTTCATGAAGTGAGAATGGAGAGAGAAACCATGGGGTGGAGATGAAGAAGGCAATCTAGGGGTGAGGGGAACAGCACAAGCAATTCCGACTCGTAGCAACCTTCTATGACAGAGTAGAATGGCCCCATAGGATTTCCTAGGATGTGAGTTGGAATCAACTCAATGGCACACAACAACAATCTTCACGGGAGCAGATTTCCACAACTTTTCTCCCACAGAGCTGCTGGTGGGTTCGAACCACCAACCTCCTGGTTAGCAGCTGAGTGTTTAATTGTTGCACCACCAGGGCTCTTTAAGGTATGGTACTGCAAAGGAATTCAACATGTTCAGGGAATGGTGAGGGTGCCTGTGGGTTCTTGGTCCTCATTTATTTGGGCTTCAGTCATGGATCCTGGCTCCCAGCTCTTGAGGGGCATCTGCCTGATCTGGACCTTCCTGACATGAGCTCAGAGCCAGAAGGAAGTCAGGGTCAGGTGTCAGGACATCAATTCTGGTCCCAGTACTGTCTTCTGACTTGATGTGGGATCTGGATTTTACCATCAGTAGAATCTAGCAGGGACACTTTATCTTCTCTATTCCTTGGCCCAAAAGTTGGTGGCTCCTCATTGACCAGGGACTCCATCATGGGAGATGGCTGTGCCCTGGACCTCTCGGTCCCTAGGAAGGCCTTTGGCTCTTACCTTCTCCGTTCCCGGGCTGGCTCTTAGCCCCATGTTGCTCTTGTGGTGACTCCTGGAGTCTTCTCACCCCACTGGCCTGGGAAGGGCCCCAGCAATGTGTTCATATAGTAATGGTTTTGTGAAATTTGAAAAGATAAGCTACTTTAGCCACAATCAGTTAAGATTGCTGTTTCCTTCCACATTGTCTTCCCTTGTGTCACAGCTTCCCTTGATGTGAGGTGGTTGGAGTAATTACAGGAGTTTCTGGGATCTGTCAAGTTGGGGGGAGTCAAGTTGGGTTTAGACTTAATTTGGGCTCATTGGGATACATTTATGTGGTTCTTGGTCACTTCTATGTATAGACAAACCATTGGTAGCCACCTCTGTGTAGGGGATGGCTTCTAGGAATATTCCTACCCATTGTCTGACTCACACGGCATTGTGACATTAAGATGTCACATCCAGAGGTCACATCATGATATGAATGTGTTTTATGCTGCCTGACCTGTTAAGTATACGGACAGTGGAGGAGAAACAGGGGAGACAAGATTTGATATGTATGGAGCCAAAAGCTAGTCTACAGAGAATTCTTTCAATCATAAGGGGGAAAAAAGTATTTTAGAGGTATGTAAGGCAATAGAATAGTTAATAAAAATATTATGCTGTTTTTCTGGATTGTATGATATATTTGTTTTTACTTATTTTTTCATGTCTAAGTAAATATTCACTTTCTCACCTAATTTTGTATTCTTTTTCTTGATGAGGGCTCCCAAAATTGTGCAAGCAGCAGTTCCTACAAATCTGGGTCCGTCCTTGCCTCCACCATTTATCTTCTGTGTGATCTTGTACAGTCACTTGTGCTTTCTGAGTCCATTTCCTCTTCCGTAAACTGCGGATAACAGTTTGGATAGGTGAGGACTCAGAAAGCCTCGTGACCTTATTCCATTTCTGAAACCATTACTAGAGGAAGTAGCCCAGCTAAATGAAAATTAGGCCCCAATATAAAGAAAGGGAAAGATGTAATATACAAGAAATGATGGTGAGCAGTGAATCCAGTAAAACTTAAATCTAAATAACTGAAAATAATGTGGTTGTTGCAAACTGTAATGCAGTTTGTAAGAAAGGATTTTTGTAATAGAAGAGAGATCATGCAAGAACAAATTTAATAATAAACTGTATCTGTAATTCCAGATTATTTATGCAAAACCTGGGAAACAAGAGGAAGGAAAAGAAAATATAAACATTAAACTAAAGTCCTTATCTGGTTGGAGTAGTCTCTTTGAAATTTTTGACATTGATAAATGCTAAACATTTAAAAGTATCAATCAGTAGAATAAAATGGGGAATTAGAGCTTCTGTACCTCCCTCTTCTTCTTTCATGTGGGAGAACTTCAAACCCCTGCCACTGGGAGTTGCTCAGAGGGCAAGAGCCATGTGTGTCCTGCCCCTGCCCCTGCCCCTGCCCCTGCCCATGCCCCTGCCCCGGCTTGTCCATAGTCTGCAGAGCAGGGCTTGAAAAGCTGCTACTGATGGCTCGCCATCTCTTGCCTCTTCCCCAACCAGGTGGGGGCATCTGCCAGGCAGGGTATGTGGTGACAACAGAACGAGCTGGGAGCAGATCAGGAAACTCTCCTCCTCCCAGAGAAATAACCAGGTCAAGGAGTCAATTCTGACTCGCGGTGACCCCATAGGACACAATAGAACTGTCCCATAGGGTTTCCAAGGCTGTAATCTTTACAGAAGCAGACTGCCACATCTTTCTTCTGCGGAGTAGCTGGTAGGTTCGAACCACCGACCTTTTGGTTAGTAGCCAAGCACATAACCACTGCACCACCAGGACTCTGTAGGCCAAATAGAAACTGGGCATAAAACAAGACAAGGCCTGATGTAGAAAAGGATTGAGTTATTCAGGCCCAAGCATTGCACAGACTTGCTCGTTACACAGAGCTGGGCAATACTGCTCCCAGCATTATAGACTTGGGTGTTACAAAGAACCAGTCTTTACACCACCCCCAAAGAGAACCGGATGTCACCCCAAAACACTTGGGTGTCACTAAACCAGATATTATCTACATGGCCCTTGGTAACACAGACATCTGGACAGAATTGGTGAAACTAGGATTCTATTCACAAAAGAGGTTGCAGTGACTTTGATGGCACCTGGTCAAATGTGCAAAATCTTGACCACGCGGTACCAGTGAGTATGTGCTAAGTGTGTGTTTGGTCTCTGAAGTTAGAAAATTACCCAAGTGTGGTGCCTATGTCTCCCTCCCCAGATCAGGGCCCCTAAAGGCAGGGACTAGGCTTCACTCCATACTGTGGCTCCCTGAGTCTGGAGACTGGAGTCTCCCCCCTCACCTCAAGCTCCCTGAGGGCAGGACCATTGGAGATAGGCTGGAGTCCCTCAAACCAGGCCCCTGAATGCGACGTCAGCCCTGGATGTCCTGTGGGTGAGGCCTGCTCCTTCCTCCCAGTGGGTCTCCCTTTAGAACCCAGCTTAGGGATCGGCCTCTAGGGGGCGCCAAATGGACACATCTTTACAGAGGCTGACCTGGCCCCACCTCCAGGCTGAGCGGGGCTTGGGAAGACCAGAATTCATCTTGACCACAGATGCTCACAGCTGCAACAAGCCTGAAAGTAGGCAAGTCCATTCCCATTGTACAGGGGAGGTGGCTAAGGCTCAGAGAGGGTGCTCCAGATGAGCAGCCAAGCTAGGTTGGGCCCAGTGTAGAGGGCAGCCTGGCCTACTGTGGCCCATTTCCCAGTCCCGGGCCTCAGGGAAAGATGTGTAGGCCTTCCACCCAGGAAAGCCTGGGTCAAGTTCAGCCTGTTGGCTGAGGAAGGAAGGGAAAGACCTTCCTGCTCAGAAGTAAGTGATCAACACAGCAAACCTGCAAATAATGTCGTGGTTCAGATGAGCAAGTGAAGGCCCACAGAGCATCAGTGACTTGTCTGAAGTCACACAGCAAGTTAGCAGAGTAGCTAGAATTGGGACACAGGGCTCCTGACACCCAGTCTGGGGAAAAGAGCCCAGAGGAGGTATCTGCTGGGACTGCCACTCTTGGCCAGAGTGGGGCCCTGAGACAGCTCACACTTTGGACTCCTAGGGCTTCTTCTCTGGCCCTGACTCTAACTGCTGCTGCTGTAAGCCAAGGCTGGGCAGGGTCGTCTTGGTCCTGGCTTCTTTGTCCTGCTGCCTCAAGGTGGCCAGAATCAAGGTGAAGCAGGCCAGGGAGCCTGTCTTAAAGAAGAACTGGAGGCCAATGAACCTGGGGAAAGAGCAAGGGACACTTTAACAGGACCTCCCAGTCCAGGACTTGGATATCCTAGGGCTGAGCACAGATCAGGGTCAACAGTCCTCACCCATTGTGCAGTGGGAGGCATTGAGGCCTTGAGGGCAGTAGAGGCCTCCAGCCCCAGGACTGCAGACCCCATCACCATGGCCATGGCTGGGGAGACTTGGGGAACTCCTAGAGTTGATCCTCATGGGGCCCTTCCTTGGAAGAGGGGTAGAGACTGCACAAAGTGCCCCAGGCAGGGGTTGGGCAGGAGCCTGGGCATCCTCGCTGCCCTGTCCTGCCTGCTGTGTGGCCTGAACCAGCCCTCTCTCTGTCCCCTCTCTAAGAGCTCATGGGGCTGAACAATCACATCTTTGAATATCCTCACCCCCCGCAAGAAAAAGAGGATTCCATCTCTCCTGTTCATCCAACTCACCAAGGCTCTTGTTTGACTTTTCCTCCCCTAGGAAACCCGCCTGGACAGTCCCTGCCGGTAGGAACCATGCCCTCTTCAAAGCTGGAGTGATCAGCCCCCCTGCCCCAGCCCTGCTAGCAAGCTTGTCCATATTCATCCTAGAGCTAGCAGCCTTTGTCTTCAGGTTCTTTTGAGCTACCCATGTACAGATGGAATGAGCCCCAGAGAAGAAGCCCCAGTCTCTCTCGCAGCTGGGCCACTCTCCTGATTCTCCCCCAGACCCAGGCTGTGACAATATCGTAGTCCTTGCACAGACTCCACGGTCACACACCTTGGGTAGGAGGCCCAGCTTTGCTAGTTATTAACTGTGTGACCTTGGGTGACTTGCTTTAACTCTCACTTTCCTCATCTATAAAAGGGGAAGGCAATCTAGCTCGCATGACTGGTGTGCTCAGCACTGGATACAGCACCTGCCACGTAGCAGGTGGGCGTAATGGGACCTCCTCTTCCCTGCTGGTGTCCTGCCTAGGTCCTAAGTGTCTTTCTAGCCCCCTTCCCGCAGCCCTCTGGCAGCCTCTACCCCAGGTCTCACCGGGTTCGGAGTAGGTCATGGTCATAGTAGCGGCAGACAGCTCGACGTCCACAGCTCTGGGCCCAGTACACACAAGTGGTGTCGATGGCGCTGCCATGGATCACGGGGCTGGGCATCCAGGCTGCAGGAGGAGGTGCTCAGGGGACAATGGGGACCCTGCCTTCCCACCCCCTCACCACGCTCCCTGGCACATACAGACCCCTCAGGAGCTCTGGGCTACCAGCGGCCTCCTGGCTTAAGAAGACTTTGATCCTCAAGCCCACCCCTTAGCCTTGCATCAGATGTGGCCTCCCTGAGAGTCTGCCTAGCTTCTACTCACCACCTCCAGAGTACCTGGGAGCCACAAAGTCAGGGACTGGGCCCCAATCATCCCTGTGCCCCCAGGTCTGGCACACAGTGGACATCTGGACCCCATCACTACCACCCATGGTCCCAAGCAGGTTCTTTACCAAAAACTCTCAGGAGCATGAACTGAATGCCCACAGCCAAAGTCTTGTCTTCTTTCTTCACTCCCCTAACAAGCAAGGACATAGGCAACGTGAGAATCGAAAGGGTTCCAGCCCCCAGGGCCATGCAGCAGTGTGGAGGGGCTCTCACCCCCTCTTCTCTTCCACCACCCAGAACCAGCTCTCCCCCAGTCTGAAGGCTGGGGGTTCAGGCCCTGGACTCCATCTCCCTTTAACCTGCAGAGCCTGGTCCCTGTGTACCAGGCACACTCAGTGACCATCAGGGCCCCGTGCTGAACTTCCCATGGTCCTGGTCAAGAACAACTCCCCTCTTCCCCTTCCTCCTACACTTGGCAAGATATGGAGTTGGGACAGCTTCTCAACCACTGTTAATGTCTCAGTCTGAGCTCCCCTGGCAGTCAGGGCTCCTCCTAAGTAATAACAATGCTGGCATTATGGAGTGCTTACTATGGGCTCAGTCATTCTATACTGCAACCCCCACGTTGCCCCTGTGAGGTAGATATATTTTTAGGCCCATTTTACAGATAAGGAGACTGATGCTTAGATAGGTTAAGCGACTTAGTCAAGATCCTAGTTAACCAGTATCAGAGCCAGGATTTGTGCAACCCAGAGCCTGCATTCTTAACGCCTTTAATCAGGCTGCCTACTGGGGCTTCTGATTCTTCCACTTTGTCTCTCATGTCCAGTCTGTTTTATGGACCCACATGTCTTTTAATATTTACAAGGACTGTATCCCCCTTCTAATTTTCTAGAAAGTAGATAGGAAATAAAATAATCCTGGCATAATGAAAAATTGGAATTGTCTTGCTCTGAGGTCCCCTTATCCCAGGCCACCCTCCACTCCAAGATGATGTCAACTTTGGCCTCAGGTGACGATCTGTCACTCCCAACAGGCATTTCCAGGACAATGCCCAGAGATATTGTACCAAAAGCCAGTGCTCAGCATAGGGCTGGGTACAGAGTGGGCACTTAGTAAGTGCCCTAAGTGCTTGTTGACTGGACCGATGTTCAGAATCATGGACCACACTGACATAGTTTGGTTTTATGGACACACCTCCTGTGCCTGCCCGTTGCAGGTAGGATGGGGCCGGGGATTCAGGTGACAACCCTGCACTTCCCCCTCACCATGCATGTGATGTCCCCTCAATTCCACTGGGAGGCCAGGGCAGGGCCTCAAGGTGTGGCCTCCCTTCCTTTAGGGCAGATAGGTAGTGGGCCAGGCACCAGTATTATTCCACCCAACACCTGTTATGTGACCTGGAGCCAGCTCTTAAACTTTTCTGAGCCTCAGTTTCCTTATCTGTAAGATGGGGAGAAAAACCTGTCTCAGCAGGTTGCCATGAGGATGAAAACAGGACAGTGAGGGCCCAGTTTGTCTTGGGGACCCAAAACATCCAAGTGGCCTCCTTCCTGGAACTCCTTCCTCAGAATTGCTTGTCCTGCCTGTGGATGACTTCTGGGTGTCCACCTGTCCCTGCCCACCCCTGCTTCCTGGCGTTGCTCTTACCTTAGGATGAGCATGAAGGAGGGAGTGTGCGTGACACTGATCAGTGCCGCACTCACACTGATCAGGAGCACGAAGGGCAACACCAGGTGGCTGCAGGGTGAGTCGCAGGAGCCCGCCAGCACAGGGCCGCCCCCCACCACACAGCTGCAGTTGGTGTAAAAGACCTGGGGGTGGAGGCGAGGAGAGAAGAGCCTTCAGGAGCTTCCAAAGGCAAGCAAGCTGCCCACAGGCCTGAGGCCCAGGAAGGCCCAGAGCCGGCTAGATTCTGGAACTTCTGACCTTGTGGCAGTATTAGGACGAGTTGGAGAGCCAGGCGGGTACTTGTTCACAGGCTGTCTGCACACAAATTAGGCTGGGGCTGAGCTGAGACCGTGAGGAGACAGGCAAGTGGAGAGAGACCCAGAAATGCATCACCCCCCCAACACATACACCCAGGGGAGGATTATCCAATAGGCAAGGTAAGCAGAGTGTTTACCTTTCTTACTGGATCATCTGTAGTGAACAAGTTCATATTTTTTCACCACATCTAAGATTCTGCTTTTAGGTATGACTGGCATCTACTGCTCTCCCAACCCTACAGCACCTTCCTACACAATCAAAGCCTCTTTTCAAATTTACAATCCCTGACAGGGTCTTATTACCCTGTAAGCAAGGGAAGCACGGGCTTACTTGTGCTTACTTACTACAAGTAAACCCGTGCTTACCTTGCTTACGGGGTACTCTGCCCCTATACCCATACACACACACACTACATAACTCACACCTCCCCACGCACCACACACATACTATACCCCTTACACACATAGCATACCACCCACACACCACACTTGCACACATACTACACACACACACTACATACCATAGAACTCGTACTCCATACACACACGCGCACACACACACACATATGCACCACTCACACACAAACAAGTTCCTGACCACCTGTGGAAGGAATCAAAGCAACAGAGAGTGCTTTTGGGAAAGGGTGCTCAAAGGTTTTCCTCCTCAGTTTCCTTCCTTCCCACTTGACTGAGGGCTTTTCGGGCACTGGGTTCTGGAGAGGAATCTCAAGGAAAGATAGAAGCGCAGGATGGAGAGATGCAGACAAAACTATGGGAGCCCCAGAACATGGTGGGGGGCGGGAGGGTGGTCAGGGAAAACTCATCAAAGACAGGTGCTGGAAACAGATGAATGGATAAACAAAATGCTGTCTATCCCTACAGTGGAAACTTTCTTGGCCATAAAGAGAAATGAAGCCCTGATACATGCTACCACATGGATGGACCTTGCAAACTTATACTCAGTGAAATAAGTCAGACGCAAAAGGACAAATATTGTATGGTCCCACTTAGATGACATAACTAGAACAGGCAAATGCTTAGAGGTAAAAAGCAGATAAGTGGTTGCTGAGGCCTGGAGGGAGGAGGAGGGAAGAGAGAGTTATTCCTTAAGGGGTACAGAGTTCCTGTTGGGGTGATGAAAATCTTTTGGAAATAGTGGCAATGGTTGCACATTACATGGTGAATGCAAATAACGTCACTGAATTCTACACATAAAAATGGCTAAATCGGTGGATTTTTTCTTATATATGTTTTACTATAATAAAAAAATTTTTTTAAAAGTGGTCTGAACATGGTGCCCTCAGGCTCCTGACAGGAGCAAAGCTGACCCAGAAAGTCTCGGCTTTTCTTCCCTGTGGATCAGAGTTTCTCAACCACTGTTTCAGCAATCTGTGGCCTCAGCTGGGAGGCAGGTGCGTGGGGACCGATCACCTCAGCACTCACGGTGGCCTGGCTGGCCTAGGACAGCTGGAGCCCTCAGGGCTTCTCACCTCCAGCCCTAGAAGTTTAGACACTTCCCAGTGTGGAAACAGCTGATGTGGTTGTGGGGAGCCTTGGAAGAATTTTCAGATGGGAGAGAAAAGCCCTGACATTACAGAGGCCACTCTGCCTGCTGCGTGGAGCATGGACTGGATGGGGAGGCATGGGGCAGGGCCCATCGTGGAGTGGGGAGGGAATGGAGAAAAGTGGAACTAGGGAAAGGTAGGAGAGAGAGACAACGTCTAGGGCTCAGGCTGGGATAACACGGTGTTCTTCTCATTGCCCGGCCAAGCTGTTGTGTGTGAAGAGGTTGTGCTCCACAGGTGACCTGACCACACACCATTTTACGCTGCAGGAAAGGTGGTCTTTGGGCCTTCACCTATGGGCTAAGCAACGCACTGGGCTGGAGATACAATGGAGGGACAGCTAAGGGGAGGAATGTGCCAAGGCAAGATTAGTGGAAGACAGGTGTCCTGTCCCTGTTCCTTCTCTGAGGGTAGAAGTTTGCTGAGATGGGCAGAAAGCTGGAGTCCTTTCTCTTGGGAGTGTTCCTTATCCTTTATTTAAATTCACCTAATTCGGTTAAATGCTACGGCTGTTAACCAAGAGGTCGGGAGTTCAAATCCCCCCAGCGCTCCTTGGAAACTCTACGGGGCAGTTCTACTCTGTTCTATAGGGTCTCCATGATTTGGAATCGACTTCACGGCAGTGGGTTGGTTGGTTGGTAATTCCATGGCAGGGAGTTCTTATGAATGATTTCAATCTCTCCAGCTGCTTCTGATTCTCACTTTCCCAGGGATTCAGTCCCACCAATGAGCTCTAGATCCTGCTAGCTGCCCACCTTTCCCTTGGCCATTCACTAATTCATAGACCTTTATGGAAACCCTAACAGCGTAGTGGTTAAGCACTATGGCTGCTAACCAAAAGGTCAGCAGTTTGAATCCACCAGGTGCTCTTCAGAAATTCTGTGGGACAGTTCTACTCTGCCCTATAGGGTCACTATGAGAATAGACTCGAAGACAGTGTTTTTTTTTTGTTGTTGTTTACTAAGCACCACTGTGCTGGACACTTGTCCGACCATCCCTGTTCCAAGGTGCTCAGTCAGCCTGAGGAGCAGACGTGCCAAAGAGACAATTCCAGCCCAGTGTGACAGTTCTGAGTGATGGCCAGGTCTCTGTTGCAGCCCTTGAAATACTATACCTAAACACAAACCTCCAAAGAGGGGGCTAGACTGGGAGGCTAGGGTTCTGGGTTCTAGTTCCGCTCTGGCATTGAGACACTGGGCAATTCTCTGTCCTTTTCTGCGTCTCCACTTCCTCATCTGCGCAATGGGCATAGTAGGAGTATCACTGAGTGCTTAATATTTTCCAGGCACTGTGCTAAGTGTGGAGTCCTTGGGTGGCGTAAATGGTTAATGCGCTTGACAGCTAACTGTAAGCCTGGAGGTTTGAGTATGTCCAAAGGCACCTCAGAGGAAAGGCCTGGTAATCTGCTTCCAAAAATCAGCCATTGAAAACTCTATGGAGTATAGCTTTATTCTGACACACATGGGGTCACCATGAGCTGGGGTCTACTTGACGGCAACTGGTTACTGGTGGTGCAAAGTGCTTTCCACGGATTATGTCACTTGACTCTTCACTTACTATTTAATGAATCAGTCTGGGTAATTCATTTAGCCTAGTGCCTAGTGTATAGTCACACTCAATATATTGTCACCCCCCGTTTCACAGACTAGGAAACTGGGGCATAGGAGTTGGATAATTTGTCCAAAGTAACAGAGCCTGTTAGAGGCAGAACAGGGATTTGTACCAGGTAGCTTGGCCTCAGCACTCAGGGATTCACATCCACAGGCGACACAGCCTCCTTCAGGACCCTGCCTCACCTGCCAGGGCCTGGGAGCCTCTGGAGGGGCTCTTGGGGAGATCGAACGGGTCAGGCCAGTGAATGCCAGGAGGCCTGAGAGGCTGGGGTTGTGATCATTCAAAATGCAGTTTACTCAGCCTGGGCGGTGTCTGATTGGCTTCTGAAGGACTGTCAACTGGGTGGTTTACTCTGGCCAGCTGGTGGGGTCCCATTGTATCCCCAAGAAGAAATCCTCAGGGTTAGATGCAATGCCCTGAACAACAGCAGGGATTCTGCCTGAGGGAGGTGGGGTAGAGTTCTGGAGAGAAGGACATGTTATAACAACCAGCCTGACACCACCCTCCCCACATGCCCTACTACAGCACTGGGGTCGGGGGGGAGCTGAAGAAGGGGGGTTTTGTCCCAGCTGGTTTTGGTGGGTTCTCACTACCCTCATTTCCTCATTGAGAGCTCCCTAATGGCAGGGCTCTATGGATCTGCATCCTCCACCCCAGCCCAGGGCCTGGCACAGAGGGGATCAGTAAAGGTTTGTTGATTGACAGACTTGAATGAATGGGCTTATGGCGCCAGCCTTTTCATTGGCCTCCCTCTCTCCTATCCAGCACTCTGTTCACTTTTCCCCACACTGTGGCCTCCAGCATAATCAAACACATATCCAATTCTATCACTCCCTTGCTCAGAAACCATCCATGGCTCTCCATTGCTCTCAGTATAATGTCTCCACTCTTGGCCTGGCATTCAAGGCCCTTCTTTGTCTAAGTCTTCCTTTCTCTCCATGAACCCTTATGCTTCTGCCCCAACAAACTCTTTGCAGTTTCTTGAAACTCCATATTTTTTTTGTGCCTCCAGATCTTTGTTTACGCTTTTCTCCCTGCTTGGAGAACACTCTCTTCCCAAATCAACTGAAGTTAAAATGCCAACTCCCCATGAAGCCTTCTGGGATGCTCTCAGGTGGGATATATCTGCTTCCATGCTTGTGTATACTTGTAGAAACCTATCAGCACCCTTGAAGTTCCCATGAGTGACTTTGTTTTGTGTTTCACCTGCAGTTGGGGGTCAGGTCTAGTTCACATCTGTACCCTGGCGCATGACTGGGGCTGTGCTAGCAATGAAAGCTTATAGAGAGAATGATTTCCTACCTCTGCCAGCAGAAGGAAGAGACAGACAGTGCAAGAGAAGAGAGACAAGACAGAGAGTGAGAACACTCAAACGTGGAGGATGTGACAGGTGCAGAGTGACAGGGAAAAGCAAAGTCCTTGAGAGGCCGAGGGAGCAGCCAGAGACCTGACTCACCTTGCTTTTGTTCAGAGCCTCTTGGACCACCTGGCTCGTACAGCCTGCGTGACAGGGTGTGATGTACTCCACACGGGTACTGGGGTCACAAACAGGGTTAAAGTAGTCCGATGGGCAGGAGCAGGGCTCTGAGCAGCCTGGAAACAGCCCAGTCCCAGGTTGGGTGCTGATGGGAGAGAAGGCCGGCAGGGTTGGCCTGGCTTTTCTGCCCTCAGACCAGGAGACGGGGTCACTTCAGCCCTACAACCCAGCTCCCCATCCCTAACAGCAGTGACCAGAGCCTTCAGCTCCACGCAGAGTTTTTTTTCCCTGTCGGGGCTGCCCCCTCACAGCGTGGTGTATGAGCACCACACAAAGGTGTGCGAGCCAAGAGCTGGGCTGGAAGGTGATGGAAGAAATGGGAGTAATTGGAACAGAGACCTCTGAGACTCTGAAAGTCTTTGAGCTTCTTCTGCAGAAACCTCTGCTTCTCAATGACTCTTCTACACACACAAAAAAAATTCCTCCTGGAATTCAGTCTCAGCTGAAAAGTGCCTTTCTCTCAATGAGCTGGATTTCTTCCTTTTCTCAGAAAATTAGAGCTGAGTGTGGGACCAGTCAGGAGGCCTGACCAGCTGTGGGTTGTCCGACCTGCTCCTGCCTCTCTCTGGCCTCAGTTTTTCCATCTGGCAGCTGGGTCTCCCTCCCCATCTTGCAGTCTCATGACCTCACTGCCCACTCCTGATGCCCTGTCCACTAAGGCCAGGACCCACCTTAGTGCTACCTGCCTCCCTCCTGGGGATCTGCCCCCAGACTCCAGGAGTGCCCTGGCGCCATCTGCCAGGGCAAGGTGGGGTGGATGGGGCAGTCAGCTGACCCTGAGGGGGTAAGTCTCCCTGAAGGGGACAGGGAGGTAATCCCCAGGACTCAGAGTCTGACCTGGCTTCACAGCTAGGAGGGAGCACAGCAAACTTTCCAGGGAGGAGAAGACACAGAGAGGAAGATGCCTCGCTCAGGGCGGCACAGGGAGCCAGTGGCCAAGCTGCAGAGAAGGCCACAGGGGGAAGCTAGAGGTCTCCTGGGTTTGAGGGGGAGGATGAGGGGCTGAGGCCCAGGCAGAGGGGTGAGTCTGGCAACACGAATGAGTCTCAATTCCCTGGAAGCTGGGCAGGGCCGGGAGGCTGAGAGTGGGACTCTCACCGAGATGGCCTGTAGTTAGAGGTGGACAGGTGGGGCATGAGGGCAAAGGTGAGCTCCGCTCCCTCCCTACGAAGGAGAGAGGAGCATTAGCCAGCCCAGACCTCTCCTTCTCCTCCCCTGTCAGGCAGCATCCATGTGTCTGGCACTGCCTTGATGCGTCTCACACGGGAGGGGAAACAGGCTGGCACTGTCTGAGCTGAAGACCTATCAGAAGGCTGTGCCAGGCAACTCTGTCCAGAGGAGGCATTTCCCGGAGCAGCCTCTGCCAGCAACTGGAAGGCTGAGCAGCGAGAGTCTGCTCTCTTTCAGCCCCTCCTCCCTCATTGACCACCTGCAGCTGGTTGCTTCTGCCCTGCCTCTGGGCTCTGTCCCTCCCAGCTGGGCAGCCAGCTTCACCTCTCTGAGCCTCACTATTCTCATCTGTAAAATGGGAATGACGATAGTTCCCTTCTCACAGAGATCGTGAGCGTTCAATGAGAGTATGTGAAGCACTGGGCACAGCATTGGGCATGTGGGAGGCCCTCCGCTCTTGGCAGCTGTCACTTGTTGTGCTGGAGGATGAGAAACTCTTATTTTGCTCTGTTGGTCCAGAAAGCCTCTTGGATGAATTAGAACCCAGAGCAAGAATATAAATGAAAACATAGCTGAGACGGTGCCAGAGTCCAGGAGTGACAGAGAAGAGAGATAGGGCCCAGGTGGGTAGACTGACTTTTCTCCATTTGCTTCTCACTCTTAAGAAGCATTCACGGAACCTTGCTCCCTCCTCAGGCAGGGGCTTCCAGAGGGCATAACTCAAGCCCTCCCTGCAGGGCCTACAACAGGGCTCTGCACACAGAACAGAGTTGCCTCACTATCTGGGAAAAGGAGAAGGGACGGGGAAGAAAGGAAGAGGAGGAGAGAAGAAAGGTGTTGAAGAGGTTGGTGAGGGTGGGACCTGGGACAGAGACAGGGAGGGCTGGGTGTTTCTAGGTCTGGATCCTGGGTCCCACGAAACGATGCAGAAGGAGCCCCAGGTGCCAAAAGCTGACACCTGCGTGGAGGGAAGAGATGCCAAGGGAGAGATGGGGACAGAGAAATTTGGGGAATTCTGGCTGGGTGTTGGGCCAATCTAAGCCTGGAGCAGTTCCCAGAAAAATGAAATCATTCTGGAGAAGAGGGCAGGAAAGCAACTTTCAATATCCTCTCTAAGACTGCTCCCAAGACATGAGGGTGTATATGGGGGGGTAGGGGAGGGGGAGGGGAGAAGGAGTATGGTGAATAGGAGGAAGCGAGGCATCAGGTGCCCCCTTCCTGGAGGATGGAAGCAGGTGCTGCCTCAAAGACTTGAGAAAGAATTCTGGAATTTTAGGGTCATGGAACAACAGAATTTTAGCTCCTAGTCTCTAAGAACCAAGAATCTCTGAGGTCTCTAGTCTAACCCCTTTCCAGTGCCTATGGTTCCTCTGTGGCCTCCCTGGTAGGGGCCATTCCACTCCTACCACCCCACCTCCCACCCTCACCCCCACAGATGGAGACCTGCCCTCTCCTGGGCAGGCCTTTCATCTGTCTGGGAGCAAAATCATTCCCCAAGCTGAGCTGAGTCTGGCCTGCCATGATGCCCCATGCCCCCACCCCCCCACCACCCCGGTGAGCCCACACAGCCCCACCATTTTGGAGATTCCTCATCACAGGCGGGTGTGCCCTATCTTAGGCCCCACCCCTTCCCCTGGCCTGAGCTGTCTTGCCCTGGCAGTTCCATCCCTGCTCCTTCTAGTGGACCATGGCCCTTCACCAGAGCCTTCTAGAGACGTGGTCCCACCTCTTGCAACTGAGCCAGGCCAGTGACTAATAGAAGGGTTTTAGGCAGAGTGGAGAGAACACAGCGCTGTGGTGAGTGGTGAGATTTGTGTTAGGTGGGTGCCCCGTTGGCTTGGCCTATCTGAGGTCACTCCTCTTCCCTGTGCCAACCCCCACCCCCATGTTACACTCACATGCTCATGTACACACTCACCCAGGCTGGAGGGTGATGCCTGCAATCTGATGTGTGGGGCAGCCAATGAAGAAGAGGGGCAGGCTGAAAATTAGGCCGAACAGTGCTCCCAGCAGGCAGAGGATGACGCAGCGCTTGGGGCCCAGGTGGAGGCGCTTGACAAGGGCACCTCCCACCACAATGCCCACGATGGCCGATGGGATGGTCAGGCAGCCAATGAGTAGGTTGGCGTAGGTGGCAGTGATGGAAAACTGGCGCTCCAGGACCTTAGGCAGGAAGGTGGCCATGCCTGCCACTGTGGACAACATGCACACCTGGGACAAGACCACCAGCAAGAAGATGGGGTGGCGCAGGGTCCGCAGCAGCACCCTGGGGAAGACTGTTGGAGCGAGGGGGGTGGAGGTTAGAGAGGGCAGGCGGGGCGGCAGGCCCGCCTTGCCATGCCTTTCTGTCCCATCCTGCCCCGTTCGTTTAAATCCGTTCCTCCTCAGATTAGTTCTATTACATTCCAGCCCAGTCCTTCACATTTCTTTCTGTTCCCGTTCCTTTCCATCCCATCTCATTCCATTCCACTTAATTCTATTGTGTTCATTTCTATTCCCTTATATTTGATTTCATTCTATTCCATTTTCAGAATTCTGTTTCTTACCATTCTGCTCACTTGAATTAGACTGCATTGTATTCAATTCTAGGGAGCTCTGGTGGGCAGTTCCACTCTGTCCTATAGGATCACTACAAGTCTAATCAACTCCATGGCCGTGGGTGGGTATTCGGTTTTTTTCCTTTCCATTAAATTTTAACCCATTTCATATAATTCTATTCCATTCCATACAATTCTACTCCAAGCCATCTATCTGATTCTATTTCATTCATCCTCTCGCATCTCATTTCAGTTTTTCCATTTCACTTATTCACCACATTTTTTCCCCTACTCGGCCCATTCCATTTTGTCCTGCTACAGCTCTTTCCAAGCCAATCCAGGCCTTCTTCTTCTTTTCTGTGTTCCCAGCACAGGACCAGACATAGAGTTGGATCAGTTGGCACCTTCCTTCCACCTCCCCACTGCTAGTCCCTCTGCCTGATACACTTCCCCTATCTTTGGCTAGTAAATTCCTGCTAACCCTTCAGACTTCAGCTTAAATACCACATCCTTAGGAAGACTTCCCTGGCCTGAGTTTTATTTCTGGACCCTGAGTAATGGGATGATCTGGGGCAGTGGAGATGGGGTGGGGCAGCAAGGGGGGAGGGACTCCCAGAAGGGGACAGGAACATAAGCAACTAGTCTGGCACTGATGACCTCCCCAGCCCTCTGCTAGCTCCTAAAACAGGGCCTCGTTCACAGGTTGCCCCCACTGCAAGTCTGTTTAACTAAAGGGTACTCAGCGTTGGGTAAGTCCCTTCGCGTTCCAATGTCAGTGTGTTCATTGGCAGGAGCAGCCAAGGAGATGTCTGGGAGTGCTTCCTGTTTCGACTTGTGCCACTGACTCTCTCCACTAACAGCAAGAGAGAGATGCGTTCTGCCTGCAGTAGGCAGGACTGAAGTTAGATGCCAGGTGTGGGGAAGAGGAGGAAAGGCCTTTTCAAGAAGATGAATCGGAGGAGGAAGCCACTGGCTGGGCTCGCTGGTGGGGAGGGATGGTCATGATGGTCCTCTGGGCCCCAGGCAGGGGAGAAGAGGGGATCCCTCTGTTCCTGCAGTAGCAGGACCAGTACCGCTGTTATAGGAGATTTCTGTCTGTCCACAGAGCATGGCCAAGCCAGCTGGTTTCCCAGCCCCCGGGCCAGGACAGGAGCTGTTTCCTTGGGAGCCAGAAAATAAAGACAAACAGAGCAGGCGGGAGGTGGTGGCTGGGACTGTGGAATTCCCCCTCCTTCACTTCCCAGGCCTGCCTCTGGTCCCCAGTCCCTTGCCACGCAGCAGTGCATTCAGCCAGCATTTTGAGGGGAAGCTGTTATGCCTGGGCTTCACTTCAGATGACTGCTCCAGCCTCCTGCCATGATCTACCCTGGTCAGGGCATCTGATACCCTGTGAGGGCCATGGAGTTTTAATCTGGACTTTGCTCCGGTTGTACAGGTGCCCTCGTTTACAGGTGAGGCCCAGAGAAGGGCAGGGACTGGCCCAAGGTCATCCAGAAGCTGGGGTGGGACCAGGATTTGCCCCTGTGTGACTCCTAGTACAGGGGCCAGAACCCTGGTGGTTCAGTGGCTTAAGAGCTTGGCTGCTAACCAAAACGTCGGCAGTTCAAATCTACCAGCTGCTCTTTGGAAACCTTATGGGGTAGTTCTACTCTGTCCTATAGGGTCTCTTTGAGTTGGAATTGACTTGATGGCACCGGGTTTGGTTTTCTGTTTTTTAGTATCTTTGACTTCCCATTTCCATGCCTCACTGGCCGCCTGACTCCAGAGGGCTCCATCTTGCTAATTGTTTCTGTCTTTCAGCCAATCTCCTTACTAATCACTGCAGTGCGCTTTAAGCCCATCCTCCATCTCTCTTCAGCATCCACAGCTGTCTCCAGAACAGATGGAAAATTCCTGGAGGGCAGGGGCTATGCCTTTCACTTAGTCAGAGATACCTGAAGGGGAACTCCAGGAGTCACCTCCAGCTCAGAGGCAGATCTTCCCCATTAGACAGGAGTCTCCCTTAGCTCAGTACAATGCCTCCCCCATCAGACAGGCCAGGTCCTCCCCCAGCTCAGGGACTACGTCTCTCCCATTAGACAATGACCTCCCCCAGCATAGAGACCAGATATCCTCCATCAGACAAAGCAGGTTCTCCTGACATCCAGAGACTATCTATCTTCCATTAGATAGGGACTTCCCCCAAACCAGACTCTATGTCTCCCCCATCAGACAGGGGCCTACCCTAGGTCAGGGACATTGTCTTCCCCAAGAGTCTAGGGGTTCTCCAGATGAAGAAGCATGGCTCTACCTCTCTCTGCCTCCCCATACCCCGGTGGTCAAGGCCAGGCCCCAGGGTCAAACTGGTTCCTCTGGAGCTCAGCAGAAGCCCAGAAGCCAGGTAGGCTGACTGGTCACAGGGCCTGTGGCCAGCCCTGCCTCAGTCTTCCTCAGGGCCATGTATAAGCTGAAACCACTAGAGATAATCTGGCCCAGAACACCTGCTCCAGGATCTAATTCAGGAACTGGCCCCAGCTTCCCTCTGGGCAGGAGCCAAAACCAAAACCAAAACCAAACCCGGTTGCCATCGAGTCAATTCTGACTCATAGCAGCCTTATAGATCAGAGCAGAACTGCCCCCGTAGGCTTCCAAGGCTATAATCTTTATGGAAGCAGACTGCCACAACTTTCTCCTGCTGTGGAGCTGCTGGTGGATTTGAACCACTGACCTTTCCATTAGTAGCCAAGCACTTAACTATTGTACCAACAAGCAGTGATTAATAAGCTCTTCTATGGTACAATGTGCCAGCACCTTCCACCACCTGAGGTCTGGAAGTCCAAGCCCCTGTTTCTAGACCTATCCCCATGGAGTCTAGGCCCTTCCGTTCCCTGGAAAGCTGGAGAACTGGCTTGGTTACTGGTACCCCAACACTAAGTCTTAGGAATCTTTGCCCAAGAATTGGGCCTAATCCCTTCCTCTTGAGAAAGTCCTTAGTGAGGGGTTGAGCAAACTCTGAGGTTATCACTCTTCTAAACCACAGGCAGTTCAATTACTGTCCTGGGACATTGTTAGAATAACAACAGTAGGGTAGGAGAGGTAATTGAACTAATAAATAATTGTACCTTATACAAGTACAGTTTTTTATAGTATACAAAGGGCTTTCCATTCATCATCCTATTTGAGTCTCACAACAGTCCTTGAGAAAGACAGAGCAAGAATTAGTGACCCAATCACTACCCAATGCCATCAGTACTATTTGAATCTCACAATGGCCATTATTGTCATTGCCACTATCTTTCAGATGAGGAAACTCAGGTTAGGGAAGGAAAGTAACTTCTACAAGATTTACATTGGTCAGTCAGTGTTAGGGGCAAGATTCAAATCCAGGTCTTCTGACTTGCTGTCCAGTGTTCTACAAGAGCCTACACACAGCAGGCACTCAATGTTCACGGGACTGAGATCTTTAGAAAAGATAGCCTGATCACAGCAAAAACCCTGGTTACTGATTCATTCAGTTCATAGTTTCAAGATCAGAGGTGCATGGACCTTAGATCACTGAGTCCACGCCTCACTGTACAGATGGGGAAATCAAAACCTAAAAAGTAGAAATGACTCAGGACAAAAACTCAGGTCTTTGGGCTTTTTAGCCCAGAGCTCCCTCCACCCATGCCATAGCCTGGGAATTTGGCAAATATTAACTGAAGGGCTCCTATTTGCAGGCTCAGTGGAGAGTAGGACAAAAAGAGAGGTCATAGATGAGCCAGCCCAGGCCTTGACCTCTAGGAGCTCATTGCAGACAAGCACACAGCACAGATCCGAGCTGAAACAGAGCCCCTGAGGGTTCTGAGGGTTCTGAGGACCCAGAGATGGGAGAGAAGCAGCCTTTCGGCTGGAAAGCCAGGAATGCTGGAAGGAAGGAGTGGTACATGAGCATGACCTAGAGGGGCAGGGAAGATTCCAGATGGAAGGAATTGCATGAGCAAAGACTTGTAAGAAATGTACACGTCCTGTAGATGTGGAGGATGAATCAAGAAAGGCAGGAAGGGGCTGGATCCTGTCAGGCATCAAATGCTGCTCTAGTTCTGCCTGGCGTAGAGCTCACTTACCTTTGATGAACTGGAACACAGTCAGGTCTGGTGCAACCTGGGATAGGCCATATTGCTTCTCTGGGTACTCTCCAGGGCTTTGCTCAGAAGAGGAGTCCTCACCCTGGAGAGACACATAACCAAGGGCAGTCAGATGGATGCCAGAGATGGCTATGGGCTAGGGCAGGGGACTCTGGAAGGGGAGAGGTTGGGGCTTTTGTCTCCTGTCAGGAGCAATGGGGACCAGCAGTGTGCCATTTGTTCTTGGCATTATAGGCACTTGAGAAGTGTTTTTTGAAAGAATTAATGAAATTCCAATGGCTAACTTTGGTCCCTGCTGTCACCAGTGTCCACACAGCCAATTGTCAGCACCATCATTAACATCATAATGATCACCAATATCACCATGAAAACTACCACCGTAACCACTAACATCATTAGCACAATTCCCATCACTTTAAATATCTCACCCATTAACATCACCAACATCATCATCAATACCACCATCAGTATAATTTGAACATCACAATGGCCGATGTCATCATTACCGTTATCATCGTCTCTGTCCTGGGTACCACCACCAGCCCTACACCAACACCATGGTTATCATCGTTGCCTGAACCTCCAGAATCACTAACGCCATAGATTATCGGCATCATGAACATCACTATCTCTAACAGCATCATTATCCCTATTATTGTCTCTGTCAACATCGGGTGTCACCAATCTCATCTCTATCACCACCAGTGTCATAAAAAATACCATCATCAACTCACCAATTCCATTACCATCACCACCACTGTCACCAACAATGTCTCTATCACCGATATCATTATCAATGTCACTGTTACCATTACTATCAATGTCACCTATTCCATTACTACCATCACCATCAGGGTCACTATCATCATCATCACCAGCATCTTTACCACTGTCACTGTCTCCATCACCGCTACTACCACCATCAACATCACCAACATGGTTATCACCACACCTCTATCTTCAGTTATTACATCACCTTTGGTTGTTGTCACCTTGAGAGTCACCATGCATGAGCAGGAGAATCTAGTGATAGAAGTTGACAAGAAGTGGGGTGGTTTGAGCCTTCAGGTTCATTCTGTTCTATCCTGTCTGCTATGACAGGAGGGGAACTGGATTGGGGGAGGCAAGAGACAACAACCCCCTTTCTTCCCCATGCTTGAGTAAGGACACACTCAGAGGAAGTGTTCAGCTCTGGGACCCACACTGTGAAGAAGCCATACACAAAGTGGAGGGCATTCCCACACCTGGCTGAGGATGTCCTAAGTGCAACTCCTGGAGGAGAGGTCTTTTTTCTAGGCAAGAGAAGTCTTGGGTGAGGACAGGGGGGAGGACGCAATTAGAGTCTTCTGATTGTCAGAAAGGAGGAAAGAAATGATAAATAATGGTTAATGCTAACTAAGCACATACTACGTGCTAGGCACTGTTGAAAGAATTTCAATTAATTAACTCATTGAAACCTCACAAGAACCTTCTGAAGTAGGTGCCGTTAGGATCCCTATTTTTCAGATGATAAAACTGAGATGCAAAGACTTGAAGTAACTTTCCGCAGGTCACACAACTAGTAAGTGGTCCAGATAAGATGTGAACCCAGATAGCTTGACTTCAGCATCTGTGTACAAGGGAGGGAGAGAACCCAGTGCTCAGAACCTGCATTGTCTCTAGCACAAAAACATGTTGAGGCAGGTACTACATGCACTTTTTTTGCATGAGAAAACTATGTTTTGGGGAAGTTGCTACTTGCACTGGGTCATTTGTATTAAGTGGGGTCTGGTTTTACTCCATTTTTCTATGTAAGTCCAGATCAGAATTAGGAGCAAAAAAGTTCCAGGGAGAAAGCCTTAAGCCCTATGTAAAAGGCAATTTGGAAAAGGCTACCCTACTGGGAAGAAGTGGATTCCCCATAACTAAGAGTGTGCAGGATCCCTGATGGAGCAGTGGTTAAGAACTTGGCTGCTAACTGAAAGGTTGGCGGTTTGAACCCACCAACCATTGCAGGGGGGAAATAATGTGGCAGCTTGCTTTCTTAAAGATTACAGCCTTGGAAACCCTATGGGACAGTTCTGCTCTTTCCTGTAGGGTCACTCTGGGTTGGAATTGACCCCACAGAAATATGAGCACTATGGACAATACGCGCTTGTAAGCAGAGAATAGCTCCCCTCTGGCCAGCCGTGCTGTGTGGCATGGGGGAGGGCAGGTAAGGCTGGAGAGCCCATTTGGGATTCTCTGGGAAGTCTCTACGGGCCTCACCCTCTGGTCTGATACCTTAGTGAGACAAATGCTGGAGTTTCCCACAATTCAGGATCTCCATGCCTGCCCCTGCCCCAGGGGTGTTCTGGGGATGGGTTCCAAGCTCTCTCCAACTGATTCTCTCCCTCCCTCAAGTCTGGCTTTATGCAAAAAGATAATTCATTTAAATATTTATATGCCTGTGTTTGTTCCTTTAGGGGGTTTTCCCTTTCTCCTGTCTTCTTTCATTCCAGCACATAGCAAGCTCTGGGTGTTCCAGCCTCAGGGAGGTTCATGGCAGTTAGATAGCTGCAAGGTGTTCCTTCTGGGCTTTTGTTTCCGAAGCCAGAGCCCATTGAATTATGGTGTTGGCGAAGAATATTGAATATACCATGGACTGCCAAAAGAACGAACAAATTTGTTTTGGAAGAAGCACAACCAAAATGCTCCTTAGACGCAAGGATGGAGAGACTTTGTCTCACGTACTTTGGGCATGTTATCAGCCAGCAAAAGAGAGGAAGACCCTCAATGAGATGAATTGACACAGTGGCTGCAGCCATGGGCTCAAGCCTAACGACGATTGTGAGAATGGTCAATGACGGGGCAGTGTTTTGTTCTGTTATACATAGGGTCACTATGAGTCAGAATGGACTCGACGGAACCTAACAACAACAATTTTATACCCACTTAAGTTTTTTTTTTAGGTCTGGGTCAAACCTTGTTCAATAGCTTTTTCCCCTGTTGGACCTTGGGCTCTGCAAAAACAAGGATTGTGCTTATCTTGTTCTCTGCTGAAATCATGGCGCCTAACACAGGGCCTGACACATAGTGGGTAGCTGGTAAATACCTATTAAAAGAATGAGTGCCAGAGATGGCTCCAAGGGCAGTGGGTGCAGCCAAGGCCAGGAGCTTGGAAGAAAAATGAGAACCTCAAGAGGAGGTGCTATTGTGCTAATGGTTCAGAGAGTGGTAAAGGCTCTATACTGGGCACCCTGGGGGTCTAGCAGAACTAAGCTTCTAGCACGTAACAGGTCACCGGTATGGGCTGGTGGCTACACAAGAGTGATCCTGCTCCTACCTCACTGGTACTTGCAAAGGAACTGTACACTACACTGCTTTACACATAAGGGAACGAACTTCAAGGTTAGTTTTCTTGTTTAACATCATATAACTAGAAAATGGCAAAACTAAGATTTGAGCTCAAGCCTGCCTGAGTGGAAAACTCCTGCTTTATCCACCAAGCCCTGTGACCCCAAAGCCCCTGGTGGCACAGTTAGAAGGCACCTTCGTTGTGTGATTTGAAGACCAGGCTCACCTGTTGGTCTGGGTGCCTGAAATCTCACCAACTTAAGGCTCATGGCTTTGGGTGGAGCGTCCTGGGTCTATTATTCATTTTTACCGTAGTGCTGCACTGGTAGCTACATGTGACTATTAAGCACGTAAAAATGTGGCTAGTCTGAACCGAGATGAGCTGTAAATGTAAAATACACTTCACGTTCCAAAGACTTCTTTTAGTAAGAAATGATGTAAAATATTTCATTATTAACTTCTTATATTAATTATATATTGACATGATAATATTTGGGATATATGGATTAATTTAAACAAAATACATTGTTAATTTAGTTTTACTTTTTAATGTGGCTACTAGAAAAGTTAGAAGTCCCTGGGTACAAACATTTAAGTGCTCGACTACTAGCCAAAAGATTAACAGTTCAAAATCACCCAGAGATGCCTTGGAAGACAGGCCTGGCGATCTGCTTCTGAAAGGTCACAGCCTTTGAAACCTCATGGAGCAGAGTCACCATGAGTCAGAACTGACTGCATGGCAACTAACGACAACAAGAAAATTTAGAATGACCTGTGTGGCTCATGTTATATTGCTATTGGACGGCGCTGCCTTAGAGATATTGGTGGCTGTCCTTGCTCCTTTCTCAGTTCTAGTCAAGCTATGGGGAGGGTGGTGTGGGAGGGACATGACAGCTTGGTAGGAGGGCCCTGGATGCCTGAAAGAGAGGGGTGCTGCCCCAGGAGAGGAACAGGAGGGGCTGGAGAGAGACATAACTTTTCTTGTCAGGGAGAGAAGGCATGTCCTTAGAGACAGAATTTTGTGAGTTCCTTCCCTGGGGTTCCTTGTCTCCATGTTAACAGTGAAGACAACCATCCCAATGTCATCTGCTCCCACACGTACAGCCCCTAAATGGTCTGCACTGCACTTTCACATCCACTATGGCATTTAATTCCCACAACCATCTGGTGCAGGGATTATTAGCGCACCTCTTTTACAGAAGAGGAAACTGAGGCCAGAAAGGGGAAGTGTCACCAGGGACTTATGCAGAGCAGATTTTTGAACCTCTAGACCTCCCCCACCCAGTCCCATCTCACCCCTGTCTCAGGTTGTGAAAAAAGCATGGGGTTTGGAGACAGGAAGGGAGGGACCTCCAAGGGCCAGGGTGATCAGGGAAGGAGGACTTCCAGGGAGACTCAAGGGTTGAAGGATTTGGATAGACAGGAAGGGAGAGGCTATTAGAAGTAGTGTGGTGGTGGGGAGGAGCCTGCCACGGGGAGGCAGTGGGGACTCAACGGGCTACAGAGAAGAGCCTTACCAGGGTAGGAGCAGGGGGCAAGAGATAGGCTAGAGCCAGATGTAGGAGGTTTTGTTGGTCAGGCTAAAGGATTTGGGCTTAATCCTGTGGATGTTGAGAGCACTGACTGTCCCTAGTTCCTGCTCCCCCCTGTGCTTGCCACACGTTTCTGCCTCTTTCCTTTCATCTGTTTTGGGAACTCCTGACTAATAGCAGACTCCAGAAACAGGAAACATTGTGCCACTGCTCAGAGCAGGGCTTGGAGCATGACCCATCTGGGCTGTGGTTTGCCCAGGTCAGCAGGCTTGGGTTGAGGGAGCTGGCTAGAGCTTCCTCTCTTGGGGCTCTGTGCTGACTGCTGCAAGCCTGCAGGGTCATGGGATATTGTGTGTTGCCCAGCACGCAGAAGGCCCTGAGGTCTGCTGAGCCACTGGGGATCCAGGAGCCATCCTCAGAGGAAGCTGAGTTCCTAGGAGGCTGTGTCCTAGGGCTGTGTCACCAGAGTTGACTCCAGGCAGGTGTTGTGAAATTCTCTGCCAGCACTCAGTTCCCTCACTTATCGCCACAGGAAGCAGCCGCAGGGATGGGGTTATCTGCTACCTTTTGTATCCCACTATGGGAGAGAGTGTTTTCTAGCACAGTGCCTGGAGATTTGAGCTTCTGTGGGGTACGAGACAGGCTTCCACCTTTCTTATGATGAGATTCATGCAGCTGGCCATTCCTCTTTTTTCCTTTGGAGGCCAGAAAGCTCAGAACCAAATATGTGGTTCACCTATATCAACAGAATTGACCTTTTGACCTATACATCCATGTTTTTCTGTGGGAACCATTTGCTCTTATTTATTTATTTTTATTTTTCTGTGCCTTATTCTTGATTTATTTATTTAGCACAGCTCAGGAATGGATGGGTCTCTTTGAGTTTGAATCCTGGCTTCTCCGCTTAATAGCCACGTGACCTTGACCAGGTAATTTAATCTCTCTGACCATTTAACTTCTCTGGAAATTTGATTTTCTCAGCTGTAAAATGGGGGTAACAACTGTACTGACATCACCGGTGGGCTATCAGGATTAAACGAGATAATATACACAAAGGGAGCAGAGCAAGCCATAAATGTTAGCCTTATTCCCACTGTTTTACTTCACTGTACGCGATTTTGGTATGCGTTGTCTTAAATCTTTTGTGAAATATGATGGAAGTAGGATATAGAAGGAGCCCTGGTGGCACAGTGGTTAAGAGCTTGGCTGCTAACCAAAAGGTTGGCAGTTCAAATCCACCAGCTGCTCCTTGGAAACCCTGTGGGGCAGTTCTACTCTGGGTCTGACTTCTGGCTCTGCTAAGGACTAATTCTGAGATCTGTACAGTGGCTATGAGTCAGATTCGACTTGATGACAATGGTCTTTTTGTTTTTTTAGGATATAGAAAGGTATTTAAAAAGAATATTAGGAAAAAAAAGTACAGTATTCCATGGGAGAAACCTGGGCTGTCATTCTGTCATGCCCCATCTCTACGCAGGTGTCCCAACCTTCCTTTGCTATCAGAGCTCTCCTTGAGGAAGGGGCTGTGGGATTCGCCCCTCTGTTCCCCTGTGAAAATGCTCACAGAATTCTTAGAGACAGGGAGCCATTTACATGAGACATCATTGAACGTGTCAGAGCTAGCAGATCTTGTCTGATTGACTGCCCACCGTACACATAAGGAGACAGAGGTCAGAGACCTTCTCTCATGGGTAACAAAAAAAAAACTGCATTTACTTCCAGGAGGGTATTTGGGAGGCCCCTGAACCCAGATTCTGGGCTTGTATGCTTGAAGAAGTTTCAGAAACAGCCCGCTGTTCACTTTCTCCTCCTGCCCGTTCCCTTTCCCTGCAGAAGATACCTGCCCCGGGTTTGGAGACCTGGACTTGCCACTTAATCGAGCCCTTCCTCCTGGTCTGTCCACCTCCCCATCAGTGGCCTGGGTGGGCCAGGCCAAGCAGCGTTACTGAAAGCAGCCCAGCCAAGGCTGCCTTAGGGAGAGGGACGAGCAATTCCTCCCACATCAGTATTTATTGCCTGAGAGCTGCTGGAAGCAAATCATCATGTTCTCAGCCTTCAGTTCTTTTTTAGAAACCTCTCACCCCCTTCCTTCCCGACTCCCCAACCCCAGTGTGCTGACAGAACAAATCCAGACAGCTAGACAGGTTCACAGCCAGGGAGCCAGAGTTTTAAGGAATAGCTCTTAAAACCAGAATCTCTGAATCATAGCAGCTTTGACTCAAGGAACCGTGCAATCTCCCAATCTGAGGCTCCTTGCTCCAGGAGTCTCACCTCAGCATCTTATATGACAGAACAGAACAGGGAAGTGATTTGCACAAGGTCACACAGCTGACATGTGACTAAGCCCAGCATGGGCAAGTCTTCCACCCCCAGCTTTGCTTCTTCTACCTCTTCAAAGGTCAAGATCACTCCATTGCCCAACTGGCTAATCTCTGTTCAAATTTAAGATCCAACTTGGAGATTACCAGTAATCAGCAACCCAGACTTTTTCTCTTCCTCTATGATCACCCCACTTCTAAGAACTCTTCCCCAAGTTATAGGAATTCCATCTCATCCAAATTTTGACCAGAGCTAGGCAGAACAAGGAAGGACCATCTGTGGTTCTAAACTCAAGTCTTCTTTCCCTGAAACTGGCCACTCTCCAGGGCCTGCTGCACCCAATCCCAGCATCAGCCCAATCCTTCACTGTCTCTGGAATGGCCCATAGCAGAGCAACACCCAAGTCTGTGCAGTCCACCTTCTGAGTAGCTCCTGGATTCATCCCCACCCCCTGCCTCACTGCCAGTGCAGTGGTTCAGCCACTGGCAGCTTCTGCCTGAACCATTGTAAAGGCTGCCTCGTTGGCAGCCCTGTCCTCAGCCTCTCTCCACGCACTCCCCTTGTCCCTCACAATCCTTCCTCTGCCCAGCACCCAGTGACTGAGTCAAGGGACTCCCCTACTTATCTTCCCTCCAGGACTATCCATTGCTCTTTAACCTGGCAGTCAAGGCCTTTCTTGTTTTGGCCCCTGCTGGCTATTCCAACATCATTTTTCTTTGATCTCCTTCCCCAAGTACACATCCTCTGCCCTAGCCAGAGGACAGGGTGGTAAGATTCGGTAGGGCAGTAGGGGTTTGGCAGTCAGACAGACTTGGACTCAAATCCTGGCTTTTCTAGACAGAACTGATTTAGCCCTTTCTACGTCTCTAAGAAGGAGGCCCTCTCCCACAGGACAGTAAACTTTCAAATGTACCAACCAAGAATTCTCCTTGCTGCAAAATATTCGACAGAATTTTTATAAATTATCCCTTTGAAATTCAAACTACTTGGCAACAGGTAACTTCCTCAGTTTATGACTCTCTGTGACTTCTTAATAATCACCATCCATACTTGGGAAAAGAAAAAAATCTGATCTGAAAATTTTCAAATTGTAATGAAATGTGTATGAATATTAACTGAAACCCTGGTGGCATAGCGGTTAAGTGCTACGGCTGCTAACCAAAGTGTCACAGTTCGAATCTGTCAGGCGCTTCTTGGAAACTCTATGGGGCAGTTCTACTTTATCTGATTCGCTATGAGTCAGAATCGCCTCAATGGCACTGGGTTTTATTAACTGAAAATTAATGAAGTTGACATTAATGACATTATAATTCAATTAAAAAAAAAGTTTTGTCATCTTCTTTTGTATTTTGGAGCCAATTTATTATTTTTCAGGCCTCATGTTTTTGTGGGACCCTGGAAAACTTGGAGGCCCCTGCCCTGGAACCGTCTATCCTGCTCAATGGCTCACATATCTTCCCCTCTCTTACCAGCTCTGTGATCTTAAGCAAATCTTTTCATTTAGCTGAGCCTCAGGGTCCTCTTCTGAGGAGAGGACCATCAGCCCCAAGAGCCGAACAGGGAATTCAATGAGATATCCTGAGAACATCATACCAGATTGTTGTTACTTGTCCGTGAATCTATGCCTTCATTAGATTGAGCTCCCTTTAAGGGTAGACACCACAATGGTCTTTGCTTAGCCAGTGTCCAGCCTGGGCCCTGGCCCAGAGAGACACTGGATACATGATTGTCCCCTTCACTAGCCCCAAAAAGGCCAGGTTCACTTCTGCAGCCAATCCTTTGCCCATGCTGTTTCCAAGCCTAGAATGCCCCTCCTCCTTTCTAAGTTTCCACACATCCTTCAAAATGCAGCTCAAATCCTTCCTCTTTAGGCAAGTCTCCTAGACCCTCCTGCCCACCCTTTTCATCCCCCCAGTTCTTAATAACATCCCTACAGCACTTCCAGAATTTGCAAAAAAATTTTAGTGACCAGCAGAGAGGCAGTAAATGCAGTGGTTAGAGTAAAGGACATGGACTTGGATGGCCTTGAGTTCTCATGCCAGCTCTGTCCCTTGCTGGCTCTATGATCTTGGGTAAATTGCTCCCAGTCTCTGGCCCTTAATTTCCTCATTGTAAAAGGGACAGGTAATACTTACCTTGCAGGACTGTTAGGAAGATGCAATGGATCCCAAGCATGGATGAGTTCGGTAAGTCATGAAGTGCAGTGCCCAGAAGGGATAAAAATTATGGTTACAAAGGAGGACAAGTGGGTGAGGGCTGGAGCCCAGGCTGGGGCAGAGGGCATGGTGGGGGAAGCTTACTTTGCGGACACGTGAGGCTATAATTGACAAGATCCTTGTCTGGAAGCGAAGCTCATGCTTCTCCTTGGGCATCTCTCTGGGGAAGAAGAAGTAGGGGATGGCAGCCAGGGCCACTGCACCAGCAGAGATGAGGAAGCCCAGCCACCAGGCACCCACCCATCGGGGGTCCTTTGAGGTCAGGCTGATGCCACCTGGAAGAGAAAACAATGGTGATGTTAGGGTCAGGGTGGGCTGTCACTTCTAGGCCACCACCCTGGGTCTGGCTTCTGAGACATGAGTCAGCCTGGAGCAGCAGAGAGAGGCTTGGGCTGGGAGTCAGGAGACCTGGGTTCTGGCCGTGACTCTGCAAGTTATGGCCTGTGTGAGCTTGGGCAAGCCTCTGACCCTTTCTGGGCCTCAGCTTCAACTGCTAAGGCATTATAGTAGAGTAGGCAAGGCCGTGTACTTTAGAAATGAATTGCTAGGTCTGACTTCTGATGCTTGCTGCATAACCTTGGACAAGTTAAAACCAAAAAGCAAACCCGTTGCTGTACAGTCAATTCTGACTCACAGCGAACCTATAGGACAGAGGAGAACTGCTCCATAGGGTTCCAAGGAGCAGCTGGTGCATTTGTATTGCCAACCTTTTGGTTAGCAGCTGAGCTCTTAACCACTGTGCCACCAGGGCTCTGGGAAAGTTACTTAACCTCTTTTTGTCTCAGTTTCTTTCTCTGAAAATATAGATAATAATAGTACCTACATCATAGGGTTGTTCTGGGAATTATAGGAACTAATATGTGTAAAGCACTTAGAATAGTGCTTTGCTATATAGGTGTTTGTTCTTCTAGTTTTTTATTATCAGTATTACTATTGTTTTTATTACTGTTAAATCAGACTTGCATGATGATTAAAATCACCAGGGGTGCTTGTCATAAATACCTAGTCTTGCCTAAGACCTACTTAGAATTACCAAAGTGTGGGGTGAGAAGTTAGCCAAGGAATCCTTAACAAGTTCCCCAGGTGGTTTTGACCCTTTGCCAGGTTTAGCTAGAACTAGATTATCGTAAATAATTCCAGCCTCCTGGCTGGAATGTACAAATCTCCCATCAAACCTCTTAGACCCCCAAGGCTGAGTTGGGTCATCCTCCTTCAGTCTCCCAGCATCTGGAAAGACTTTATAAAAATACAAATGCATGATAAGACTGCCCCCATGGTGCAGGGTTGATCCCCTGGATGCTTGATCCTGTGCTCCTCCTGGCTCGAGGAGCCAGAGCACCAGCCAGCACTCAACAAACATGTCTGTGAAGCTGGGGTTGGATTTGGCTTTGGCACTGATTGAGTCTGGTTTCCTCCTCCATTTATTTTTCTCCCACCTCTGTGCCAGGCCAGTGAGAGTTCACACACATGCATCCTCAACTCCTCTGCTTCTTACATACTCTTCTGTGCCTGCTACAGACCTGATCCTCCCATCCTATGAAATTCCTCATAGAGAAAGAACTAGGGAGGTGGCACCTCAGTCCACATTTGCCTGTGGAGGTGACACTTCTGCCAGGATGATGCCAACATATTAAAAAAACACACCCCTCCCCTAGAACTGGGGTGTGTGTCTAGGGAACCTTGACTTCCAGGACCTTCCTTCAAGGGAGAGGGGAGTTGCAGCCAGAGCCCAGATCTGGCTCCTGTGCCCAGCTTCCTGGAAGGAAGTGGGCTAGGATGGGGCCGTCCCTTGGGACTCTAGCTCAAAGCTGCCCAGACCTGTCCTAGCTGGAGTCACCCTTGACAAAAGCCAGAGGACAAGAAGCAACATCTGCATGCCCAGCTAGCCTTATGTATGTCACCTGGAGGCTTTTAGGACCTGCGAGAACATCTCTAGGTGAGGGGTAGGACTTCCAAGTAGCAGGAGGCAGAAGGCACACCTGAGCAAGAAAGTTCTAGCATAAGTCCCCCTCCCACTCCTCAGCAGGGACCCAGAGCTCCAGGACCCCCAGCACTCCTCCCCCATGGCTGCCTTCAGGCCAAGCTTCAGTCACACTCCTTTGCCCACTCTCACCATGACTTGGACCAGAGGACAGTGGACCCCAAATTGTATACCCGGCATAGCTTCTCAAACTCTGAGGTGGTCAGACTAGAAGAGCCCTTAGAGGTCATCTGCTAAAGTTCAAGGTAACACACTGAGTCACTGAGTCCTGCTCCAAAAGCTCTCTCCACTCTCCCATCATCCTCTCTGTTTTACCTCTGAGTCTTATTTCCTCCCAAAGATAAGAACTCCCTATAGACTAAGAGGGAGTGTTCATCTGTCTCCTCCACAGCATATCTGAGCTCGAAGCTGGGGGCCTGAGGGAACAAGGTATGGAGGAAGGTGAAGACTCATAACACTAATAGCAGCAAGCACATTTCCTACTCTGATGCCACTTTACAGTTTATCTCCATCATCTCTTTGGATTCTGACTGTAGTTTTAGGAGATAGACAGGACAGAGATTACTGACCTTACCTCAAAGAGGAGAAAGCTGAGGCACAGAGAAGTTAGGAGGCTTCTCCAATGTTGGTGGTATCACTAGGCTTTGCACCCAAGTCCCCTGACTCAGTCTGTCCTATAAGACCACCTATCAGTCTGAGCTGCCCTGAGGGAGGGGAGAGGAGGTGGCTCACCTTCTGGCATCCGGTCAATATCCACGTAAAGGCTCAGCATGAGGCCACCCAACCCATAGGCCAGGCCTGGCCCCAACATGGTCACTGCAAACAGGATCCCTGTAAACACAAAGGCTAGGTTAGGTCCTGCTAGCCTTGGCTTCCCTCAGCAGGTTAGTGCTTGCTGTGTCTGCTAGTGAGCAAGAGCAGCTTGTGTCCCCTGGTCAGATCCAGAAAACTTTGCAGGGATTCTCCATATTTACTGGCCATATGGGGCAGAGGTCAGAGATTCAATGCCCAGCCCCTACCTAGGATCTCTTCTACCCAAGCCTGGCCTGGCCCTCAGGGCTTGGAGGGGTGGGACAAGCACTCACCAAGGTAGAGGGGTGAGTTGCTGTTGTGGGCAAAGTCATCGATGTAGGAGATGCCAAAAGGCTGAATAGGCACAGCCCCTACCCCGAGCAGGGTCTGTGCCATGAACATTATCCCCACCACCGCGAGATGCTGTGCCTCTGTGTAGCTGGAGCAGCTGCCATTGAAGGGGGCTGGTGCCGGGCCTGAGGTCTTGGGCAGGCACAGGGAAGCTTCGAAGTCCTGTGGCAGATCCTCTGAGAGATGATCATAAATAATAGGACAATAAACCAGTTGCCGTGGAGTTGATTCCAACTCATGGTGACCCTATGTGTCTCAGAGTAGAACTGTGCTCCGTAACGTTTTCAATAGGTGTGATCTTTCCAAAGTAGATTGCTAGGACTGTCTCCCAAGATGCCTCTGAGTAGATTCAAACTGCCAACCTTTCTGTTAGGAGCTGAGCGCTTAACCATTTGTACCACCCAGGAACTCCCAGGTGGCAATAGCTAATGTTTGCCTAGCACTTTTCGATGCGAGGCACTGTTTTAAGTGCTTTGTATATAATTTATTGAACCCCCACGACAAGCCTAGGGGATAGGTGCACTCATTATCCCATTTCACGGGTGAGGAACCTGATGCTCAGACAGCAACTGGCAGGGCCAGGATTTGAACCTAGGCAGCCTGGCTTCAGAGTTCATGCTTTTAAACACTATGTTCCCATCTGAGCAGGGGTATGTGGAAGTGCTGTGGCAACCACGATTCTTGGGTGGGGTGAAATAAGGTAGAGTTTGAACTGGATCCAGAAGAATAAATAAGATTTCCCAGAGAATGAAGGAGGGGAGAAGTGTTCCACGGAGAGGTCACGACATGACCAGTGGCTCCAAAGGCGCTGTGTTGGTAGAATGAGAGGAATGGCTGGATCAGAGTATGAAAGGCAAGGCCAGGGCTGAGTAGAAGGAAGATGGGGCCAGGTTGTGGAGGGCTCTGTTGGCCTTTGAGTTCATTCTGGGGTTTGGTGTCAGCTTAGGACACAGCTTCGGAACATAGTAAAGTACTAATTCAGTACTAGACATTTGTTCCCTATAACTCCCCAAATGCAAATATAGAAATGGCTTTCTGTCTGTGGCTTGCCCAGGCCTTTCTGGGAGCTGGGGCTCTGAGTTGTGTCCACCCAGCCTGGAGAGCTCCTCCCTGGGACTGGAAAGTGCCATATGAACCAAAATCAAGAATCTGGACATAGGCCTTCAACAAAGGCTGCGTGGGCCTCACCGTGTGATTTTGACAAAGGCCTTTGCCCTCTTTAAGCCTTCATTTCCTCGTCTCTTAAATGAGTCTTCTAGAGCGGAAGCTCTACAGAGAAGGAATTCAAAAGCAAAATAACTCAGTAGTTCAGAGCAGGGGCTCCAGGGCTACTTGGATATGTCATAATTCTAATTGTGGGCCTTGGGAAGGTTCTTCCCTTCTCTGAGCCTTGGTTTCTTCACCTATAAAATAGGATAATGATAACACCTGCCCCAAAGGGTTGTAAACATTAAAGCGCTGAGCGTTGCTTGAGTACAGGGTTTACTAGACATTAGATATGATGATGGTTTAGGGATCGTGCCTGTCTTCCCCACCCCTGGGTTCCCAGTGACCAGCAGAGGACCTGGCACATAGTACCCATAAACCTATTGCCGTCAAGTTGATTCTGACTCATAGTGACCCTATAGGACAGAGTAGAACTGCCCCATAGGGTTTCTAAGGAGTAGATGGTGGATTTGAACTGCTGACATTTTGATTAGCAGCCGAACTCTTAACCACTGCACCACCAGGGCTCCTGGCACATAATAGAATTTAGTAAATATTGGATAAAGAATGGATGCATGACATAGCCTGGAAGGTCAGGGCCGGGCAGGTTCTGGGAGGTCACTGAGTCTAGTTCATTCATTGGACAGATGTGAAGACTGAGGCTCAGACAGGAGAAGAGCTTTGCTCAGGGCTTTGCAGGGAGTCTAGGGCAGAGCGGCGTGGTATGGGAGTAAGGAGATGCACGTGTGTGACCCTGTACAGTAATAGCTTTGTTAAAGTAAAAGTTCTGGGCAAACAAAAGTGAGGAAGTATTGTTTTTCAGCATTTCAATTAGTCCTCTTGACAATACTCCACTTGGGCTCAGATAAACTACTCTGCATTCCTCAGGCACACTCTGTACTTTCCCACTGCCCTGCCCTGGCACATGCGGCTCCTGTACCTGAATCTTCAGTTCAAGTGCCACTCCCTCCAGCTGCAAGTGTCCTTCCCCTACTCAGGGTTCTAATGGCTTGTTCTGGCTATCTCTTAAGGTGTTGGACCTTTCATACTTTGTAGCAGAGTTGCCCATGCTTACTCCAACCTACACTCCACTGGGAACTCCTTGGGCTGGTCATATCTGCTTCATAGCTCCACCTCCTGGTCCTGGCACAGAGTGGGAGCTCCGGACGTGTGAGCTGATGGGAGAGCAAGGGAGAGTGGATGCTCTCTGACAGCCTCCTCCTCTGGGAAACCCCTACTGCTAGGCTGGGGCATAAGCCCCTGGGCTCTATAGACCCTAGGCTTCCCTCCTTACACAAATGTCATATTGTGGGGTCATTATTTGTCTCTGTCTTCTTTCCACAGACTGAGTGCTCCCTGGAGGCAAGGACTGAATCCCCTGAGAGAGTCTGGCACAAAGTAGGCATGACTAAAGGTTTGTTGGGTGAGCCACCAGATGAATATAAGGGCTGACGGATGGACAGATGGACAGATGGACGGATGGATGGGTGGACGGGTGGGCGGGTGGATGGATGGATGGATGGGTGGGTGGGTGGAGGGATGGGTGGGTGGGTGGGTGGAGGGATGGGTGGGTGGGTGGGTGGAGGGGTGGGTGGGTGGGTAGATGGTTGGATGACTGGATAGGTGGGTAGTTGGGTGGATGGGTGAATGGATGAATGGATTGGATAGGAGAGGACGGAAGGAAGTGAATACTCAGGTCTTGGATCATTCTCTAAGAGGCAGGTACCAATTTGTCAAGTAGGCCCTCGACAAAATCCCACGGGGCTGTACGGGGCTTCACTGTTCCTGTGTAAAATTCTTTTATGTTTTTATTTGTATATTCATTCATTATTTCATCAATGTCTTGCTTCTTGTGAGGATTAAATGCATTAATACATGTAAAGTGCTGACAATAATGTCTGGTACATGGTAAGTGGTGTGTAATACTGCTATTATTCCACAAATATTTCCTAAGGACCTACTGTATGTCAAGCCCAAAATTCAGATGTAAATTCACCTACATGTCAACAAAACACAGTAACATACAAGCAGACTCTCACTAAGAGAAGCCAGAGGACCTCGACACTGCCCTGGGACACACTCTATTCCGCATCCAAGGACTGGGACTCAGAGAGGCAGTTGGGGTGAAGGATAGCAGGTGCCCTGGGAAGCTGGGACTCCTCCTGACTGATGATGGTCTACAGATGGCCTTGGTGCACAAAATGCAGCTCCTTACGTCCATCTCCGACCCAGCCCCTCTTGCTCTTACCATGGCTGGTGTGGTCATAGCGGTATGGCTCTGAGATGAAGTGTGGGAGGCTCATGAGCAGGCCTGCCAGGGCCACAAGGACAGCCCCACAGCCGATCAGTCGAGGCCGGTGTACCCGACTACCAAAATAGCTCACAAACACAATGAGGGCTGTGTTTCCCACCTGCAAAAGGACAAGGAGACCCATTAAAATGGGACAGAGCCCGGTGGGAGAGGCCAGCATCCTTATTGCTATGGCCAACCTCAGTTTTCCAATCTGTATAGAGGACTAGCTGGCTAAGTAAAAATCATCTAGTTCTTTCTTATAAATACAGATTCTGGATCCTCTAGGAAGGGCCCTACTGCCCCTTTAGGGGAGAAAAATGGGGACGAAGCCAGAATTTCAACTTCATTTTGGAACATGGCTTCGACCCCATGTTAGAATATGGAGGAGGGTGGGCTGTCAAGGAAAAGGGTTTTGAGTTTCTGGGAGGCCACGAGTGAGAGAAACTCATCTAAAGCCAGACAACTAAGCCTTGGAATTTTGAATCCTAGGATCAAAATTCCAGGATGCGGGTGCTGGACAGGACATGAGAGCTTGCAGGGGAGGGACAGGCTCTGCAGTCAGAAGCTGGGCTGTGAGTCCCAGCTCCACCATTTACACTGGTGACTGTGGGTGAGATACTCACCCCTCTGAGCCCCAGGCTCCTCGCTGGGAAGTGGGCGTGGTGGGAGGACAGACACTGAGAAGGATAGCCACTCTCCATTTTATAGATGGACCACTGAGGCCTAGAGACGGGGAGTGACTTGCTCAAGGTCCCAGAGCAAGCTAATTACTTTCACTTCCCACAGTTGAGATCTGGAAACAGGGTGATGAGGGACATCTGGGGATGCTGTGTAGCAAGTAGGCCTTGGGGTAGGAGGAATATGACACATTACCCAGGGCGGGGGGAGAATTTCACAGAAATCTGCTGGGTGTAGGAGAGGAAGAGAGTGTTCCCTGGACAGTTGCCTTCTCTGACGGTGAAAACATCTGGTGGGGGAGGGAGTGATAGCTGGACTCTGATCTCCAGATTCACCCAAAGCAGCTCCTTCTCTCCTGGCTGAGGGGGCTTCAGAGGTAGAGGCCTGAGGATCCCTGGGCAACTCTGAGACCAACACTCCAGGCCATGAAATCATTCCCTCCTCCATCACCCTCCTCCCTTTTGAAAGTTCTGCCTTTGATCCAATTTATACCTCTCTGGGTGCTACTGTTGAAGTGACTTCCTCTGATTCCTTCTGGGACAGGTAAAGGTAAAGGAATCAGAGGGAGAGAGGGTAGACATGGGAATCCCAGCTAGCTCTCAAATATCCCATATCCCTCATTAGAGTGTGGTGGTGGGCTCCTGTGGTCCTCTGTCATAGCACATGGCTGGTGGGTTTCTCAGCCAGGAAGCTTTGGAAGGGGCAGGCTAAGATGGGTTTGGGGAGGGGGCTATGATGGGGGTTGCCTGAAGGCACTGGGAGAGGAAGGGTATATAGGAGGCTGGTGAAGGAGGAGGTGGAGGGAGAGGTGGGGTGCAGCTGGGCCCGGGCCAGTACCTCGTTGAAGGCAGCCAGCAGCCCTGAGGACTGGCTGGAGAGGCCGAAGCGCTTCTCCACGGTGGAGATGGAGCTCTTGAGGTAGCCAGAGATCATGAGCTGCGCCAGCTGCAGCAGGCTGTGGCACAGGAGGAAAAACTGCCAGGGTTTTCACAGAGATGACAACAGGCAGAGGGTCAGAGAAACGACACAGGGGAGACATGTCAGAGGTGAGTGGAGGGGAAACACGGAGAGAAATGGAGTTGGGGAAAGAGAGGGAAAGTGAGGTCAGAAAGAGGGACAAAGAATAGAGATGAGGAAATAGAATCAGAGGAAACAGATGCACAGGAGGAGAGAAAAGTTAGGGAGGGAGAGTCAAGAACAGAGAGGGAGAGACCAAAGGAGACAGAGAGACAGAGAGTGAGAAAGAGTTAGTGGAGTAGCCCAAGGCTTCTCACATAGACCTGAAAACTAGCAAAGCTGTTCTGGATCCACTCCAGGAGTCTGGGGGCCACTCAAGACCCACATGGCTAAGAGTAGGGCTTTCATGGGACCAGGAAAGGTGGGAGCCCTCTCTGACTCGAAGAACTCCCCTTTGAGGTGGGCTAGACTTTTCACCCTGCTTCCACCACTCTGCCCTTTTCCCCAGGAAGCCAGATTCACCCAGATCCTTCTCCATCCCACCCTCACCTGGGCCTCCCCTGGAGCTTCCCCGTGAGACTGTCTGTACACACCATATCCCCAAGTTGCCCCAACTCAACCCACCCCATCCTGCCCCACCCCAAATATCCCAGCCTGCTTCCAGTCCTCTTCCTGAAAAACTGGCAGGATTCCTAAGGGAAGAAAAACCCTCTTCAAAGAATTAAAAAAAAAAAGTGTATTCATAGCATTTGGTCCTTTCTTCCGAGTCTCAGCTTCTTCATCTGTACATTGAGGACATCCCAGGCTTGTGAGAACTAACTAAGACAGTATGTGAACAGCTCCTGACACAGGACTCAGCACCCAGCAGGTGCTTCAGTGGTTGTTTGGATGTTTGGAGCTGCCCTTAGCGGAGCCAGACTGCTCAGTGTTCATGCAGGTTCAGACAGAACCCCTGGGCCTTCTTATCCTTCTAAGGAAGTTAGGGGACTCAGCCCCCACTGCCCACAGAGCAGCTCCTCTTTCCTCCCTGGGGGAGAGGAAACACCTTCCAAGTGTCTGAATCCAATCCAAGTGCTTTTGTACATCATCTGTTTGAACCTCATCGACACCCATTCTACAGATGAGGAAACTGAGGCCGAGAAAGGCAACAACTTGCTTGGCATTATACAGCCAGTAAGAGGCAAAGCCTGCTCTCCTGGGCTTGGATGCCTGTGCCCCTGCCAGGCCCTAGAGGTACCTTGATGCTCTGGAACACACTTGGCCTCAAGCCCTGAGGGCTTGGGCTGTCTTTGCCTCCAGGTGTGCCTTCTGTGTCCAACGTGATCTTGATATCCTCTTCTGGCATCTGCGGTCCCTCGCCTGCTGGCCCTGTGGGACAGATAGCCAGGGATTGACAGTGGGGATGGAATCTTAGAGAATGGTCCTGCCCCAGGTAGCCTCAGACCCTGGAACCCAAGTGTTTCAGGAGAAGGAGCCTTAGTGGTTGCTGAGAATCTAAGAATCAAAGCCCCTCTGCCTTCCTGATTCCCAGGTTATAGTGCTGGAAGGGATCTTCCTAAGAGGGTGTATGTTCCACCAGTCCATGCTGGCCAGCTCCCTACTGGGGGCCACCTGTTACACATTCACTCCATTCTCAGCATAAACCTTCCTTCTAAAGAGAAGCTGCTGACTCCTCCGTGTGCACAAACCTGTGTGCCAACAATGGCCTGAGCAGTGGGGATGAGCGAAGCACACTCCCTCAGTCCCCTCCTTGGGCTTAGAGGTGTGTGTGAGACACCTGGTGTTCTTGGAGGCTGAGTCTGGGCCTGAGGCTGGGTCTATCTGGCTCAGTCAAGGATCAGGGGCCTGAGGTCAGATTCAGGGTCAAGCCTTAGTCCACAGTCAGGACTGAGGAAAAACCAGAATAAAGGTTTTTCCCGGGTATAGTTCAGAACAGATGCCAACAACCCCACAAGGAACCACCCTATATAAAATCACTGAGCTAACCAGCCCAATGTGCAAATTATACCAGCAAACCATATTGCTGATCAGTGCGAAAAGGGGTCTCAGAGATCTTCTCATTTCACCCTGTCCTGGACAAGCCAAGGCCCTGGCTGTCAGTGACTCAGGAGGCAGGACTGTGGTTAGAGCCTGGACACTCAGCCTCCATTATTCATGCTGGTTTTTCTTCACAGCGACCGTGTCAGTATCCTACTCACTTAGGTGAATCGAAAGCAAAACCCCTTCAGAGGCACCTCCCAGGGTTTCCTGATGTTAATCTCAGCAAAGAGCCCAGAAATCTGACTTTGGGAGACGCCACCCTTTCTTTTAGACGGAAACCACCTGTCCCTCCAAGCAGCCCAAGTATCCTTGGCCTTCTCCTTCTGAGGCCCCACTTCCTGCCAGAAGTCTTCTCCATTGTTTCAAACCCCTCTCAACTCTGGCATGAGTTTCCCCTCATTCAACAAGCTCCTTCTGGAACCTGAGGTGATCCGAGGATACCTCTGACCCGAGGGACTCTCCTGGGGTCATTACTCTCCTTACTCCATCTCCAGACCCGGAAGACAATTAAGGATGGGGCTATGGAGGCCCTGAGCCTCCACAAACAAAGGTTTTGTGTTCCTCATGCAGGGTCCCTGGGAGCCTGAGGATTTTTTTTTTTTTTGAGATATAAGTCACATACCACCGAATCCACCCTTTAAAAGTGTACAATGCATCTGTTTTTAGTATATTCACAATTTTAGTTGTACGACCATCACCACTATCTAACTGCAGAACATTTCCATCACCCTAATGAAAAAACCCGTACCCATTAGTAGTCGCTCTCCATTCCCCTATTCCCCAGCCCCTGGTAACCATAATCAATTTTCTGTCTCCATAGATTTGACTATTCTGAACATTTCATATAAATGAAACCGTACAATTATGTGACTTTCTGTGACTGATTTCTTCCACTTAGCCTAATGTTTTCAAGGTTCATCCATGTTATCACATGTATCAGTTTTATGTTTGAATATATTCCACTTTTTAATATACCATATTTTGTTTACCCACTCATCAGTTGATGGGCATTTGAGTTGTTTCCACTTTTTGGCTACTGTGAATAAAATTGCTATAAACATTTGTGGACAAGTTTTTGTGTGGACATGTTTTCAATTTCTTGGGTAGATAACTAGGAGTAGGATTGCTGCATCTATGTTTATCTTTTTGAGGAACCATCAAACAGTTTTCTACCGTGAATGCACCATTTTACATTCCCACCAAAAATGTATGAGGGTTTCAATTTCTCCACATCCTCGACAACACTTGTTATTATCTGATTTTTTGAGTATAGGCATCCGTCTTAGTTATCTAGTGCTGTTGTAACAGAAATACCTCAAGTAGATGGCTTCAATAAGCAGAAGCTGATTCTCTCACAGTCTAGTAGTCTAGAAGTCTGAATCCAGGGCACCAGCTCCAGGGGAAGGCTTTCTCTGTCTGTCGGTTCTGGAGGAAGGTCCTTGTCATCAATCTTCCCTTGGTCTAGGAGCTTCTCCATGCAGGAACCCCAGGTCCAAAGGACATGCTCTGTTCCTGGTGCCACTTTCTTGGTGGTACGAAGTCCCCCTGTCTCTCTGCTTGATTCTCTTTTATATCTCAAGACACAAACCAATCTTGTAGATTGAGTCCTGCCTCGTTAATAGAACTGCTGCTAATCCCATCTTATCAGTATCATAGAAATGGAGTTTATAACACATAGGAAAATCACATCAGATGTGAAAATAGTGGACAATTACACAGTACCAGAAATCACGGCCTAGTCAAATTGATATACTTATTTTTGGGGGGCACAATTCAATCCATAACAGCATCCTAGTGAGTACGAGAAGTCCCTGGGTGGTATAAACAGTTAACGTGTTCACCTGTTAACTGAAAAGTTAAAGGTTTGATTCCACTCAGAGGCACCTTGGAAGAAAGACCTGGTGATCTAAATTAGCCAGTGAAAACCCTGTGGAGTAAAGTTCTACTCTGACAAACATGGGGTTGCCATAAGAGGGAGCTAGCAACTGCTAGTGGGTGTGAAGTGGTAGCTCATTGTACTTTTGATTTGCATTCCCCTAATGCAAACTAATGACATTGAGCATCTTTTTCATGTGCTCATCAGTCCTTTGTATATCTTCTTTGGAAATGTCTATTCAAATAGCCTGAGGAATTTGACTGCTGAATGCAAGTGCGTATGGTAGGGAAGGAGTCCCTTTTGGGGGCATAAACACTCAGAGGAAACAAGGAGATACCAAACAAAAGTGACATCTGACAGGGAGATGAGAGGCTCAGCCAGTTAAGGGGAGTGTGAGTGGAGACTCTGAGGAGGTCACTTTGAAGAAGAAAAGGAAATAAGGGGGTTCAAAGAAGATTCTCCCAGAGATTAAAAAGACTGTTTCTGGATCTCAGTTCCTCTCACCCAGCAGACACTGGCCACGTGCCGTATTCTTGGTGTTGTGTTACAGGCCTTACAAGCACTGGCTTGGAAACCCTCTCCACAACTCTGTACATTTGGTGCTTTTATTATTTCTGTGCCTCTGATGAGGAGACTGAGGCTCAGGACAAAAGCTCTGCTGGTTGTCATTGGTCCAGGCACTCAAGCCCAACTGTTAACCTCACCAACACTTGATGCAGGAAAGAAGCACAATTCTCTTCCCTGCCTCAGCCCAACCAAACCTAGCCAGGTCACCTCAAAGGAAGCACAGCCTACTGTCATGGATTGAATTATATCCCCCCAAAAGTGTGTATCGACTTGGTTAGGCCATGATTCCCAGTAGTTGGGTGGTTGTCCTCCATTTTGTGGTTGTAATTTTATGTTGAGAGGATTAGGGTCGGATTGTAACACCACGCTTACTAAGCTTAGTCACCTCCCTGATCCAAGGTAACGGAGTTTCCATGGGGTGTGGCCTGCACTACCTTTTATCTCTCAAGAGATAAAGGGAAAGGGAAGCAAGCAGAGAGTTGGGGACCTCATACCACCAAGAAAGCAGCACCAGGAGCAGAGTGCATCCTTTGGCCATGGGGTCCCTGCGCCTGAGAAGCTCCTCAAGCAGGAGAAGATTGAGGACAAGAATTTTCTTCCAGATCCGACAGAGAGAGAAGGCCTTCCCCTGGAGCCAATGCCCTGAATTTGGACTTGTAACCTACTAGACTATAAGAAAATTAATTTCTCTTTGTTAAAGCCATCCACTTGTGGTATTTCTGTTGCGGCAGCACCAGATGACTAAGACACCTGCCCAACAAGGTGCCGGGCTAACCAGATGACAGGGCTGGTGCTGAGACTGGGAAAACCAAAGTCACTGATCTGAATGACCCAGGGAATTGGAGAAGGGAGGGGGAATAAAGGTCAGAACTTTTGCCTACCTGTGACTCAAAATTTGGCTTGAGGCAGACCTAGTCTGAGCCCCAGGTCAGATCCTGGATCCATTTCTTGGCTCCTGGGTACACTTGGGGGCACCTTTCCTGCACCCCAAACTGTCTAGCCCTGGCTCCAACCCCCCACCCTCTCACCTGCTCCCAAGCCTGCTCACCTATTTGCTCACCTGTGTTGTCCCTGCTCGAGTCCCACCTCTGGCCCTCTCAGCAGCTTCAATCTCAGCTTCCTCTGCCCAGGCACAAAGTCTGGCCTGGGATTATTTTATCCTTCAAAGGTAATGGCTGTTTCTCGTTTCTGGGAGGGATAGAGTCCACAGCCTGAGCCTCTGGGCCTGGGAGGGAAGCCCTGGCCGCTTCTCTGTGGGCTCTGAGAGCAGGTGTCTGTCAGCAGGCTGTGTGATCAGTCAGTCACCGAGCGGGGCTGGACAGGCAGGTTGTCAGCCCACTCCAAGTCCTTCCTGTGGGCTGAGGCCTCTACTGAAGGACTGGCAGTATACAGTCTGACTCTCTGATTAAGGGCAGAACTCTCCTTGGAAGGAGGGTTCTGACACTAGGGTTTTGTGTCCTCCTCCCATCCACTTTTCTTCACATGGAAGGGCCACTGAGAGGCTTCCCTGTCCCTGGAAGGTTTTATCAGGGGCCAGCCCTGATAGGAGGAGGGGTCAGCTGTGGGAGTGAGCCTGGGCTAAGAGGTGGCCTGTGGGCCAAGGCTGAGCCTAGAATGAGGGGAGGGGCAGAGAGCCAGGCCCCAGGAAGAAAATCCCAGGCCCTTTCTCTCCCAGGTGGGGTACCATGTTTTAGGGCCTTAAGTAGGCCAATGGTTCAAAGGGCTGGGAGCCCATAACCCAGGAGCTGGCAGGCAGGGGGTCTGTATGCCTGTCTGCTCGTCAGCAGGTTTCTTGACATGTCCATGTGTGTCAGTTGATAAATTAGTCATTGGTTCAGCTGTCTATTGATGACTTTTCTGGACAGCAAGCTGGTTGGACAGTCTCCCTAAAGTCTGTCAGTCAGTCTGAAACTTTGTTTACTAGGCAGCTGGTCAGTAAGAGACTCCATCTGCCAGTCAGAGGGTCTGGCTCTAGCTACCCTTTCCCTGGGCAATTATTACTATTCCTTACACCAGCTGAGCCAGGGAAATGAGGGAGAAGATTTCAGAGACCAGCCTGACAGGAAGGCTTTCTCTGCCTGTTCCTTGCCAGAAGAGCTCAGAAGGATTCCTGCCTCCTTCAGTCATCCTCCAGCTGCTAACAGAAAATCCCAGGAACAAATGGGCTGGATGTAGGTTTTGGAGCCCTCAGACCTGGATTTGAATCCCAGCTTTGCCACCAGCCCACTGCAGGAGCCTAGACATGTCCCTCACTCTTTCTGAGCCTCCATTTCCTCATCTGTAAAGTGAGGATAAGAGTATCAACATCAAGGAGGTAAGGCATCTGGGTGCCTGGCCCAGGGCACAGCACACAGTAGACAACCACTGAGGGCCATTTTCCTCTCTTTTCCTGATAAGTCTTCAAGTGCTACAAAGGCAACAAGGACCAACTGAATCCATTCCTTTCCCACGCACACCTAGTCTCCCTCCAAGTTTCAACCTCTTTTTTGACTTCACCATCTACCTCACTCCCCAGCAGAATTCTGTCTGACTTACCTTCCTCTCTCTCACTTAAGCCCCAATGAACCATGAGATCTGACCCTGAGTGAGGAATTGGACCCCTTCTATTCATGCACCCACACTAGCTTTGGAAGCAATTACCCCAGTGTTTGAATCTGCCAGCTGCTCACTTACTGTGTGGCCTTGGACCAGCAGCCCCTTTGTTTCTTCAATCAGCACTGCAAGGACTGTGATCCCTATTTCCCAGTGCAGAGAGTTCCCACTGAGAGCCAAAATGGTAGTCATCTACCCTCATACAACCTGGGCAGTGGCCACCCAAGCCACACTATACCATCTACAGCTTTGCAATTCCACTGTCTTCGTTAGCATTCTTTACTCTTCTCAAACTGTCCTGCCCAAGCAAATGGTTTAATTGCTCATGACAGGAGTTTCCTGAAAGACTCAACTCTTCAACTGAAAGCATTAATGGTTTGCTTTCCCTCAGTCTTTGAATCCCTTCTCTCAAAATTCTTGCCTTGCTATTTTCACCAATCCTGAGTTGTTACATCACTATTCTTACTCAATCCTAACTAATCCAGTTTCCCAATCTCCACCCCCATTAAAAGACCTGCCTTAAACCAAACATCCAATTCTCAGTAAATTCCGACCTTACCTCCCCTCCTCTGACACTGCCAAAACTTTGAGAAGTAGTGCTGACCCTTACGGCAGTAAGCAATAAAATTTGACTTATCAAAAGTTTAAAAAAAACAAAACAAAAACCCATTGCCTTCAAGTAGATTCTGACTCATAGGGACCCTTATAGGACAAGAGTAAAACTACCACATAGAGTTTCCAAGGCCATAAATCTTTATGGAAGCAGACTGCCACATCTTTCTCCCACGGAGTGGCTGTGGGTTCGAACCATTGACCTTTGGGTTAACAGCTGAGCGCTTAACCACTGCGCCACCAGGGCTCCTTCAAGAGACCGTTGGTAATATTTGGAGAGCAAAGATTGACACGATGCATAATAGGTGGTCACATAATGTTTTGTTCCCTATCAGGCAGCCAATCTTTCTGTGAGCTGACTGTCCCCCTGCCACGAACACCCCACCTGCTTCTGCACTTTCTTTGTGGGAGGAACAAGCATTACTACATCCAGAGAATCAGCCGAAAGTTCAACGGAAAAGGCCTGGGGAAGGAGTAGAGAAGTCAAGGAAGGGCCTGGCTAGGAGACAGAGCTCTGTTGCTCATCTTCATTCCCCCTAAAGGAAGTGGCCAGCCCTGAACAGCAGGTCCAGATGGAGAAGTTTGTCCTGGGCTTCTTGATCTAAGGGAGGCAGGGACTGTGATAGACCCACCAGTACTGTGCACAGGAATAGGCTGGGCACTGATCCTCCTAGCAATCCTTTGAGGTAGCTACTGTGACTCCATTGATACAGATGAGGAAATAGGCACAGAAAGGGGGAATGACTCACCCAGGACCCCGTTCAATGGCACATCTTGGACTGGAACCTAGATCTGTCTCCTGGGCTCATGACAACAGCCAGAATGTGATGGCTGTAATGACTGCCTTAGAACAAATGCAAAGATAGTCCCCATGAAGCCATTTATTATTCTGACCTGGCTTCCCTCTTGTGAATTGTCAAAGGTGGTTATGCAGGGACAATTTGTCATTCTATCAGTCAATTCTTTAGCTAGTCAGTCAGTCGTTAGCCAGTCTGTCCATCAGTCAGTTCATTGGTCAGTAAACACCCTCTTCTGATGGCCTCATAGAGCACTGTCAGGGCAAGGGCTGGGAAAGAGAAATGTAGTGAGAAGGACATGTGGCCCCTGGTCCAGGGGACCCGAGTGAGTCCTGGTGGGAGTTTAGGACTCACAACCAAGACCCAGATTTGAACTTCAGGTGAGACATGCTAACAAGGGTTGAGAGACGCCCAGGCAGAGCCTGAGAATGTGAGAGGCCATCGCAAGGACTAATCCAGGTCAGCCCTCTGGAGAAGGAGGGTTTGGACCAACAAGAGGAAGGGTATGACATTTTCTCTCTAGAGTTCTTCAGCCTGTCCCTCCCCAGAGAGAGGGAGGCTTTGGATCTCTTAGAGCTGGTATGGACTTGGCAAGCAATTAGACCTCTCTGAGCCTCTGTAAAATAGAAATAATAAGCCTTACCTATCAAGGTTACTGTGAGGGTCACACAGGATAATGTTCTCTGTCAACTCTGAAGAACACAATTCTTAAGCCTAGAGCCAAGGAGGCTGAAAATGACCCATCCAAAATGTCACTCTGAGATAATCTTTGAACTTTAAACCTTGATGAAATTGGTCTTCTGAAAGTCATCTTTTAGCCAAACGATCTTCAGCTTAATTAGTAAAGAAGTTTGCCTTGGGCATTGTGTCCTTTTAAAAAATTATCTATGTGCAATCAGTTTCAGCAAGGGAAACTCCAAAGATCAGACTAGAAGCTATATTTTAAAGTAAATCAATAATTATCTGAATTATTTGTTCTTCAAGAAAATATTGCATCACTACAAGTTATAAACACTATTCTGTTTCTATGGCAATGTATAATTACTAGCAATAACTAGAATGTAATAATCCGTGAAAGATTTTTCTTCTTTGGAACATTTTTGACTCTCTAGTTGAAAATGTTACCCCAATTTGCAAATCATATATTAAATCAACTTCAATTTCTGTTATTGGCTGAATAATATTTTTGTTTTAACAACTTACAAGTGCCAGTTTTGTCAACCATTGCCCCAGACTTACCAAGAGTCTATTTCCAGTCTGTGGGTCTCAAAATAAATTATTGTCCTTCTGTGGGCGACTCTGGTGGCTTAGTGGTTAAGTGCTATGGCTACCCTATGGGGTAGTTCTACTCTGTCCTACCAGGTCTCTATGAGTCGGAGTTGACTCAACAGCAATGAGTTTGGGTCGGCGACTCAGCCCCAGCATTGTTTTCTCATCTTTTCATCCCTGAAGCTGCACAAACCCCTCTTGTTCACCTCCCTGTGCCTGCCCCAGCCCCCACCAGCTGCAGTCCATAAATTCTTTCTGTTTTTCCCTAATAACTTTCCTGTGCAAGAGAAGAAAGTCCCTTGCTCCACGTTCACCACCGCATATGCTTTGCCACCACATACATCAAATAAACAGATGAAGACGGAATGTAAGTTAGAGGTTGCAACTGGAATGCCTTGGCCCGAGGCCCCATGTCTATGTACCATCATGTAAATGGTGCCCCCTGGAGTTGTACAGTGCATGGCAGTTCTGCCTGAGGTCACGTCTGGCCTTGTTGTTGTATGTAGAGTGCTACTCCTAGCAACCCTATATGACAAAGTAGAACTGCCCCATAGGGTTTCCTAGCCTGTCATTTTTATGGGAGCAGATTGTCAGGTCTTTCTCCCACAGAGCTGCTGGTGAGTACAAACGCCCAACCTTTTCGTTAGCAGCCAAGAACTTAGCCATTGCGCCACCAGGACTCCTACATCTGACCCCAGGACATGTTTTTTTTGGCTTGCACAATGCCAGCCCGGTGAGTGTTTTTAAGTTAGCTGGCAGCATTTAAAAATCAGGAATTTTCACATAGAACTCCAGATTTTTGTTTTTCTTTAAAGATCAGAAATTCTGACAATACTGGGCCCACATTCCCGTATGGTAACACTGGGCCTGCCAAGATGCCTTTGTGAGTGTGCCCTGTTAGAGCATCGCTGGGCGTGATCACGGACCCTCTTAACCTGTCTGTGGGCTTCCCTGCCTGCCACCCCTGAGCCACACTGGGTTGTCATCACCTGAGATGGGCTTGGGACTCCACTTGGAAGGCACTCTCCCTTTATCTTGGTCTAGTCCTCAATCATCCAGGGTCCTGGGTTCACTACTTTGAGGGATGAGGAAATGGGGCCAGAGAGGCCATGACTTGCCCAAGGTCACCACATCAAGGACAGAGCTAGTGTTCTGCTAGTTCTAGAAGTGAGAAGGTAGATTTATTTCACAGACACTGACAGCTCCCCAAGCCAGGCTACTGGGAGTCTATAGGACAGAGTAGAACTGCCCCATAAGGTTTCCAAGGAATGGCTGGTGGATTCAAACTGCTGACCTTTTGGTCAACCAATCTCTTAACCACGGTGCTGCCTGGGCTCCATTTCACTACTTAAACATTACAGCCTTGGAAACCCTGCGGGGTAGTTCTACTCTGTCCTATAGGGTCGCTAAGAGACAGAATCAACTTGATGACAATAAGTTTGGTTTTTAAGGAGCTCTGGTCTTGCTATGGTTTAAACACTCATCTACTAACCCAAAGTTTGGGAGTTCAAATCCACCTGGTGGCTCTGTGGAAAAAAAAACCTGGTGATGTGCTCCCATAAAGATTACAGCCTAGAAAACCCTATGGGGCAGTTCTTCTCTGTCACATGGGATAGCTGAGTTGAAATTGACTCAATGGCGGCACCCAACAATGAACATCAGTCCCCTTCTCTGTAAGTGGGAGAATACTACCTATCTCGCAGCGTGCTGGGGAGGGTTGAAGGAGAATGCCCGATGCCCAGACAATTGTCAGCCCCTCCCTCCTCAGTCCATCTGCAACAAAATGAATACAGATTCAGTCTGAAGGAGGTTAAGGCTACAGAGATCCACTGCTGCCTCATCTAATCGCCCATCCCAATTCATTGTGTTCTGCCCCACTATTGAGCCTCTGCACAGGCTGTGTGCTCTCAGCCTGAGGGCCCTTCCTCCCCAGCAAATCACCTTGCATCTTTGAAGGCCTTGAGTTGAGTTAAACTGAATGAGGAAGAAGAGAAGGCTGGAGCCTGGGGGTATAGGCAGGGGCTGCAGCGGTGGGCCTGGGATGGGGTGGGGGCGATGTGAGAGTCCTGAGCGCTTCAGCTTCCAGTTTGGCCTGGTTGGGCATTCTGGAGGGGCAAGCTGGTCGGGTTCAGATATTATCTTTGGGAAATTCCTCCCAGTAAAATCCCTGGGTGGTCTTCTGGGAGGACAAGAGCATGCTTGAGGTCCTCCCAGCTGTTGCTTCTTGAGGAAGATCCAGGCAGGCAGTGGGGGGTGAGGGGGAGCAGGCACTTTCTGGTGGTTTCCTAGCCGGGTCAGGGAGCCTGTGCTGGGACTTTCTGTTCCCAGTTCTAGCCTTGGCTGCCCCATCTAGACCCATGATGACCCTAAAAATTGTGATTAGTGCCGGGGCAGTGTGTATGGGGTGGGGCGTAAATTCTAAGCCCACAGGGAATCCAGATCTGTCTCCTCAGGCATGAAACAAGGAGCCTGAGGCTCAGAGAACGGTGGCCCAAGGCCACACAGCCTCCCCTAAAAATGTAGTCCCAGCTCATCTCCTTCTGTGCTTAAATTTGCTCCTTAAAAAAATAAAAACCTAACTCATTGCCTTGGAGTTAATTCTGACTCATAGCGACCCTATAGGACAGAGTAGAACTGCCTCATAGGGTTTCCAAGGAATGGCTGCTGGATTTGAACTGCCAATCTTTTGGTTAGCAGCTGTAGCTCTTAACTACTGCCCCACCAGGACTCCAAATTTGCTCCTTAGGGGCCTTATTTTATCCCACTTCATTCCATATTATGAGTCTCTGGTTCTCAATAAGACTTTGTAAGGCAATCCAAATAATTGTCTTTAAAACACCAAAGACCTCGGGGTGTTTGGAGTGAGCCCCAGCCCAGGCTCCCTTGTGGATTCGGGCCACTGAGGCCTGTGTTCCCCAGGGCCTGGCATAGGGCTGGGCATATCAGAACCTTCAGTGCAGACTTGCGAAGAAAGAGGGGAAAGGGAAGGCCAGGGGGAGGCTTGAGTTTGAGTCCTGACCCTTGCCACTTACTGGATGCATGGCCTTGGGTAGGGGCAGGTGACTGAGCACCTCTCAGCCTTAGTTTCCCCATTCGTAAAATGAACGTGACAGTGCTTCATAATAATAAAGTTCTACACACATAAACAGGGTTATGTGTGTTCCTGGGACAGATTCTTTGGGCCACTGAAGTATGGCCACTCTCCTCCTCAAGTACCTTCTATAGCTCCCAACTGTCTTCAAGAAAAGTCCATATGCCTTAATCTGGCCTAAAAGTTCCTTGTGATCTGGCCCCATCAGCCTCTTTGGCTTAATTTCTCAAGATATTGCCTAGTGGTCTCTCCACTCCAACCACATCCTGCAGCTCCCTGTTCCCACAAACATGGCAAGTCCAGTCACTTCTCCAAGTGTTTGCAAATGCCATCTCCTCACCTGGAATGCCCATCCTATTGAAGCCCTATTGATGCCCCTCTATTGGAATCAGACTCCCACCCCCAGCTGGAGTGGATCGTCCCTTCCTCTGTGCTGTCCCCTGTGTCTTCCTGGCCCCTGTTTCTCAAGCTTCGTTTTACCCACATGATTCATATCTATGACTTTCTGGTCCACTGGGAGCTCCTAGAGGGTGGGACCCTCTGCCTAATTTCATTCTTGGTTTCCTGTATCAACACAGAGCTTGGCACGGAGATGGCTTTCAAGAAAGGTGGGAGGGAAGAAAGGAATGTTATAGAGATGGAGGACAGTTTATGTACCAAGCCTCTCCAGATACCCTGTCTCTGCCCAGCGCTATGCTGAGTTCTGGGGCTTCAGGAATGGATCAAATCAGGCCCTACCCCCAGGGAACTCCCAGTCTGGTAGGGTGGGTATAGTTCGCCATCATTTCAAACATTAGCACTTAGGGCTCTGGGCTACAGCTGGTGAGTGGTAGCAAGGACCACGTATATTTCTTCTCCACCCCCGGGGTGCGAATGAGGCCCAGGATGGCACCCTGGAGATAGCCAAGCCCCCCTGCCACTAATAGGAGGCCAGCCCTGCCCCCATGGAGAGGCCTGTGCTCCACTGCTCCCTCGGGAGACAGGAGACTGAGTTTACCAGCACAGGAAAGGACCCAGGTGACCACCTTGGCCAGCCCCCTCCATCTACTGCACAGGTGGAGAAATAGAGTCCCAAAAAGGGACAGAAGCAGACTGGGCATTGACTGCCTGGCACCCTACTGAGATGAGCTCTGGCCCCGCAGGCCACGCCCAACCTGGGAGGAAATAACTCCCCCCACCCCCCACTCCTAGTCACAAGCACCCAGAGAACAGCTCGCTTTGTTTGGTGCCAACGGGAAAGTGCCCAAGGTGGGTGGGGGCTCACCAGTGGATGAAGAGAAAGCCCCAAGAGCAATGATGGGAGAGGAAAGAGTTTTGGCATCAGGCAGACCCGGGCTCTGGTCCCTCACTCTGCTGCTCACTGGCTGGGTGACCTTGGGCGAGTCACTTGCCTTCTCGGAGCATCTGTTCCCTCACCTATTTAAAAAAAGGCAAGAGCATTTCAATGCATTCTCATAAAGCCTGTGAGTACAGAGCTGGGATTTGAACCTAGCACTGTTGGCTCTTTCCCTTGCCCCATCTATATGCTCTGGAATAGCTCACACTCTGACAGAAACACCACCAGTACCAAAGGATGAAGCACTAAGAGAGAGTCAAACAGCATAGGGAAGCCCACTGGAAACGGTCACTTCCAGCTGGGAGAATCAGTCAGGAAGGCTTCCTGAAGAAGCTGGCACTGAAAACAGGGCAAAATCCACCAGAATCAGATGTTGGCATGGGCACTGCTGGTAGAGGTAAAGTTGAGCAATGGTACAGAAAAGGGAGAGTGGGGAAGCCTGAATCACAGATTGGGAAAGGCCAGAGGAAATAATTTTCTGTAACCCCTCCCTGCACAGACAGGAAAGCTCTGCCTGTTGCCTAAGGACTCTTGGCAAGTTGGTGGCGGGGCTCAGCTGGAAGCTTCTCTCTGCTGTCTGCCCCCAGCTGAGACTGCTGGCCCCTCTTCCTCCAATGAGCTGGGTCTGGAACTCTTCCCGGGCTCCAGGCTCTGAATCCTGCTCCACCTGCATTCTCACATCCTCAGAGTGGCCTCAGACGGGAAGGAGAGCACCGGGGAAGCAGAGACCTGTAAGCCTGGCCATAGCTCTGGTCAGGGCTCACGAAGTAAGACTAGAGGTGGCTTCTGGTGGCCCAGTGGGCAGACACAGGGGTCAGCCTCCTGTTGGATGTATGGAGGTGGGGAAGGGTAGAAAATATTTCAGAGCTGGACCTTGCAATAACAGCCATGAAGAGGTGGGGACAGGGGCTCAGGCACTGCACAGCCCAAGACTCTAATTTCTTCCACATCCAGAGGATCCCCAACCCTCCTCCCATACGGCACCAAGGCTGATTGGGACTTTGGTTTGTCAATAGTGCATCCCCCTGCCTCTGCTCCAAAGTGACCTGATAAAGCCTGTCCTCATTCTCATCTCTCCTGTGAAGCCCCCTGAGAGGAAGCATCCACCGCCACCCTTCCTCTCATGGCACAGTCCCCATAGTCCATGTCTGTGGTTGTGTCCTCCCGGAGTCCTCCGTTCATCCACCCAGACTATGAAGCCCTCACTGGCTCTATGAAGCAAGCCGGGCCCTGCCTGAGTGGGTGTGCAGCTATCATGGCCAGATGCTGTCAGAAGGCTGGGAAGGAGGCCAGACGGAACTGTTGCAGTGCGTCAGCAGCCTGGCCTCCAGGTCTGAAGACCCTTTGTTCTCTCCACCGCCCTCCGCCTGCCCAGAAAAGGCTGGGCCCGGCACTGCATTCCCAGAAACACTACCTTTACCACATGGTGCTGTCGGTCATGCTCTCAGCTTCATCTGGCTTCTCCCAACTTCTCAACATTGCCCCTCCGGCCTCCACCCCGCCCCATGTAGTTCTCTGCAGGTCTCTCTCTGAATCGCCTTCTCTTCTGTGTAGATCTTTCTGATTCTGTCTTTATCTCCCCCGTGTCTGTCTCTGTCTGGTTCTCTCTCACTCACTATCTCCTGCTTTTCTTTATTTCTCCTTTTGTCTTCCACCACCCGTCTCTCTCTGGAACTGTCTCTTTCCCTGCCCCTACATTTTCTTACGTACACCTGTTGAGCTTTGTCTTCTCCGTCTTCATCTCCAACCTTCTGTCTCACTCTTTGTTTGATCCCGCGTATCTCTGGACTTGTTCTGTCTCTCAGACTGCACTAGCTCTGTTTTTCTCTGCTTTGTCAGTCTCTATGTTTGCCTCCTTCAGAGAGGGGCATAGGACTTGGTGAGAGGATTCTGGTGGTCTGTCTTTCTCTGTTGCCGTCTTGGCTTCTCTGTCTCGTCAGAGAGGCTTGGCTGGACTCTCTGGCTCCAACTGAGTAAACAGCTCAACAGTGTCCCTTCTTGTCCCTCCGGTCATTTACTCATTGATTCTACACACCTTCACTGGGCTCCAGCAATGTGTCCAGCCCTGACTAGACAGCTTCAAGCCCCTCCCCTTCCCAGCACACCTATTTTAACTCCACAGCCTCACCCTCTATGCTGGGAACATGGCCCCCAGGTTCCCACCCAATGCTCCTTCTTCACCTCATCCAAACTTACCCATCCTGGGTCCCATGACTGCTGGGGTGAGGTGAACAGGGAGTTCTGCCCCTAATTCAATCTCAGGACCTGGAATTCAGCCAGGCAGAGGGAGTAAGACCTTATGAGGGGCTCCTGGAGACAGCAGCCGGGAGCTCCAGCAGGGATGCACTGGTGGTGGAATTCCAGGCTCCGGGTGGATGCTTCTTGGGCCACACTGAACAGCAGCCTACTTCTTCCGGGTCCCTGTCTCCCTGATCTCTCCTGTGTCTGTCTCTGCCCTGACCCCCTAACCTGCCCTGCCTCTCTCTGCTCTCTGAATTTCTCCTGAACTCTGTCCGGGACAGCCCAGGGCCAGAGTTGTGTAGGAGGCTGGGTTTGTTTATCATCCGGCCCCCCTGCTGGAAGGAGGTTGTGGTCCCGCCTCCCTGTAACTCTGGCCCAGTAGTTCCTTCCCTGCCCCGCTCACTCGGAGATTTTCTTCTGCTCTGTTAGCAGTAGACAGGAGGAGGGCAGAGGGACACCGATGGGCCCCTCCAAATCCGGTCATTCCTTTTCCTCACTGCACTCCCATTCCCTACCCAAGCCCCCTCCCAATGAAGCTCTTGTTCTCCCTCACAAGACTTGAGTTGCCCTCAATGAGCCCCATGAAGTCCTGGTCCTCCCTCAAGCCCCTCCCTGAGCCCCTAACAGAACACTTTTTCTCAACCAGCCCCACAGACAGCCCTTGACTGCAGCCCTACTCTGAGCCCTCATCCTCTCAGGGAGCCCCCTATGTCCTCCAGGAGCTTCAAGGATCCAGACAAGGAGAGACTGTCTGCTGGGAATCAGGATGGCCAGGCTGCCTGGGGAGAAACTCCTGGTAAAGCCCCATCAGTTGCAGCCATCTAGGTGGAGGGAGGGTAACAGAGGGCAAATATGAAAGTCAGAGAGGATGCTGGACTGAGGACGGAGGTCTTGGAGCCAGACCGACCGGGGTCTAGTCTCTGTCCTGTTGTTTTCTGGTTGAGTGACCTTAGGCAAGTCCCTGCACCTCTCTGAGCATCAGTTCCTTCATCCATAAAGAAAGGACAAGGATCTTCACTGTAAAGGGTTATTGTGAAAGTTCAGTCAGAGAGAAAGAAGCCAAGCCTGGAAGCTTGAAGCACAGAGAAAAAGGCAGCTGTAGGGGTGGGGCTCAAATCAGGGCAACAAGAGGGAAAACAAACCCATTCAGTCCTTCCCAGCTTATATAGCACTTTCACTCATGAGGCCCCATCAGATCTTCCCATCGACCCTGTAGGACAGCTGTTATTTCTCCCATTTTATGGATGAGGAATATGAGTCTCAGTAACTTGCTGGAGATCATCCAGCTAGTTGGTAGTGGGACCATGCTTTCAATCTCTGATGTTAGAGCTAAGCTTTTTTCTCTACTCCAACTGCCTTCTGTGAGGAAGATCTCTGGGTTTCCTCAAATCCAAGATACAGAAGTAAACTTCACCCAGTTCCAGGAAAAGAGTCATTGCATGGAATGGGGATGTGGGTTTGGAGCCTAACTTTTGGTGTTCTATGGTAGAGAAATATACATTAGCCCCACTTGCTTCCTAGTGGCTATATGAGGGTGTGAATAGGAAGCTGGGAGTGTCTAAAATAGGATCACTGATTTGGCTGGCACAGAGTAGGCTTTAATTGTTACTTGATGTCTTAGTTATCTAGTGCTGCTATAACAGAAATACCACAAGTGGTTGGCTTCAACAACAGAAGTTGATTCTCTCACAGCCTAGTAGGCTAGAAGTCCAAATTCAGGGTGTCAACTCCAGGGGAAGACTCTCTCTCTCTGTTGGCTCTAAAGGAAGGTCCTTGTCATCAGTCTTCCCCTGGACTAGGAGCTTCTCAGGGCAGGAACCCAGGGTCCAAAGGACACACTCTTCTCCTGGCACTACTTTTTTGGTAGTACGAGTTTCCCATGTCTCTCTGCTTGATTCTCTCATTTATATCTCAAAAGAGATTGACTTGAGACACGACCTAACCTTGTAGATTGAGTCCTGCCTCATTAACATAACTGCCTTTAATTCTGCCTCATTAACATCATAGAGGTAAGATTTACAACATGGAGGAGAATCACATCAGATGACAAAATGGTGGACAATCATACAATACTGGGAATCATGGCCTAGCCAAGCTGGCATACATTTTTGGGGGATACGATTCAATCCATACCACTTGGTATGTCAATCAATGAGTCTTTAAGAAATCAGAAACGTGAATGCAAGGCCACTGAACTGGGAAAGGTCAATAGTTGACTTGGATTGATAGAAAGATCAGACCTGATTCGACTTGAGGAAACCAAATTGGGTCCTTCTAAATTCCACAGACAAAAGTCAGAGATACTGACAGAGATACAACCTCCCAGACTTCAAAATGCAGGTGCACAGTTGAGAGACGAAGGTCCCTTTAGACTTTCTGGAAGCTCAGTTGCCTAATCTTGGCCCCAGAGGCTGGAGAATTTTTATACGTGGATTGGTCTAGGTATGTGCTAGCACCAGCTTGGCTGGCCAGGTTCAGAGAGGTTCTCATTAATGTTTGGGTCAAACAATATTTAATACCCCACAGGGCACAGTACATACAATACACTTTGGTACGAGCAGTTTTCATTTGTCACCTTGGCTTTCCCAGGTTCGAGCACATTTCTGAATTCAGAGCTGTGGAGCTGCAACAAGGGTTAGGTACCCAGAAGTCTCCAGAAGTCAGGCTCAGATTGACTCTTGGGCTAATCCTGTGGGTGGCCTGGGCTTGTGGTCTGACCAAGCTAGTTTGCACTCCAGCTTTGCCACCTACCAGCGTAGTGTACCAGAGCAGTGTTTGCCGAGCCCTGTGCATTTTACAGAGCTCCGCCATGTGTGTGGATCAACACCATCTGTGATTCCCATGGTTTGCAAAACTGGATGCCTTTTTTCAGAGTCCTGTGTTCTCGGCAAGGCCTGGCACGGTTTGCAGAACTCTGCAGCTGCCAGGGCCTCATGACGTTTGCACAGCTCTGTGCCTCATGAGGAGCCTGATATTGCTTGTAGAACCCTGGGCTGTTTGCCGAACACAAGCCTTTCCTCTCTTTGAGTCAACCCATGTAAGGAACTGCTTTTTTGTAGTCCACGCAAAATAGGACATTTTCATTTTATAGAATTATCTGGTTTTTTTGGTACATGGGAAGAGTCTTGGGCTCCAGATAAGAAATCTCAATTCTGTTCTCAGCTCTGTCACTAATTTACCGTGGGACTTTGGGTAAGTCCTTTGTCCTCTCTGGGTCTCATCTTCCCATCCGTTCAATGGAGATCATGACATCAAACTACCCATCTTCAGAACTGTCCTGAGGATCCCTGTGAGGATGTCCAGAAGGTGGTGGTGGGTGTTGAGAAGGGGAAGATCAAGGTAGGGAGGGAGAAAAGGGGAAAGTGGCTGTAGGCTTGTTCCTGAAAAAGACTCCAGACTGCTGCCTCAGCGCCTTGGCTTGCACTTCCCTCTGGCCCAGCAGCCTGGGGAACGGATATCTATAAACGAGCCAGGCAGACAAGTGAGGACCTCAGTTAAAAGCCTCAGCCTTCCCCACCCCCAGATGCTGCCTTGGGGTCAGGCTCCAAGCTGTGCAGATGTGCTCACACACATGGCTCATTAAATCTTTTCGAGGAAGGCACTATTATCCTTCTTTCACCCATGAGGGCCCCGACGCTCAGAAAGGTGCAGTAACTTGCCCAAGGCTACAGGTCGAGTATACAGCAGAGAATGGGATCTGGGCCAAAGAAGGCGTGGATGGAGACCTTCTGACTCAGGAGGTCAGAGCAGGAAGAAACTTTGTGCTCATTTAGTTCAAAGCTTTCCAATTCATATGGAAACTGAAGCCTGCAGAGGGGCAGGCTCTGCTGTGTGACCATAGGTAAGCCACTGTCCTTCCCTGGTTGATGAGAAGCAGAGCACATCCCACCAAGGGCTCAGGGCTTTCTCCCTCTTTGTTGGCACAGCTCCACCATCAGGACACAGCAATTTCCCAAACCTGTGAGAAGTATACCGCAAGGGTCAGCTAGGGGTCCAGCTTGGTCACTCAGCCCTGGCCACCTTGACTTAATATAGTAATCAGCTTCTCCAGCCCAATCCAGGCCAAGGCCTTGTACATCCCTTGCTGTTCTTTCTGTAACAGCTTAAACTCAGCTGTCTTATTTATCTAGTGCTGCTAAAACAGAAATATAACAAGTGGATGGCTTTAACAAACAGAAATTTATTCTCTCACAGCCTAGGAGGCTAAAAGTCCAAATTCAGGGCACCAGCTCCAGGGGTAAGATTTCTCCCTCAGTTGGCCCTAGGAGAAGGTCCTTGTCATCAATCTTCTCTTGAATCTAGGAGTTTCCTAGTGCAGGGACTCTGGGTTCAAAGGACATGCTCTTCCCCTGGTTCTTCTTTCTTGGTGTTATGAGGCCTCTTCTCTCTGCTTGCTTCTCTCTCCTTTTGTCTCTTATAAGATAAAAGGTGATGGAGACCACATCCCAGGGCAACCCCCCTTACATTGGGTTAGGGCTGTGACCTGAGTAAGGGTGTTACATCCTATCCTAATCCTCTTTAGCATAACCTAATCTTGCCCCATTAACCACAGACAGAGATTAGGATTTACAACACATAGGAAAACCGCATCAGATGACAAAATGGTGGACAATCACACAATACTGGGAATCATGGCCTAGCCAAGTTGACACACATTTTTGGAGGACACAATTCAATCTATAACACCAGCCTAGAAGTTTCTCCTCACCTCTAATATTTCCTCTAGGAAGCAGTCCCAACTCCCAACCCAGGCTCTTTTACCTCAATAGCAACCTTCCTTCAAGTCTGAAGGCCTCCACTTCCCACCAGCCTCTCCCTCCAGCTGGCAGTGAATGTGTACTATGCTAGGAACTCTGTATTCTAGCCTCAAAATGACAATTCTGTGCTCCAGAAAGAGCACAAGCTTAGGAGTCAGACAGTTCAAACTTGACCCAGCAAATGGCAGTTTGAGAATTTCAAATTCTTATGGAATCCAGACTTCCTAGAGTTACTGAGGCTGGATGAACCCTCAAAACTATTGCCCTGAGATCATCTTTAAACCTTAAACCTTAATCCAAAAATATCGCCTGAAGGCTTCTTTAAACCAAACAATAGTTTAGCTTAACTAATAAAGAATGTCTGCCTTAAGCATTGTGCTCTTTCCAAGAACTGTCTATATGGGATCAAATTGACAACAGCAACTTGAAAGGTTAGACAGGAAGCTTAGGGGGCAGTGAGTTTATGTTAATGGAAGAGGAACAATTTAGAAAAAGAGGGCGAGAATGGCTGCACCACTTGAAGAATGTAATCAATGTCACTGAACTGTAATGTAGAAATTGTTGACTTGGTGTATGCTCTGTTGTGTATATTCTCAACAACAACAACAGCAAAAAGAAAATAAATTTTTAAAACAAACAACAAAAAAGATGTCCATAGTTTAACCACATATATGAGACTAATGGACACACTACCCCAAAAGCAAAGACGAGAAGGCAAGAAGGGTTAGGAAAACTGGACACATGGAAATAGGGAAGCTGGGGTGGGGAAGGAGAGCGTGTTGACACATCATGGGGTTAGCAACCAACGTCACAAAACAATTTGTGTATTAACCATTTAATGAGAAACTGATTTGCTCTGTAACTTTTCACCTAAATCACAATTTAAAAAATACCAAAAAAAATGTACGTAGACAATATTTCTCAGAATTAGGCTACGTGGGCATAACAGTGAGTATGCATTCTATGAGGAAGCAAATGATAAGGAGAACCAATTGAGGAGTTTCAAATTTCCAAATAGAATAAATAAAAATGCCAGTGATGAGATGATGAATTTAACAATAATAAAATATTTTTATAAGATTAAAAAAAAAAAGAGTGGCTCTCTGAGCCTCGGTTACCTTTTCATTAAAATAGGGATGGCAGTAAACCTCCTGGCAGGATTTCACTAAACCTATCATCTCCTTGGTTTGGTTCTTAGCTGAGTGCTAAGTCTCTTGGCCCCTCCGGTCCTCCATGCCCTTACTTGTGAAATGCCTGCCCAGTGTTGCAGTAAGGCTGGGGTGGGGTGGAGAGGGGGTGATGGATAGTTTAGTACTTGCTAAATCTGAGAGCTGAGCAGACACAGCCACTGTTAATATGGCGATGATGCTGATGGTGGTGACTTGTCATTCTGGAAGCAGAGGGTGAAGGGGAAATAAATCAATGCAGAAGAGTGCCAGGTCAGTCTGACCTGACTGACAACCCCATGGAATAAAAATCACCAGGGAGGCCCCCTGAGGTGGGAGGGAAGGAAGTGTGAAATTGGGGCTCACAGGTAGGCTGGGGACCATTGTTGTTCACAGCTGTTTTCTGCGGGGGCTGCAGGACTAGGCCCCTCTCACAGGACTCCAGACTGGGCACTGGCTTGTGACTCCCAACCCCGGTCTGCCGCCAGCACATTGCCGTTGGTCAGGTCCTGTTAGCTGCCTGGTCCCTATTATAAAATGGTAGGGGGTGGTCTGGGATAGGGATTTCATTCTGCTCTACCTCCTTCTTTCGCAAGGACTACCTGAGCTAATGGATGTACAACTGCTTTTGTAAAATGTCAAGAGCGGCACACGAAAAATTACGGTTGTTAATAATTTGGCTCCTTGGAGAGAGAGCACGGGGATTGGGGGTGCGGTGTGAAGGCTGGGTGGGGAGCCGAGGTGGGAGGAAGCCCGAGCTCCTTGCAGAGGAGCTTAGAGCCAGGACCTCAATTCCCTGAAGACTTTGCAACACTGCCCCCTGGGGGCCAGAGACGTCTGTGCGGGTGGCTTTTCCTCCAAGACTGCAGTCAGGGAGGAAGAGGGCAGGGGAAGAAAGGCTGGGTCGGTGTCAGAGGAGCCCAAAATGCACAGACCAGAAGGAGTCCAGTGAGAGGCCCCCTTGTTCATCCTGCACTTGTTGCCTGACTGTCCTTTTTCACCTTTCCACACCTGTCTGTTCCACCCATCTGTTCTCACAAATCTGCCCACTTTCCATTCAGCTGTCATGCCCTGGTCTAGGCCCTCACCATCTCTTGCCTGGGCTGTCCCCCAGGCTCCTCACTCCTTTGTCTCTCCTTCCAGTCTATCTTCCTGCAAGCCAGAGGGAACTTTCTAAACCTTAAATCTGACCATGCTTCTTCCCTGTTTAAAACCCTGCCCTACCTCCTCAGTGCCCTCAGGATAAACCCATCCTACTTAGCCTGACATTGAGCTGCATCTTCTGCAGGTCCACCTCCTCACTCGCGAGAGGGACAGAATTGTGGGTGATCAAGGACAAGGCTCTGGGGCAGGACTGTGAGGGGGTGACTCCTGGCTATACCACTTGGTAGCTGTGTGACCTTGGATGAGTTACTTCATTCTTTATGCCCCTGTTTTCTCATCTGTAGGATGTGGCCAAGGGATAAATGCTACTCTTATCCTTACTGAGGTTGTCAAGAATTTCATTGACATTGAATCCACAATCAATGCCCATGGAAGCAGCAATCAAGAAATCAAATGTTGTATTGCATTGGGCAAATCTGCCACAAAAGACCTCTTAAAGGTGTTGAAAAGCAAAGATGTCACTTTGAGGACAAAAGTGCGCCTGACCCAAGCACATGGTATTTTCAGTTACCTCATATGCATGTGAAAGCTGGATAATGAATAAGGAAGACTGGAGAAGAATTGCCTTATTTGAATTATGGCGTTGGCAAGGCATATTGAATATAGTGCGGACTGCCAGAAGAATGAGCAAATCTGTCTTGGAAGAAGTACAGCCAGAACGCTCCTTAGAAGCAAGGATGGTGAGACTTTGTCTCAGGTACTTTGGACATATTGTCAGGAGGAATCAGTCCCGGGAGAAGGACATTATGCTTGGTAAAGCAGAAGGTCAGTGAAAAACAGGAGGACCCTCAATGAGATGGGTTGACACAGTGGCTGCAACAATGGGCTCAAACATAGCAACGATCGTGAGGATGGCGCTTGACTGGGCCGTGCTTCATTCTGTTTTACATGGGATCACTATGAGTTGGAACCGACTTGATGGCACCTAATAACATTTTATTCTCTTGAGGAAACTGCTCTGGAAAGTCAGTCTGCAGCACAGCATCAGGGTTATCTATAGAAAGCATAGGCTCGTTCCTGTCCCAGGATGTATTTGTGTGACTAGGGCAGAGTTTATGACAGCTGCTGGGGGAGTGTGCGGAAGGCTTCCTCTAGGAAGATGAGTCACTTCCTCCCCGATGGGGCTATGAGCCTGGAGATGGGAAAGGCTGCTTTTGGCCAGGCTACCCTCTGCAGATGCGCTATGAGAACTGTGCAGGCAAGGAGGGGTCTAGTCTGCTGTCAGAGCCACATCTGGGCCAGGGTCAGACCGCCAAACTTGACTCTGCTCTAACTCTCCCAGGAAGGTCTGTAACAGGCTAACGTTTTCATCAGTGCTGTTTATTCGGTGTTGTCAGTTTGCATTTTGCTTGATTCTCTTCTTCCCAGGTGACACCCCAACACGCCAAACACATATACCCCCCCCCCCCACTTCCCACACACACTTTTTCTAGATTCACTCACTCCAACTGTTCCTGGCATTTATGTCTAGAATTCTCTCACTCTGTAAGTGGTGCTGGCCTTATTTAAATGCCTGCTCTTTTTTTTTTTTTTTTTGTCCTGTTAAGTGGAACACAGATGTATCTCTCTTGGGGAAGAGAGAGGCCAGGACTTGTGTCTCTCAAAGGGGGCAGAACTGGACTCTAGCAAGGGGAGGGTTAGTCTCTCTAGCAAACGGGCTTAATGGTGGTGTCAGAATCAGAGCTTTACCCAGACAGGGACCCTAGAGGGTCACAGAATTACCTCCCAAGGGTTTTCAGGCTGCAGGCTCCAGCCTCTTGAGTTGAAGACAAGAACATCCTCCGGAAATGGCCAGCAAGGGGAGGCAGTTTAGCATAAGCAAGCAAATCCAGTCTTTGGAGCCATCTAAGTCTGAGTTCTGCCAGCAACCAGCTGTGTGATTTCAGGCACACATATTTCATTTTTCTAAGCCTCAGTTTTCTCTACTATGAAATGGATGTGATAATTACACTAAGATTTGTTACATGCCAAGCACTGTTCTAAGAACTTTACTTGACTTAATGCTATCCAAAACCTATTATTATTTCCAGTTTACAGATGAGGAAGCTAAGGCACAGAGAAGTTAAGAGGTTATAGTGCCCAAGGTTACAGAGTTGGTGAGTGGCAGAGCAGGATTTGAACCTATACAGTCTGGCACCAGAGTTCACGTCCTGAACCAGGGGCACTTAATTGTCTCAAAGGGTTAATTCAAGGACTCAACAGCCTGTCCACCAGTCCTTAAACTATGGGGTTGAATTCTAAATCGAGTACCTTGATAAGTGCCTTTCACTGGATTTCAGGCCTGTGTTGCTGATATCCATCTGGGTGATCTTGGGTGGCTCAATTTCCTCATCGAATCTCAGGTTTCCCCCTATGGGCCAGTTCTACTCTGTCCTATAGGGTCGCTGTGAGTCATAATTGACTGGACGGCACCCAACAACAACAACAACATTAAGAAACTAGAAAGCTGACAAAAAGTTTCAGTGCGATAATAATCTTCGGCATTTTACTTCTCAAAGGTCAAACACATCCATCATGTCTTTGCGTCCTTTGGTCAACTTTCTGAGATAAGGAGTGCAGGGATTATTTCTCCCTCTTCACAGGCAGGAAAAAAACTAAAGAAATTACAACTTACCCAAGTTGCTGCAAATCTGAGAGAAAATCAACATTAAAACTCGAGGCTGTTTATGAACAGCAAAGGCTCTTTCTACTATACCAGATTAAATCCATGTGCTACCAGTTGGGTTCAAGGAAACAAACACAAAATAAAACTATTAAGGAGAGTGAACTACTGCATCTGTGTAGCAAAAGCAAACAAACAAAAACATCTAATTTAATGATTCAACAAATACGCATTAGAAACATAATATGTGTCAATCCTTAGGGTGGGCACTGGGAATAATGAAATGAATAAAATATAATCTCTATTCTCACCAACTATGTCCATTATAAAAGGTAGAATGAACCACAAATCAGACCTTAACACAGGAATGTAGTAGTAATATTTCAAAAATGAAGACTTATATTTGTGGCCTTAATGAGGTAACAAATACCAGATTTACTCTCTTGTATGGAAAAAAAAACCTAGAAAACTGGACAAAAGGCATGAAGCAACTGTTTTTAAAAATATCAGACAGCAGACACTGTAGGGCTCTGATTTCTGAGGGAATTGAAACAAATGAGAAGAACCCTATGGTGGCTCCAGCTTTCTGCCAGAGAGTACTTCCTGGACTGCAATGTAGGAATAGGAAACCCAATCAGACACTGGACGCCACAAAAAATTGGGGGAAAAAAATGTAGGAGTTCTGGGAGGTGGAGGAGCTGATATTTATGAGGCAGAATACTGGAAAAGAGAGAGATATGTGGATCAAGAATTCTAAAAATCTCCATGGGGTTTACCTTGAATTTTTGACTAAATATAAAATACCAAATCCACACAAACTTTCGATCAAAGAGTCTATAGAAGAATCCTGGTCAAAAGGGGTAAAATGTAGACCAGAATTTCATATATTCATGGAATCCAGACTTTCTGGAGCTGTGAAAGCTGGATGAACCCCTGAAACTACTGCCCAAAGATAGCCTTTAAGCTGTAAACCAAAAAATATTCTCTGAACTCTTTTTAAAGCCAAACAATAGTTTAACTTGACTGGTGAGGAATGACTGCTTTGAGCATAATGCTCTTTTAGAATCTGTGTATGTGGGATCAAATTGACAACAGCAACTTGAAGTATTGGGTGGGAATATGGGGGGGGGGGCAGTGAGTTTATGTTGGTAGGGAAGTAAGAACTCAAAAGGGAAGGGTTAGAGTAGTTGCCCAACTCGAAGAACGTAATTGTGATGGTTAAGGTGGTATGTCAACTTGGCTGGGCCATGATTTTAAGTGATTTGGCAGTTATAATGTAGTCTGGCAGTTGTGTAATGATGTAATCACCTCCATGATGAGATCTGCTATGAGCCACTAATCAGTTGAAAGGGAGTTTCCTTGGTGGTATGGCCTGCATCCAATGTGTATGGACTTTCTGGCAAAGCTCACTGGCTTTTGCTCTGCTCTGGATCCTGTATTCAGCTCATCTTCATCTGAACTCTGGTTCTTGAGGCTTGAGCCAGCAGCCTGCCATCTTACCTGCAATCCTGGATTCATCATGCTCTGCAGCCCATGACCCAGCAGCCTGCCGTCTAACTTGCCAACCTTACATTCATCAGCCCCTGCAACTAGGTGAGTCAGGATAAGCCTTCAGCCTGAAGCCTGACCCACAGACTTGGGACTTTTCAGTCTCTACAACCGCATAAGCCTGTTCCTTGATATAAATCACGTACATATATATGTACATATATTCTCTATCTCTCTCTCTATGTATATATAGAGAGAACCCAGCCTAAGACAGTAATCAGTGTCACTGAATTGGGCATGTGGAGATTTGAATTGCTGTATTTTTTGCTGCGTATATTCTCAACAACAATAAAATAAATTATTTAAAAAGAAAAAAATGAATGTAGGCCAGATTTGGCTAGTAGGCTATACTTTGCCAACTCCTGCACTAGGCCGCGCTCCCAAACTTCTCTCTACAAGGAGTTCACATTTTTGTTTATAATTTTGATTGAACTCTTTTCTATTTTACCTATGTATATTTAAAACAAAACAAAACAACTCATGTTTCCTACTCACAAAGGAAGAGCTTGAACTCTACCTAGCTGGCGACTCCTAGATGCCTGCTCCAGCTCTGACTCCCCTCTGAGGTTCTCATGTTCCTCTGTTCTTGGTAGGTCGCTCAGGCACCTCAGGCTTAGCAAGGGGCTCATCATTTCCCCAGAAACATGCCCCTTCCAGGTCCCCGCTCTGAGACCCCAGTCTCCTGGGTCAGGGCCATCCCTGACCACTGTCCCGCCCTCCCTCCCTCCCTCCCCACAGCCTGTGTGGCAACTCCCCCTCATTCACATTCCTCTGTCCTCTGTCTGCTTTTCTCCCCTTTCCCTTAATTCAGAGTCCACCTCTCACCCCTCCTTATTTGAAGCCTGGACCCTTACAGCAGCTTCCTTCCTCTTTAGTGGCTCCAGTTTCCCCTGTTCTAACCCATCCTTCACATTCCACCAGAGTCTTCTTTCTAAACCCTAACCCCACCACACCCAGCCCTGCTCCTTGGACTAAAGCTTGTTTCTTAGCCTAATATATATTTTTTAATTGTTCTTTAGGTGAAAGTTTACAAATCAAGTCAGTCTCTCATACAAAAAGCCATACACACCCCACTGTGTACTCCCAGCTGCTCTCCCCTTAATGAGACAGCACATTCTTCCTCTCCACCCGGTATTCCCTGTGTCCATTCAACCAGCTCCTCTCCCCTTCTTCCTTTTCATCTTGCCACCAGACAGGAGTCACCCACATAGTCTCATGTGTCTACTTGAGCCACAAAGTTCACTCCTCACCAGCATCATTGTCTATCTTATGGTCCAGGCCAATCCTTGTCTGTAGAGCTGGTTTCGGGAATGATTCCAATCTTGAGCTATCAAAGGGTCCAGGGACCATGACTGTCAGGGTCCCTCCAGCCTCAGTCAGACCATTAAGCCTGATCTTTTTACAAGAATTTAAGATCTGCATCCCACTGTTCTCCTGCTGCATCAGGGATTCTCTGTTGTGTTCCCTGTCAGGGCAGTCATCAGGGGTAGCCGGGCACCATCTAGTTCTTCTGGTCTCAGGCTGATGGAGTCTCTGGTTTATGGGGCCCTTTCTGTCTCTTGGGCTCATATTTACCTTGTGCTTTGGTGTTCTTCATTCTCCTTTGCTCCAGGTGGGTTGAGACCAATTTATACATCTTAGATGGCCACTTGCTACCGTTTAAGACTCCAGACACCTCTCACCGAAGTGGAATGCAGACCTTTTTCATAATACATTTTGTTATGCCAATTGACCTAGATGTCCCCTGACACCATGGTCCCTAGACCCACATCCCGGCTACTCTTTAGCCTAACATTTGATGCTGTTCCCCACATACCTATAACCTACCTCATTAGCCTCCCCCACCTACCATGGCCCCCATCCAGAGCATACCCTGCACACTCATGTCTTGGTGGCTATATATGTGCAGTTCCCTCTGGTCAGGATGCCCTTCCTCCCTCTGTCCACTTGATAAATACTCATCCTTCAAGGGGCACCTCAAATGTCACCTCCCCAAGTGTTTCCTGGCTCCTCCAGAAAGAATATGGATGCGGTCAGGATCATATCCTAGTTCTCCATTTGTCCTTGGTCAGTGAGCATTGAATAGGCTGGCCACACCCTCCAGAAACTTCCCATCAACCAGTTCCTCTACCCCCAGTCTTTTCTCCTTTTAGCTCACCTGGGTCCCTCCAATGAATACAGAGTTCTGATTTTTCTTTCTGCTCTAAGAGATTGGGATAACTCAGAATAACCTGTCAGAAGGCAGGCACATTTTCAGAGAGAAACTCAGTGGAAGGACCTCAGCCTTTCCAGGGTGAAGAACCTCAGAGGTGAAGACATTCAGGGGGTGGCCTCTCTGTGGCTATGGTGAGGAGGGCAATAGAAAACTTCACAGCACTGAACAGTTTGCAAAATATTCCCACACAACGTAGCTCAGTAAATCTTCAATCAGGCTAATATTGCTGGTACTATTACCCCCATTTGCAAAGGGGAAACAGAGGCAGAGAGAAGTGAATCACTTACCCAAGAATGAACAGTTGGTAAGTGGTGGAACTGAGATTTGAAAGCAGGTGTGTTTACCCACAGAGATGATACTCTCTCCCTCAGGCCATACAACCTTCTGGCAGTAAGGATGATGAAGGAGCTGAGAGAGCTGGAGGTCCCAACACTGGGGCCTGATTCTGGACTCTGCTCTCCAGAGCTTCATGGGCCTCCTGCCCATGACCAGGAAAGCATCCCAGGCTCTCCCTGAATGTATTTTTGTGTGTGTGTGTGTGTGTTCCAATAAAACTTTATTTAAAAAATGAGGCAGGCTGGATTTGCTCTGCTGGCCATAATATGCCAACCCTAGTCCTACATTGTCTTGGACTGTCCTTCTGGCTTCAAAATGTAAAAGGTCTGATGATCAGTACTGTTCCTATTAGTGTCCTTTTACTTTTTCTTATCATCCTGGCAATCTACTTCCAAAAATCAGCCTGGACATATTTTTAACTTCCTTTTCTTACTTGGCACTTTCATTTTCCAGCCACTTGCATCTGTTGGAGGCTCGCACCCAGGTGAGGGTAAGGTGGAATGGGAGTGAGACAGAGAGAGACAAAGCGTCACTGATGAGTGTTTCCAGGGCAGCGTGGCACCAGAGCAGGGCACAGGCCCTTGGCCTCTACTTCGATGGAACTTCATAGTGCTATGTTGTTTTCTGTTCTCAACTTTAAAACGTTTGTGAGATAAATGGGCTCATCATGGAGACATTTCTGGACCTGTCCACTGCCTGAGGAGGATGAGACAGTGGACTGTGCATGTCCCAGACCTCTGCACTGTCCCAGGAGAGAGCAACCATGGACTGTGCAGGCCGGGTGGAAATGCTTATGGCATCTGTTTGCATCCTTTACCTCTTTTCAACCTGCACCACATTAGCACAGAGTTTACGCTCAATAAATATTTACCAAAGGAACAAATCCCTATTTTACAGAAGAGAAAACTCATTCTCAGAAAGCTAAATGATAAACTTGAATCCAAATGGATCAGGCACCTAGATCTGAGCACTTACCCACTATACTGCCTCCAAGTTACATTTGATGGTGCACAAACTCTCTTACAATTTCAGCGTCTTCACAAAATTCTTCCACCACTATTGTCTTAAACGAAACTTGCCCCACTCGCCAGCATCACCAAATCTGCAAACTTACCTTTACTCCATTCTCTTTGTTACCTCCTTCTCTCCCATTCAACTAACCATGATCCTAGACCTTGGTCTCGGAAGCACTTCTCCTCCTCTGTTGACTACCCCCTTCTTCTCTCATTCCTTTGTCCTCTTCCTCTCTACTGGCTTCTTCCTACCAACAAATGGTGGGAAATACGCTCAAATACAACAAAATCCTTCCTGACCCATTACCCTCCAACCATCGACTTCTCTTCACAGACAAAAATCTTGAAAATGTTATCTACTCTCTCCACTTACTTCCTAACCTTCCACACCCATCGTACCACTGGACCTGTTCACACTGGGGTCACCAGTGACCTCTTCATTGCTGAGACCCATAGACACTCTTCAGTTCTCATCCTTCTGGCCTCATCAGCAGCATTCAAAGCTGCTGACGATGCCTGCCCTTTGGAGCCCTTTTCATAATACCCTACTTCTGGTTTTGCCTTGTCTTCTCTGGCCATGCTTTCTTAGTCTCTTGCAGATATTTCTTGATCTGCCTCAATCTAATGTTGGTTTCCCCAAGATTCTGTCCCTGTCATTCTACAGCCTCTCCCTAGGTGATCTAATTCACTACCATAATCTTATAATTCCCAATTCTCTAACTCAACTCTTTCTTCAGCTCCAGAGTTAGGCTTCCACATATCTGCTGGGAATCTTCATTTGGGTGCCCCACAGCCTCATCAAATCCAACATGTCCAAACCTGAACTCATTGTTTTTCTCCTAAACTTTCTTCCCACCTACACTGCCCACCATCCACCACCATGTTCGTAATCTCTGTCAGCATCAGCCCCATCCACCTTATCACTCAAGCCAAAATCATAGGCATCAACATAGATTCTTCCATAAGCCATTACCAGATTCTAACTATTCTACCTCTTGAAGATTTCCTTAATTTGTGATGGATAAGAGGCATGGGTTCAGGAGATGGACTGGATTTTAACACTTACTCCCTGTTGGCTCCTGGCAAGTTTCTTAACCTCTCTGAGTTTCCTCATTTTTTTTTTTATTACACTTTAAGTGAAAATTTATAATTCAAGTCAGTTTCTCATACAAAAACTTATACACACATTGTTGTGACCCTAGTTGCTCTCCCTACAAAGTTGACAGCACACTCCTTCTCTCCACCCCGTGTTTCCCGTGTCCATTCAACCAGCTCTTGTCCCCCTCTGCCTTCTCTTCTCACCTCTAGACAGGAGCCGCCCACATAGTCTCATGTGTCTACTTGAGCTAAAAAGCACACTCCTCATCAGTAACGATTTATGTCTATATTTTTTTAGTCCAGACTAATGTTTGTCTGAAGAGTTGGCTTCAGGAATGGTTCTAGATTGGGGCTAACAGAGAGCCCAAATCCTTTTTACTAGGATTTGAGGTCTGCATCCCACTGTTCTCCTGTTCCATCAGGGATTCTCCATTGTGTTCCCCATCGGAACAGTCACTGGTGGTAGCTGGGTACCAACTGGTTCTTCCCATCTCAGGCTTATGGAGTCTCTGGTTTATGTGGCCCTTTTTTTTCCTTTCTCTTGGGTTCATATTTTCCTTGTGTCTTTGGTGTTCTTCTTTCTCCTTTGCTCCAGGTGGGTTGAGACCAATTGACTCATCTTAGATGGCGGCTTGCTAGCTTTTAAGACCCCAGAAGCCATTCACCACAGTGGGATGCAGACCGTTTTCTTAATACATTTTGTTATGCCAATTGACCTAGATGTCCCCTGAAACCATTGTCCCCAGACACCTGCCCCTACTACTCTGTCCCTTGAAGTCTTTGATTGTATTCAGGAAACTTCTTAGCTTTTGGTTTAATCCAGTTGTATTGTGTGTTGTCCTTCCATTCACCGAAAACAATTCCTGTCTACTATCTAATTAGTGAATACTGCTCTCCCTCCTTCACTTCCCACCCTTGTAACTGTCAAAGAATGTTTTCTTCCATGTTTAAACCTTTTCTTGAGTTCTTATAATAGTAGTCTCATATAACGTTTGTCCTTTTGTGACTGACTAATTTCACTCAGCGTAATGCCTTCCAGATTCCTCCATATTTTGAGATGTTTCACGGATTCATCACTGTTCTTTATCCTTGCATAGTATTCTATTTTGTGAATATACCGTAACTTATCTATCCATTCATTCATCTGTTGATGGGCCCCTTGGTTGTTTCCACCTTTTGCTGTAATGAACATGTGTGTACATATATCTATTCATGTGAAGGCTCTTATTTCTCTAGGATATATTCCAAGGAGTGGGGTTGCTGGATCATATGGTACTTCTATTTCTAGCTTTCTAAGGAAGTACCAAATAGATTTCCAAAGTGGATGTACCATTTTATATTCCCACTAGCAGTGTGTATAAGTGTTCCATTCTCTCCACAGCCTCTCCAATGTTTACTATTTTGTGTTTTTTGGATTAATGCCAGCCTTGTTGGAGTGAGAAGGTATCTCATTATAGCTTTGATTTGCATTTCTCTAATGGCTAATGATTGTGAGCATTTCCTTGTGTATCCGTTAGCTGCCTGAATGTCTGCCTTGGTGAAGTGCCTATTCATATCTTTGCCCACTTTTTTAACTGGGTTATTTGTCTTTTTATTGTTGAGGTTTTGCAGTATCATGTAGATTTTAGAGATTAGATGCTGATCAGATTTGTCGGGGCCAAAATTTTTTTTCCCGGTCTGTAGGTTGTCTTTTCACTCTTTTGGTGAAGTCTTTGGGTGAGCATAAGTGTTTGATTTTTAAGAGCTCCCAGTTATCTAGTTTCTCGTCTGGAGTTTGTGCACTGCTAGTAATATTTTGTATACTGTTTATGCCATGTATTAGGGCTTCTAGTATTGTCCCTATTTTTTCTTCCATGATCTTTATCATTTTAGATTTTATATTTAGGTCTTTGATCCATTTTGAGTTAGTTTTTGTGCATGGTGTGAGGCATGGGTCTTGTTTCATTTTTTTGCAGATAGATATCCAGTTATGCCAGCACAATTTGTTAAAGAGACTGACTTTTCCCAATTTAACTGACTTTGGGCCTTTGTCAAATATCAGCTGCTCACAGGTGGATGAATTTATGTCTGGATTCTCAATTCTGTTCCATTGGTCTACATATCTGTTGTTGTACCAGTACCAGGCTGTTTTGACTACTGTGGCAGTACAATAGGTTCTAAAATCAGGTAGTGTGAGGCCTCCCACTTTGTTCTTCTTTTTCAGTAATGCTTTAGTTATCTGGGGCCTCTTCCCTTTCCATATGAAGTTGGTGATTTGTTTCTCCATCTCACTGAAAAATGCCACTGGAATTTGGATTGGGGTTTCATTGTGTCTGTAGATCACTTTGGGCAGAATAGACATTTTCACAATGTTGTGTCTTCCTATCCATGAGCAAGGTATATTTTTCTACTTATGTAGGTCTCTTTTGGTTTCTTGCGGTAGTGTCTTGTAGTTTTCTTTGTATAGGTCTTTTATATCTCTGATTAGATTTATTCCTAAGTGTTTTATCTTCTTGGGGGCTATTGTAAATGGTATTGATTTGGTGATTTCTTTTTTGGTGTCTCCTTGTTGGTGTAGAGGAATCTAACTGATTTTTGTATGTTTATCTTGTAACCTGATACTCTGCTGAACTCTCCTATTAGTTTCAGTAGTTTTCTTGTGGGTTCTTTAGGGTTTTCTGTGTATTAAGTCATATCATCTGCAAATAGAGGTACTTTTACTTCTTCCCTACCAATCTGGATGCCGTTTATTTCTTTTTCTAGCCTAATTGCTCTGGCTAGGACCTCCAGCACAATGTTGAATAAGAATGGTGATAAACGTCATCCTTTTCTGGTTCCTGTTCTCAAGGTGAATGATTTCAGGCTCTCTCCATTTAGGATTATGTTGGCTGCTGGCTTTGTATAAATGCCCTTTATTATGTTGAGGAATTTACCTTCTATTCTTAATTTGCTGAGAGTTTTTGTCATGAACGGGTGTTTGACTTTTTCAAACGCATTTTCTGCATCAATTGATAAAATCCTGTGGTTCTTGTCTTTTATTTATGTGGTGGATTACATTGATTGTTTTTCTAATGTTGAACCATCCCTGCTTACCTAGTATGGATCCCACTTGGTCATGGTGAATTATTTTTTTGATATGTTGTTGAATTCTATTAGCTAGAATTTTTTGAGGATTTTTGCATCTAAATTCATGAGAGATATAGGTCTGTAACTTTCTTTTTTTGTGGTGTCTTCACCTGATTTTGGTATCAGGGTTATGCTGGCTGCATAGAATGAGCTTGGGAGTATTCCGTCCTTTTCTATGCTCTGAAATACCGTTAGTAGCAGTGGTGTTAACTCTTCTCCAAAAGTTTGATAGAGTTCTCCAGTAAAGCAGTCAGGGCCAGGGCTTTTTGTTGTTGTTGTTGTTGGAAGTTTTTTAATTACCTCTTCAATCTCTTCTTTTGTTATGGGTTTATTTAGTTGTTCTACTTGGTGGGTTTTACCTCTGTTTGTGTTAGTTTAGGTAGTTAGTGTGTTTCTAAAAATTTGTCCATTTCTGCAGGTTTTCAAATTTGTTAGAGTACAGTTTTTCATAGTATTCTGATTCTTTTAATTTCAATTGGGTCTGTTGTGAGATCGCCCATCTCATTTCTTATTTGGGTTATTTGCTTCCTCTCCTGTTTTTCTTTTGTCCAGTAGTTTGGCCAATGTTTTGTCGATTTTATTGATCTTTTCAAAGAACCAGCTTTTGGTCTCATTAACTCTTTCAATTGTTCTTCTATTCTCTATCTCATTTAATTCTGCTCTAATTTTTATTATTTGCTTTCTTCTGGTGCCCGAGGGTTTTTTTTTTTTTTTTTTTTTTTTGCTGTTCTCTTTCTATTTATTCAAGTTCAAGGGTTAATTCTTTGATTTTGGCCCTTTCTTCTTTTGGATGTGTACATTTATTGCTATAAAATGACCTCTAAGCACCGCTTTTGCTGTGTCCCAAAGGTTCTGGTAGGATGTGTTTTCTTTCTCATTTGATTCTATGAATTTCTTTATTCTGTCTTTAATATCTTCTATAACCCAATAGTTTTTGAGCAAGGTGTTGTTCAGTTTTCATATGTTTGATTTTTTTCCTTGCTTTTTCTGTTATTGATTTTTACCTTTATGGCTTTATGGTCAGAAAAGATGCTTTGTAATATTTCAATGTTTTGGATTCTGTTAAGGCTTGCTTTATTCTGGAGAATGTTCCATGTGCGTTGGAAAAGAAAGTATACTTGGCTGCTACTGGGTGGAGTGTTCTGTATATATCTTTGAGGTGAAGTTGGTTGATTGTGGCATTTAGATTTCCCGTGCCTTTATTGAGCTTCTTTCTGGATGTTCTGTCCTTCACCAAAAGTAGTGTGTTGAAGTTTCCTGCTATTGTTGTGGAGCTGTCTACCTTTCTTTTCAATGCTGTTAGAGTTTGTTTTATGTATTTTGGAACCCTGTTGTTGGGTGTGTAAATATTTATTATGGTTATATCCTCATGGTGTATTGACCCTTTAATCATTGTATAGTGTTCTTCCTTATCCTTTGTGGTGGATTTAACTTTAAAGTCTATTTTGTCAGAAATTAATATTGCTATTCCTGCTCTTTTTTGATTATTGTTTGCTTGATATATTTTTTCCCGTCCTTTGAGTTTTAGTTTGTGTCTTTAAGTCTAAGGTGTGTCTCTTGTAGGCAGCATATAGATGCATCATGTTTTCTAATCCATTCTGCCACTCTGTCTCTTTATTGGTGCATTTAGTCCATTAACATTCAGTGTAATTATTGATAGGTAAGTGATTAGTGCTGTCATTTTGATGCCTTCTTTTTTGTGTTGTTGACACTTTCTTTGTTCCACTTAATTTTCTGTGCTGAGTTGTTTTTCTTTATATATTTTCTTTTCTTCTTTTTCATTGCTGTTGATTTTGTATTTGCTAAATCTTTGTTTTTTTGTTTTTGTTTTTTATGTGTAAGACTGTTAATTTCCTTTGTGGTTACCTTAATATTTACCCCTATCTTTCTAAGTTTAAACTGATCTTTTATTTCTTTATATCACTTTGACTTTCCTTCTATATGAAAGATCTATGATGTCATGGATTGAATATTACAGAGAATATTACAGAATAAACAAGAATGGGAAAATGGACAAACATGGTGCCACAGCCATGTCTGCCCGAGTCCAAGGAAGGTTACAGAGTCATCAGTATATGTTAACATTATAAATGGGCAAAACCACTGAGAACTTGACCTTTTTACAGATTGGCTAGAAACTGCCTTCCAACATTTTGAATTGTCTTTCTTAAAGATCACTGGTACTGGTTTCAGTAATGACAGTCAGGAGGGTCTTCACTGGCCCAATGAATTTCTGTTCACTATATGTTAATAGAAAAAGATAAGAGCGGAAAGTGCTTTGTGTTCTGGCTTAAGTGAAAGCTTCCCTAAAAGATGTTTTCCAAGATTATTCTACCTATTGTCTTTATACCTCAGAGCCCAATTGATGTGTCCCTGTGAGTCCTTGTGAGCTCTTGTGAGCCCAACTCCAGCTGGGTCACATTCTCTATGCTCAAGGTCAGGGAGTAATGATTCCAATATTATTTCCTAAATCAATGTAATGTATTCTGCTGACTTGCTCTGTGCCTGTTTTCCCTTCTTTTCCTCCAGTTTGTCCCATTTGTAATGGAAATGTCTTGCTTGTGCTTGATCTGCCCTTGTACGTTTGGAAGCAGATAACTTGTGTTCTAGCTTTCACAGATAAAGAGGAATTTTTGGATTTTGGACTTGGAATTAAGACTTTTCTTATGATTTGACAGGGTGAATATGTTTTGCATGGTGCAAGGATGTGATTTTGGGGGGGCCAAAGGGTGAAATATCATGGACTGAATTTTGTCCCCCCCAAAATAAGTGTATCAGTTTGGCTGGGCCATGATTCCCGGTATTGTGCAATTTTCCTATATGTTGTAAATCCTGCCTCTATGATGTAAATGAGAGAGGATGGGCGGCAGTTGTGTTGGTGAGGCAGGACTCAACATACAAATTGGATTGTGTCTTGAGGCAATCTCTTGAGATATAAAAGAAAGAAGTGAGCAGAGAGATGGGGGATCTCATACCACCAAGAAAGTAGTGCCAGGAACAGAGAGTGTCCTTTGGACCTGGGGTCCCTCTGCCTGAGAAGCTCCTCAACCATGGGAAGATTGAGGATAAAGACCTTCCACCAGAGCCGACAAAGAGAGGAGCCTTCCCCTGGATCTGACACCCTGGAATTGGGACTTGTAACCTACGAGACTGTGAGAGAATAAATTTCTCTTTGTTAAAGCCATCCACTTGCGGTATTTCTGTTATAGCAGTACTAGATGACTAAGACATATGACTACGTTTTTTAGTCCCACTTTTTTGTTTTAATGTTGTTATCTTTTACATAATGACATCTCTGTTTCCCTGTTTTGAGTGTTTTAGCTTGTGTGTGTGTGTGTGTGTTTTCCCTATCTGGGTTGACATCTGGTTGCTCTGTCCTGTGTTCTAGTTTTGGGTTGTTAACTGATGTTCTTGACGTTCTAACTGGAGGACTCCTTTTAGTATTTCTTGTAATTTTGTTTTGGTTTTTGCAAATTTACTAAACTTCTGTTTGTCTGGAGAAGTCCTAATTTCACCATCATATTTGAGAGACAGTTTTGCTGGATATATAATTCTTGGCTGGCAATTTTTTTCCTTCAAGCCTTTATATATATATGTCATCCCGTTGCCTTCTTGCCTGCATGGTTTCTTCTGAGTAGTCTTATTAACTCTCTTTTGTAGGTGACTTTTCGTTTATCCCTAGCTGCTCTTAAAATTACCTTTCATTTTGGCAGGCTTTATTACAATATGTCTTGGTGACTTTCTTTTGGGATCTACCTTGTGTGGGGTTCAATGAGCATCTTGGATAGATATCTTCTCATCTTTCGTGATATCAGGGACATTTTCTGCCAACAAATCTTCAACAATTCTCTCTGGATTTTCTGTTATGTTCCCCTGCTCTGGTACTCCAATCACTCATATATTATTCCTCTTGGTACAGTCCCATGTAATTCTTAGGGTTTCTTCATTTTTTTTAATTCTTTTATCTGATTTTTTCTCAAATATGTTGGTGCCAAATGCTTTATATTCAATCTCACTAATTCTGACTTCCATTACCCCACTTCTACTCTTATGACTTCCTATTGAATCATCTAATTCTGAAATTTCACTGTTAATCTTCTGAATTTCTGTCTGCTGTCTCTGTATGGATTTTTGTGGCCTATTAAATTTGTCATTATGCTCTTGGCTAATCTGCTTAAGTTCCCCTAATGTTTTGTGCATTCCTCGACTTGTTCTGTGTTTTGTCTGATCTCCTTCCTGGTCTCTTGAAGGGTTCTGTGTATTAATTTTTTGTATTCTACCTCCAGTAATTCCAGGAAGTTCTCTTCATCTGGAAGATTTCTTGATTATTTGTTTTGGGAGCTTGCTGAAGAGATCATGGTCTGCCTCCTTATGTGATTTGATATTGACTGTTGTCTCTGAGCCATCAATAGGTTATTGTATTTATTTTATGTTTGCTTCCTGTGTCCTAGCTTCTTGTTTTGTTTTGATATGCCCAAATAGGTTGCTCAAGTGAGCTAGTTTGATTATTGGCACCTTTGAAGCTTTAACATCCTGTCACCAGGTGGTTAGAGCTGTTACTAGGTATGTGAGACCAGAAGTCCATTCACTTTTCTTGTATGGATTCAGCTCAGGTGTCCAGTTAGTCAGTCATTAAGTGTGTGGTACGGTCACTCACCTACAGTCCTAGATGAGCAGGGGTGATCGGTGTAAGCACAGGTATCTGGGTGCAGTAGGGGGTCATGTGCTGAGCAAGGCAGGGGCTGACAACTGCCCCTGAGTGTCTGTGAGGAAAGTGTGTCCCTGTTCCCTAGAATGCATAGGGGGGTAGGTTTTGCATCCAGACTATGGGCACCCAATGCCGTTGGCTGTAAGAACTGGGAGGCACTTATTTTTGGACCCCTGTCACAGGTGGTTAGGTGTCATGGGTGGAGCCACCAGTCCTCAGGACCTTAATGTGGGTAAGCAAGGACCCTGATTAATAGGCAAAGCAGTGTCAAATGACACGGACTTGCCTCTCCACCGTGTAGCTAAAACAGCTGAAGTTAAATTTCAGGTATACACCCTGTTGTGCTGTGCTAATGAAGGCCTATGCTGTTGAAATGGGCCCACACAGGTCTATGCAGGGGTGAAAGGCATTCAAAGTCCATAGATCCCTTATGCCTGTGCCTAGGCAAAGGAGCTCTTTCTGCCCTGAGTTCCCAGCTCAGGGGAGGAGGCAGACTATTTTTTCCATGTTTGTTAATTTGTTCCCTCTCCAAGGCCAGAAGAATGGCTCAGGGTGAGTGCAGGGTCTTTTTTCCTGCCCAGGGGTTGCAACTGGCTGGGACCCAGTGCAGAGCAGGAAGGCAGCAGGTAAGCGGATGAGAGGTATTTTTGTATCACGGTAGGTTAAACACAGGTATTTAACATTTGCCAATTGTGGGCTGCTGCTTGCTTGTTCTGGAGGGTTGAGCAGACTCTCCACCATTTGGCCTCCCTGAACATGGATAACACATCCCAAATGCCTGTGTTTGCCTCACCACACTCACAGCAGTGGTGGAATCAACCTGTGAGGTGCCGGTTCCCACCAGGTCAGGGCTGGCGATTCCTCGCTGTCTCTGAAGTGTTTCTCCCTCCCCCTGCCATTCAGTCCAATTCCTCAACTCTGCCTTCGATGTTCAGGACTCCTAGCTTGTCATATAAAATCGATTCACTTGTTTTTTCTGGTCTTTGTTGTAAGACGGACAACAGGAAGCATCTGACTACTCTGCCATCTTGGCCCCACCTCCCCTGAGTTTCCTCATTTATAAAACAGGGGTAATAAAAACTATTGTTCAGATTAAATAATGTGACCACCTTGACACAGTCATTAGCACAAGTAAGCACTTTATAAAGGGCAGCATCTCCTGTTATCGTTATCACTGTTACTTCTTCCCATTCCTCTCTTCCCCATTCAGCTCTCTGGCTGGTCTTCCTGCCTCTAGCCTCTCCCTCTCTAATCCATTTCTCAGTGTGGCAGTGGGTGTGATCATTCTGAAACACATAGCTGCCTATGTTAGTCCTCTGCCTAAAGGCTGACCCCAACTCTTCAATGTCCTCATCCTGAGTTCTTATTTTTTGGCCTAGAATTTGAGATCCTTCTCCCTCTCGCCCCTGACAACCTCTTCAGCCTCATTTTTTGAGACTCCAAGTCTTTTCCTCTATACTGCACTCAAAACCAACTTCTATTTACCCCTTGTCATGGATTGAATTATGCCCCCCCCCCCAAAATGTGTGTATCGACTTGGTTAAGCCATGTGTGGTTGTCCTTCATTTTGTGATTGTAATTTTATGTTGAGAGGATTAGGGTCGGATTGTATCACCACCCTTACTCAGGTCACCTCCCTGATCCAAGGTAAAGGGAGTTTCCCTGGGGTATGGCCTGCACCACCTTTTATCTCTAAAGAGTGAAAAGGAAAGGGAAGCAAGCAGAGAGTTGGGGACATCATACCACCAAGAAAGCAGTGCCAGGAGCAGAGTGCATCCTTTGGACCCAGGGTCCCTGCACCTGAGAAGCTCCTCAAGCAGGGGAAGATTGAGGACCAAGACCTTCCTCCAGAGCCGACAGAGAGAGAAAGCTTTCCCCTGGAGCTGACACCCTAAATTTGGACTTTTAGCCTACTTTACTGTGAGGAAATAAATTTCCCTTTGTTAAAGATATCCACTTGTAGTATTTCTGTTATAGCAGCATTAGATCACTAAGACACTCCTCTAACACATTCTTTGCTTTTTTTCCTCCTTCCTGACTTTCCCTGTGCCTTCTACCTGGAGAACTCTTTTTACCTTCTTATAATTCATGACCCACCTGAAGAGTGTCTTCCATGATATAAGCCTGCTCTGGTCCCTCCTATGGGCCCCTTCAACTTCACAGTAGCACAGATCACATTGGATATAATAATCAGTTTTCTGATTGGCTACCCCATTAGACTATGTCAATTCACTTTGACCAGGCACCCAGCACAAAGCCAGCTTCATTCAATGTGGAATGAACAATGAACCTCAGTTATCCTAGTCATTAAAATGGTCAGCTTAGGTACCCAGGGCTGGTTAACCCAGAAGAAAGAATGAGTACTGAGGACTTGAGGAAAATTAAGTCACAGAAGACTGCCTAGAGGAGGTTGGATTTAGAATTATAGGACACACCTTTTTTTTTAAGAAAGAGTGAGAGGGAGCAAGTGAATGAGAAAGAGAGAGAGAAGGAGAAGGGGAGAAGAAGGAGGAGGAGGAGGATTTTGGAAACTGAGGGGCTCTGTGTTCTCTCATACTTGCTTCTCCAGCTCCAGGACACTCAAAGGGTTCCCACTGGCCAATAGCCTAAGGATTTTACATTTATATAGAGAATTTTCACAAGCTTATCCTCATTCGTGTGGCTGGTTGGCACAGAGGCTTGACTGAGACTTAGAAGATCTGGTTTCAGATTCTGCCTTGTCCTTGGCTTTCTGTGTGCCTTTGGGCAATGCCTTTTACCTCTCTGAGCCTCAGTTTCCTCATCTGTCACGTGGGAATATCAATCATTGCTTAGTAGGTGGAAAAGTCTACACAGACTATAAAGTTCTATGCCCCAATGAGGACTATTAATCTTGTTATTCTAATTGTCAATAAAGCCCGGTGTTACCTCTTAACCAGGCACCTGGGAGTTCCCAGAAAAATATTACCCAGTAGAAACGGACCCCTAGGGGCAGGGCCCCAGCAGGCCAGGGAGGGGTGGGGCTGGGAGATTAATGGGGTCAGGCTAAGCCCCAATCTGGTCCTTTGCACTGAGGCAGTGCTGGCTTGAGGACTGGAAGGGAGCAGCTGGAGGCCAGCTAGGTTGGGCAGGTGAGCTGGGGAGTGGCCTGGGCTGGGCAGGAGAGCCAGGTCATCCTGCAGAAGTTTCAGACATGATGGCTATAAATGAGGTGCAGAGCCATTCACAGCCTAAGGAAGGGCTAGGCTGTGGGAGGCCAGGGTTTAGGTGGCAGGCAGTTAAGAGCCCTCACATTATTATGAGAGGGGCCCAAAGAGAAGGAAGCTGGGCTAAAATCTTTCCTTCCCAACTCCTATCCTTCCAGGCTGGCTCTGCTGCCATGTGGTTTTTGCCCGGTAAACTCTTTCTCCTTATCAGCACAATAAGGGAGTTGGACCAGCAGCTCTCTTAGAATCCCCTCCTACTCCAAGTGTTGCCCTGTTCTGCTGCCACACTACCAAGAGAGCCCTGAGGAAGTCAGGACAGCAGGCTCCAGTCTCCGCCCGTGCAAACACTGAGAATCAAGGCATCAGGCCCCAGTGAGATGATAGTCTTGTAGGAAAGGATTCAGACCCCACTCCTGGCTCTGAGAAACTCCCAGGCCAGTGACGGAGACAGACATGTACATAGACAGCAATACCCAGAATTATATGGGCTGCCAGAGAAGGAAGCTGAGGGTTTGTGGGAGCCCAAAGGAGACCCCCGATCCAGCATGAGGTGAAAATTTGAGCTGAGTCCTAAAGGAAGACCACATGTCTGAAGGAAAGGAAAATGACACTGGAGAGGGAAGATGGGCAGTCAGTTTCTCTCCCAGGAGGACCTTTTGGTGCCCTGGATGGTGAGCCAGAAATCAGGCTTCTAGTCTAGTTCTGCTCCCAATTTGTTATTTGACTTTGAGCAAGTCACTCCTCTCTGAGCCTTTTTTATTTGAAAATGGGAGAAAAGGGAAACTGGATTGTATTGGCTTGCCCTTAAGGGCCTTATGGCTCAGATGCTCTGTGGTTGCCCAGCAAACCTTGCATATCCAGCCTTACATGGTCCCACACAGTAGAGAACAACCTCTCTGAGCTGCAGCAACTTACAGGGACATGTGGTTTCCATTAATTTAGATGTTAAAGTAAAAGAAACTAAAAATCCCAGCTGACTGGTCCATTATGGGGAGAAAAAACCCCGTTGCCGTTGAGTCGATTCTGACTCATATCAACCCTGTAGACCAAAGTAGCACTGTCCCACAGAGTTTTCAAGGAGTGCCTGGTGGATTCAAACTGCTGACCTTTTAATTAGCAGCCATAGCTCTTAACCACTATGCCACCAGGGTTTCTTATTATAGGAAAGGGTTCAGTTTAACTCAGATTAACCCTCTCATTTATTCTACAAATATTTATTGAGCTTGTATTTTGAGCCAGGTTTTGCCAGGCACCAGATATAAAACACTTATGTTCAGGACATGGGGCCTGGCTGCCATGACCTTTTCTCATAGTGACCTACCCAATTCCTCTCTTCCTTTAGTCATTTCTTGAAAGCAGCCTTTTCCCAGCCACAGAACTTCCATTTCATAACCAGTCCATCTGAAACAGTTTGAAACTCTCCTCAGAACAAAGCAGAAATTTATAATTGATATCAGCCTAAGAAACAGAGAGTGAAAAATAAAACCTTCGGCCTAATTTCCCCCCAGATGGAAACCAGAGCTTCCAAATTCTCCGGGTGGCCTGGCTTGGTAGAAAGAGTCCAGGGCCAGAGCCAGGAGGCCTGATTTCCAGGACAAACTCTGACACTGACCTGTTGTTGGTCTAGGGGTAGAAGAGGCATGAATACAAATGTCAACATAATCTGCCCCTGGATCACTTAGAGGAACAAGCCCAGAGTAAAGCGTGAGTCAGCATTTTCCCTCAGCTCTGTTCTGTGGGCTGAAAATGCTCACAGTGGACAAACAATGACCAACAGCCTCTGGGGCAGGAGTATGGGGAAGTGGTAGGGAGAGTGGAGGTGGAGAGAAGAGGGAGGCTAGTGGGGGGAGAGGTGTTGCTCTGTACAGATCTCCCCCAACCAGCCTCCCTCTTTTGAACATAAATGGATGCTTCTTAAGACTTTTTCTCTTGGGTGGATTAAATTTGCCCCTCAACTTCACCATTTTCTTATATGGTCCATTTATGTTACTTTTTTTTCTTTAGAACCAGTGAGTCTAGGGTGGTTTAAACGTTTTCAATCTAGCTCCTATCCAAGTATTAAATATACTTTGTAGATTTCCAACTAAAAAAAAAAAAAAAAACCTAGGCTTGCATACCTCTAATTACATGGGATTCACTAATTTTCATTACTGGATAGTTTCAATTGTAAGGAAGTTATTCAATGTGTGAGGCTAAACTCTGGGTCCCTGAAGCTGCTAACACTGGCCTACTTCTTTGTGTTATCCCTTCCCTTCAACAGCTTTTCAGGTATTTGTGTCTACCCCTCTACCACCACTACGCCCCTCCACCCACCACCCTAAGTCTTCCTCTCCTCCAGGCTAAACAGGCCCAGCTCTTTCAAACACTGCTCGTTAGATACCTTACCATCCTGAACAACTCAATTGTGACATGAAATTCCTGCCACAAAGAGTGCTGGGACTGAGATTCATAGTTGGAAAGAAAAAGATGAATGTTCTAGTTAATATTTCTCTGATTGCTCTGTTTTCCAGATGTGTCCTGAGTTTCCCAGTGTCTGTCTGCAGACATCTAGCTCTGATTCACTATGGAAGCCATAACATGTAATGGATCAGACAATGCCTCACCAGTCTTCTACCTGGTGGGCATCCCCTCTTTGCCAGAGTCCCTCTTCCTCCCTGTCTTCTTGATTTTCCTCTTAATCTACCTGCTCATCCTAGTGGGTAATATCCTGATCCTGTTGGCTGTGGTGGCAGAGCCCAGCCTCCACAAGCCCATGTACTTCTTCCTGATCAACCTTTCAGCCCTGGACATTCTCTCCACCACAACCACTGTCCCCAAGATGCTGTCCCTATTCCTGCTGGGAGACCAGTTTCTCAGCTTCCCTGCCTGCTTTCTACAGATGTACCTTTTCCATGGCCTCAACTGCTCAGAAGCCTTCATCCTGGTGGTCATGGCCTATGACCGCTATGTGGCTATCTGCCGCCCACTGAACTACCATGTCCACATGACCCCACAGACCAACGCTGCACTAGCAGCCAGTGCCTGGCTCACTGCCCTCCTCTTGCCCATCCCAGCAGTTGTGCAGACCTCCCAGATGGCTTTTGGTCCTGTGGCCCACGTCTACCACTGCTTCTGTGACCACTTGGCTGTGGTCCAGTCCTCCTGTTCTGACACCACCCCCCAGGCCTTCTTGGGCTTCCGCATTGCCATGGTGGTGTCCTTCCTTCCACTTCTCCTGGTGCTTCTTTCCTATGCCCACATCCTGGCCTCAGTACTTCATATCAGCTCCCGAGAAGGACGCTCCAAAGCCTTTTCCATCTGCAGCTCCCACCTTCTGGTAGTTGGCACTTACTATTCATCCATTGCCATAGCCTACATGGCCTACAGGGCTGACCTGCCTCTCAACTTCCACATCATGGGCAATGTGGTGTTTGCCATCCTTACTCCTGTTCTCAACCCTCTCATCTACACCCTAAGGAACAAGGATGTTAAAGCAGCTATTACCAAAATGGCATGTCTCCAGGACCCACGGTGCTCTAGGGCCCTTAATTCTTAGATGTGATTAATTTAGCTCCCAGGACAACAATAACAGTGCCTAGCTCAGAACAGGAACTCAATAAATATTTTTTAATGAATAAATGAATTACAGCAGCCTAAATTTGCTTCATTCATTTGGGCAGACAGCTACAACCTGGCTTTCAAATACTGGACCAATAAGGCTTCCCTCTGGTGCTACGGAATAATTGTAGTCTTTGCAATTTTCATCAATTACTGTGATGAATAAAATTTCATCATCCAATCATTTATAATTTTTTTTTACTGATACCCTGCAATGTGTCAGGCCGTACAGTAGATGTTAGAAACAGAAATAAACCAGACACAGTTCCTGCCTTCAAGTTAGCCATGGTCTAGAGGAGAAGTCAGATTCAGAGAAAAAATATAATACAACAGAAGAAGCAAAAGAGTTCTTGGGAGCCAAGAAGTTAGCATTTAATTCAATGTTAAAGTTTTTTCTCCTATAAGTTTTTACATTTATGGCATTGAGTATCACTTGTTTGTTAGCAAATACTCATGTATCTGCAATATAATGGGCTTGAAATGATCGCATAGGAAAACCACTAGCTGCTCCAGTCAGGGAGTGGTATAGGGGTCCATGTCCCTGCCCAATGGGTGAGATTCACTTTCAGCTTGAAACTCCAACAAAGAAGTGGTTATTCCTGACAAAAGAGTTTAAATCTCAGTTCCTCTTAGAAATCATACAAGTCACAAAGTGTCAAATTGGAGCAAAGATGGGCAGAACTTCAGTGACCTTCAGAACTGCAGAGTTCCCAGAAAGGGAGAAAGAATGGGGTAGACAGCTGGCTTTTTTTTTTTTTTTTTAATTATTATTGTACTTTAGATGAAGGTTACAGAACAAACTAGTTTCTCATTAAACAGTTAGTACACATATTGTTTTATGACGTTGGTTAACGACCCCACAACATGTCAACACTCTCCCTTCTCAACCTTGTGTTCCCTATTACCAGCTTTCCTGTCCCCTCCTGCTTTCTAGTCCTTGCCCCTGGGCTGGTGTGCCCCTTAAGCCCCATTTTATGGGCCTGACTAATCTTTGGCTGAAGGGTGAACCTCAAGAGTGACTTCATTACTGAGCTAAAAGTGAGTCCTGGGGCTATACTCTCAGGGTTTCTCCAGTTGCTGTCAGGCCAGTAAGTCTGTTTTTTTTTTGTGTGAGTTAGAATTTTGGTCTACATTTTTCTCCAGCTCTGTCTGGGACTGTCTATTGTGATCCCTATCAGAGCAGTCAGTGGTGGTAGCTGGGTACAATCTAGCTATACTAGACTCAGACTGGTGGAGGCTGTGGTAGATGTGGTCCATTAGTCCTTCAGACAAATCTTTCCCTTGTATCTTTAGTTTTCTTCATTCTTCCTTGCTCTCGAAGGGGTGAGACATCTCACAGGCTTTTAAGACCCCAGGCACCACTCACCAAAGTAGAATGTAGAACATTTTCTTTATAAACTATGGTATGCCAATTGAGCTAGACATTCCCTGAGACCATGGTCTCCACAGCCCTCAACCCAGGAATTTGGTCCCTCAGGGAGTTTGGATGTGTCTATGGAGCTTCCATGACCTTGCCTTGCACCAGTTGTGAGACAGCTTGCATTTTGCAGCACATTTTGAAGAAAAATGAATCTTCCTTAGCAAGTTACGATAAGGCTCTGCACTTTAACGGAAAATCGAATAAGTGAATGAGCAGAGATTTTTTTGCAAATAATAGTAAGGATTTTCATACGAAGAAATAATATCCCAGCAGACTCATATGCGACAAGAGTATGGAATTTGCAGAACTGGGCTGTGAGAGAACAGGAATACAGGCTAGTCCAGATAAGAGGCTATTTTCTGGTGATCTAGAGCTAAGGATTCTCAGTAGTGCTCGGTAAGAATAAATTTCAAGTTTTATTTCCTTTAGATTTTGCAGCATAATTTTATGCTTAGGTTAGCAGTATAGTAAACTGATATAGCTCTTAGTCCAGAGTGTGGGTTCAATCATTCTCAAGGTAAACTTCAAATTATCTTCATAAAGTCCCAGTTAAAGAGCCCATCCAGGTATCATTTATGCATTGAGTGAAAACCGTCTGGTCTTCGCTCTTAACATTTTGATGCCCAAGGTAGGACAGACCAAATAAACAGATTCTCTGTCCCCTTACAGAACACTGTTTTAGCCAGAATTACATCTGCTAGGATGTGCTATATGTCATGTTAGCAATGGAGAAAAGGAATAAATAAATAGTGTCATGGATTAAATGGTATCTCTCCCCATAACAAGAAAAAACGTTGAAGTCCTAACCCCTGTACCTGTGCATGTGACCTTGTTTGGAAATAAGGTCTTTGAAGATATTAAAAGAAGTTAGCATGAGGTCATACTGAAGTTGTGTGGGTCCTAATCCCATCTGAGTGTTGTCCTTATGAAAGATAAACAGAGGAAGAATGCCGTGTGATTCCGCAGCTGCAAGCCAATGAATAAACACCTGGAGCTACTAGAAGCTAGGAAAGAGGCATGAAACAGAGTCTCACTCCAAGCCTCAGAACGAATCAACAAGACTGACACTCTGGTCTTAGACTCTCAGCCTCCAGAACTGTGAGACAATAAATTTCTGTTCTTTAAAGCCACCCCCTTTGCTGTATTTTATTACAACAGTCCTAGGAAACTAACAAAAATGGCAAATAAATATTAATTGGAAAACGTGGAATAGCCAGTTAGGCTTAGATATAATATTTCCTTTTCAGTGATATGTGTGTGCTTTATTATAATTTTATATGGCTCATACATAATAAGGTTATGTAAACCAAAGGAGCTCCTGCTTCATGAGGACGACAGTGAAATGTGCCAGCATTGTCAGTGGTCCAACAATGCCTGGGGCTAGGTAGGAATCTCTCTAATCCTGGGGTTCAGTTTTAGAAAGTCACTTGCCCTCAGATACATGTTATGCCCTCCAACCTAGTGATATTTAGACCTCTTCTGCTGATATCTTTGCTCAGGTCCACAATTGACTCAGAACTGAGATAGGGAAAAGAGATATCATTATTAGGCCTCCTCAGTGGCCTCCTACAGTCAATTTTCCAGGTAGTCACAGGTACACCTTGATTCCAGAAACATGCAGTCTGCCTGATTTGAAGTTTTCACTGGCTTATTTGAAAATGAACCAGCGGTCTTGATCTTGGTTTCCCAAACCTAAGAGTTAAGGCTTCATTGAGCTGAGCCCATATGATGATTGTACTAGATATAAGGGCTTACAGCTAGTTACCAAGCTAAAAATCATCATTTGAACCTCCAAGTCCTTAAAACTCTAATCCACAAAAGCTAATATTGGGTTTACACTGTCCATCTCCAGGAATATAATTTGGTGGAGGGGATGGATGAACAACCAGGAAAAATGGCTGCTGATTTTTCAGAGCTGCACTGGACCTGGGGTGGTAGGCAATTCCTCAAGATTTCTTCTACTTAGTACCAAACTCCCTGAGTACTCCTTGTTCCTTTCACAAAGGATAAGAGAAGCAGAATTTTCTCTGAGGGCGTTTTCCCATCTTGGCAGATTTGGACTTTCACTTAATTGCCTCATAAAAGAGAAGGGATCATAAATCAAAGACCAAAGATTCATAAAGAGAAGTGCTTAATAAGAGATGCTTCCCATAATAACCTTGAACCACAAAGGGCTACAACTTTTGTTAAGAGTGAATCAGAAGTAAATTAGCCCTTCTGAAGATTTGTATTGGAATAAAGAGTCACATAAAAAAAACCGGTCTTACATTGAAATAGATAAATGAAAAGATAGGAAATATTTGCAGAAAATGAAAACAGTACCAAATAGAACTTTAAGAAATCAACTAGTAAAATAATTGAAATTAAAACTTCAATGAAAAATTTTAACAGCAAATTAGATACAAATGGAGAAAGAATTAGTAAGCTGGAAGATAGGTCAGAATGAAGCTTAAAGAGACCAAACAAAAGAAAAGAAAAACATAAGAGAGGGTAAGTGTCATAGTGATTGCAGTAAAAAAAAAAAAAAGTCTAGCAGATGTTAATCATATTTCTAGAAGGAAAGAAGAGAAAGAAATGAGTAAAGGCAATATGTGAACAGTAAATGGCTAAGAATTTTTCAGAGCTAATAAACCAAACCACGGATTTAAGAAGCTGAAAAACTCCCAAGAAAGAAATACATACTTAGATACGTAATAGTAAAATATAGAAAGCAGAAAACAAGAGAAAATCTTAGAAGCAGTCAGAAAAAAAGACATATCATCTTCAATTTTTGCCCTTCAAAGAGTTACAGTTAAGCTGACTTGGCAAGAGTAAAATTAGAAGCCAGGGCCTTTGGAATTATTTCTTCAATACGCTGAAAGAAAATAACTGACAGAATCCTATCCCAGTGAAAATATCTTTCAAGTAGGAGGGTAAAATAAAGACATTTTTAGACAAGCTGAAGCTGAGAAAGTTTGCAACCAGCAGAACCTCAGTAAAGGAAATTCTAATGGGTGTACTTCAGGCAGAACAGAAGTGATTACAGATAGAAGACCTGAGCCTTGAAACATGAAGTGAGGATATCTGTTTAGGCTCAGATGAAATTTACAATCTTAAACCCCCAATCCCTCCAATCCTCCCTCACTGTGGAAGTAACTGGCCCTCTAGTGTCTGGGAAAAGTAGCCCTTCTTTGCTTGAAAACTGCAATAGATTCACCTGAGGTACATACCTTAAAAGAGAATTTTCATTCATATCAAGATCCACCACAACCACCTCCTATTGCCAACATATTCATGACTAGAGTCAAATATAAGCATGATCCAGTTTGTGTCACGCTATGACAGTATGACATCAAAGGCATTCAGACTTTTTAAAATATATTTCAACAGAAATCTGAGAAACTTGTGTGGGAATAACTTCTGAGTGTTGGACCAAGGAGGGTACGATGTAACACCAGATCACACTAAATTTATTGATATGGATGAATATACAAGAGATTCTAGATTTAAGTGATGTTAGCCCATGCAGCTAGAGGTGGCTCTAACAACTTACTTGGTTTGTTGACCAAAACTTGGACTTAATGGTGGCCTACATTTAATGAAGTTGAAATGCCAGAGCTTCTCTGGCATGACGTGGAGGAGGAAATACAAAGGCTTAGGGAGATAGGAATGTTGGACTGAATTTATCATGTGTGGACTACATACCCACTTTCTAACTACATTCCATGAGAAGGTTAGAAAACACTTCCGTCACTAAAACATTGAGAAATACATTAGTGAGAGGAGTACCTACATCCTTGAAAAGCTCTGTGGTTGCTCTCTGCTATAGGTCAGGTATGACTGCAGGGGTTGCCAGGGACTCCCTGATTTCAATGGAGATGATGGAATCCCGGAGTGTCAGAGGCTAAAAGGCAATGCTTAACCATCAAAGACAAGGTCAGCACATGTACTGTGCGGGGAAGCAGGAAAGAAATGGTAAGCAGAACACCTTGGATGCAGAGGTTTTCAGCAGTGGCAAACTGATCATGGTGTCCTCAGGAATAAAATAGCTGGGAAGCATACTAGAGCATCGCTTGCTCTATATAACAGGAAAAAAACTCTAGGTAGGCTTGGTAGCCAAAATCATGACTTGAGTCACCAGAGGAGGGAGTCAAGACCTCTCACTCAATTTCCAGACCTAATCTATTCACTAACTCAAGGCCCCTTCCTTGAAGGGAAGGTTGTATTCCTTGAGGAATGAGGCTGCACCATTGCCGTAAGTACGTACTGAAAGTCATTCTCCAAGGATCTGTAGCTATTTATTAAAATGACTATACATTGGAAAAAAGGAAATAACCAGACTTTTCAGGAATTATTAGATACTGACTCTGAATTGATGCTAATTCCTGGGGACTCAAAATGCCGCTGTTACCCAGTAGTCAAACTATAAGCTAACAACGGTCTTAGTGGAAACCTGACTCACAGTGGGCCCAGTAGATTCATGGGCTCACTTTATGGTTATTTCAATTCCTGAATGTATAATTGGAATAAACATGCTCAGCAACTGGCAGAATCACCGCATTGGCTCTCTGACACATGAGCTGAGGGTTATAATGGTAGGAAGGGTTAAGTGGAAGCCCCGGTGACTCCCTCTCCGTACCAAAATAGTAAACCAGAAGCAGTACTACATCCCTGGAGGGGACTACAAAGATTAATGTCAACATCAAAGGCTTGAAAGAAGCAGGGGTGGTGAAATCCATTACTTTCCTATTTAGCTCAACAGTTTGGCCCGAGCAGAAGTCTGATGGATCTCGGAAAATGATTGTGGGCTGTTGTAAACTTAAGCAGGAGATGACTCCAATTGCAGCTGCTCTCCCAGATGCAGTATCACTGCTGAAGTATATCAACATGGCCTTGTTATCATTCAGGTTATTTTCCTCCTATAGGTAAGGTGTCTTCTCTCTCACAGCTTTCAAGATTTCTTCTTTGTCTTTAGTTTTCAGAAGTTTGACTCTGGTATACCTTGGTGTGGATTTCTTTGACATTATCCTGTTTGAGGTTTGCTCATTTTGAATCTGTAGGTTTATGTTCTTTGCCCATTCTGGGAAATTTTCAGTCATTATTTCTTTGGGTACTTTTTTAGCCTTCTTTCTCCTCTGGGACTCCAGTGACAAGAATCCTTTGTTATAATCCTCCCACAGATCCGTGAGGTTCTGTTCTTCTTCTTTTAAGTCTATTTCCTCTTTGTAGTTCAGACTTATTTCTATTGTTCTGTCTTCCAGTTCATGAATTCTTTGCTCTGTCCCCTAGATATGCTGTTGAGTCTATAAATTGAGTCTATGTATGGAGTTTTTTCAATTTCATCTGTTTATTTTTCATACTAAAATTTCCATTTTGTTCTTCTTTATGTCTTCTACTTCTTTATTGAGACTTTTTATTTCTTTGCCAAGATTTTCTAATTTTTCATTTGTTTCAAGCATTTATGATGTGTGTAATTGCTCATCGAAGTGCTTTTATAATGACTGCTTTGAAATCTTTGTCAGATAATTCTAACATCTTTCTCATCTTAGTGTTGGTGCCCACCATTGTTTGTCTTTTTTTATTCAAGTTGAGTTTTTTTTTTTTTTGATTCTTGGTACAATGAGTGATTTTCAATTGAAACTTGGACATTTTGGATATTATGTTCTAAAACTCTAGATCTTATTTAAACTTACTGTTTTAGGTGGTTTCCTATGACACCAGTCCAGCAGAAGAAAGGATAGCACTACCTAGTTACTTCTAGGTGGGGATAGAAGCTCAGCTTGCTCACTCAGCCTCTGTTGACACCTAGGGGGAGGTGGGACTTTTCATTACTGCTGAGTGGGGATGAGCATTTCAGTGCCCCACTAGGCCTCTGCTGATACCACCCTGGCTAGAAGGGATAGGAATGCTTTCTTGTTGCTCCCTTCATAGCCGCCATTCTACTTGGCCTTCTCTGACACCAAAATCATGGTGGTTTGAGGCACCTAGTTACATTCTGGTGAGGATATAAGTCTGGACTCCCCACTTGGACTTTGCTGGTGTGGCTGTGGGTGGAGTTGCAGTTTTCTCTGTATTATTTGTCTGGTATAGAGTGGTTACTATCTAAAAGTTTTCTGTTTTGCTAGACTGCTGCTATTCTATTCTAGTCCCTTGCCTAGAGAGAACAGGTTATTTTGTTGAGTTTTTTTTTTTTTTTTTCTGTACCTGTTATGGATTGAATTGTGTCCCCCAAAATATGTATGTAATTCCTAACCTCTATGCCTGTGGTTATATTCCTCTGGGAATGGGTTGTCTTTGTTATGTTAGTGAGGCAGGATTAGTGTAGAGTGTGTCTTGAGACAATCTCTGTTGAGATATAAAAGAGAGTAAATGCAAGCTGGCACAGAGAGATGGGGAAGAGAAATGCCAACCCACATGAAGATCGCCCAGAACCAGAATCTCAGAGAGACAAGAACCTTCCTCCAGAAAGAGAAAAAGTCTTTACCTAGGGCTGGCACCCTGAATGAGGACTTCTAGCCTCCTAAACTGTGAGAAAATAAATATCTATTTGTTAAAGCCACCCACTTGTGGTATTTCTATTATAGCAGCACTAGATAACTAAGCACCAATTGGCATTTCTAAGTTTCCAGCTTCTCTAGCTCCAAGTGTGGGATATATGAGGCAAATATAAAACTCAGGGAACTCATCATCATGTCATTCCTTGGGTTGTCAATCCCTAGCCATTCTTTGGCTTTATCTATACCTTTCAGAATCTTCTTATATTTGTATCATAAATAATATTCAGGATTTTTTAGCTACACTTATCAAAAAAAAAAAAAAAAGTTTTTTTTTTTATCAGGAGGAGTAGGAAATAGTATATATACTCCATCTTCCCAGGAAATATGCTTTACCTTGTTTAATTTTATCTTTTCTGTTTAAAAATTTTTTTTTTAAGTTCATCACTATGTGGAGAATAAACAACGCTCTCCTGATCCATTACTGATAAATTGTTTTAAATTCTAAAAACTCCCAGCAAGAAAGAGCAAAAACAAGAATCAAATTGATATTAGACTTCCTAAAAGGAGCAGTAGATACAAGAAGACACATGGAGTAATAATATTTAGCACTGAAGAAAAATATCTTTAACCTAGAGTTTTATACCCAGCCAAATGTTCATCAACAGTGGAATGGATAAACAAATTGTATGTTCACACAATGGTATACTACACATTATAAAACCACATTCAAAAATATAGATGAGTATTACTGTATTTGTAGGCAAATAATGTATAGCTTTTGCACTTGTTTGCTGGCTGCGCCCTTCCCCCCCACCCCGAGGTATTTTTGTAAGTGCTGTATGCTAATTTTTTTTTTTTGCACCAACATGTGGAAGAGGATCGGCATGATGGAGTTAATGGTGCATGTTATTTGCATAAAATACTGTACAAACATAATATTGAGCAAAAAAGCCAACACAACAGGGTATATACTCTATGTAGAAGTCATTGTTGGTACCCCAACTAAATGCAGTGAGTGTCGGCTGTTAACACTTCACAGCTGTATCATTCTCCTGAGAATTGCCATCAACCAATAGGAGCCCCCTCTCACTAGAAAAATAGCTGGGAGGTTACATCCTTTCCCCTGGGTATACCAAAAAAGCCAAACCCATTGCCGTTGAGTTGATTCTGACTCATAGTGATCCTGTAGGACAGAGCAGAACTGCCCCATAGGGTTTCCAAGGAACACATGGTGGATTTGAACTACCAATCTTTTGGTTAGCAGTCAAACTCTTAGCCACTATGCCACCAGAGTTTTCCACCTGGGTATAGCCCCTAATAAGGGGATAAAAAGGTCAGTCACTTATTCCAAAGTGGGACAACTCTACAGTGTCCTTCACATTCCAGGGCACCTGTGAAATCAGGCTGAATTTCAGCTAAAATCTAACTTTACCTAACTTCTTCTTCTGCCCTGTCTTGTTTCCCTCATTCCTTTACGGATTTTGCCTGAGATCACTCTCTCAATAAATTATTTGCATAAGAATCCCTGTCTCAGGCTCTGCTTCTAGGAAATTCAGCCTTAAGACAATTGGTTCCAGGAGTGGGTCTAGAAAGAAGAGTCTAGGGATGAGAATCTGTAATTGAATTACTCATCAGCTGGATAGCAATGAGGGCCCTATCACTGGTGGTAGGTAAGTTGTTACCTGCATTATAGCAGTGTGATTGCTAAGACTTTCACCTGTGGTAAACTGTAATAAGACACAGATAAAGGGGATGCACTAGCTTGTGCAATGTCTCTGATGTTTTAGAGGTATGGCAGAAACAGAAACTATAAGACTGTGTAATAAGTCAATATTGCTAAAGGCACACTGATGTTTTGTAGGATAGAGTGAAAATGACAGGATCAGATCTATTAATCCTCAATATAACGTGAAGTGGGAGAGTAAGAGAACCCCTTTGAGAGCATTTAAAGAGAACCTCATCTGCAGAGCACAGACTGAGCTGAAGACTAGTAACCAGAGGCTCAGAAATCTCTGGGATGAAGGCCTGAGTTACTCTACCGTGGGATATGCCTAGACCAACAGAAATAATTGTATATGAAGGGAGGGGAGAGGGAATCTAGAATGGATGGTAAAAAACCAAAAACCAGACTCGTTGTCACCGAGTCAATTCCAACTCATAGCAACCCTATAGGACAGAGTATAACTGCCACATAGGGTTTCCAAGGACTGCTCAGTGGATTCAAACTGCCGACCTTTTGGTTACCAGCCATAGCTCTTAACCATTATGCCACCAGGGTTTCCAGAATGGATGGTAGAGGAGAGAAATAATGTTCATCAGTTGTAGCCTGGGGACTAACTGAAGCAGAAAGAGCAGTAGTTCATCCCACTAATCCTTCTCCTATAATTTTCCCAGAAATTGTGGCTAATCATAATCCTAGAGACACTATGTCCAAATGGAGTGAACTTAATGTGCTAAGTGAATGGATCTGAGAGTTGCAAAACATGGACTGTAGTAGACTCACAACCTTCTATTGGTTGTGAGTGTTGGCTGCTAGCAGCTGACATACATACAGCCTAAAATAAAGATATAAGCACCTTGACCCTTATTGCTTTCCTTTGGGCCAGGGGATAGGGAGCAAGAGACTAGCTTTATAAGTAGGAGAACAAATAAACTACTGGGCACCAAGCAGTCTGAGCTTAGGTGCCAGCTGTTGACTACAGTTCTTGGTGAAGCCCCAGCTGTTGGGCATCTAGACAGCCTGAGAGCCCATGAAAGTTGCATCTTCTACAGGAAAGGGACACCATCTGTCCCCTGTAAAGCTGAATATTCAGGCAGCCTCTCCCTGGGTTATTTTCAGATAACACAAATAAATCTCCTGGAGTAATTATTTTTTATTGTGTTTTAAGTGAAAGTTTATAATTCAAGTCAGTCTCTCATATAAAAATTTATACACACCTTATTTACTATGTAACCCTAGCTGCTGTCCCCGTAATGCGACAGCGCACCCCTCCTCTCCACCCTGTATTCCCCATGTCCATTCAACCAGCTCCTGCCTTCTCATCTTGCCTCCAGGCAGGAGCTGCCCACATAGTCTCATGTGCCTACTTGAGCCAAGAAGCTCACTCCTCACTAGTATCATTTCCTGTCTTATAGTCCAGTCCAATCCCTGTCTGAAGATTTGGTTTTAGGAATGGTTCCAGTCTTGGGCTAAGAGAGGTCTGGGGGCCATGACCTCTTGGGTCCCTCCAGTCTCAGACCATTAAGCCTGTTCTTTGTACTAGAATTTGAGGTCTGCATCCCACTGTTCTCCTGCTCCATCAGTGATTTCTCTATTGTGTTCCCTGTCAGGGCAGTCATTGGTGGTAGCCAGGCACCATCTAGTTCTTCTGGTTTCAGGCTGATGTAGTCTCTGGTTTATGTGGCCCTTTCTGTCTCTTGGGCTAATATTTACCTTGTGTCTTTGGTGTTCTTCATTCTCTTTTGCCCCAGGTGGGTTGAGACCAATTGATGCATCTTAGATGGCTGCTTTTAAGACCCCAGAAGCCACTCACCAAAGTGGGATGCAGAACATTTTCTTAATACATTTTGTTATGCCATTTGACCTAGATGTCCCCTGAAACCATGATGCCCAGACCCCCTCCCTGCTACTCTGGCCTTCGAAGCATTTAGTTGCATTCAGGAAAATTCTTAGCTTTTGATTTAGTACAGCTGTGCTGATCTCTCCTGTATTGTTTGTTGTCTTTCCCTTCACCTAAAATAGTTCTTGTCTACTATCTGATTAGTGAATACCCCTCTTCCTCCCTCCACACTCTTGTAACCATCAAAGAATATTTTCTTTTGTGTTTAAACTATTTCTTGAGTTCTTATAAATAGTGATCTCATACAATATCTGTCCTTTTGTAACTGACTAATTTCACTCAACATAATGCCTTCCAGGTTCCTCCATGTTATGAAGAGATGTTTCTCATGGATTCATTGTTGTTCTTAATTGTTGCTTAGTATTTCATCATGTGAATATTCCATCATGTGAATATACCATATTTATTTATCCATTCATCCATTGATGAGCATCTTGGTTACTCTCATCTTTTTGCTGTTGTAAACAGTGCTGCAATGAACATGGGTGTACATATATTTGTTCGTGTGAGGGCTCTTATTTCTCTAGGATATATTACAAGGGGTATGGTTGCTGGATCATATGGTAGTTCTATTTCTAGCTTTTTAAAAAGGAGGCACCAAATCGATTTCCAAAGTCTTTACCATTTTACATTCCCACTAGCAGTATGTCAGTGTTCCAGTTTCTCCACCTTTCCAACATTTATTATATTGTGTTTTTTGGATTAATGCCAGCTTGTTGGAGTGAGCTGGTATCTCTTTATAGTTTTGATTTGCATTTATCTGATGGCTAATGATCGTGAGCATTTCCTCATGTATCTGTTAGCTGCCTGAATGTCTTCTTTGGTGAAGTGCCCGTTCATATCCTTTGCCCATTTTTTAATTTGTCTTTTTGTTGTTGAGTTTTTGCAGTATCATGTTGATTTTAGAGATCAGATGCTGATCAGATTTGCCATAGCCAGAAATTTTTCCCAGCCTGTAGGTAGTCTTTTTACTCTTTTGGTGAAGATTTTGGATGAGGGTTTTTGATTTTTAGGAGTTCTCAGTTATCTAGTTTCTCTTCTAGTGTTTGTGCATTGTTAGTAATGTTTTGTATACTGTTTATGCCATGTATTAGGGCTCCTAGCACTGTCTCTATTTTTTCTTCCATGATCTTTATCATTTTAGACTTTATATTTAGGTCTTTGTTCCATTTTGAGTTAGTTTTTGTGCATGGTGTGAGGTATGGATCTTGTTTCATTTTTTTGCAGATGGATTCCAGTTATGGCAGCACCATTTGTTAAAGAGACTGTCTTTTCCACATTTAACAGACCTTGGGCCTTTGTCAAATATCAGCTGCTCACAGGTGGATGGATTTATGTCTGGATTCTCAATTCTGTTCCATTGGTCTATGTATCTGTTGTCGTATCAGTACCAGGCTGTTTTGACTACTGTGGCAGTACAATAGGTTCTAAAATCAGGTAGTATGAGGCCTCCCACTTTGTTCTTCTTTTTCAGTAATGCTTTACTTATCCGGGGCCTCTTCCCCTTCCATATGAAGTTGGTGACTCCTGGAGTAATTTTTAAATTATCATATATTTCACTCTAAGCAATCTATATTTCTTATCTTATAAAATCCTCTCAGCAACTCCATGAGACCAGTAGTATTGTTATGTCCCATTTTACTGATGAAGAAACTCAGACTTAATTAACTTATCTAAAGTGACGCAGTTAAAATATATTAGAACTTATATTCAAACTCAGCACTTTCTATCTCCACACATTATGCCCTTTACCACTATGGAACTCTACAGAGCACTGGCCTGGGCTTGAATTGCAGCTCTAATAGTAAGTATCTGTGTGAACACTGGCAAGTCGTTTCCCTTTTCTGGACCTTAGTTTTCTCCTTTTAGACTGTTTATTTCCCCTGACTATTGTGAGGAGCAGATGAAATAATGTCAATAAAAGCTGCCCCATTGACTGTAAAGTTCTGGAACCCACGAGGACTGTTAACCATGCTATTCTCATCAGCAAATCCCAGGGCACATCCCTTCATAATACATGCTCTAGGCGGGACCAAGAAGTTGATCCTGGGTGACTGGTGGGCACAGCACCCCATGGGAGCACCATCTTGAGGAAGACGGTCCCAGTAGGCCTGATTGAAGGGAGGGTTTGGAGGGTTTAATAGGCTACATCTCAGTGCCTGCCTGCCTCTTCCCACCAAGGCCAAGGTTAGAGACACAGAGGGGACACAACAGGAGACACTAGGGTGTACAGGGCTTGGCAGGTGAGTGGCCTGGGGCACAGGTGGGCTGGGTAGCTGGGAGTGGGCTGCGGTAGGAGGTGAGAGCATGCAGAACCTGGACTAGGGATCCAGGAAGATGGTTTGGATATGTATAAGAGGCAGGTGCATAGGATCCAGGTTGGTTGTACAAACATGGGTTGGGGGGACTTGGACCAGATATTCTGGCAGGTCGAGACAAGGGGTGTGCTCACAGGCAGAGACCAAGCCAAAGGCTTCCCACAGGAAGGCAAGGCTGACAACAGTAGTAATAATTGCAAACACTAGCAAACATTGAGCTCTTATATGCTCCAGGCTCTTGTGAAAGCATTGTTTATGCATTCTCTCTTTAAAGACTCACAATAATTCTGTGAAGTTACAGGTGAGGAAAAAAAGACTTAGAGAGGGGATAATGATTGGCCCAAGGTCACATAGCTGGTAGGTGGGAGGTGGGATTGGAATCCAGTCCTTTCTGACTCCCACGTCCATACACGTTTAACCACTAATGATGACACAATGACAAAATGAAGACAAAGAACCTGGCTTGCAACAGCACTTACTAAATGGGAGAGACCTTTACCTCTCCCTTAGGGGCATGGACCATGTGCCATCCACCTCTGAACCCGTACCCTGCTAAACACAGAGGGGACACTCAGAAAATTTCCTATTGAATTAGAAATACCTTAGAGATTTTTTCCCTCCAAGCCTCTCACTGCACAGATGGGAAAACCAAAGCTCAGGGGCTCAAAGTCACACAACAAGCAAGTGGCAGAGCTGGCTCAGGAAACAGAGCTCTTGGTTTCCAGGCCAGGGCTCAGTTCTTTGCAGTAGGCTGGCTCCAGAATGACCCCTCTGCACTCACTCTTTACCAGCCATGGCCATGGACAAGAGGTTTTCTTTCTCTGACCCCTCGTTTGTTGAAGGGGCATAACCACTCCCTGGATGGGTTATATCGTGAGAAGAGATGAGGTACATAAAGCTCCTTCTCTCTCCCCTTCTAGCATTGTGACTGGCACCTAGACAATCCTAACAGGAAGATCTCCTGGTGTAGGTTCTGTGCCCTGGAAAACAGTGCCCTTTCATCCCTAAGCACAGGGCTGCATTACTTAGATGTAATATGTAGTTCAAAAGAAAACAAGAGCACTAACCTGTAAAAGAGCATCCAGCCAAATTCTGATAGTTCTCATGATAGACAACTAGAATGGTGCTTTGCAATACCAAATGTTAAATTATTTTGGAAAGAATTTCTGGTACCCCAGCTTTGCTGATGATCCAAGCATATGCTTGGTCTACCTGCTGAGGACTCCAGCACTGCCTGGCGGTACAAATCCACATGCCACCTCTCCATCTGGATCTCAGCATCTATATCATCAGCTGTAAGCCAGTGGGAAAGAAGAGATGGGCAGCAGGACTTGATGTCTTGATGGGCTCTAAGGGCCCCTCTGGGTTTGGTCCTCTGAGTTTCTGCCCCCTAAACCTTCCAACTAGAGAAGACTAACCCAGGGACCATCAGGTCATGACTGTCTCTGAATGCAGCTATGGAGTTTTCATCCCTTTGGGTATGACAAAAACCTTATAACCAAACCTGTCAGGATGCAGTTCTGGCTAATGGAGGGATAACCCTTTAAAATTGAGACACTGCAGGTTCACCCTTTTGCCAGGTCATGGGATTGTAAAAGAGCTTAAGAATGACCTCTGAGATCTTCTTTTAAGGAGCACACACATAAGCGGGTTGTCTGTCCCATGTTTATTTCAGATGCAAAGCCATTTTCCAGTCACCAATTCCAGGTCTATGAGCCAGGGTACACAATCCCAGTCAATCACAGAGCAAACTTTGAAATTTTTAAAAAGTGGTAGAGGAGGGTGGAGAATGCATTGTAATTGAAGATTTTAAAAAAACTTTTTTTTCCAGCTCTGACATTCTGTGATTCTAGAACATGAGAGCAGTTTTTTGCTTGTCTGTTTGTTTTATTTTTGTTTTAGAAAAGAGATGGTAGATGTAGTTGCAAGAAATTCAAGGCATAACTGCTCATGGAATCACTGGGGTTAAAGCAACAGTAATGCAAACATAGACGTGAACCTGCCTGGATTGTTTGGTTAGAGCCTTACCCCTGAAGTAGGCATGTGTCAGTATTTTCCTCAGTTCAAAACGATTAGTGCTGGAGTTGGCCCAAGCACACAGTTAGTGAACATGCACGAAGTCTTTCAGAACAACTTCTCATGTAGAGTTCTTCTGTCTTTGACCAGCTACAGCTTACAGTTCTTTGAGTTCTCTCGAGCAACAATGGCTCTCAGGAAAGGTTCTTAGGGCTTCTTCTGAGCTGGTCTTAGAAGAACCAACAGGAGAGTGAGCGTAAAAATGACTAAACAGAAATACCTGCTGGGCTGCAGGAGCCAGGAGGAAGGAAGACTGATAGAGTAACCCAAGAAGTACACAATGGTAGGAAGCTCTACCTTCAGCTCAGGCTCCACCAGGAAGTAAGTCCTTCCACCAAAGGCATTTGCCCGTCTCATCCCTAAAACATAAGAGACCACACACATACACACAGGGATGAACACAGAGTACTTAGTATAGAGAGAGGCAAACAGAGCTGCTGTGCCCAGAAAATGAGAAAGAAGTCATTCCCTGGGTAATGAGTAGACTAAGCAGACAGCATGTTGCAGAAAACCTTGGAAAAATTAGCTCTTGTTAGTGGTATGGTGATAATGCCCCTAGTAGAACATTAAGCAAATGTAAAAGAAAATATAAGAACTTAGGGATCTAAGAGATCTGATGCCCAAAAGACAGCGTGGGACATGGAGCAGATGACTAGTAGAAGCTGTATTTCAATGCATTTAACACAATTGCAGCTAGATAATTAACTCTGTGATTGGCTTTTTAATGCACGATCCTTCTACTAGAATTTAAGCCCCATGATGGTAGCGACTTAGAAGTCTTGTTTTACAGCCTTGCACGTTGTGTGTACTTAATAACCACTCAGTGGAAGAAGGAAGAAGTGAATAGTAGGCTAAGATGGAGGAATCAATATTGGAGGCCACCAGCAGTCCTCTAGGCTTGGTTATAAACGATTTGGATTGCATTAACTGTACAGTGAACTCTAGGGAATTCTCATTCTAAACTCCTGGTTGCTCTGGTTTCCAGATGTTCTGGCTGTCTGTCACCTGGGCACCCAGCTCTGTCCTGCCATGAAAGCCACAGCCTGTAATGGATCTGAGAACTTTTCACCCACCTTCTATCTGGTGGGCATCCCCTCTCTACAGGAGTTCCTCTTCCTCCCTGTCTTCTTTATCTTCCTGCTTTTCTACCTCCTCATTCTTGTGGGTAACACCTTGATCTTGGCGGCTGTGGTGGTAGAATCTAGCCTCCACAAGCCCATGTACTTCTTCCTGATCAATCTCTCTGCCCTGGACATCCTTTTCACCACATCCACTGTCCCCAAGATGCTGTCCCTGCTCCTGCTTGGGGACCGCTTCCTCAGCTTCCCTGCCTGCTTCTTACAGATGTACCTTTTCCACAGCTTCTCCTGCTCAGAAGCCTTCATCCTGGTGGTCATGGCCTATGATCGCTATGTGGCTATCTGTCACCCACTGCACTACCCTGTCCACATGACTCCACAGACCAACACTGCACTGGCAGCTAGTGCCTGGCTCACTGCTTTCCTCCTGCCCATTCCAGCAGTGGTGCAGACCTCCCAGATGGCATTTGACAGCACTGTTCGTATATACAACTGCTTCTGTGACCACTTGGCTGTGGTCCAGGCCTCTTGCTCTGACACAAACCCCCAGACCTTCATGGGCTTCTGCATTGCCATGGTGGTATCATTCCTGCCCCTTCTTCTAGTGCTTCTCTCCTATGCCCACATCCTGGCCTCAGTACTTCGTATCAGCTCCCGAGAAGGACGCTCAAAAGCATTCTCCACCTGCGGCTCCCACCTCCTGGTGGTTGGCACCTACTACTCGTCCATTGCCGTAGCCTACGTGGCCTACAGGGCTGACCTGTCCCTCGACTTCCACATCATGGGCAATGTGGTGTTTGCCATCCTTACTCCTGTTCTCAACCCCCTCATCTACACCCTGAGGAACAAGGATGTCAAAGCAGCCATCAGCAAAATGGCATGTACCCAGGACCAAATGGCGTTCTTGGGCCCTTGATCCTTAGATATAGCTAATTTTGCTCCTAGGACACCAGTGTGCTGAGAACAGATAAGGCCACAAAAAGTTTTCTGAAGTGAAAGAATGACTTATAGCAGGACCAAAAATACACCATTGCAACTTCCATTTCCATTAATGATAGACTAGGCTCGACGGCACTGGGTTTTTTTAGGTTATTAAATCAACCCTTCTGTGGAAAGAACTAAAAATGGCAGATAAAATATAAAGAAGTATCTTCTTAAGAGCACCAAAGAAGTTTTCAATATAATAAGGATAAAATTGTAACAAAGGTGAGAAAAGGGAGGTGAGTTATTAAGACATGAATAGACATATTGACCAATGAAACAGAATAGAGAGACCAGAAACAACAATTGGTATATGAAGGAAATAACACTACAGACCACTGTGGAAGATGGACATTTAATAAATGGTATTTGAACTATTAGGTATCCATATGTCAAAAAATGAAATTTATTCCCTACTTTAAGCCGAACATAAAAATTAATCTCATTAAAGAGATAAATGTGAAGGGCAAAACTATAAAACTGTATAGGAGACTAACATCATGATCCCACAGTAGAGAAATGTGTCTTAAACAAGATTTAAAAAGCTCTAAGCCTAGAGAATAAAATTAATAAACTTGACTTTTTTCTTTTTAATTTAAAATCTCTGGTCATCAAAAGACATGAAAATACAGTGGGAAAAACAAGCTACAGAATGGGAGAAGATATTTGCAATTCATATATAGTCATCTAGGGATTCATAGCCAGAATGTGTAGAGAATCACTTTCAATCAATAAGAAAAAGATAGTCAAGCCACTGGAAAAATGAGCAAAATACTTCACAAAAGAGACTACACCAATGTCCAACAAATACATGAAAAAGTGCTCAGCCTCTTTAGTAATAGGAGAAATGCGAATTACAACCACAACTAAATACCAGTGGAAACCAACCAGACTGGGTAAAATGTGAAAGTCTGATGATACCAATGCTGGCGAGGATACAGGTCAGTGGGAGTTCTCACCCACTAATATTGCGAGTGCAAATTTGTACAAATACTTTGGAAAATAGTTTGTCACTGTCTCAGTCATCTAATGCTGCCATAACAGAAATACCACAAGTGGATGGCTTTAACAAAGAGATTTATTTTCTCACAGTCTAGTAGGTTACAAGTCCAAATTCAGGGTATCGGCTCCAGGGGAAGGCTTTCTCTCTCTGTCGGCTCTGGAAGAAGGTCTTTATCCTCCATCTTCCCCGGGTCGAAGAGCTTCTCAGGCACAGAGACCCCATGACCAAAGGATGCGCTCTGCCCCTGGTGGTGCCTTCTTGGTAGTACGAGGTCCCCAACTCTCTACTTGCTTCCTTTTCCTTTTATCTCTTGAGATAAAAAAGGTGGTGCAGGCCACACCCCAGAGAAACTCCTTTAACATTGGATCAGGAAGGTGACCTGAGTAAGGGTGGTGTTACAATCCCACCCTAATTATAATCACAAAATGGAGGACAACCACACAATCCTGGGAATCATGGCCTAACCAACTTGACACATATTTTGGGGGGGACACAATTCAATCCATGACATTCCACCCTTTGGTCCCCCAAAAATCACATCCTTGTAACATGCAAAACATATTCACCCCATATATCATAGCAAAAGTCTTAACTCTAAGTCTAAAACCCAAAAATTTCTCTTCTTCTCTGAAATCTAGAATGCAAGTTATCTGCTTCCAAGGGTAGGATGGCAGAACAGGCACAAGTTAGACATTTCCATTACAAGTAGGACAAACTAGAGGAAAAGAAGGGATAACAGGCACCAAGCAAGTCAGCCAAACATATTACATTAACCATCAAAACTTTGGAAATAATCCTCTGTTCTCTGAGACAATTTACACAATAACCCTGCCCTCCAGCCTCTAGGTATTGGCCACACTCTCCAGATTCTGAGTGGAGACCCCTCGGCCCTGGGCTTCAGCTCCTCCTTCCAGGCCCACTGGAACAGGAGCTCTGCTCCCTCGGCTTTAGGCGCACCATTCTCTTAGTCCATCTGGGTGGCAACTCCACCCTTGGAAACACGAGAGGCCATGGCTCCGCCCTTTAAAACCCCTGAGGTCATGCCCTTTCCTTTTGAGACTGAGGCAGCTCAGCTTCTTGTGTTCCTTGTCTCTTTTGGCTTCTGTTTCCTGGTTTCTTGGCCTCTCAGCTCCTTGGGCCTCATACCCACATCTGCCTTGCTGGGTGGGCCAAGTGTTCCCAAGCTCAGTAGCTCCACTGAAAAGTGCCCAGAGGCATCCCACTCTGCCAGGAAGCCTCCTGCACACAGGCACTCAGCTCTCTGGCTCCATGGATCAGCAAACCTAGCTCTAATGATAAGTGCCCAGAGGCACCCCACTCTGCCAGGAAGCCTCCTGCAAACAGGCACTCAGCTCTCTTGCTCTGTGGGCTGGCTCCAGCACTGTCTGGCGCTGGTCTCCTGGTTCTGCTGCTGTTGCCACTTCTCTGCTGCTGCAGGTTCTCTCCTGCGCTGGTCCTCTGCCACAGTCAGAACTCTACCCATTCAGTTTCAAAACCGCTTCTACAATTTAGGTATCTGTTAGAGCAGCACCCCACTCTCGGTACTGAATTCTGTCTTGGTCATCTAGTGCTGCCATAACAGAAATACCACAAATTAATGGCTTTAAGAAAGAGGGAATTATGTTCTCACAGTCTAGTAGGTTACAAGTCCAAATTCAGGGCGTCAGCTCCAGGGGAAGGGTTTCTCTCTCTGTTGGCTCTGGAAGAAGGTCCTTGTCCTCAATCTTCCTCTGGCCAAAGAGCCTCTCAGGCACAGGGAGCCCATGTCCAAAGGATGTGCTCTGCTCCTGGTGGTGCCTTCTTGGTGGTATGAGGTCCCTAACTCTCTGCTTGCTTCCCTTTCCTTTTATCTCTTGAGATATAAAAGGAGGTGCAGGCCAGGGAAACTCCCTTTACATTGGATCAATAAGGTGACCTGACTAAGGGTGGTATTACAATCCCACCCTAATCCTCTTTAGCATAAATTTACAATCACAAAATAGATGACAACCACACAATACTAGGAATCATGGCCTAACCAAGTTGACACATGTTTTGGGGAGGACACAATTCAAACAATGACAGTCACTGTTGCAGGGCAAGGCTTCCCAGCTTGGGACTAAGGCCTGCCGAAGTTCTTGCTTTCTACTGACCAAGAATGACCAGGAGAGGCTCAGAGGTTCCACATGAACAAAGGTTTATTAGCTGCAGAAAGAGAGTAAATGCTCATGAGTGGGGAACAGAGAGGGACCAGGCAACGCTAGCCTCTGTTCCCCCAAAGGAAGGTTTTGCTATCTGCCAGGTGCTCCTTGGAAACTCTATGCTGCAGTTTTACTCTGTCCTATAGGGTCGCTGTGAGTCAGAATCGACTCGATGGCAGTGGGTATGGTTTGGCTTGGTTTATATGGGTTTGGCGAGGATAATAGAGTAATGAATATTTAGTAGGTTTCTCTCAAGGGGTGGTACTTCTCAGAATGGTGGTGCATACTATATTAGGTTGCACATGCGTCTGGAATCCAAGATGGAACCCGTAGCAAAGGCTCCTGGGACTGGATGGCAGGACTTATTATGGGGTGTCATGCCTGCACAGTCCCTTCTGTGCTGTCAGTTTGATTCCTGTCACAGGTACTTGCATCAGGCAGAAATCATCCATCAGTCACTTTGCAGATGTCTGCACATGCTCCAGGGTCGGTTCCTCTGAAAAACATCTTACAAGGGCGTACATTGTTTGTTCTTTCCTTATCACACATTCGAGGATGGGGTTTTGCACCACTAGCCAAGCACATAATTTTTGTAAGAAAGTTGCAAGTTGCAGGTGTTGCAGGGCCCCTTGCCTAGGGGCTCAGTCCCTGTTTCTTCCCTATCTCATCACTGTCTTATAACGTTGAAGACACACATATTCTATGACCCAATACAGCAGCATTTCTCTAATTTGTAATACTTCAACACAATTTTAAAATGACTGAATTACATATACATGCAACATGGAGGAATCTTGCATAGTGATGAGCAAAAGCATCTGACTCAAAGAGATACATATTGCATGTGTCTTAGTTATCTAGTGGTGCTGGAAGAGAAATGCCACAAGAGGATGGCTTCAACAACAGAAGTTTATTCTCTCAGAGTCTAGCAGGCCAGAAGTCTGAATTCAGGGTGCCAGCTCCAGGAGAAGGCTTTCTCTCTGTGTCACTCTGGAGGAAGGTCCTTATCATTAATCTTCCCCTGGTGGAGGAGCTTCTCAGGCCCAGGGATCCCAGGTCCAAAGGACGAGCTCTGCTCCCAGTGCTGCTTTCTTGGTGGTATGAGGCCTCTATGTCTCTCTGCTTGCTTCTGTCTTTTGTATCTCAAAAAAAAAAAAAAAAATTGACTCAAATTACAACCTAATCTTGTAGATTGTCCTGCTTCGTTTACATAACTGCCTCTATTAGGCCTCATTAATATCATACCCAAAAAAAGAAGAAAAAAAAAAAAAAAAACCCCAGTGCCATCGAGTCGATTCCGACTCATAGTGACCCTATAAGACAGAGTAGAACTGCCCCGTAGAGTTTCCAAGGAGTGCCTGGCGGATTCGAACTGCCGACCCTTTGATTAGCAGCCATAGCACTTAATCACTACTCCACCAGGGTTTCCATATCATAGAGGTAGGATTTACAACACATAGAAAAATCACATCAGAAGACAAAATGATGGACAATCACACAATACTGGGAATCATGGCCTAGCCAAATTGATACACATCTTGTCACAATTCAATCCATAATGGTATGATTCCAGTTATACAAAATTTAAAGACAGGCAGCGCTAAATTATATTTTTTATCAATGCATACAGATGTCATAAACTATGAAGAAAAGAGAAGGCATATCTATTATAAAAGTCGTAATCACTGTTACTTCTATAGGAGACAGAAAGGGTTGTAATCAGAAGAGAAGTATCCAGGGGTCTGTGACGTTTTGTCAGTTTCATCTCCTGAGTAAAGGTGACGTGGCATTTGCTTTATAATTAAACTGTATATTTAGGCTTTATATTTTTTCCTGTATGAGTATTATGTTTCATAATAAAATCTTTTATAAAGCATTATTCCCTTGGGCAGAAGCTGCAACAGTAGTTCTCACTGGTTGGCCCAAGACTTCTCACCAGTGTAATGCAATGGTGGTGGTCTTCACATTTACAGTAAACATCTAGCTACTGAATATAGTTTTCCTCATTTGTTCATTCATTTAAGAAACTCTTCCTGAGCACTTGAGAGGTACTGGTCCATGCAGTAGATGCTAGAAACACAGAGATTAACCATGATAGTTGCTGCCCTGGATTGCTGCTCACAGTCTAGTGAGGGAGATAGACATGGCAGAAACAACACAGTGTGGTAGGTGCTGTTTGATACAGAAACATGGGGCAAGGTGAGTAGGAACATGGAGGATAATATTCTGTCCAAGGTAAAAAATCTCTCCTATAAATATCTTTTAAATTTTTACAGTAAAATATATACAAAAAGTTTTGCCATCGTAATTAGGCTAGATAAAGAAATAAAGGGCATCCAGATTGGCAAGGAAGAAGTAAAAGTATCTCTATTTGCAGATGACATGATCTTATACACAGAAAACCCTAAGGGATCCTCAAGAAAACTACTGAAACTAATAGTTCAGCAGAGTATCAGGATACAAGATAAACATACAAAAATCAGTTGGATTCCTCTATGCCAACAAAAAGAACATCGAAGGGGAAATCACCAAGTCAATACCATTTACGTAGCCCCCAGGAAGATAAAATACTTAGGAATAAATCTTACCAGAGATGTAAAACACTCATACAAAGAAAACCACAAAACACTTCTGCAAGAAACCAAAAGAGACCTACGTATGTGGAAAGACATACCTCGCTCACGGATAGGAAGACTTAACATTGTAAAATGTCTATTCTACCAAAAGCAACCTATAGATACAATGCAATTCTGATCCAAATTCCAATGATAATTTTTAATGCTATGGAGAAACAAATCACCAACTTCATACGGAAGGGAAAGAGTCCCTGAATAAGTAAAGCATTACTGAAAAAGAAGAACAAAGTGGGATGCCTCACTTCACCTGATTTTGGAACCTAATATACTGCCACAGTAGTCAAAACAGCATGGTACTGGTACAACAACAGATACATAGAACAATGGAACAGAATTGAGAATCCAGACATAAATCCACCCACATATGAGCAGTTCATATTTGACAAAGGCCCCAAAGCAGTTAAACAGGGGAAAAGACAGTCTTTTAACAAATGGTAGTGGCATAACTGGATATCCACCTGCAAAAAAGTGAAACAAGCCCATACCTCACACCATGCACAAAAACGAGCTTAAAATGCATCAGACCTAAATATAAAATCTAAAACCGTAAAGATTATGGAAGGAAAAATAGGGACAATGTTTCCAAATTCAAAACCCCAATGTTAGGAGCCCTAGTAAATGGCATAAACAGTATACAAAACATTACTAAACGATGCAGAAGAGAAACTAGGTCACCGGGAGCTCCTAAAAATCAAATGCCTACACTTATCTAAAAAAATTTTTTTTTTTTTTTTTTTAAGACTTCGCCAAAAGAGTAAAAAGATTACCTACGGACTGGGAAAAAGTTTTTAGCTATGACATTTCAAATCAGTGCCTGATCACTAAAATCTACATGACACTGCAAAAACTCAACAACAAAAAGACAAATAACTCAATTAAAAAATGCGCAAAAGATATGAGCAGGCACTTCACTAAAGAAGACATTCAGGTAGCTAAAAGATACGTGAGGAAATGCTCATGATCATCAGCCCTTAAAACCAAAAAACCAAACCCAATGCCGTCGAGTCGATTCCAACTCATAGTGACCCTATAGGACAGAGAAGAACTGCCCCATAGAGTTTCCAAGGAGCGCCTGGCAGATTCAAACTGCCGACCCTTTGGTTAGCAGCCATAGCACTTAACCACTATGCCACCAGGGTTTCCTCATTAGCCATTAGAGAAATGCAAATCAAAACTACAATGAGATTCTGTCTCACTCCAGCAAGGCTGGCATTAATCCAAAAAAACACAAAATAATAAATGTTGGAGAGGTTATGGCGAGACCGGAACACTTATATACTGCTGGTGGAAATGTAAAATGGTACAACCACTTTTGAAATCAATTTGGCGCTTCCTTAAAAAGCTAGAAATAGAACTACCATACGATCCAGGAATCCCACTCCTTGGATTATATCCTAGAGAAATAAGAGCCTTTACACCAACAGAAATGTGCACACTCATGTTCATTGCAGCACTGCTTACAATAGCAAAAAGATGGAAGCAACCAAGGTGCCTGTCAACGGGTGAATGGATAAATAAATTATGGTATATTCACACACTGGAAATCCTGTGGCATAGTGGTTAAGGGCTACGGCTGCTAACCAAAGGGTCAGCAGTTTGAATCCACCAGGTGCTCCTTGGACACTCTATGGGGTGGTTCTACTCTGTCCTATAAGGTCGCTATGAGTGGGAATCAACTCAATGGCACTGGGTATTTCAATATTCACACAATGGAATACTATGCATCGACAAAAGAAAAGTGATGAATCTGTGAAACATTTCATAACGTGGAGGAACCTGGAAGGCATTATGTTGAGTGAAATTGGTCAGTTGCAAAAGGATAAATAATGTATAAGACCACTATTATAAGAACTCAAGAAATAGTTTAAACAGAGAAGAATATATTCTTTGATGGTTATGAGAGGAGGGAGGAAGGGAGGGGGGACTCACTAATTAGATAGCAGATAAGAACTACTTTAGGTGAAGGGAAGGACAACACACAATACAGGAAAGGTCAGCACAACTGTACTAAACCAAAAGCAAAGAAGTTTCCTGAGTAAACCGAATGCTTTGAAGTCCAGCGTAGCAGGGGCAGGGGTTTGGGGACCACAGTCTCAGGGGACATCTAAGTCAATCAGCAAAATAAAATCTATTAAGAAAACATTGTGCATCCCACTTTGGAGAGTGGAGTCTGGGGTCTTAAACACTAGCAAGCGGCCATCTAAGATACAAGGTAATTATGAGCCCAAGACACAGAAAGGGCCACATAAACCAGAGACTACATCAGCCTGAGACCAGAAGAACTAGATGGTGCCCAGCTACAACTGATGACTGCCCTGACAGGGAACACAACAGAGAACCCCTGAGGGAGCAGAAGAGCAGTGAAATGCAGACTCCAAATTCTTGTAAAAAGACCAGACTTAATGGTCTGATTGAGACTAGAAGACCCCTGTGGTCATGGTGCCCAGGCCTTCTGTTAGCCCAAGACAGGAACCATTCCCAAAGCCAACTCTTCAGACAGGGATTGAACTGGACAATGGGATAGAAAATGATACTGGTGAAAAATGAGCTTCTTGGATCAAGTAGACACCTGAGACTATGTTGGCATCTCCTATCTGGGGTGAGATGAGAGGGCAGAGGGGGTCAGAAGCTGGCCGAATGGACACGAAAAGAGAGTGGAGGGAAGGAATGTACTGTCTTGTTAGGGGGACAGCAATTAGGAGTATATAGCAAAGTGTATATAAATTTTTGTATGAGAGACTGACTTGATTTGTAAACTTACACTTAAAGCACAATAAAAAAAATGCCATTGTAACCATTTCAAGTGTTAACTTACACTTTTAAGTGTACAATTTAGTGACATTAATTACATTCACTCTGTTTGCAGCCATTACCACTATTTCCAAAAAAGAAACTTGGTACCCTTTAAACAGTAACTCCCAATTTTCCCTTTCCTCCAGCCCCTGGTAACCACTAATAAACTTTGGTCTCTACGCCTTTGCCTATTGTAGATATTTCATATAAGAGGAAGTATGCAATATCTGTCTTTCTGACCGACTTATTTCACTCAGCATAATGTTCTTAAGGCTCATCCCTGTCATAGCATGTATCAGAACTTCGTTTCTCTGTGTGACTGAATAATATATTCCATTGTATGTATATAACACAGTTTGTTATGTTGATGGATACTTGGGGCGTCTAAGTTACCTAGGGCTGCTGTAACAAAATACCACTAAGTAGATGGCTATAAAGAACAGAAAATAATTTTCTCACAGTTCTAAAGGCCAGAAGTCCAAATAAGGGTATTGTCTGTGTTAATTCCTTCTGTGGGTCTGTTTTCTAGTTTCTGGTGGCAGCCACTGTCCTTGGCATTCCTTTGCTGCTTATAGATCCATCTGACTTTTAGTCATCACATGGCTTTTCTCCCTGTGTGTGTATCTGTCTTTCCACGTCTGTTTTCTCTTTTTATAAAACACCTCTCTTAGGACCCACACTACTTTGGTATGGCTTCATTAACACAACAAAAGAAAAAGCCCTATTTCTAAACAGAGTCACATTCACAGGCACAGTCCTAATGTAGTTAACAACACGGTGGATGTGGGCTGGTTTAACAGGAGAATCCCTGAGCTGCTTCCATCAGAGAAGGAGGGGGTTCATCCTGGTGCTAACCAAGATGTAGTGGAGCTTCTATGTTTATACCTTTCAGTGGGGATTGATTTTTAGCTTAGACCCCACCCCACTCCCAACACTATCAAGAAATGGAGTTTACACTCAATTAAACCCAAAGGGCTTTAACACTCAGCCCCCTTCAGGAATTACACAGATCAAAAAGGAATCAGATGAGAGCAACAATGGGATGAACTATAGACTCCCTAGGCAACCAGAAAGGAAAACCGTTCTCAGAAAAACAAATGGAGCAGGCACATGTTAGAGAGAAGAAAATATTCCTTAGCAAATTATGACAAAGATGCAGGACTTAAATGGAACTCTGAGCAAATGCATTAGCAGAGAGTAGGAATTTCAGCAAATTGTAATGAGGGACTTCATATATGGTTTTTCAACTCACAATTATAATAATTTTAAGTCAAAGCTGTAAAACAGGGCATTTTTACTGCATTCTAGTTTCCATCTCTGCCCCTCTCCACCTATTGCATCCCTTTTAAGGAATCCATTTTTTGGTTTATCTTTCCATTTTCAGCATAAGCAAACAGACACACATCCACATTGCCACTTCTCCTAAAGAGATGGTAGCATGCTATACACACTGTTGTGCATCTTGATGTTTTTATTAATCCACATTTTAGAGAGGTAAATTTTTTTAATATAATTTTTATTGTGCTTTAAGTGAAAGTTTACAAATCAAGTTAGTCTCTCACATAAAAACTTATATACACCTTGCTACACACTCCCAATTACTCTCCCCGTAATGAGACAGCCTGCTTTCTCCCCCCACTCTCTTTTCGTGTCCGTTTCGCCAACTTCTAACCCCCTCTACCCTCTCATCTATCCTCCAGGCAGGAGATGTCAACATAGTCTCAAGTGTCCACCTGATCCAAGAAGCTCACTCCTCATCAGGATCCCTCTCCAACCCATTGTCCAGTCCAATCCATGCCTGAAGAGTTGGTTTTGGGAATGGTTCCTGTCCTGGGCCAGCAGAAGGTCTGAGGGCCATGACCACCGGGGTCTTTCTAGTCTCAGTCAGACCATTAAGTCTGGTCTTTTTATGAGAATTTGGGGTCTGCATCCCACTGCTCTCCTGCTCCCTCAGGGGTTCTCTGTTGTGCTCCCTGTCAGGGCAGTCATCGGTTGTAGCTGGGCACCATCTAGTTCTTCTGGTCTCAGGATGATGTGGTTTCTGGTTTATGTGGCCCTTTCTGTCTATTGGGCTCATAATTACCTTGTGTCCTTGGTGTTCTTCATTCTCCTTTGATCCAGGTGGGTTGAGACCAATTGATGCATCTTAGATGGCTGCTTGCTAGTGTTTAAGACCCCAGATGCCACTCTTCAAACTGGGATGCACAATGTTTTCTTAATAGATTTTATTATGCCAATTGACTTAGATATCCCCTGAAATCATGGTCCCCAAACCCCTGCCCCTGCTACACTGGCCTTCAAAGCATTCAGTTTATTCAGGGAACTTCTTTGCCTTTGGTTTAGTCTAGTTGCGCTGTTGTTTTGTGTGTTGTCTTTCCCTTCACCTAAAGCAGTTCTTATCTACCATCTAATTAGTGAATACCCCTCTCCCACTCTCCCTCCCTCCCTCCTCTTGTAACCACAAAAGTATGTTTTCTTCTTAGTTTAAAGAGAGGTAAATTTTTTTAAGGTAGGAAAAATAACAGCATATTTGGAATTATATGGAAGAAAAAAAAAAGGTGATGGAGGAGAGAGGAGAGAATTGCTCAAGATGACTGGCTTTAAATAGGAGCATGGATAGTTTATCCATGGTAACAGGCGGAAATGCAGAGCATGTGGGTGCAGATGCTGGTGAGTGGGGTGGGAGCCTCTCCTGTTTGGTTGGAGTGACAATAGGGAAGAGATGTTGGTGGACTGAGTTGAGAGGAGAAGGTGTGAAAAAATATCTAGAAGAGGTGGAGGGGGAATAGGCCTGGGACATACAGGATGACTGCCTGGGAGAATTAGGGGCCTACTTGAAGCTAGGTTTATTGTCTGAGGAAGCCTTCTACGTTAACTCAGATGAGGTACACTTACATAAGGAAAATAGTCTTAAAATTGATCTCATTTTTACCTAACAGTGTGGTGCTCCTCCTGAATCATAGTATGTATGACTAATGGTCCTAATCTTCTCCTTCTATCCAGTGGAGACTTTTTTTTTTCTTAACCAAGTGTTGGGATAATTACATAAGTCAACTTGTTTTACACGCAGCAGTGATCTTTTTCTGTTTTTATCTAGTCATTTATCTGTTCCCACAAATGACCGTGTAAACTTCTTGGAAGGAAAACAGAAACAGACAACTAAGGTTTCATTCATATATTAAGTGCACATATCATGAACCTACTATGTGCTATATTTTATATCTCAATGCTGCTGGGAGGGGAAGAAAGAAGAAAGATTAAAATGATGAATTCTAAGACCTCAAAATCCAGTTTAAGACATCTCCAAACTCAAAATGTTGAACTCTAGAACTGACGACTGCACTTATCACTGACTCATTGTGAAAATGCGTATGTAGTCACTTTACAGTCATGAGGCTATGATTCCACTACAAGAATGATATTTATGGTGATAACATTCCCTCTGCATTAATTTCATATTCTCAATGGTAAACACAATACTTAAAATATACTAGATTCTTATCTTGTACTTTCTGTTCATTCTTCCAAAAGCAAGCTTCACTTTAATTTCTTTTATCCTCCTTTTATGTTTTCTTCAAAAAATATTCTCAGAATTGTCCCCATCAATCTGTTCTAGTTTCACCTTTGAAGATTTCATTATTTCTAAACTGTTTTTTTGGTTTGTTTTAAGTGATAAGTATTTTAAATAACCTGCCCAGTTTTTCTATCTCTAAAATAATAAAAGCTCTATTACTAAATGCTACTTACAGAAATACATGGAAATGAAACAACACACTCCTCAACAACTCATGGGTCAAAAAACAAATCAAGTGAAATTAGAAAATATTTTGAGAAGAATGAAAACAAAAACATATCAAAACCTATGGGATGCAGCTAAAGCAGTGTTTAGAGGGAAGTCTATAGCTGTAAATACCTACATTAAAAAAGATCTCAAATCAATAGCTTAACCTTCCACTTAAGAAACTAGAAAAAGAGCAAACTACAGTAAACTCAAAGCAAGCTGTAGGAATGAAATAATAATGATTAGAAAAAAATGAAAGAGAACAGAAAAACAATAAAGAAAAATCAACAAAACTAAAAGTTAGTTCTTTGAACATGTCAACAAAATTAACAAACGTTCAGCTAGACTGACCAAGAGAAAAAGAGAGAAAACTCCAATTACTAAAATTAGAAATGAAAGTGGGGACATTACTACTGATCTTACAGAAATAAAAAGGGAGTGTTAAAGAAAGAGACCACCACTCAATATCTAAAACAAAATGCTGAATTTACTAATTGCTTAAGCATAAGACTGCTATAGTTTGTGGCATAATCTATTTCTGAGCAACTCAGAGAGCTGATCTTATGTAGGGTTTTGGGAAGTGTGGAGATCAGGCATTGGTGGAATTTTGGGGTGGGGTGATTAGAGATTGATTTGCCATTAGCCGTGGAAGTGTGATTACTGGAGTGAAGCTGTTGCTGAGTGGCTGACTTGTAGACTGACTGGCTTTCAGAAGTGTGTGTACTATTGCAAAGCCATCATTAATAAGTTAAATAGATTTAAAACAAGTTCTCATGATCACTTGTTACTATGGCTACAGAACAACCAGCCATTTCCTTTAAGTATGAGAACATTTTTATTCCCATAGGTAATAAAATAAATTCTATTTCATCCTATAATGTTATAATAGTCTTAGGATGTCGGCTTTTTACAAAGAAGTCTCAGCCCCGCACCATAACTCTCCTATTCGTCTTCTTAAGTAAAGCAAAATAAAAGAAGAAACATAAAAGGAATCTTACCCTTGACTTTTTTGTTGTTTTTTCCTCCTACTTACTGCAGTTCTACCAACTGTTGCACTCCATGTGGGTTCTTTTGGTCAAGTGCCCAAGTCTTCTGATCAATGTCATCTATAACACAGCAGAAAAACTTTAATCATTCTTATCTACCAAAAGCTGGCTCTGGATGTTTATTAAAGGGCTCTGTAGTGTCTAAGAAAAAGAAAACAGAACAAAAGGAACCACCTAAAAACCTGATGATTCTGAAGAAATTTTTATGTTTAACTTAGGAGTGATTAGATTGTTTTCCCCGGAAACACCTTCAGCGTTTGATGGTACTGAAGCAAAGATCCACATATCCAAGTTTATCCCAACCCTAAATTCCTCTTTTCAATAAGGGTTGAGTACGTCTGGAGAGGAGGGGCTGGCATGTTAGGTTTCTGTTTGGTATTCAAATAAATTTTCAAAACCATTTTCAGCTCCATCATTAAGTTCATTAGATTAGGAGAGGGCCACAGCCTCTGTTGTACGATTTTTTGTTTTTCATTAAGTTTTGTGCTTAGCTGCCAATGACTTAGTAATCTTGCATTCTGCAGGTATAAATCTACAGTCAGTAGAGTTCTATCATGGAAACCTCTTCTGTGAGCAGCAATGAATCCCTCATGCATGGTTTTCTCCCAGACCTTGGCAGGAGAAACAGGCACTTGTGTAATAGAGTCATCACGTGGCTCAGTAGTATTCACGAAGCCTCAGGGTTTGAAGCTCGGTTGCTCCCTGCATGTGCACACCCTGTTATGTTTTAAAATGAACTTTCTCCGTGTGGTGAGACAGAAGCCCTGGTCTTTCTCCTCCTCCTGCCACCGGGCCAGAGCCCCAATGGTGCCCAGCTGTGCTTAAGTCTGACCAGTGCTGCCTGTCTCCACAATGCCCCCCAAGAAATAGGCTCAGGCTGGTGACAGCAAAAAGGCGGAGCAGTAAAAGATGGAGAAGATCATCAAAGACAAAACTTTTGGTCTAAAGAACAAGAAAGGAGCAAAGCAGCAGCAGTTTATCAAGGCTTATACTCATCAAGTTAAATTTGGTCAACAAAATTCACATCAGGTAGCACAAAGTGAAGCTAAAAAGAAACTGAAGAAGGATGACAAGAAAATGGAATTGCAGGAGCTAAATGAACTGTTCAAACCTGCAGTTGCTGCTCAAAAAATAAGTCAAGGTGGAGATCCCAAATCTGTGGTATGTGCATTCTTCAAGCACGGACAGTGTACTAAAGGAGAAAAGTGTAACTTCTCTCAGGACTTGACTCTGGAGAGAAAATGTGAAAAGAGAAGTGTTTACATTGATGCAAGAGATGAAGAACTTGAAAAAGGTAGGGTGGATAATTGGGACAAAATAAACTGAAGAAGTAGTGAACAAGAAGCATGGTAAGGTGGAAAAGAAAAAACCAAAAACTCAAATAGTATGCAAGCATTTCCTTGAAGCTATTGAAAACAACAAGTGTGACTGGTTTGGGGTATCGGAGGGGGTGATATGTGTATATATTACCATGTGCTTCCCCCTGGATTTGTGTCTAAAAAAGGTATAAAGAAAGAAGACAAAATTTCATTAGAAGATCTCATTGAAAGACGGTGTTTGCCTTAGTCTGAAAGTTACCAAAATCACTCTAGAATATTTTCTTGAATAGAAAAAAAGGAAAAGACAAGGAAAGATTGATAAACTTGAGCAAGATGTAGAAAGAATGAAAGCAGATTTCAAAGCAGGGAAAGCATTAGTGATTAGTGGTCATGAGGTGTTTGGATTTCATCATGAACTGGCTGATGATGAGAGAAGGAAGCAGATGATACCCGTTACACCCAGGAACAGGCAGTAATGAGGCTGATGGTTCTGTGAGCGTAAATGACATAGATTTAAGCCTGTACACTCTAAGAGATGTAGATGAGATAGGTATTACCATAGCCAGTCTTGAAAGATTCCCCACGTATACTTCAGAAAAGGATGAAAAGAAATTAAGTGAAGCTTTCGGAGGTAGGGCTGAAAATGGGGAAAGAAGTGATTTGGAAGAGGACAATGACGGGGAGGAACAGGAAAATGGAGCCACTGATGTTGTCCTGTTGATGAAAATCTTTTCGCTGGGGAAGATTTGGATGAACTAGAAGAAGAATTAAGCACGCTTGATTTAGAAGAATGACACCAAACAAGTTAATGAAAAAATTAGTCAGCTCAGCATAAGTTGAAATTGACTACATTAATTATTTTCTACCTAGAATTCTTCAACAGGATATGTTATTTACCATGCTGATTCTGGAGGGTTTACCCTCTCCAAAACAGGAATGTTGTCCCTACATCTTCTCTTCTGACTTTGACTACATCTCATGGTAAGTTCAGAGTAGTTCATGATAAATTGAAATATAATGGTCATTTCAGAAAATGATTGTTGTAGATAGCCACTCAAGTAGGAGGTGTAACTGCTTTTCCAGCTTTGATTTTCATTGGACATATGCTATTACCAAGAACAACAAAAATTTAAATATAAAATATCCTTCATTTAATGCAGTTTTTAATGAATGATTTTGTTTCTTTTGTATTTATTTATTAAAAAGGTGGCCTAAAATACAAACACTGTACTTCGTAAAGGAAATTGGATATGCAGATTCAGTTTTGTATTATCTTTGGATAATTAGATGGACATTTGAAATGGAACTTCTTTGATCTGACAGAATGAGCTGTGATACCATTTTAAACTTTTTCAACTTGTCCCTCTTCCTTTTTGCCGATAAAGTTATAAATAAAGACCATCATAGATTTTTTAAAAAAGTACTTACTACTTGGCCCAGAAACTCCACTTCTAAGGATCTATCTGTTCCAGTCAACTATATGAGCACGCATGCCCCAAATGCATGTAAAAATCATATTATTTACAACATTGCTAATAATAGCAATAATTGGATACAGCTTAACATCCATCAACAGGTGAGTTATTAGATAAACTATGCCATATTCATACAATAAATACTAAGTTACAAGTAAAAAGAAAGTTTTCACTGGCCCATTATTTTAGAAGTAGATCGCCAGGTCCTTCTTCCTAGTTTGTCTTAGTCCGGAAGCCCTGCTGAAGCCTGTCCACCATGGGTAACCCTGCTGGCATTTTAAATACCGGTGGCATAGCTTGCAGCATTGCAGCAACACACAAGCCACCACACTATGACAAACAGATGAGTGGTGGCCAGTGAAAACCTTATGAATAGCAATAGAACATTGTCTGGTATAGTGTCAGAAGATGAACCCCTCAGGTTGAAAGGCACTCAAAATATGACTGGGGAAGAGCTGCCTCCTCAAAGTGGAGTCACCCTTAATGACGTGGATGGAGTCAAGCTTTTGGGACCTTCAGTTGCTGATGTGGCACAACTCAAATGAGAAAAAACAGCTGCAAACATCCATTAATAATCAGTACATGGAAGTATGAATCTAGGTAAATTAGAAGCCGTCAGAAAGGGAATGGAATGCATAAAGGTGGATATCCTAGGCGTTAGGGAGCTGAAATGTGACTGGTACTAGCCAGTTTGAATCGAGTGATTGTATGGTGTACTATGCTGAGAATGTCAAACTGAAGAGGAATGGTGTTGCATTCATCACCAAAAAGAATATTTCAAGATCTATCCTGAAGCACAATGCTGTCAGTGATAGGATAATATCCATACATCTACAAGTAAAACCAGTTAATATGACTATTATTCAAATTTATGCACCAACCACTAGAGCCAAAGATGAAAAAATTGAAAATTTTATCAACTTCTGCAGTCTGAAATTGATCAAATATGCAATCAAGATGCTTGATAATTACTGGTGATTGGAATGTGAAAGTTGGAAAATATGGCCTTGGTGATAGAAACAAAGCCAGAGATCACATTATAGAATTTTGCAAGACCAACAACTTATTCATTGCAAATACCTTTTTTCAACAACATAAATAGCGACTATACACGTAGACTTTGTGGATGGAATATATAGGAATCAAATCATCTACATCTGTGGAAAGCGATGATAGAGAAGCTCAATATCATCAGTCAGAACAAGGCCAGGGGCAGACTGAGGAACAGACCATCAATTGCTCATGTGCAAATTCAAGTTGCAGCTGAAGAAAATTAAAACAAGTCCACGAGAGCCAAAATACAACCTTAAGTATAACACACCTGTATTTAGAGACCATCTCAAGAAAAGATTTGATGCATTGAACACTAATGACCCTAGACCAGAAGGATTGTGAGATGACATGAAGAAAGAAAAAGGTCATTAAAAAGACAAAACAAAAAAACAAACCCATTGCCGTCGAGTCAATTCTGACTCATAACAACCCTACAGGTCAGAGTAGAACTGCCCTATACAGTTTCCAAGGAGCACCTGGTAATTTCAAAATGTCAACCTTTTGGTTAGTAGCCGTAGCTCTTAGCCACCATGCCACCAGGGTTTCCTTAAGATAGGAAAGAAAGAAAAGACCAAAATGGATGTCAGAAGAGACTTTGAAACTTGCTCTTGAATGTAGAGTAGCCAAAGCAAAGGGAAGAAATGATGAAGTAAAAGAGCTGAACAGAAGATTTCAAAGGGCAGCTTGAAAAGACAAAGTAAAGTATTATAATGATATGTGCAAAGACTTGGAGTTAGAAAACCAAAAGGGAAGAACATACCATTTCTCAAGGGGAAAGAACTGAAGAAAAAAATTCAAGCCTCAAGATGCAATATTGAATGATTCTGTGAGCAAAATATTGAACAATGCAGGAAGCATCAAAAGAATATGGAAGGAATACAGAGTCACTGTACCAAAAAGAACTGGTCGACGTTCAACCATTTCAGGAGGTAGCATATGATCAAGAACAAATGGTATTGAAGGAAGAAGTCCAAGCTGCATTGAAGGCATTGCTGAAAAACAAGGCTCTGGGAGTTGATGGAATACCAATTGAGATATTTCACAAATTGAATGCAGTGGTGGAGGTGCTCACTCCTCTATGCCAAGAATTTTTTAAGACAGCTACCTGGCCAACCGACTGGAAGAGGTTCATATTTGTACCCATTCCAAAGAAAAGTGATCCAACAGAATGCCGAAATTATTGAACAAAATCATTAATATCACATGCAAGTAAAATTTTGCTGACAATCACCCAAAAATGACTGCAGCAGTACATCAACAGAAATTCAAGAGAACTGCCAGAAATTCAAGCTGAATTCAGAAAAGGACATGTAATAAGGGATATAATTGCTGATGTCAGATGGATCTTGGCTGAAACAGAGAATACCAGAAAAATATTTCCCTGTGTTTCATTGACTATGTAAAGGCATTGGACTGTGTGGGTCATAACAAATTATGGATAACATTGCAAAGATGGGAAATTCCAGAACACTTAATTATGCTCATGCAAAGCCTGTACAGAGACCAAGAGGCAGTCATTTAAACAGAACAAGGGGATACTGCACAGTTTAAAATCAGAAAAGGTGTGCATCAGGGTTGTATCCTTTCGCCATACTTATTGCATTGGTACGCTGAGCAAATAATCTGAGAAGCTGGGCTACATGAAGAAGAACGGGGCATCAGTATTGGAGGAAGACTCATTAACAACCTGTAATATGCAGATGACACAGCCTTGCTTACTGGAAATGATAACTTAAAGCACTTACTGATGAAGATCAAAGACTTCAGTACGGATTACACCTCAACACAAAGAAAACAAAAAATCTCCCAACTGGACCAATAAGGAACATCATGATAAATGGAGAAAAGATTGAAGTTGTCAAGGATTTCATTTTAATTGGATCCACAATCAATGCCCGTGGAAGCAGCGATAAAGAAGTCAAGCGATGTGTTGCATTGGGCAAATCTGCTCTAAAAGACTTCTTTAAAGTGTTAAAAAGCAAAGAGGTCACTTTGAGGACTAAGGTGCACCTGACGCAAGCTGTGGTATTTTCAATTGCCTCATATGCATGTGAAAGCAGGACAATGAATAAGGGAGATCAAAGAAGAATTGATGCCTTTGAATTAAGGTGTTGCTGAAGAATACTGAATGTACCATGGACTACCAGAAGAACAGAACAAATCGATCTTGGAAGAAATACAGCCAGAATATTCCTTAGAAGCAAGGATGGCAAGACTTGGTCTCACATACTTTGGACATGTTATCACAAGGGACTAGTCCCTGGAGAAGGACATCGTGCCTGATAAAGTTGTGGGTGAGTGAAAAAGAGGAGGACACTCAACAAGATGGACTGACACAGTGGCTGCAACAATGAGCTCAAGCATAACAACGATTGTGAGGATGGCGAAGGACCAGGCAGTGTTTCATTCTGTTGTATGTGGGGTTGCTACGAGTTGGAACTGACTGCACGGCACCTAACAACTACAACAAGAATGAAGTAGATCAGTCATAAAAAGATTCCAAGTCTTAGTATTAAGTAAAATATGTTATGCAATAAATACAAAATGATTTATCTTAAAAGAAAAACACAAAATAAAATCATGTATTTCTCTCTACACTCTTGAGTGCATGCACGCACACACACGTGTGTAAAATGCTTACAAAAGGTCTGAAAGGAACACACCAAACCAATAATAGTGATTACCTCTGGGAAAGGGAAGGCCGATGTGAAGAGAACTTTTACTTTTTATTCCATAAAGCTCTGTACTGATTTAAATATTTTACAATGAGGACCTATTTATTTCTTGTGAAATTTTAAAGAGTGTATTTAAATATTATATGTATTACTGAAAAAGCTACAGAGGCAGACGTAGAGAGCTATGGAGACCACCGGAGAGAATCAGGCAAATTAAGGCAGGAAGAGTCTATGACTCCTGGCTTTTGCCCTGCCCCGGATTGGGGCATAGAGCTCCATCCACCCTCATATTCTTCCTGCAAAACCCTCGTAGGCTCCTTGCTGCACAACAAAGGTAGTCTATTACATTCATGCAATAGGATTTTAAAATCAGAGCTCTCATTTATTAAGTGTTTAATATGTTGCAGACACTGAACTAAGCACCTTAGACCTTCTCAGAAGCCCTGTGAGATAGGTAGTATTGTTATACCCATTTTACAGATAAGGAAACAAAGGCTAAGTGAGATTAAGGGACTTGTTCAAGGTGACAGAGCTGGAAAGCACTCAGGCCTCAGTCATTAGGTGATGCATTGCTGAAGCAGAATGAAGCCTTGGGTCCAAATCCCAGCTTTGTTACGTTTGTAACTTTGGGCAAGTCACTTTACTTCCCTAGATCTCAGTTTCTGCAAATGTAAAATAGTAGGAACAATCCTGACCCAGCCTGTCTTTCCTGGCTGTTTTGAGGACCTGATGAGGAAACAGGAATAAAACTGTTCCATTGGTGGTAAAGTTCTGGGACCCATGAGGGCTGTTAACAAAGCTGTTCTCATTACCATCAAAGCCCAGGGCTAAATGCACCATGTTCCCTGCTTCCCCCAAACCCCTGTCCTAGGAATTTGTTCTGACTGGCTGGTGGATGTGGGGTCCCATAGGAAAGCCAAGTTGAGGGAGAGCGTCCCAGTAGGCCCAGCTGCAGGGAGAGGCTTTAGAGTTTAATGGGCTCAGCTTCTACCTAGCTCTTCCCACCAAGGCCACAGGAGACACCAAGGTAGACCAGGCTTGGCAGGTGAGCTGGGCTGGAGATGCAGCAGCCAGAAGCAGGCAAAGGCTGGGATGAGGAGACAGGCTCAGGGAGGCCAGGGGCATGTGGAGTCATGGTTGGGGCCTGGGAAGACACAGCTAATGTGTGAAAGGCAGGGACCCAGGATCCAGGTTAGTTAGCTGGGCATACCCAGTTTGTGTGACCTTGGGTCCAACATGGTAGCAGGCCTGGGCAGGAATGTATAGTCGCAAGCAAGAGGCAGATGATCTTGGAAGAGAGTTTCTCCAGGGAGGCAAGGCTGATGATTGTAAGAGAGGTAGAAACATTTAACAAGGCCTCTGTCAGCACTGTAGAGTCACAGGTCAGGGGGGCTGCAGTTCAGAGGGAAGGGATTTGCCCAGGATGGGAGGTGGCAGAGTCAGGGTGGGAACCCAGCTCTTTATGACTCCAAAGTTAATGGACCTAAACTCTATGCTTCACACATATCTTGTTCCTTTTCTAAGGGAACAGTGCAGGGTGGTAGAAATAGCATGAGAGGAAGAGCATGGATTGAGTTTGTAGTGAGTCTTATGTGACATAATGAACGTGAAGAACCAAGCAGGCAATTAAAAAAAAAAAAACAAAAACCTCTTGCCCTCCAGTTGATTTTGACTAAGCAGGCAATATGGGCTTAAAAATGGGAAAGCCCTTGCTCTCTTTCCTTACAGGCATGGACCATGTGACTTCCATCTCTAACCACTCTGCCAAACACAGAGGCGACAGTTGAAAATATTTATTGATCTGGAGCAGATCCTGTCTTTCAAAGCGTCCATTCCACAGTTGGGAGAACTGAGGCTCAGAGGCCCAAAGTCACAAGCAAGAGAGTGGCAGAGCTGGTCCAGGAGCCAGGAGTCTGGGTTCCCAGGCCCAGGCGCAGTCGTTGGCAACAGGCTGACTCCAGGATGAGCCCTCTGCCTTCACCACCTACCAGTCTGCTTCTGTGACCCTCAGTTCTTCATTTGTTGAAAGGGTGTAGCCACACCCTGGCAGAGCTGTAGGATGAGATGAGAGGAGGCACAGGAAGTTCAGGGTCAAGTTGGACATTCCCGTTATTGGTTTTTCTGCCCTTCTTTCTCTTCCACCAGCACTGTAACTGGCATGTAGAGAACCCAACAGGGAGACTGCTACCAAGGAAAGGATTCCTTAACAATACAGTCATGTGTGGCTTAATGTTCAGGATATGTTTTGTGAAATAGGATTTTCATGTGATTTGGACATTGTGCAAACACAGTATTATATGCAGGCAATACCTGGTTACATGCCCCACCCTGCCTTGCTGTGCCGCTAGCCTGAGGAACAGGAGCAGCCCACCGGCAGCCCCGTCACAGCCTGCCTGACAGACAAAGCCCATGAATTGTATCCACTGTATACAGGAGGCCAGTCTTGCAAGGTGTGCGGCTGCACACTGGGCTGGATCGGGACTTTGCGCATGTCTGGGTGCAGGGCGACAGGCGCACGGGCGCAGAGAGATGTCTCCAGCGACCGGGTGGGAAGCGCTTGTGAGGGCGCAGGGAACGCAGCTGGCAGTGGCAGCGCTGGCTGCCCAGCCCTGTTGGTGTGGCCCCTTCCTAACCATATGCAGCCGCTGCAGATGGCCCGCTGGGCCAACTCCCCTGGCAGGAGCCTATGAGCCGAAGCAGTCTCTGCCCTGTGCCAGAAGTGAACGGAGGCCCTGGAGGGATTGGGATGTGCCCTGGAGCAGCGGGCTCCTTCGCTCCTTGGAGTCTTTAAAACCATTAGAGGGAAATAATAAACAAAAGACCTGCTTTCCCTTTAAAAAAAAAAAAAAAAACCTATGGCACCACGGACATATATTTGGTCAAATGTTGCCCAAACGGACGTATGTGGCACACACCTGTACCTTTACCAACAATAAACCAAACCCAGTGCCGTTGAGTCGATTCCGACTCATAGCGACCCTAAAGGACAGAGTAGAACTGCCCCACAGAGTTTCCAAGGAGAGCCTGGAGGATTTGAACTGCCGACCCTTTGGTAAGCAGCCGTAGCACTTAACAACTAAGCCACCGGGGTTTCCTCTCTACCTTTAACCTGTACCTTTAAAAAAAAAAAACCCTAAATATTAAAAACAATATGTAATTAAAGATAAAATCACTTGTTCTAAACAACAAAATAAATGCAAAGAAGTCCAGAAAGTTTTTAAATTTTCACCATACGGCTATATCAATGCTTTTTTAAAAATCTAAATACTAAGTTCTTTCACAAACACTTTTGGGGCTCTTATTTGCTGGTACCCTAAGCACATGCTTAGTTTGTTGTTGTTAGTTGCTGTCAAGTCAATTTTGACTCAGGAGAGGAAAATGCTTCAGTTCCTTTGGGGTGAACACAAAAATCTCAACTGGTTGGTCTGTCCTGTGGCCCCCAAATAGGTAAGGCAGGCTGGGTCATTCCTGAGTCATCCCCAGCTCAAGGTGAGTTGCTAAATTCAAGCCCCACTGATGGCCAGTTTTGGATCTGTGACCTTGGGCAACTTCTAAGCCTCCCTTCTGTGACCCATCTGCATCACAAACAGGTTGTACTAAAACTACATAATTGCTAATGGCTCCTTCATCCCAACTTTACGGTTCAGCAGCAAAATGAGGCAAGTTGGGAGAGCTGCATTCTGGCTCCTGTCTCTGGACTTTGGAGCACTGAGTTGCTGGGAGGGGTGGTGGTGTGAGGTATTACTTAATAGAAAGCAATCAGTCCCCATGACTGCCCCAATAGTGCTCCTTGGTCTGATGGAGCCATAGACACATCGATCAGCAGGGACAACCCAGTGCGATCATAGTGATGTCCTTATGTATGTCTAGTAATTTTTATTGTGAGCTAAACATTATTTATAATAGATCTATAGAGGCCCTAGGAAGCAAATTTCACTAGATAATACTTCTCCCTTTCCTCTGTTAGAGAGGGTCAGGGGTTGATCGCCTCAAGCCAATCAAGGCTTGACTTAGATAAGGGCTGAGTTTCAGTTTTAGTAAGATTTAGTCTAAATTTGACTTGTCCTTTGTTCTTAAGGTATAGCCTTCCTGGGCTTTGGACTGTAGCCGGACTGTTCTCTGTCTCCTCAGCCCTGAAAGATTGTGGGAGATTTGCTTCTATCCTTTAGAGGTTTTGAGCTTAGGTCTTTAGTGCTCCTTACCTCCATCTCCCAACCACACACAGCTTCAAAAATTTGGAGAATTTTTTGATGGAAAGAGCAGGGTGTGTTTGAGGCAAGCCCTCTCTCTTTCTAGTCTCTTAAGCCTCATGGGATCACAGGAGATTTTATTCTGCCTTTTAGAAGCCCTCAGCCTAGCTCCCCAGCCTCCTGGGCATAGTCCCAGAATTCAGAAGATGTTCCGTGGGAGAAACTTGCTGTGCATTTAGGACTCCTCGAGTTTCCAATCTGTTTTGCAAAATCTTTTCACTACCAAAAGCTTGATGGTTTCCCTTTCTCTCATCCATGTTCCTCTGCCTGGGCCAAGTCCAAGTCACTTGATAGCCCCCAAATCAGCAAACATTCTCAGAGAAGAAAAGAGCTGGTAATTGTCAGTTCACTTTGGCGGGCTCCCCTATTCTGGCATTCCATTGGTCTCATCCTGTTGCTTTCATGTTTCCTCAATTTCTTTTAAAATGTGATTTGTGTAATTTATTCCAGGTATTTCTCCTTGTTTCAATGAAAGAGTTTGGCTATCATGACCTGTTACATCCTATTCAGGAGTAAAAATCCAGACTCCTAGTTTAAACAGAGTCAAGAAGAACCACAGTGGCTCCAGGCATACAAGAGAGAAAGAAGATTAAGAAGTATGTGAACAGCGGCATATTGCAGAGAACTTTGGAGAAAGCAGCCCTTCCAAAGCAACTTGGTGGAACTTTGAGTAAGTGTAAAAGCAGAGACAAGTGCTTGAGAACTTGATTTAAAAGATCTGACATTCCAACCAGACAGTGTGGGACCTAAGATGAGGACTAGCAGACGTGTTTCCATAGCACTTTTTACAATCTTAATTCAACAATCAACTGTCTAAATCTGGTTTTTCCAGTAAAATGTCAACTCTAAGAAGATAGGAATTTTGCCTGCTTCACTTTTATCACTGTATCCCCTGAACACAGAATAATGTCTTCCATTTGGTAGGTGGCCAATTAACATTTGACAAAAGAAGAGAAGTAGAAATTTTGGGTTCACAATGTGGTAGACATCAATACCACAACTCATCATCAGTTCTCTGGAGTCGGTTGTAAATAATTATGTTTATATTAACTATACAGTAAATATTATCGAATTCTCATTCCAAAATCTTTGGTGTATGTGGTTTCCAGATGCTCCCAGGGCCCACATGTCCCAGCTACCCATCTCTCAGAACTCCAGTCCTGTCTCACCATGGAGGCCACAATCTGTAATGGATCAGTGGATGCCTCACCAGTCTTCTACCTGGTGGGCATTCCCTTTCTTCCAGAGTCCCTCTTCCTCCTTGTGTTTTTTATTTTCCTCCTCTTCTACCTTCTTATCGTTATGGGTAATGCCCTGATCCTTGTGGCTGTGGTGGCAGAGCCCAGCCTCCACAAGCCCATGTACTTCTTTCTGCTCAACCTCTCTGTCCTGGACATCCTCTTCACCACAACCACTGTCCCAAAGATGCTGTCCCTATTCCTACTTGGGGATCACTTCCTCAGCTTTCCTTCCTGCCTAGTGCAGATGTTCCTTTTCCAAAGCTTTACATGTTCAGAAGCCTTCATCCTGGTGGTCATGGCCTATGACCGCTATGTGGCTATCTGCCGCCCACTGCACTACCCTGTCCACATGACCCCACAGACCAGTGCTGCACTGGCAGCCAGTGCCTGGCTCACCGCTCTCCTCCTGCCCATCCCAGCAGTAGTGAAGACCTCCCAGATGGCATATGACAACATTGCCTACATCTACCACTGCTTCTGTGATCATCTGGCTCTGGTCCAGGCCTCCTGCTCTGATACCACCCCCCAGACCCTCATGGGTTTCTGCATCGCCATGGTGGTGTCCTTCCTTCCTCTTCTCCTGGTGCTTCTCTCCTATGCCCACATCCTGGCCTCAGTACTTTGCATCAACTCCCGAGAAGGACGATCAAAAGCCTTTTCCACCTGCAGCTCCCACCTCCTGGTGGTCGGCAGCTATTACTCATCTATTGCCATAGCCTACATGGCCTACAGGGCTGACCTGCCCCTTGACTTCCACATTATGGGCAATGTAGCATATGCTATTCTCACACCTATGCTCAACCCCCTCATCTACACCCTGCGGAACAAGGATGTCAAGGCAGCTGTTACCAAAATTGCACGTCTTAAGACACAGGCTGTGATAGGAGCTCTTGGCTTTTAGATGCAGCTAATTATGCTCTCACGTCACCAATTAAAGTGCCTAGCACAGAGTAAGAACTCAATAAAATTGTTGTGAATAAATTAATGTAGAAGGGTTTAAAAATTTAGTTAGACAGATAACTACAACAGTTGTTCCCATTCTTTGGTCCATGATTTTCCCACTGGTGCAATGAAATAATGTTAATCTTTACTCTAAAGGAAATATTATGTTATTGTGCAAAAACTGCCTCTTTACTAATACCAGAAAACTTTACAAAAATTAAAAAAAAAAAACCTTTAGAAGTGAAAACAAATAAAAACATCACAGGGAAAGGGCAAGTATTCCTAATGAATAAAGAGCTCATAATAATTTAGAAGAAAAAGACACCCCAATATAAAAATAGGCAAAATATATGAACAGTTTTTTTTTAATGCAATGGTCTTTAAATGTGAAAAGTTACTGTCTATCATATAAAATGAATATAAATTAAAAGTACACTGAGATGCCATTTCTCATCTAATGAGATTGGCTAAAATTCAATAGTTTGACAACATGCAAGTGGGAAAACAGAACTATCCTAACATGCTTGTGAAGATGCAAACTGATTCAACCCTTTTGCAATATATACCCAAAGTACATACATTTACATTTTGACCCAGGACTTTTACTTCTGGGAACCTATTCCAAAGATACACTGGTAATAATTCATTGGGCTATTCGTCCGTCAATAGGGGGCTGGTTGAATAAACTATAACAATGTACAGTGCAGTTATAAAAAGGGGATGAAGGAAGGAAGCTCTTTATAGATTGATAGGGCATCATCTCTAGGATATTGCTGTTAAGAGCTTGTTGAGAAAAAGCAAGCTGCTGAACACTGTTTTTGTAAGAAGAGATAATTTGTTTAAAGTTTCAAGAAAAAAAATAGGATTAAACTCCCAAATTCATAAAGATGGTTAGCTATAAGGAGAAGGAGGAAATGAGGCAGAGGAGACAGGGATAGGAGCAAGATTAACTGGCATGTACATTCTGACTTGAGATGTATGTAAATTTTTACATAATTAAAAGAAATCAAGAAGGAAAAGAAAAAACCCTAATTTAAAATAAACAGAAATATTTGATCCTGGCTGTCTACCAAGTTAGTGGCATGACCACACAAAAAATTACGCTAAGCGACTTTAACACAGTGCTTTAACTGTACATCCTGAACCGAAAAAAAACCCCAAAACTCATTGCCATCGAGTCAATTCTGACTTATAGCAACCCTATAGGACAGGGTAGAACCACCCCATAGAGTTCCCAAGGAGTGCCTGGTGGATCTGAACTGCCAACCTTTTGGTTAGCAGCCATGGCTCTTAACCACTGTGCAACCAGGATTTCTAAATATTCTGAGAGGGGTATGTTAGAAAGAGGGGGAAAAAATCAGAAAGTCATCTTAAACATCATTGAAGCATTTGTTAAAAAAAAAAAAAAAACTTTTAGTTTTACTTCCTTAAAGCAGATTAGATACAAATTAACACATTTCTATAACCAGAGCCATTTGTTTAACATTTCTCCAGTTTTTCTGCTAGTGTCCTCTTTCTGTCCCAGGATCCAGGCCAGAATATTATATTGCATTTAGTCATTATGTCTCCTTAGATTCAATTCACTGATCTTTTTCTAACTTCTCAAGATAAAAGTCAAGATTATTGATTGTCAGTTTTTACTTTCATCATTCTATAAATTTCCCTCTGAGTACTGCTTAGTTCTTAGCACTGCTTACTTCGTCTCACATATTTTGGGCGTGTTGTCAGGAGGCATCAGTCCTTGGAGAAGGACATCAAGCTTGGTGTCATGGATTGAATTGTGTCCCCCCAAAATATCTGTCAACTTGACTAGGTCATGATTCCCTTATATGATCGTATGATTGTCTACCATTTTATCTTCGGATGTGATTTCCCTATGTGTTGTAAATCCTAACACTATGATGCAATAACATGGATTAGTGGCAGTTATACTGATGAGGTGTACAAGATTAGATAGTGTCTTAAGCCAATCTCTTTTGAGATATAAAAGAGAGAAGCAAGCAGAGAGACATGGGAGCCTCATACCACCAAGAATGCAGCGCCAGGAGCAGAGCACATCCTTTGGACCTGAGGTTCCTGAGCTGAGATGCTCCCAGACCAAGGGAAGACTAATGACAAGGACCTTCCTCCAGAGCCGACAGAGAGAGAAAGCCTTTCCCTGGAGCTGGTGCCCTGAATTCAGACTTCTAGCCTCCTGGAATGCGAAAGAATAAGCTTCTCTTTGTTAAAGCCATCCACTTGTGGTACTTTTGTTACAACAGCACTAGATGACTAAGACATTTGGTAAAGTAGAGGGTCAGCGAAAAAGGGTAAGACCCTCAACGAGATGGATTGACATAGTGGCTGCAACAATGGGCTCAAGCATAGCAACGATTGTGAGGATGGCACAAGACTGGGCGGTGTTTCGTCCTATTGTACATACGGCTCCTATGAGTCAGAACCAACTTGACGGCATCTAACAACAAGAGTTAGTACTGCTTTCGCTGTTTTATCTCACAAGTTTTACTATGTCATATTTTTATTATCATTTATTTCAAAATATTTCAAATTCCCTCTGTGATTTCTTCTTTAATTCATGGATTATTTATTGTGTTGCTTCATTTCAAAGCATATGCAGATTTCTGTTACCTATCTGCTTTTTATTTCTGGTTTATTTCCACTATGGTGATATAACATACTTTGTGTGGTTTTAATTCCTTCAAAAGTGTTGGAATTTGCTTTAAGACCCAGCAGAAGGCTTCTTTTGATAAATAATTCATGAACATCTGGGGAGGGGGAGAGTACGGTGCAGTTTTGAAGTGGTGTATGCTATGTATGTCAATTGGGTCAGGTGTGTAAAATTGTGTTGTTCAGATCTTCTATATCTTTTCTGATGTTGTGTCTGCTTAGTGTGTTAAGATCTCCAACCATGGTTGTGGATTTGTTTTACTTCACCTTTTAGTTCTGTGAAATTTTCATTACATAATTTGAAGCTATGTTATTAGGTGTGTATAAGTTTAGGGTTATTTCATCTTTTTATTTAATTGACCTTTTATTTTTTTTTTTGAAATGTCCCTTTATCTACTTCTTGCCTTAAATTGTATTTTATTTTTTATTATTTTAGTTATTTCTTTTGGTCATTATTTTTATGGTATATCTTTTTCCATTATTTCAATTTCTAACATTTTGTGTCCTTACAGTTAAAATATTTATCTTATAAACAGCATATGTCTGTGAGTTTTCAAAAATCCACCTTGACAATATTTGTCTTCTACTTGGAGTATTTATTTTGTTAATCTATTTTTTTTTAATTCTCTGTTTTATTATTCCTTTAGTTACCATATAAATTTTTTTAAATGCATCCTTAAATTTATTAGAGAAAACAAAAGTTTATACTTTAACCATTTCCCAAATAATGCAAGGGCCCTAAAACAGTTTAATTTCTGTTACGTGCCTCCTACCCTTTGTGCTATTGTTGTCATATATTTTTCTTTTATAAACTTTATATACCCTGCAAGGCATTATTATTATTGTTATTTTGAATAGTTGATATTGGCTTACTTACCTTCTCCAGTGCTCTTAATTCCTTTTTGTAGACTCAGATTTCTATCTGATGTCATTTTCCTTCAGACTGAAAAATTTCCTTTAGTCTCTTTTTATTGTGCAGATCTGCAGTTGACAAATTCTCTCAGTTTTTGTTTGTCTGAACAAGTCTTTATTCTACCTCTTGTTTTCTCTAGATGTAGTTTTTTTTTTAATCAACTTTATTGAGGCGTAATATCCAAATAATAAAATGCAGCTATTTTAAGTGTACAATTTAATGAGTTTTAACAAATGTGTATACCAACAGAAGCATCACTACAATCAATAAACAGAATGTCTTCATCTACCCTGTTCCCTTGTGTCCCTTCCCAGTCAATCTCCTCTCCTACATCTATCTACAGGTGAACCCTGATCTGATTTCTGTGACTATAGATTAGATTTGCCTTTTATACAGTTTCGTATAAGTGGAATCATGCAGTAGACACTTTTTTGTGTCTGGTTTTTGCTCCTGATGCTTTTGAAATTCATCTATGCTGTTGTATGTATCAACAGTTCATTCTTCTTACTGCTAGAGTTATTCTCTTGTATAGATACAATGTATACATATTCATTTACAAGTTGATGGATGTTTGGACTGTTTCCAGTTTTTGAATATTTAAAAATAAAGTTTCCAAGAACATTTTTGTACATATGTTTGAAGGTATGCTTTCACTTCTTTTGGATAAATACCTACAAGTAAAACTGCTGGGTCATATGGTGTTTGTTTAATTTAAAAGTAACTCTGCAACTACTTTCCAATGTGGTTTGTACCATGTTACATTCCAGAAAGAATGTATTATCATTCCAGTGGCTCCACAGTCTCATCATCAACTTCGTATTATCACTCTTTTTTTAATTTTAGCTGTTCTGATGAGTGTGTAGTAGCAGCTCATTGCAATCTTATTTTGCACTTTCATGATGACTAATGAATTGAATTGTGTCTCCCAAAAATATGTGTATCAATTTGGCTAGGCCATAATTCACAGTGTTGTGTGATTGTCCACCATTATTAAGGAAATGGCTCACGCAGTTGTAGAGGCTGGAACGTCCCATGTCTGTGAGTCAGGAAGGAGGCTTCTCATAGCTGCAGGGGCTGGCGAATCTAAGATCTGCAGGCAAAAGAACAGGGCTGTTGCTTACAGGCTGTGAAGACTGACAGATCCCAAGATTGGCAAGCAAGACCGCAGGTAAACTGCTGGCTGAAATCCCAAGAACTGGAGGTCAGACAAACAGGAGCCAGCTGCAGGATCCAGAACCAGCAAAAGCCCCAGCAAGGAGAGAAGGAAGGGCTAGGCAGTGGAGGGTGGAGAGATGAAGGCTAAGGGGGGCTGTGAGCTGCCACAGGCCCCACTCCCACTATTACCAACTTACAGCAGATTCTATCATGGGGGTGATCACATATCAAATTCCTGCAGGGAAGTGATCACAACATTATAAGACTGCCAAAACACTGAGAATCACAGCCCAGCCTAAGTTGACACATAATCTTAACCATCACACTATTTCTCTCTTCTTGGTTTTTGCTCATTTGGTCTTATATTTTTGTTTTGTTTTTTGCCTTGCCTCATAATTTTTGATTGGATGCTGGAACTGAAGATGAAACATTTAAAGCTGTGGGTGATTTATCTTCCTCCAAAAAGTGTTGTTGGCTTCTAGCAAACAGAGTACCAGTGGATCATCTTTCTTGTGTGTTGGTTTTAGGCTACATTAGACCTATATTTGCCCTTACACTATTAGAGTTTAGCCCTTACTCATAGACTCTGGCATTTCCAGAGTCTCAGTTGAAATCATGGAGTGCTTACCAAGGCCCTTCGCTTGGATGGGTCTTGAACTCCAAACTCTGGCCCCACAATATCATGTGACTGCTAAAATCTTTTCACAGCTCTTTAGTCTTCCAGCTGCTGTATTATGCTGGGTTCTTGAAGTCTTTCGCTGTGCATGAACACCTTATGAGTTGGTCAATGACTTGGAGAAAATTTGTGTACAGATTTTAGGGTTCCTTCTCTGGAGTACCCTCCACTCCAGGATTTACCCCTCAAGTTCTAGCCACTTTGGCAATCAAAACTCCAACCTCTGTCTCTTCAGCCCAATTTGACTGCTTTTTCTACTTGGACTCTAGTCTCCCATCTTGGGTTGAGAAATGCCCTCAGGCAAAACGCTGCGGTCATGTGGAGCTCACCTCAAAAAAACCCCTTCTCTCAAAGATTGCAGTCCTTCAAGGCCTACTATTGGTTGTCCTCTGAAACTATCAAACAGTTGTTTCACATATTTTGTCCAGTTGTTTCAGTTGTTTTTGGCAGAAGGATTAATTCCAAACAGGCTACTCTGTCATAGCCAAAATTTAAAAGTCCTCTTTGAGTTGTTGAGATAACATACACTATTATTTTAGTGCACTGTTCTGACTTATTTATAATGTATTCAAGGTTGCCAGTTTTTAATGGGAACAAAGCAAAAGTTGGTTCTGCAGCAGGTATATGCTTTAAGATAAGCTACTTGAGCCTGTGACCCAGTAGAGGCAATGGGGTATAAAGTGTTGGTGGCAGAGATGGATATTGTATGGGGCTTCTGCAAATAGTTCTTCAAAATATGCTGTCACCACCCAAAAGTGAACTACTGTTGCATTACAGTCCCATTCAGGAAGGCCCCAAGAGATCCTAAAGAAGGTAAATCTTTCTGGTGGGCAGAACTTTGGGCAGAACATCTGGCTTTTTACCTGGTAAGTTTATCTCAACTGGAAGGTGAAATGACAAGAGGTATGGATCTGTATCAGTTTACGGACAGTGGCTAATGATTTTGCTGTAGATACTCAGGAACTTGGAAAGAACAACATATAAGGATTGGTGAAAAGGAAGTCAGAAGATTTAACATGGTAGACCTCTCAGAATGAGCACAAATTGTGAAGATATTTGTGTCCCATGTGACTATTTATGCCCTCCGGTAGAAAACTGAGGTCCTGTAGAGCTCACTTGATGAACCTCCCTTCTCTCAAGGATTGTGGAAAGAGCATCCCTTGCAGAAAAGGCACTCCAAACTCAGCAAGAGTAAGCAAAATCAGGTGGACAAGATGATCCATCCCAGGGATATCAGTCAGGCTCGTTCTCAGGCACCCCAGTTTTTGCTCAGTGGATTAATAAAAAACTGGCCATGGTGGCATGAATTGAGGTTATGCATGTGCTTATTAAGACTGATCTGGCTATTGCTTCTGCTAAGTACCCAGTAAGCCAGCAACAAAGACCAACACTGAGTCCATGACATCAACCATTACTCAAGAGAATGAGTAGCTACTGGGTGGCAGGTTAATTACACTGGACCCTTCCATCACTGAGGGGACAGCAATTTGTCTTTATTGGAATAGTCACCTTTTCTGAATATGAATTTGCCTTGCCTGCTTACAGTGTTTCTGCCAGCATCATCTTCTACAGATTTAATAAATGCTTTATGCATCAAGATATCCCATAGGACCATAGCAAAAGAAGTGAGGCAATGAGTCTAACACTCGTAGCATTCACTGATCCTATATTGTGCTCCATCACACAGAAGCAGGTGTGTCTTAGGCTGGGTTCTCTAGAGAAACAAAACAAGTGAAAGCTCTAGATAGACAGACAGATTTATCTCAAGGAAATGGCTCACATCATTGTAGAGCCTGATGGGTCTGACATCAGGCTGGAGGCTTCTCGTAATTCACATAGCTTCAGGGGCTGACGAATCCCAAGATCGGCAGGCGATACAAAAGGCAGCTGGCTCAAGTCCCAAGAACCAGAGGTCAAATGATGATGACCCAGATGCAGCATCCAGAGCAAGCAAGTGAACTTTGCCAGAATATCCATACATATATTGGATGCAGGCCACACCCCCAAGGAAACTCCCCTTACAACTGATTAATCACGTCAGATAACAACAAGAAGGATGAATACATCATTACATAACTGCCAAATTACATCATTACATAACTGCCAAACAACTGAGAATCATGGCCCAGATAGGGGTGAAGGGGATAATGATTTTACTGGAGATGGTGGCTTAGCAGACAAACATGGAACTAAGAAGGCTGGTTCTGTTGGAGGAGTGATTTAATGGAATTTAGGGGCTCAATGTCCCCAGCTTCCTGATTATCTGACAATATGTCCCCATCCCAAGTTTCAGGATTCCACTTCTTCCCAATCAATGCACTCACTTTAACTTCAGACAACTCTTGAGTTTGGCAACTGAGTGGTGTTTTAATTCAGCCACTCTTACAATAAGACTCTGGGTTTGGTTTTTGGGAACATCAGTTCTGTTACTAGAAGAAAGAAGGCTTTCAGAGCACAAGTGGGAACTTTGAGGTCTTTTATGTGGCACTTGAGCTGTGATTTTGAAGCCCTGTGCTCATCTCTTTCTTTCACTAGTCTTTATAGAGAAAGTAGGACCAACCAACCAGCTTCCCTGTACTCATTCAGACATAATTGTAGAAAAGTATCAAATGTGCTCATCCATACTTGATCTATTGGTGGTGAGCTTTTGTGTATTAATATTGTCACCTGTGATGGTTAAAGTTTTATGTCAACTTGGCTGGGCCATGATTCTCAGTGGTTTAGCAGCCGTATGATGGTGTGATCACTTCCACCATGAGATTTGATATTATGTGATCGCCTCCATGATGGCATCTGCTGTGAGTAGCCAATCAGTTGAAAGGGAGTTTTCTTGGGCATCTGGCCTACATCGAATATTAAGTGGACATTCTGGCAAGGCTTGTGGGCTTTTGCTTATTCTGGATCCTACAGCTGGCTTCTGTTCATCTGACCTCCGGTTCTTGGGACTTAAGTTAGCAGCTTACCTGCAGTCTTGCGTGCCTCTCTTGGGATTCGTAGATCTTTGCAGCCTGTAAACAGGAGCCCTGCTCTTTGGCCTGCCGATCTTGGATTTGGCAGCCCCTGTGGCTTTGTGAATCAGGAGAAGCCTCTATCCTGACCCAGAAACTTGGGCTGTTCCAGCCTTTACAAGCATGTGAGATGGTTAATCGATACAAATCTATATATAAATGTTTATATGCTTTACTGGTTTTGCTGTTCTAGATAATCCAGCCTAAGGCACCACCTCACTCCATAGATTAGCAGTGCCCTCTTTACTACTGGAGGCAGAATCATCAATGCCTTAATTAGTCAGACTTGAGAACCAGTCTAGAAAACTCATCCTTATGATTTTGTTTCTGTAGAATCACTCTCGGTACCAAATGTCTTAGGCTGGGTTCTCTAGAGAAACAAAACCAGCGAAGTGTATATATGTATATCTGCATATATATACAGAGAGAGAGAGAGGGAGAGAGATTTATCTCAAGGAAATGGCTCATGCCATTTGTAGAGGCTGGCAAGTCCCAAGTCTGTGGTTCAGGTGTCAAGCTGGAAGCTTCTCCTGACTCACGTAGCTGCAGGGGCTGACAAACCCAAGATCAGAAGGTAAGAAGGCAGTCCACTGGCTCACAGACTGTGGAGGCTGATGAATCCAAGATTGGCAGGCAATATGGCAGGCAGCTGGCTCAAGTCCCAAGAACTGGAGGTCAGATGATGACAAGCTGGATGCAGGATACAGAGCAAGCAAGTGAGCTTTACTAGAATGTCCATATATATACATAAGACACAGGCCACACCCCCAAGGAAACTCCCTTTACAACTGATTGGTTAATCACATCAGATCACATCATGAAGGATGACTACATCATTACATAACTGCCAAGCTACATCATTACATAGCTGCCAAACCACTGAGAATCATGGCTCAGCCAAGTTGACACACAAACTTAACCATAACAAGGTGGCCCAATAAATTGGAGGAATGGCCTATTGACGACTCAGTTTTAGGTACTTGCTGGATGACAATACTTTGCAGAGTTGAGGTGCTGCCTTACAAGTTGAGATATATACTCTTAACCAGCAATCTTTACATAGAGCAGCTTCCTGCCTAGTCAAAAGACATATATCTGGAAACCAAGATAGGAAGTGGGAGTGCTTCTTCTCAATACCCCTAATAACCCAGTTCCAAAATATGTACTTCCTTCTCCTGAGTTTGATATTGTGCTGGGTATACGTTTTAGTTACAAAGAGTGGAATGCATCTACTAGAAAAATGATTTCATTGAACTGGAAGCTGAGATTGCTGCCTGACCTTATGGGGCTCCTCATGCCACTGAATCAACAAGCAAAGAAGGGCATTACTAATATACCCAAATTAGAAAGAGGAAAAAAGTTTGTTGCTATATAGTTGGAGCAAGGAAAAGTATTTCTGGAACCCATTGCATATTAGTACTTCTATGTCCAATGGTAAAAGTTAATGGAAAACCAGCAAACCAACACAGAAGGATCTTAATAGCTCCAGACCCCGTCATCTTGACCACAATACAATACTGTTGTAAAGGTCAAGGCACTGACCAAGGAATTGAGTCTGAATTCCAGCTCTGCCTCTAGTCACCATTGTTAACATAGGCAAGTTATTTTACTTCTCTAAACCTCATTTCTTTCTCTTGGACTTTCTAGATCCTCGGTTATTACTTCCTGTCTTCTCTACTGTTGTGAGGCTCAGAATAGAGACTACATCACTGATGTAAAGTTCCGGACTTTTGAAAGCTGTTAATGATGCCCTTCTCATTACCAGCAAAACCCAAGGGCAAATCCCACTCCCTCACATACATGTTCTAGTAGATGCTTAGAAGTTGATCCCTGATGGGTGGTGGGTGTGGTGTCCCACAGGAGTTCCATCCTGAGGTAAGGTACCCCAGGAGCCCTGCTGAAAAGAGGAGCCAGAGGGTTTAAGGGGCCATAGCTCATGCCCAGCCTGGTTCTTCCACCAGGCCTCACACAGAAACATCAGTGTGGACCAGGCTCAGCAGGTAAGCTGGCTGAGAATGGAATACCCAGAGGTAGGCAGCAAACAAACCTGGGGTTGAGAGATAGGGGCAGGAAGGTGGTGCAGGATCCAGGAGGATGGATTGGGTATGTACAAGATGATCCAGGTTGGCTGTGCCTACATGGGCTGGGAGGTCTTGAGCCAGATACCCTGGCAGGCCAGAACAAGGAGTGTGCTCACAGGCAGGATTCAAATGGTTATGGCCAAGGGCTTCCCATAAAAAGGCAAGACTGCTAACAATAGTAATCACTGGAAACACTAGCAAATATTGAGTGCTTACATGTTCAAGGCTCTGGTGTGAGAATTATTTAGGTATTCTCTCCTCAAAACTTAAAAAATCCTATGAGGTCACAGATGACCAAAAAAAAAGACTCAGAGAGGGGACAATGACTTGCCTAGATCACATAGCTAGTAGGTGGGAGCAGGGATTGGAATCCAGTTCCTCCTGACTCCCATGTCCACACCCGTTTAACCTAATGATGACATAGTGACAGAATGAAGGCAAAGAACCTGGCTTGCGGCAGTGGTCACTAAATGGGAGAGCCCTTGCCCTTTCCTTTGTTGTTTGGTGCCATGGAGTGAATTTCCAACTCAGAGTGACCCCCACAGGGTGTTCTTGGCTATAATCTTTATGGAGGCAGATTGCCAGTTCTTTCTCCTGCAGAGGCTCTGGGTGAATTTGAACCTCTAACCTTTCAGTTAGCAGCTGAGCACTTAACCATTGCACCATCAGTGCTCCTTGCCCTCTCCCTTAGGGGAATGGATATGTCATCTGTCTCCAAACCTCCACACTGCCAGAGGGGACACTAACAAAATTGCCTGTTGAATTGGAAACACTGCAGAGATCTTTTCCTCCAAACCGACACTGTACAGATGGCAAAACCAAGGCTCAGGGGCCCAGAGTCACACAGCAAGTGAGTGGCAGAGTTGCCTTAGGAGCTAAGACTCTTGGTCCCCAGGCCAGGGCACAGTCATTTGCAGCAGGCTAGCTTCAGGCTGACCGTTCTGTTCTCACCTCTTACCAACCATGGTGTTGGACAAGGGACTTTCTTTCTCTGACTCCTCATTTGTTGAAGGGGCATAGTTATGCCCTGGCACAGTTATATAATGAGATGAGATGAGGTATATAAAGCTCAGCATCAGGTTGGGTATTCAGGTTATTGGTTTTTCTGTCCTTCTCTCTCCCTCACCAGCATTGTATCTGGCACATAGACAATCCTAACAGGAAGGATCTTCTGGGGCAGATTCTGTCCCCTGGGAAATAGTGCCCTTTATTGCCTAAGCACAGGGCTGCATTATTCAGATGTAGTACGTAATTCAAAAGAAAACAGGAGTACTAACCTGTAAAAGAGCATAAGAAAGTCCAGCCAAATTCTGATAGTCCCCATGATGGATGGCTGGAATGGTGTTTTGCAATACCAAAGGCTAAACTATTTTGGAAAGTATTTTTGGTGTGCCTGTTTTGCTGGAGAGCCAAGCACATGCTTGGTCTGCCTGTTCAACAGTCCAGCACCGCCTGACAATAGAAATCCATGTGCAATCTCCCCGCCCGAGTCTCAGCAACCGTATCACCATCTGTAAAGCAGTGGGGTGGGGAGGGAGGGAGCTGTACTTGATGGCCTCTAAGGGCCCTTCTGGGTTTGGCCTTCTGAGCTTCTGCCTCTCAAATCCCCCAACTCAGCCTAACCCAGGAACTGTCAGTCCTTGACTACCCCTAAGTACAGCCATGTCCAGGGCAATGTGATTTACATCCCTTTGGGCATGGGAAAACTCCAGTGACTGAATCTCTCAGGATGAGGTTCTGGTTATCTGTGGGATAACCCTCTCAGTTTGTGACAAAGCAGGTTCATTCTCTCGTCGAGCCCTGGGGCTGCCTTCTGGGATATTACCTCACAGGAGCATTCATATTACCAGACACCAGCTCCCGGCACCACATAGAGACTCAGGAAGAAATCTGAACTTTAGGTTTGTCTGATATCACCTGAAAAGAAAAACCAGAAAGGGAAATAAAATCCCAATATTTTCCTTCTTTGGAAACTTGAACTTCTGGATTCTCCAGGTGTCATGGATTGAATTTTGTCCCCCCAAAATATCTGCATTTTGGCTAGGTCGTGATTCCTAGTATTGTATGATGGTCTATCATTTTGTCATCTGTTGTGATTTACCTATGTGTTGTAAATCCTATCACTATGATGCTAATAAAATGGATTAAAAAAAAAAAAGCAGCACTTATATTGATGAGATCTACAAGATTAGATAGTGTCTTAAGCCAATCTCTTTTGAGACATAAAAGACAGAAGCAAGCAGAGAGACATGGAGATTTCATATCACCAAGAAAGCAGTGCCAGAAGCAGAGCACTTCCTTTGGACCCAGGGTTCCTGCACAGAGAAGCTCCTAGTCCAGCGGAAGATTGAAGAGAAGGACCTTCCTCCAGAGCTGACAGAGAAAGAACGCTGACAGAGAAAGAACGCCTTCCCCTGGTGTTGATGCCCTAAATTTAGACTTGTAGCCTACTAGACTGTGAGAGAACAAATTTTGCTTTGTTAAAGCCATCCACTTGTGGTATTTCTATTATAGCAGCACTAGATAACCAGGACACCGGGAAACATAATACAGGAGAAAGAGCCTGGTCCTGGGAATCGAAGACCTGAGTTCTAGTCTCCCGGCCAACTGAGTGCTTGACCTGGGAAAGCCCCTGCCCTTTCTGTGCTCAGCCTCTGGCCTGTGGGAGGAAAATCCACTGGGCTTGGGGGAAAAAAAAAAAGTTGTTCCAGTTTTTTACCTTAGTGGTTTATGGCATGAGAAGTGTTTTGTTAGAAGTGTGGGAAATTACAGGTAATTCCAGGAAAATTATGGGGAAACTGCTCATGGAATCATTGGATTAACAAAGCAACAATGGCAGTTACAGATGTCAAATGGACTTGGCCTGATCATCACTTAGTCTGAAGGATAAGCCTACAGTAGAGGGTGAATCAATTCTTTTCCTCAGCTCAAACTCCCGGGTCTGTGGATTGAAAGCACTCACACATGATCCCTCCCGGGCGGGATTTTTTTGCCTTTGAGTAGCTACTGCAAGCAGATCTCCAGTTTGTCTTTATCAACAATGATTCCCAAGGCTTTCTATGGCACTGTGGCTCCTTCTGACCTGGTAGTGGGCATAAAATGGTTAAATAAGCATGTCTGGCTGAGCTGCAGGAGCCAGTAGGGAGGAAAAAACAAGGGAGTTACACAAAGACTACCTTGGTTTCTCTGCTGCTGCCCAAATGTGGGAGAATCCATTATCGATTCAGATTCCAATCAGGAATGACTCTTCCCTCCAAGGGCATTTTTAACATCACTCCCTTCACTGACAAAGAGCCGCACACCCAGAGACAGTATACAGAGAACTCAACTTAGATGGAGACAGGCAGAGCCACTGCACCAAGCAAACAAGACAGAAAGGAGTCATTCCTGATCAGTAATCAAGGTAAGCAGATAGCATGTTGCAGGAAACCTTGGAGAAATCAGTCCCCCCTAGCAACATGGTGTCACTTTTTAAAAACTTAAAGCAAATGTTAAAAGAGACAGGAGTTTAGGGGTCTGGTTTAAGAGGTCTGACATCTCAAAAGGACATGGAAAAGAGTACAAGCAGAAGTTCTTCTACAACACTTCTCACAGTTGCCATGAAATAATTATGTGACTCGTTGCTTAATGTCGTTCTATAACACTAGAATTTCAGCTCAGTGAGGGTAGAGACCTTCTCTGTCTTGTTCAGCTTCACTATTATATGCATAGCACACAAGATATGGCTTTGTATATTGTAGGCACTTTTCACATGCTTGATGAAAAAAGGAAAGAGGGAATTCTAACATAGGATGAAGAATTCAGAGACAGGATGGAGCCCATCATCTGTCCCCCAGAGTTGGTTGTAAATAATTGTGGCTACATTAATTATACAGCAATCATTATGTAATTCTCATTCCAACCTCCCTGTAGTTCTGGTTTCTAGATGCTCCTGCTACCCATCCCTGGGTTTTAATTCACCTGCTTTAATTCACCATGGAGACTATAACATGTAATGGATCAGTGGACTCCTTGCCTATTTTCTACCTCCTGGGCATCCCCTCTCTGCCAAAATCCCTCTTCCTTCCTATCTTCTTTGTCTTTCTCCTCCTCTATCTGCTCGTCCTGGTGGGTAATGCTCTGATCTTAGTGGCCGTGGTAGCAGAGCCCAGCCTCCACAAGCCCATGTACTTCTTCCTAATTAACCTCTCCACCCTGGACATCCTTTTCACCACAACCACTGTCCCCAAGATGTTGTCCCTGCTCCTACTTGGGGACCACTTCCTCAGCTTCTCTGCCTGCTTCCTGCAGATGTACCTCTTCCACAGCTTCTCCTGCTCAGAAGCCTTCATCCTGGTGGTCATGGCCTATGACCGCTATGTGGCTATCTGCCGCCCACTGCACTACCCTGTCCACATGACCCCACAGACCAACGCTGCACTGGCAGCCAGTGCCTGGCTCACTGCTCTCCTCCTGCCCATCCCAGCAGTTGTACAGACCTCTCAGATGGATTTTGACAACATTGCCCACATCTACCACTGCTTCTGTGACCACCTGGCTGTGGTCCAGGCCTCTTGCTCTGATACCACCTCCCAGACCTTCATAGGCTTCTGCATCGCCATGGTGGTGTCATTCCTGCCCCTTCTGCTGGTGCTTCTCTCCTATGCCCACATCCTGGCCTCAGTACTTCACATCAACTCCCATGAAGGACGCTCAAAAGCCTTTTCCACCTGCAGCTCCCACCTCCTAGTGGCTGGCACCTACTACTCATCCGTTGCCATAGCCTACGTGGCCTACAGAGCTGAACTGCCCCTCGACTTCCACATCATGGGCAACATGGTGTATGCTATTCTTACACCTGTCCTCAATCCTCTCATTTACACCCTGCGGAACAAGGATGTTAAAGCAGCCATCACCAAAATGGCATACGCCCAGGACTCAAATCATCCTGGGAAACCCTGATTCGTAGGTGTAACTTGATCTGCTCACAGACACCAATAATAATAGAAGGAAATGTGGAAAATTCAGGCAGCTAGGTAATTACAAGGAAACCCTGGTGGCATAGTGGTTAAGAGTCATGGCTGCCAACCAAAAGGTTGGCAGTTCGAATTCACCAGGTGCTCCTTGGAAACCATATGGGGCAGTTCTACTCTATCCTTTAGGGTCGCTATGAGTCAGCATCGACTCGATGGCAACAGGTTTGGTTTTTTGGTTTTTAGGTTGTTACATTTCTATTAATTCAAAATAATTTTGATTCTCAGAGATTCCAAGTACTTCACTAGCAAGAAATTCAGTCTTTTTCTCTTGGGTCTCTTAAACACTTTTGAAAATCTCCAAGATTGCTGACATAATTGTGAATCAGCTTTGTCCTTTTTGGTGCCTATTGGTGGACTGGAAGCTTAGAAACACCCCTCAAGGAAAAAGTCTGAAACTGATAGTATCTCAATCCTTGTTGCCTGAAAATTCACTGCCCATATCAACATTTCAAGGAGCCTTGGTGGTACAGTGGTTAAGAGCTCAGCTGCTAACCAAAAGGTCAGTGGTTGAAACCCACCAGCTGCTCTTCAGGACAAAGATGTGGCAGTCTCCTTCTATAAAGATACGCAGCCTTGGAAACTCTATGGGGCAGTTCTACTCTGTCCTACAGGGTCACTATGAGTCGGAATGGACTCGACAGCAGTGGGCTTGGTTTTGGTTTGGTCAGCATTTCAATGCTACTCACACAGGAAATTCCTCTTTGCTATCCAGACTCTCATGGAGTCATCAAAGAAGAGTATACCCTCTCTCTAGGTAATGCTCAGGCAAGGGGTGTCCTTTAACAAAACTATCTGGTCCCCAAAGCATCACAGTCCTTTTAATTTTCAGCCACACTGTAGTTTCCCCATCTGTGACACTGGGTGGCTAAGTAGGAAAGTTTCCCCTTATCAGTATGTCGTGCACAGGGCCACCACTCTTTCTCAAAATATAGTCCTAGGTATTTCTCTTTCTGGTTTTAGCTACTAGCCTAGGCTCCTTATTCTCTTCTCCTATGACAAGTTTCCTCTTGAAGACTTGTCAGATTTGTCCAGCCAGGGACATGTAGAACAGCGAAAATGTTTGGGGGGAACCTAAGTGACATATATCTTCATCTCTACCTCTTCACAGAAATTCCCTTTCCAATTTCTAGGGTCTCAGTTATTGCCAATCAAGGCATTAACTTTAACCATCTTCTCATTTCATAAAACACAATGTAGCTGGGAATTTAATGATGTAGTTCAACAAAGGATCTGATGTTTCTGGGCTCAGCTTTCAGCAATCCCAGAGATCTTGCTATAGTTGGACGGGGCTTCTTGAAGCAGAGTTAAATAAAGGCTCTGAGTTTCCTTGTTTACTGACCCTGGGCAAGTAGGATTGGAACTCATCTTCTTTCACCTAAACCTTATTAATTCTGCAGTACTTATACTCCTCAGTCCCTTGAAATAAAAGTCTAGGCTTCAGTGGGACCACAAACCTCAAAGTCTAAAATAGACAACTTATTAAGTTGCCTTGCCCCTGAGTTCCACAAACTATTAGAATTTAACCTAAAAATATGGAAAGAAATTTTTCTTTGCTCTCTATTCCACTATCACCAAGTAAACAACTCCCAAAGTACTCCATGGTATTACTGAAGTCATGTTTTGTGCAACCACACTTCTGTATCAATTTCAGTTTTAGGACTTTGGTTTACTGTGCCCCTGGATCAGCCTCATGACATCCTTTCATCTTCAGTTCACCTTCTAGATGGAACAATGGATTAATCACATAGAGAGTGAATTGTGGATACAGATACGGAATCCCAGGCTAGTTCTACCCTCACTTCTATTTTCCAATCCTTTACATACCCTGGGCTTCCTAAACCCTCATCATAATTAGGATGAAGTAATAATAACAACAACAATAATTAATAATGTCTTTCACCTGCAGCCTCACCTGCTAATTGGCACAGCCCCTCAGTATTTCTTAATTTAGAAAATATTGCTACGACTCTGATTAGTTCATATCATAGTTTTACAGCAGGTCATAGGTCACAGGTCTTGGAGTAGCCTCGAGGTTGACCATCCTTTTGTCAGAATGTCCACTCAGCAGAAGTATGGAATTCAATCATATGGTTTAACAACCACACCTAAAAATCTGTGGGTGTGGGTGGAGCAGTTTACCTTAAACAGAAAAATGGAAGAACAGTTTTTTGAAACCTGATATACTTAGCGGGGTCATATTACCCATGTGAACCTCAGTATCCCTATCTGTAAAACCCCTCAAGTATTTATTGTGAAGATTTGAGTGTGACTGGTTAATTTCTTCTCTTAAATATCTTTGGACTACATCTGCTCCTCTCCATCCTCACTTCCCCCTGCTGCAGATGTCATTGCCATCTCTCTCCTGGATGAGAATGGTCTCTGCCTGTGTGCCCAGCCTCCATTCCATTTTCCATAAAGTGGTCAGAGTGGGCTTGGGCTTTCTGACATCTGAATTTGGTCACATTACAGCCCTTAACAGAACTTAATGACCTAGCCCCAGCTGATCCCTTTGGTCTCAAGTCTTGCCATTGCCTCCCTCGTTGCAATTCTGAACTTCTTTCAGTTTCTTAAACACACCAAGTTCTCATTTTCACCAAAAACTCACTCTTCTCATTCCTGAAGAATTCTTCCTTCTTGTCCATTTCACCTGCTTAAATCTTATTCAGGCTTCACCTGAAATATCACCTTCTCTGGGGGCCTGCCCTAGCCACATCCTGAAATGTGCTCCCATAGCACTTTCTTCTTGGACCTTAGAAGAGAGCTCAAAGTGCACTATACTCATTAGTCTGTGCAAGCCCCTTGCTTGTTTTGTTTATTTTTCCCTTTATTCCCAGTCCCCCAATTCCCATCCCATTCCCCTCCTCCACTTAAGCATGCATTCTAATGTGTTGAATGTATGTTCATAAGTATGAGTGTTTCTTTATAAAACATACAGTGTTCGTGTGGGTGCTTTGATTTTACATAAAAGGAATTGTGGTACATGTCTCATTTTATTTCTTTGTTCACTGAATTTTTTTTTAAATCTAACTACACTGATATTTGTACATCTAGTTTCATTGGTTTCAACTGATGCTTAAATTTCTACAGTGTGATTTCATCACATTTTACTTTTTTATTCTCCTATTACAGGACATCTAAATTACCTCCAATTTCTTTCTACCACAATGTCTTAATGAACATCCTTGTACATGTCTCTTCATGAACTCAAGGAGGATTTTCCCTAGACTATTATATACCAAGGAATGAAATAGATTAGTCATGTTGTTGTTGTTGTCAGGTATTGTCAAGTCAGTTCCAGCTCATAAGGACCCTATGTAAAACAAAACAGAACACTGCTGGGTCCTGTTCTATCCTCAAAACCGTTGCTACATTTGTGTCAATCCATCTCATTGAGTGTCTTCCTCTTTTTCGCTGATCCTCTGCTTTACCAAGCATGATGTCCTTTCTTCTCCACGGACTTGTTCTTCCTGATAGTATGTCCAAAGTACATGAGACAAAGTCTCACTATCCTCACTTCTAAGGAACATTTTGGCTGTACTTCTTCCAAGACAGATTTTTTCATTCTTCTGGCAGTCTGTGGTATAGTCAGTATTCTTCACCAACACCATAATTCACATACATTAATTCTTCTTCAGTCTTCTTTACTTATTGTCCAGCTTTTGCATTCATAAGCAGATTAGTCATTATTGTTGTTGTTAGGTGCTGTTGGTTCTGACTCATAGCAACCCTATGTACAACAGAATGAAACACTGCCTGGTCCTGCGCCATCCTCACAACTGTCGTTATAACATTTATGTATTGTTACATGCATAAATGTTACTTAGCTAAATGCTTTGAGATTGTTTCCCAGAATGGCACCATATCCCGACATCCTCACGAACATTTGGAATTATCCAACCTTCTAACGTTTCACCATTGTTATCAGGCTAAAGAGATAACCTCATTCTGTTTAATTTGCACCGCTATGATTACTAACGAATATAAATTTCTCTTTAAAAAAAGCAACTAGCATTTACCCTTCCGTGAACTGCTTATTGAAAAATTTTGCTCATTTCTTTGGGTTTCCTGTTTTATTTTATTGCTTTACAAGACTTTTATATGTTTGTTCCTTGTCAGCTTTAAATATTACAAATATCTTTTCCAAGTTTGTAACCTTTCCTTCATTAGGCAGAAATCCTTAATTTGATATAGTCAAATTTATCACATTTTTTACCTTATGGTTTGGGGCTTGTAGCCACTTCTCATCCTTATGTCACCCAACACTTCCTTTCATTGGTTTCATATTTTTATTTTCCACATTTATATCTTGAATCCTTGTGAAGTTCATCCTTGTTTAAAGTGTAAGATGTGAAATGTGTTTTCTTTTTCTTCATATTGGAAGCCGTTTCTTTCCAAATCCATTTTTTAAAAAACTATTCTTCCCTCATTGTTTTATGGTGCCATCTTTATCAAGTCCCTGTCTACTTCTGATCTATTCTGTTCTATTATCAATTTGTCTGTTGTTATGCCAGTACCATACTATTTTGATTTTTGTAATTTAGTAATATATCTTTTGCATGCAAAAGCTGGACAATGAATCAGTAAGACCAAAGAATTGACGTCGTTGAATTGTGGTGTTGGCGAAGAATATCGAATATACCATGGACTGCCAAAAAAATGAACAAATCTGTCTTGGAAGAAGTACAGCTGGAATGCTCCTTGGAAGCAAGGACTGCGAGACTGTGTCTCACGTACTTTAGACATGTTGTCAGGAGGGATCAGTCCCTGGAGAAGGACATCATGCTTGGTAAAGTAGAGGGTCAGCAGAAAGAGGAAGACCCTCAATGAGGTGGATTGACACACAGTGGCTGCAACAACAGGGTCAAGCATAGCAATAATTGTGAGGTTGGCACAGGACCAGGCAGTGTTTCATTCTGTTGTGCATAGGGTCACTATGAGTCAGAACTGACTCAATGATACCTAACAACAACAACAAAAAAAAACAGTATATCTTCATATTTATCTGATACAGGAAGTCTCTCTCCACCTTCTATATTTTCCAAAGTTGACTTAGCTTTTCTTTTTTGTCTTTACTCTTCCATTTAAATTTTGGAATAAGTTTGTAAGTCCCTCAAAAATCTGGCTGTAATTTTGTTTAGAATTGCATTATGCTACCCCTTCCATTTGTTTGACACAGCTGCCCATTTATTAAAATTTTCTTTTATGTCTTTTATTCAAGTTTTCAATAAATATCTTAGTCATCTTTGATAACCACTGCCATCAAGTCAATTCTGACTCATAGAGACTCTACCGAACAGAGTAGAACTGCCCCATAGGGTTTCCAAGGAGTGGCTGGTGGATTTGAACTGCCGAACTTTTGGTTAGCAACCGAATGCTTAACCATTGCACCACCAGGGCTCGATAGTGTAAACTTTATCATGTGACTATTATGAAAAGATTTTTTGAACAGTGGGTTGCAGACCCCAAATTCTCATAAAAAGATCAGACTTAATGGTCTGACTGAGACTAGAAGAATCCCGGCGGTCATGATTCCCAAACCTTCTGTTGGCCCAGGATAGGAACCATTCCCGAAGACAACTCATCAGACATAGAATGGACTGGACAATGGGTTGGAGGGAGATGCTGATGAAGAGTGAGCTACTTGTATCAGGTGGACACTTGAGACTGTGTTGTCATCTCCTGTCTGGAGGGGAGATGGGAGGGTAGAGAGGGTTAGAAACTGGCAAAATGGTCATGAAAGGAGATACTGGAAGGAGGGAGCAGGCTGACTCATTAGGGGGAGAGTAAATGGGAGTATGCAGTAAGGTGTATATAAGTTTATATGTGACAGACTGACTTGATTTGTAAACTTTCACTTAAAGCATACACAAAAAATTTAAAAAAAAAGATTTTTTTATATTTTCCAATTGTAATACTATAAATTAAAAAAATGGTTTCTAACCAGTATAGACATTTCCAATCTTAGCCCTTTATCACACTGAATTGTAATTACCTTGTTACTTGTTTGTATCCTTCATTAGACTCCAAGACATGTAAGGATAGAAACTGGGTCTATCTCTTTTATCTCTGTATTCCCAGCACCTTTCATAGGGCTTGGCACACAATAGTGTCTTAATAAATAATATAACCGCTGGCACATGGTGGTCATTCAGCATGAATTCCCTCCTTCTCTCTGAACAATCATCTCATCAGATGCATATTGTATAGATGGATATACTTATGCCCAAAGAGAGAGAGGATCAGTTTCTCAAGAATCCAGAGTAAATTAAAGAAAAAACTGGAGTCAGAGCCCAGGTCTCCTGGTTGAGATCCATTTCATTGCCATTAAGCTGCCTTTGCTAATTGCCTTATTCACAGCCTCTATTTCAGATGCTGTCTCTCCAACCCACCTCGCACTCCCCCACCGGATCCCAGTATGTTAAAAGCCTAACGCCCTCACTTTATTCCTTGTTGAAGGTCTTGTATTCCCCCTTCAGATCTGACACTTCAGATCTGTATCAGCTTCCTTATTTGATTATGCCCCCTACTTTACTCTTCAGCTATTTGCTTCCCTCAGTTCTGCTTCGTCTTCTAACTGTACCTGTGTCCTGTCCTCATCCCCCAAGACCTGGAGGTAGAGACCAAGTGTGATTCATCTGAGTCCTTGCAGCCCAACATGGAGTCTCATTCAGAACCAAGGCTAAATCTTGTGATTGAATAAACTGTGGATAGTAGATTTTCAATGGCTGTTGGTTAATTGGCTTTCCAACTCTGTTCATTTAACATAGATATTTCTTGGATTAATTTGTTGGTGACTTCCAGGTTTAAACAACAACAAAAAAAAGGAGTCTCTGTTCCCAATACCTAAATGGAGGAAGATAATAAATACATAAGAAAGACAAAGATTCATTTATCATAAGACAACTTAATGTCCTTGAAGTAGAGAACCTAATGAATGTAACAGAGAAAGTATTCAAAGACAAGTAGCAAGAAAATTCCCTGAAATAAAGAACTAATTCTGAAGCACCAAAGGACGCAGCATATTCCAAGAAAAGATGGTGGAAAATTAACACCTGTACATACTTGATTAAGTTTATCAAATTTCAAGGATAAATAAAAAATATTTCAAGCACCCAAGAAGAAAAGGTAAGCTTTGTATTTCTCCCCAGCATGATTTGATGTCACACCATGATGGAACAATGTCTCTGAAGTGCCAAGGAAAGAAAGTGCGGTGAAAAAAATATTATTCCTAACCAATATGTCATTCAAGCATAAAGGCAACAGTCAGATACTCTCAAACATTAAGGAACTCAGAAAGTATGGCATCTATGAGTCCTTCATGAAAATCCTACTAGATAAAGAAATTCAGACAACCAAAAGATGAATCCAAAAAAAAAAAAATTATGGAATGGAGAAGCAGCGATAAAAGAAGGATGAAGGGCGCTAAATAATCTATTTAAATGTAGAACTAAGACTAAAGAATACTGGGAATTATAACACAGAATAGAAATTAACGTTATAAAACTGTCAAAGTAAGACTAATGTTATAACTAACATTTTTGAGGACTGTAAAAAATATAAATTTTGCATTATGAGAACAGAAGGAGTTCTCTTACTCATGACACTAAAGGTCATCTTGTTCAATGTCGTTTGAAAGCTATGCACTGCAATGAATAAATAACCTTTTACCTAAACGATAACCTTTAGGAATAGTTCATTTTGTTACACAAAATTGTTTCTAGGTGGCCAGGCTCACTGAAACCAAAGAAGCTAGTTTCATTATTTATTAACTCTCACTTGAAACTTATCTTTTCAGAAAACAACCAAAATTAATGAATATATCCTGTTGTCAAAACTTTTGGGGTCTTGTAACCATGACTCATGATTACAAGACTTGTGATTGTCTCGTAATTGTTTAACAAATTTTTATTTAAACGTGAACAATATTTGAATGCATAATTTTTTTTAACATAAATCTCTGTCAATCAGAAATTTTGGTCAAAGTTCCTGATAACTTTCTGTATATGCACTTTAAGAATCCTGATTAATCAGTGCACTCATTTACTTGGTAAATGAAGTGTTGCCCAGTTGTGAATTGTCTGTTAAACCTACACAGCAATCTTTTAATGGTGTTCGAGTTGTTTATTTTTTACAAGACTGAAGGGAAGTGAGAGCAAGTGTATGAAGTTAATATCTTCTATAATTGAAATGAGAAATTAAAAAATAATGACTCCAATCTCTTAATATTTTTCATAATCTTTTTTTCATAATTTTGATCCTTATTTTAGAAATTAATATTTCTTCACCTGAAAATACGTTTATCAGATGTTCTTCAGTTACTTCACTTCCTTTTTCTTCTATTAAATTCAAATTAAAATTTGTTTATATTTTTAATGAGACTTGTATGTATAATAATAAAACATAAGAGAAACTTCATTTTGAAAATAAATAACAGGGCTCTGACCCAGTCACTGAACTGGTCTGGCTTTCCCTCATATGTATGGTCTGATACTACTAAATTGATGCCTCCTGGGGAAAATAAGCCCATAGACTAAAATAGCAAGACATTGGAGGAGAACAACCACGTAAGACAAAAATGATATATTGGTATAGTGAGTAGAATGGTGGCTCCCAAAAAAGGTAAGTCCATGTCCTAACCTCTAGAACCTGTGAATGTGACATTTTTAAAAAAAGGTCATTGCAGATATGATTAGGTTAAGGGTCTCAAGATGAGATCATCTTGGTTTATCCAGGTGGCCCTAAATCCAATGACAAGTGTCCTTATTCAATGAGATGGATCACTTTTGTGTGGCCTATCTCGCCATGGTCTTGTAACTCTCCTCCAAATGATTGGGCAGAACTGTGTGTTAGGGTAATTGTGGCCCACCAAAGGGACTGGTCAGTTTTCCACCCGATTGGATTTGAAATGAACCACCCCAAAGACAGAAAAGAGAAGATACCACCACCACCAAGGAAGAACAGCCAAGAGCCAGCACCTCCTTTGGGCCCAGGATCTCTGCACTGAGGAGCTCCTGGACCCAGGAGACAGAAAGCTATAACACTGAAGGCAGGAAGAAGCGGCAGCAAAGACACAGCAGCAGAGACTCAGCAGCAGGAGATGGAGTGTTGGGCTTCCTGGCCCATGGAGAGAGAAGGCTGAGTGCCTTTGGGCAGAGGCCAAGGGCCAGAGAGAGGCATGCCTATAAGCACTGCTGGGAACAGGCTGTCGTAATAGAAGAACTGTATTCTGAGTTTTCCGGAGTCTGAACTATAACTGATACTTCCCTAATAAGCCCCATAATCGTGAGTATTGTCTGTAAGTTCTGTGTGGCCATTGCAATGAATTATCAAATCCAGCAGAGAATTAGAGTGCCGTGGGGGTGGGGAAGACAACTGGTGTCAGAACTGGTAAAGATGGCATAGGGAGAAGGCATGTCTGGCCTCTGCCTCATAGGAATCAGCCTCGGGCTGTTGATCTTGATTCTCCTTCCCCCATGCAAAGTTAGAGGAGGTCAGACACCACCTCCGTGACATTTTTACACCTTATAATACACAGAAGAGGAGAAGTCCATGTGAAGATGGGGGCAGAGATTGGAGTTGTGCAGCTACAAGTCAAGGAATGTGTGCAGCCACCAGAAACTGGAAGAGGCAAGGAAGGATTCTCTCCTAGAGTATTTGGAGGGATTGCAGCCCCGACAACACCTTGATGCAGGCTTCTGCTCTCTAGAACTGTGAGAGAATACACTTCTGCTGTTTTAAGCTACCAAGTTTGTGGTAATTTGGTATGGCTGCCCTAGGAAACTGATATAACTGGGTTACAGATTCCAACAATAGCAAAAGTATTAAAGAAGTGAGACCAAGAATTAAAGTTAGCTTACTAAACATATTTATAATGATGAGGTAAGACATTACCAATGCATAACACAAACAAGGAAACACAGAAAAACTCCAAGCAGCAATAGTAAGGATGAAAATGTAATAGTTGAAATTAAAAAATATATATATATGAAATTAACAGAATAGATACAGCTGAAAAGTAAATTCACAAATTGGAAGACCAGATTGAAAAAAATGCCTAGAACCAAAAAAGGACAAAGACAAAGAAATGTTTAATATTAAAATATTTTTAACATCCTTAGCAATGTAGAGAATTTAAACAGAGAATAGCAAATTATGATAAAAAACCAAGTAGTAATTATAAAATTGAAAAATACAGAAATTGAAATTAAAACCCAGTCAATGGGTTTAGTGAAAGATTAGACAGCTGAAGAAAAAGTAACTGGACTAGAATGTAGATCAGAATAAAATATTCAGAATTAGGCATGCAGCAACAAAAGCTTAACATTGCAAAAGAGAGTATAAGAGGTTTATGGAATGGAGAAAAATGATCTAACACATATTTGGAGCCCCAGAAGCATAAGAAAGAAAACATGGAGAAGAAGCAGGATTTGAAGAGCTAACGATTAAAAATTTTCCAAAACTGATTAAAGACATCAAGCCACGTATTCAAGTAACCCCATAACCTCTAATCAGAATAAATAAGCCTATCATAGTGCAATAGCTTTGACAACTTCAATCTTTTCTCCATTTATCATGATGTTGCTCATTGGTCCAGTTGTGAGGATTTTTGTTTTCTTTATGTTGAGGTGTAATCCATACTGAAGTCTGTGGACTTTGATCTTCATTAGTAAGTGCTTCAAGTCCTCTTCACCTTCAGCAAGCAAGGCTGTGTCATCTGCATAACGCAGGTTGTTAACGAGTCTTCCTCCAATCCTGGTACCCCGTTCTTCTTCATATAGTCCAGCTTCTCAGGTTATTTGTTCAGCATACAGATTAAATAGGTATGGTAAAAGGATAGGATGCTGACGCACACCTTTCCTGACTTTAAACCAGTCAGTATCCCCTTGTTCTATCCAAACAACTGCCTCTTGATCTATGTAAGTGTTCCTCAGGAGCGCAATTAAGTGTTCTGGAATTCCCATTCTTCGCAGTGTTATCCATAGTTCGTTATGATCCACACAGTCGAATGTTTTTTGTGTAGTCAATAAAACACAGGTAAACATCCTTCTGGTATTCTCTGCTTTCAGCCAGGATCCATCTGACATCAGCAATGATATCCCTGGTTCCATGTCCTCTTCTGAAACCGGCCTGAATTTCTGGCAGTTCCCTGTTGATATACTGCTGCAGCCATTTTTGAATGATCTTCAGCAAAATTTTGCTTGTGTGTGATATTAATGATATTGTTCTATAATTTCCACATTCGGTTGGATCACCTCTCTTGGGAATAGGCATAAATATGGATCTCTTCCAGTCAGTTGGCCAGGAAGCTGTCTTACATATTTCTTGGCATAGATGAGTGAGTACCTTCAGCGCTGCATCTGTTTGTTGAAACATCTCAATTGATATTCCCTCAATTCCTGGAGCCTTGTTTTTTGCCAATGCCTTCAGTGCAGCTTGGACTTCTTCCTTCAATACCATATGCCACCTCTTGAAATGATTGAATATTGACTAATTCTTTTTGGTATAATGACTCTGTGTATTCCTTCCATCTTCTTTTGATGCTTCCTGCATCATTTAATATTTTCCCAGTGGAATCCTTCACTATTGCAACTCGAGGCTTGAATTTTTTCTTCAGTTCTTTCAGCTTGAGAAACGCCGAGCGTGTTCTTCCCTTTTGGTATTCCACCTCCAGCTTTTGCACGTCATTATAATACTTTATTTTATCTTCTCAAGATGCCCTTTGAAATGTTCTGTTCAGTTCTTTTACTTCATCAATTCTTCCTTTTGCTTTAGCTGCTCGACGCTCAAGAGCAAGTTTCAGAGTCTCCTCTGACATCCACCTTGGTCTTTTCTTTCTTTCCTGTGTTTTCAGTGACCTCTTGCTTTCTTCATGGACGATGTCCTTGATGTCATTCCACAACTCGTCTGGTCTTCGGTCACTAGTGTTCAATGCATCAAATCTATTCTTGAGATGGTCTCTAAATTCAGGTGGGATATACTCAAGGTCATATTTTGGCTTTCATGGACTTGGTCTGATTTTCTTCAGTTTCAGCTTGAACTTGCTTATGAGCAATTGATGGTCTGTTCTGCAGTCGGCCCCTGGCCTTGTCCTGACTGATGATATTGAGCTTTTCCATCGTCTCTTTCCACAGATGTAGTCAGTTTGATTTCTGTGTGTTCCATCTGGCAAGGTCCATGTGTATAGTTGCTGTTTATGTTGGTGAAAGAAGGTATTTGCAATGAAGAAGTTGTTGGTCTTGCAAAATTCTATCATTCAATCTCTGGCATTGTTTCTATCACCAAGGCCATATTTTCCAACTACTGATCCTTCTTCCTTGTTTCCAACTTTTGCATTCCAATCACCAGTAATTATCAATGCATCTTGATTGCATGTTCGATCAGTTTCAGACTGCAGCAGCTGAAAAAAAATCTTCTATTTCTTCATCTTTGGCCCTAGTGGTTGGTGCGTAAATTTGAAAAATGGTTGTATTAACTGGTCTTCCTTGTGCGCGTATGGATATTATCCTATCACTGACAGTGTTATATTTCAGGATAGATCTTGAAACTTTCTTTTCAATGATGAATGCAACAGCTTTCCTCTTCAAGTTGTCATTCCCAGCATAGTAGACTATATGATTGTCAGATTCAAAATGGACCAATGAGCAACATCATGATAAACAGAGAAAAGATTGAAGTTGTCAAGGATTTCATTTTACTTGGATCCACAATCAACAGCCATGGAAGCAGCAGTCAAGAAATCAAAAGATGCATTGCATTGGGCAAATCTGCTGCAAAGGACCTCTTCAAAGTGTTGAAGAGCAAAGATGTCACCCTGAAGACTAAGGTGCGCCTGAGCCAAGCCATGGTATTTTCAATCACATCATATGCATGTGAAAGCTGGACAACGAATAAGGAAGACCAAAGAAGAGTTGATGCCTTTGAATTGTGGTGTTGGTGAAGAATATTGAATATACCATGGACTGCCAAAAGAACGAACAAATCCATCTTGGAAGAAGTGTGGCCAAAATGCTCCTTAGAGGCAAGGATGGCGAGACTGCATCTTACATACTTTGGACATGTTGTCAGGAGGGATCAGTCCCTGGAGAAGGACATCATCCTTGGCAGAGAACAGAGTCAGCGGAAAAGAGGAAGACCCTCAATGTGGTGGATTGACACAGTGGCTGCAACAATGAGCTCAAGCACAACAACGATTGTAAGGGTGGTGCAGGACCAGGCAGGGCAGTGCTTCATTCTGTTGTACATAGGGTCGCTATGAGTCGGAACCAACTCGACAGCACCTAACAACAACAAGTACAATAGCTGAAAACTAAAGGCCAATATAAAATCTTAAACAGCCAGAGACGAAAGTCAGATTGCCTTCAAGAACAACATTTATACTAACAGCAGATTTTTTAACAGGAACAATAGGAACAAGATACTGTAATAGTGTTTCAAAGTGATGCTAAAAGTTGCTTATGCATTCAGGAATCTCAATGCTGTTAAAAAGGACTGCTTTCAATGGCCATTCTGAATTAACTACTTTCCTCACTGTCCTTTCCTGTAAATCAAATTGGTCAGCATTCACTCATTCAGCAAACAACCATGAAGAAAAAATCTGTGAGATAGGCATAGGAAATAGATCCTGTCCTCGTGGAGTCTACATTCAAATTAGAGCACAGACAACAAAAAAAGTAAATAAATAAACAAGATAATTATAAATATGAAGTGCTATTACTTAAATAACCCATCAGACACTTAGGTTGAATTCCCAGCTCACTGTATAACTCACAGTATAATTTCAAGTAGGTCATTTTCATATTATGGGCCTCATTTATTTCTCTGTGGAAGGAGGATACTAATACCTGTCGTACATTTTCAGGCTAGTGAGAGATCAAGCTGAGTTGTTGGAGGGAAACACACCCATGGTATGGCTGAGGAGGGAATACTCACACTCAGGACACAGTGGGAGGACAGTGTCACAGATTGAATTGTATCCCCCCAAAATATGTGTCAACTTGGCTAGGCCGTGATTCCCAGTATTGTGTGATTGTCCACCATTTTGTCATCTGATGTGATTATCCCATGTGTTGTAAATCCTACCTCTATAATGTTAATGAGGCATGATTAGAGGCAGTTATGTTAATACAATTAGGTTGTATCTTAAGCCAGTCTCTTTTGAGATATAAAAGAGAAGCAAGCAGAGAGACATGGGGACCTCATACCACCAAAAAAGTAGCGCCAGGAGAAGAGTGCATCCTTTGGACCCAGGGTTCCTACACTGAGAAGCTCCTAGTCCAGGGTAAGATTGACGACAAGGGCCTTCCTCCAGAGCTGACACAGAAGGGAAGCCTTCCCCTGGAGCTGATGCCCTGAATTCAGACTTCTAGCCTGCTAGGCTGTGAGAGGACAAACTTCTGTTTGTTGAAGCCATTCATGTGTGGTATTTCTGTTAGAGCTGCACTAGATAACTAAGACAGAGAAGAAGGAACCAATATCACTGAGCACTAGCTCTTGGCCATGCACTGTTAGGGGTTTTAGGTTGTTGTTGCTAAGTCTCACAACTAACCGGCCATATAGAAATTTCTGTCTCCATTTTACAGAGGAAGAAAATGAGGCTCTGAGAGGTGAAATGACTTTACAAAGTGAAAGGAAGACGACTTAAGACCAGATTTCCCTGAATCCAAATTTGCTGCAGATTCAGACAATCAGTCCTTTTATCCTGAAGATTCGGAAGACAGAGCTCAGGGCCGCTATAGCCTTTAGAAAGTTAAGGGTAGGCTATCCCAGAAAGGAAAGGATCAGAGATGAGAGACCCCAATTCTGTCTACAAACTGCTCAAGTCTCTAGCTGACTCTCAACCAGGAATGTGTGGGGCAGAGTCAAAGCAGCATGCAATTAAGTCTAAAATAACTGAATTTATGTTTGAGTTGCTACTCACTGAAGGCAAGACAAACCTTACAGTTTGAGCCCAACAAAGTTAATTGCCTGCTTAAAAAAATATATCAACTGAATGATGTTGCCAGGAATGGAGGAGTAGACAGCTCCAAGGATCTATCCCCCCACTGAAGCAACCACTAAGCTGGTGAAAACTGTCAGAACAAACTTTTCTGGAACTCTGGAAACCAAAAATTTTCAACAAACAGGAGAGGACTTAATGAAGAAAAAAGTGCTAAATTTCAGCATTTAAAGAAATCTCTGTCAAGTCACTGGCTGACTGCTGAGCTAACAGAATGGAGAATTCAGTGACTACCATGACAAGGAATAGTCTTTCCAAAAAACAAAAAGTTGGAAAAATTTACTAAACTAATGGACAGTTGCATCCTACTATATCCAATAACAGCAAACCCTTGGGAGAGGGAGGAGAATCTGATTTCCAGAGTTACCAAATTAAAACATTAAAAATGTCCATTTTTCTACAAAAAAAAAAAAAAAAAACAGGAAAGTATTGCCCATTGACAGAAAAATAAGAGTGAATATAAACCACCCCTGAAGACATTGGACTTACTAGACAAAGACTTTAAATCAACTATCTTAAACATGCTCCAAGAGTTAATGGAAACCTTGGACAAAGAACTAAAGCAAACCAGTAAATTATGTCTCAACAAATAGATTACTAATAAAAATATAGAAATCATAAGAAGAAACCAAATAGAAATTCTGGACCTGAAAGGTATAATAATTGAAATGAAAACTCACTAGAGGGATTCAACAGCAGATTTAAGCAGGTAGACGAAACAATGAGCGAACTTGAAGATACGCCAATTAAGATTACCAATCTGCGGCATAAAAAGAAGGAAAATGAACAAACCTAAGAGACCCATGAGACATCATCAAGTGTGCCAACATATGCATTATGGGATTCCCAGAAGGAGAGGAGAGAAAAGGGCACTGTCCTGGTTATCTAGTACCGCTATAACAGAAATACCGCAAGTGGATGGCTTCAACAAACAGAAATTTATTCTCTCACAGTCTGGCAGACTGGAAGTCCAAATTCAGGGTGTCAGCTCCACGGGAAGTCTTTCTCTGTCAGCTCTGCATGAAGGTCCTTGTCATCAGTCTTCCCTTGGACTGGGAGTTTCTTCATGCTGGAACCCCGAGTCCAAGGGATAAGCTCTGCTCCCAGTGCTTCTTTCTTAGTGGTATGAGGTTCCCATGTCTCTCTGCTTGCTTATCTCTTTTAGATCTCAAAAGAGATTGGCTTAAGACACTATCTAATCTTGTAGGTCTCACCAATACAACTGTCATTAATCCATCTCATTAACATCAAAGTGGTAGGATTTACAACACATAAGGAAATAACATCAGGTGACAAAATGGTAGACAACCATACCATACTGGAATCATGACCTAGCCAAGTTGACAGATATTTTGGGGGACACAATTCAATCTATGACAGCAGAAAACAAATTTAAAGAAATAATGGCCAAAAACATCCCAAATTTGATGAAAGACAAAAATCTACACATCCAAGAGTCTCAAAAAACTCCAAGTAGGATAAGCTGAAAGAGACCCACAACAAGACACATTAAAATCAAATTATCGAAAGACAAAGAAAGAATTTTGATAGCAGCAAGAGAGACTTGTAACTTGTCCTGTACAAAGGTTCCTCAGTAAAATTAATAGCTGATTTCTCATCAGAAACCATGGAGGCCAGAAGGCAGCGGAATGAAATGTTCAAAGTGCTGAAAGAAAAATAAATTGTCAACCAAGTCTTTGTCATCTAATTCCAACATCTTGGTCATCATGAGGTTAATCTCCATTGACTGAATTTTCTCTCAAAATGGGTCTCACTTTCTGGGATCTTTTTTTTTTTTTTTTTGGTCTGGATCTTGGATGTTGTAAATACTATATTGTGGAGACTCTAAATTATGTTGTATTCCTCCAAAGAGGATTGATTTTTTTATTGCAGTAAAATACACGTAACGTAAAATTTACCATTAGTGACATTTAGTACATTCATAATGTGTGCAACTGTTACCACAATCTAACCCCAGAACATTTCCATCACCCCAAAAGAAATCTAAACCAAAAAAAAACCCATTGCTGTCGACTCGATTCCAACTCATAGCAACCCTATAGGACACAGTAGAACTGCCCCATAAGGTTTCCAAGAAGTGCCTGGTGGATTCGAACTGCTGACCTTTTGGTTAGCAGCTGTAACTCTTAATCAGTATGCCTCCAGGGTTTCTAAATCTAGTGCCTATTAATTACCACTACCCGTTGCTGTCTAGTCGATTCCAACTCATAGCGACCTTATAGGACAGAGTAGAACTGCCCCATAGAGTTTCCAAGGAGCACGTGGTGGATTCAAACTGCCCACCTTTGGGTTAGCAGCCGTAGCACTTAACCACTACACCACCAGGGTTTCCACCTGTTAATTAGTAATGACTCATTCTTACCTTTTCCAAGCCCCTGACAACTACTAATCTGCTTTCTATCTCTATGGATTTACCTACCCTGGACATTTCATACAAATAGAATTACACAATATGTTGCTTTTATGTCTAGTTTTTTTTCGTCTTGTTTTCATGTTCCATCCTTGTTATAGCATGTATCAATCTTTCATTCCTTTTTATCGCTGAATAATATTCCATTGTATAGATTTAAAAAAGAAAAAAAATCTATATACCACATTTTATTTAACCATTCATCAGTTGATGGACATGTGGGTTTTTTTCCCACCTTTTAGCTGTTGTGAATAGTGCTGCTATGACCATTTGTGCACAAATTTGTTTGAACACCTGTTTTCAATTCTTTTGGGCATTGAGTAGAATTGATGGGTCATATAATAATTCTGGAAACCCTGGTAGCATAGTGGTTAAGAGCCGCGGCTGCTAACCAAAAGGTCGGCAGTTCAAATCCACCAGGTGCTCCTTGGAAACCGAATGGGGCAGTTCTACTCTGTCCTATAGGGCCGCTATGAGTTGAAATCAACTCGATGGCAATGGGTTTTTTGGATAATAATTCTATTTTTAACATGTTGAGGAATTTCTGAACCGTTTTCCATAGTGGCTAAACGTTTTACATTTTCATCAGCAATGTATGAGTGTTCCAACTTCTACATATTCTTGTCAATGCTTGTCATTTTTCACTTTATTAAATTATAGACACTTTGGTGGGTGTGAAATAGTATCTTATTGTGGTTTTGATTTGCTTTTCTCTAATGGCCAGTGATGCTGAGCAGCTCTTCATGTGCTTGTTGGCCATTTGTATCTTATTTGGAGAAATGTTTATTCAAGTCTTTTGTCCATTTTTTAATTAGGTTGTCATTTTGTTGTTGATTTGTAAATAATTATATATTCTGGATGGTAAGCCCTTAACAGATACGTGGTTTTAAAATATTTTCTCCCATTCTGTGGGTTATCACTTCATTTTCTTGATTGTATCCTTTGAAACACAAAAGTTTTAAATTTTGATGAAGTCCACATTATCTATTTTTTATTGTTGTTGCTTGGGCTTTTGCACCATATCCAAGAAACCATCACCAAAGCCAGGGTCATGAAGATTTACCTCTGTGATTTCATTTAAGAATTTTATAGTTTTAGCTGTTACATTTAGGCCTTTGATCCATTTTGAGTTAATTTTTGTATACAGGAGGTCCAACTTCATTCTTTGGCATGTGGTTATCCAGTTGTTTCAGCACCATATGTTGAAGAGACTATCCTTTCCCCATTGAGTAGTTTTGACACCCTTGTCAAAAACTAATTGGCCAAAGACATATGAGTTTATTTCTCGATTTTAAATTCTATTTCATTGGTGTATATGTTTGTTCTTATGCCAGTATCACACAGTTTTGATTACTATAAACTCATAAAGTAACTTTTATTTTAATATTTGTAGCAACTTTTGATATTGGGAAGTGTGAATGATCCAACTTTGTTCCTTTTTCAAGTTTATTTTGACTATTGGGGATCTCCAGGAATTCCATATGGATTTTTTTCCGCAAAAAAAAAAAAAAAAAAAACACAGAATTTTGATAGGGATTGGATTGAATCTGTAGATCACTTTGGGTGATATTTCCATCTTAACAATATTAAGTCTTCAAATCCATGAACATGGGATGTCTTTTCAATTATTTAGGTCTTCTTTAAAATTTTTTTTAGCAGTACTCTATAGTTTTCAGTGTACAATTATTACACCTTTTTGATTAAATTTATTTCTAAGCATTTTATTCTTTTCAATGCTATTGTACATGGAGTTGTTTTCTTACTTTCCTCTTCAGATTATTCATTGCTAGTATATAGAAATACAACTAATTTTTGTGTGTTGATCTTGTATCTGCAACTTTGCTGAATTTGATTATAATCTCTAGTAGTTTTTTTGTTGCTGCTGATTCTTTATGATTTTCTATACAGAGGATCATATAATCTGTGAATAGATGTAGTTTTACTTTCTCGTTGATTCATTAAGACTGAACTCACAGCCAACAGCACTATATGCCTGAAAGAAGCTCATCTAACATGTATTTTCTCCATAAGCACATGACAGTTGTTTTGCAATTACAAACACTAGACAGCACTTCAGTACTATGCTTGAGGACCATTTTAAACAGCAAAATTATCAATTAAAAATATGGAAACATGGCACTAAATAGAGTGTGAAAAAGGACACTTATTTACAGCATGAGAGCTGAAACAAGAAGGCAGAATGTCACACTGTTTGACCTCAGCTGGGAACATGTGCACCAGGTGATTCAAATTCTTTGTTGCTCTGGGCATTGTTGAGGAAGTATAATTAAAAACAAAATCTCCTGCCAACCCAGACAAACTCTCCACAAAAGTAGTAGAGAAAGAAAACACTTTTATTATTGAATATGCATTAAGCCTGAATATCATGTGCATTGCAGGCAATCTGCTAAGCAAATTACAAAGACAGAAAGGATTTTTATCCTTTTATATAGCCAAGTGTGGGGGAAAAAATGCGGCAGTCTGCTCCCATAAAGATTTACAATCTTGGACACCCTATGGGGCAGTTCTACCCTGCCCTATAGGGTCACTGTCATGGATTGAATTGTGTCCCCCCAAAATATGTGTCAATTTGGTTAAGCCATGATTCCCAGTATCGTGTGGTTGTCCTCCATTTTGTGACTGATGTAAATTTCCTATGTGTTGTAAATCCTAATCTCTGCCTCTGGTTAATAAGGTGAGATTAGACTATGTTAAAGAGGATTAGGGTGGAATATAACACCCTTACGTCACATCCCTGATCCAGTGTGAAGGGAATTTTCCTGGGGTGTGGCCTACATCATCTTTTATCTTATAAGAGACAAAAGGAAAGGGAAGTGAGCAGAGAGTAGGGGGAGCTCATACCTCCAAGAAAGCAACACTGGGAGCAGAGTCCATCCTCTGGACCCAGGGTCCCTCTGCTGAAAAGCTCCTTGACCAGGGAATATTGATGACAACGACCTTCCTCCAGACCCAACATAGAACAAAAGCCTTCCCCTGGAGCTGACACCCTGAATTTGAATTTGTAGCCTACTAGACCGTGAGAGAATAAATTTCTCTTCATTAACACCATCCACTTGTGTTATTTCTGTTATAGAAGCACTAGATGACTTAGACAGTCACTATAAGTCAGAATCAATTCCATGGCAATAGGTTTGGGTTTTTTTGGTTTGTTTATTTTGGTATATAGCCAAGTAGATGCAACCCATTTCATACATGTCTTCAAGATAAATGAGAACTAGTTTTCAAGTAAGAGAACTTGACAGCATCATTTGTCACACATAGTTCATCCTAAATTTACCTGGTAATTGGGATAGCCACATGTGTTTGCTAATTGTCTTTACTCAAAGAAAAAAACAAATATCTCATATATTTATGACTAGAGGTAGGTTTTCAGCTTGGATCCACATGCCAGCTGAAGTTAGATGCCTGTCTTCCCAGAAAACTGGGAGATAGAGGTGTTATCTTCCTTGATTGGTTACATTCAAAGAGATGGCCTCCAGGTCCTTGAGGAAACATTCCTGGATTGTAAAATTGGCAAGAGGCTTTTCAGCCTTTAAAAACAATTGCACACATTTCAAAGAGGCAGTGAAAAAACATAACTACAAGTTTTCCAGAGTAAAGGCTCTAAGAAAAGGAAAAGTGGAAGCTTCTTCCTTTTTTCAACAGGGAGAATTAAATTTTTCTCTTTTTTCTTTCTTTCTTATTTCTAATTTGTACTTGCCCTCACAGAATGTCCACAAATAACTGCAAAATTATCATGAGTACCAATTTTGCAGGTTAAAAATAAATTTTACTGAGTAGGTAAATTTGCAGAAATGAAATCTGCAAATAATGAAAACATATGAAAAAATTATCAGAATTATCAGAATTAAAGAAAGAAATATACATGTCCACAATCATACTAGGAGATTTTAACACTCCTCCTTTAACAGTTAAAAGAACAACTAGAGCAAAAATTAGTAAACATAGGTGATCTGAGCAACACTATCAATTACCTTGACCAAACTGATACTTATAGAAGACTACACCCCACATTGGCAGAATATACATTCTTTTCTGGTACATTCATGAAGATAGACAAGTCACAGTAAATCTTAAAGGATTGAAATCATACAACATATGTTCTCTGACCAAGCAATGAAATTATAAATCAATAGCAGTAAGATATCTAAGAAAACATCAAGTATTTGAAAATTAAACAACACACTTCTAAATAATAAAAAAAAATACATAGGTTAAACAAGAAATCACACAGGAAATTGAAAACATTTTCAATTAAGGGACAGTGAAAACAAATACCCAAATTAAAGTAAACCCAAAATAAGTAGAAGAGAAAAAATAATAAAGGTAAAATTAGAAATCAGTAAAATAAAAAACACAAACAACAAAAAAATTAAAAACTAGTAAAACCAAAAGTTGGTTCTTTGAAAGATCAACAAAATTGACAAACCAACAGCTAGACTGATCAAGGGAAAAAGGAAGATGAGCACAAATCACCAAAATCAGGAATGAAAGACGGGATATCCTGTGGATCCTATATATATTAAAAATAAAATAGGAGAATATTATGAACATACTTAAAAACACAATTTAGTTGATGTGGATAAATTCCTTGAAAAATAGAACTTAACCAAAATTGACAGAGAAGAAATGAAAAATCTGAACAACCCTATATCTATTAATACAATTAAATTTGTTTTCAAAAACCTTATCACAAAGAGAACATCTGGCCCAGATGGTCTTAACAGTAAATTTTATTAAACATCCAAGCAAAAAATAACACCAATCTTGCACAAACTCTTTTAGAAAATAAAAGAGGAGGAACACTACTCAACTCGTTTTATGTGGCCAGCATAACACTAATACCAAAATATGACAAAAACACTACCAAAATAAAAAATTACAGACCAATATTCCTCAAGAACATACACTTAAAAATTCTTAACAGAATACTAGCAAATTAAATTCAACAACATGGAAAAAGGGTATTATATCATAGGGTTTATTCAAGAAGCGCAAGGTTGAGTTAACATTTGAAAAACTAAAACAGTGTACTTCACCATAATAACCAATTAAGAGAGAAAAACTATGTGAACATCTCACTAGATGCAGAAAAAGCATCTAACAAAATCATTATCTGTTCAATTCTCAGCAAACTAAGAATAGAAGAAAACTTCCTCCATGAAAAAAAACCAACAACTAACATCATACTTAATGGTGATATACTGAACATCCTTCCCCCACTAATATTAGGAACAAGGCAAATATATCTGCTCTCAACAATTTTCTTCAACATTGTACTGGAGGTCCTAGCCAGTGCAATAAAGTAAGAAAAAGAAATAAAATTCTTAAAGAGAAAAAACTAAAATATTTCTCTTTGCAGAAAGCAGGATTGTTTAGGTAGAAAATCCTAGAGAATTTTTAAAACACTCACAAGAACTAATAAGTGAATTTAGCAAAGTTTCAAGACGTAAGATTAGTATGTAAAAAAAAAAAAGTTATATACTGGCAGCAAACAACTGGAACATAAAGTTTTTTTGATTTATTTATGATAGCATTAAAAAACTAGGAAGATGTGCAAGACTTTTACCCTGAAAAATACGAAACATTGCTGGGAGAAATTAAAGAAGACATAAATAAAGAGGTACACCACATTTATAGATTGGAAGCATTATTAAGATATCAAGCCTCTCCAAACTGATCTATAGAGTCTCACAATCCAAATCAAAATTCTTGCAGGCTTTTTTTTTTTAGAAATCGACACACCGATTTTCAAACTTAGAGGGAAGTGGGAAGGAACTAGATGAATCATAGAAATCTTTTAAAAGAAGAATAAATTTTGAGGACTTACAGTGTCATACACGATTTCAAGACTTACTGTAAAACTACAGTAATTAAGATACAGTAGTATTGGTAAAAGGCTAGAAATATGAATTTAAAAAACCAGAATTTCCAGAAATAGATTTATACCTATATGGCCAATTGATTTTCTACAAAGGTGCTGTTATGAATTGAACTGTGTTGCCCCAAAAGTTATGTTGAAGTCCTAACTATTGTACCTACAAATATGACCCTGTTTGGAAATAGGGGTTTTCTTTTGTTATGTTAATGAGACCATACCAGAGTAGACCGAAATCTAATCCCTTCTGAGTGATGGCTTATAAAAAGAGCAAAATAGACGTAGACACACACAGGTGAGACATCATACGACCGTGAAGGCAGATGTATCTGTAAGCAGCAAAGAAACAACAGAAACTAGGAGAAAGGTCCACAGAAGGAATCAACACAGCTAACACTTTGATTTGGACTTTTAGCCTCCAAAACTGTGAGATAACAAATTTCTGTTTTTTAAAGCCACTGATCTTGTGGTATTTTGTTACAACAGCACCAGATAACTAAGACAGGTGCCAAGGCAATTCAGTAGAGAAAGAGAAGTCTTTTCAGTAAATGATAATGGATCAAATGGATGTCTATATGGAAAAAAAATACTAAAACTTCAACCCTTAACTCATACCATACACAAGTTAGCTTTAAGTGGACCACAGATCTAAATGAAAAAGCAAAAAATTTAGAACTTCTAGGAAAAAACATAGGAAGACACTATTTTGCAAAAATAATGAGGCAAATGTTTCTTAGATAGCATGGAAAAAATTGATAAATTAGACTCCTTCAAAATTAAAAATGTTTGCTTTTCAGAAGACACCACTAACAAAACAAAAAGTAAACCACAGAAAAGGAGAAAATAGCAACCAAACATGTAATTATCAAAAAATGTTGACAAAATAGATAAAGAATTCTTACAACTCAAAAAACAAAACCTCGATACGAAAAAAGGTAAATACTGGAACAAGAATTTTACTGAAGAAGATACTTAAATGGCAAATAGACACGTGGAAGATACTCAAAATCATTAGTCATCAGGGAAATGCAAATTAAAATCACAATAAGATAACGCTATGCACCCACTAACCTAAAATTAAAATTAGGCTATGTATAGTAAAAGGAGTTCCTGAGTGTCACAAACAATTATGGGATTGTCTATAAACCAAAAGGTTGTTGTTTGAATTCACCCAGAGGCATCTCAGAAGAAAGTCCTGGCAATCTACTTTTGAAAGGTCACAGGCACTAAAAACCGTATAGAGTGCAGTTCTACTGTGAACACATGGGGTCACCAGGAGTCAGAATGGACTCAGTGGCAAGTGGTTACGTGTAATAAAGGGGTAACTCAGCAGGCGGGTTGTCCAAGCCCTCCACATTTCAAAGGTCTTCAGGACTGGCCCTTGATTAGCTCTTAGGAAATAACCTCTAAGTCCTTGAAATATTCTGCCTGATAGAGTGTCTTTTTATACCTGGGGCCTTGGGTCACACCAGGTAGTTTATACTAGCAATGTGATTTATGGTGAACACCTGTTTTTGTCTGCCTGGGGCCCTGGTCCCTGGGGCATCCTATATTGGTTTTACTTCTGGCGGGTTGGAGACTGAGTAGCTGAGATCAGTCGTGTGGGTGCTACAAGCCTATCTGACTGACACCCAATAAAAATCCTGGACACCAAGACTGGCGAACTTCTCTGGTTGGCAACACTTCACATGTGCTGTCATGCATTGTTACTGGGAGAATTAAGCACAGTCTATGTGACTCTTCAGGGAGAGAATAACTGGGAGTTTGCACCTGGCTTCTCTTGGACTCTACCTTATGCACCATTTTCCTTTGCTTATCTGAATTTGTATCTTTCCACTATAATAAATCCTAAATGCAAGTACAATAGCTTTTCTGAGTTCTGTCGGTCCTTCTAGCAAATCATCGAACCTGAGGCTAAAATTTAAAAGACTGACAATGTCAAGTGTTGGTGAGAATCCAGAGCAATTGGAACTGTCATCCATCGCTGGTGATAATGTAAAATAATACTACCACCATGGAAAACTGTTAGGCAGTTTACTAAAAAGTTAAACACCATACAACCCAGCCAGTCCACTCCTAAGTATTTATACACACATCCAAGAGGATAAAAACATGTCCACACAAGAACTTTTACACAAATGGCTCATAACAGCCTTATTCAAAATAGCCAACACTCAAAACACCCCAAATGTCCATCAATAGGTAAATGCATAAACAAAATGGGATCTATTCATACAATTAGAATACTACTCAACAATAAGAAGAACGTACTATGGAAATGTGCAACCACATGAATGGATCTCAAAAGTATTATGTTGAGTGAAAGAAGCCAGACAAAAAAAGAGTCCATGCTGTATGATTACATTTACATAAAATTCTAGAAAGTGCAAACTAATCTACAGGCAGAAGCCAGAGCACAATGGTCCTCTTGTGCCTAATGAGAAGCTTAGAATATTACTGCTGTTGCTGTTGTTAGGTGCTGTTCAGTTGGTTTCGACTCATAGCAACCCTACAACCCTACGTACAACAGAACGAAACACTGTCTGGTCCTGTGCCATCCTCACAATTGTTATACTTGAGCCCATTGTTGCAGCCACTGTGTCGATCCATCTCGTTCAGGGTTTTCCTCTTTTTCACCAACTCTCTACTCTACCAAGCGTGATGTCCTTCTCCAGCGACTGATCCCTCCTGATAACATGTCCAAAGTACGTGAGACATAGTCTCGCCATTCTCGCTTCTAATGAGCATTCTGGCTGTACTTCTTCCAAGACAGGTTTGTTCGTTCTTCTAGCAGTCCATGGCATATTCAATATTCTTCACCAACACCATAATTCAAAGACTTCAATTCTTCAGTCTTCTTTATTCATTGCCCAACTTCCACATGCATATGAGGCTACTGAAAACACCATGGCTTCTGTCAGGTGCACCTTAGTCTTCAAGGTGACATCTTTGCTTCTTTAAGATGTTAAAAAGATCTTTTGCAGCAGATTTGCCCAGTGCAATGCATTGTTTGATTTCTTGACTGCTGCTTCCATGGTCATTTTACTAGCTCTTTATATTTTACAAACACACACACACAACTCACAGATATGAATAGCAGAGTATGGTAGAAGGAGCATGGACTTTGGCATCAACGGGTTTGGATCCCAGCCTTTGGCTTTATAGCTGAGTGACCACATATAAGTCGTCATTTCCATTCTCTGAGTTTCTATTCTCTAATACATAAAACTGGGAAAGCAATTCCTATTAAAAAAAAAAAAATTCCTCTTACCTAGGGTTATTTTGAATTTAAAATGAGATCTGCTCATTTCCAAGAGAAATGAAAACATGCCAACACAAAAATTTGTACACAAGTATTCATAGCAGCATAATAGCCAAAAAGTAGAAGGAACAATTCAGCTGTTCACCAACCGATGGACTGATAAACACAATGTGGTATATCCAAAAATGGAATAGTATTCAGCCATAAAAAGGAATGAAAGACTGACACATGCCACAACATGGATGAGCCTTGAAAACATTGTGCTAGCCAAAAGATGCCAGACATACATGACCACATATTATATGACTCTATTCATATGAAATGTTCAGAATAGACAAATCTATAGAGACAGAAGGTAGGCTGGTGAATGGTTAAGGATAGGAAGTTGAGGGGAAGAGGACAGTGACTCCTAACGGGTATGAGTTTTTTGGGGGGGATGATGAAAATATCCTAAAAGTGACTATGGTGATGATTGTATAACTCTGTGAATATACTAAAAACCATTGAAGTGTACACTGCACATGGGTGAATTGTATAGTATGAAAATTATATCTCAATAAAGCTGTTTTTAAAAGTGAGATCGTAAGTGTCAAGGTCTAGCCTAGGGCCTGGCCCCTAGTAAGCACTCAGCACAAAGCAGTTACTACGGAGGTAAGGGTGGTTTCTGTGATGATGATGATGATGCATTTCATAGATCACAGCACTACAGTCCGGTTCTCAGGCGATGAAAACAGTCCTGTGATTATCTTTACACTTGTACTTTTCCTGTAAATGGACAGGGGACCTCTACGGTCTACCAGTCCCCTAGAGGGACCCAGTCCAACGGGAAACAGATGCGCCTGCCTTGAGCACATGCCTACCTCCCCTTCCCCCACCTCCCAAGCATCCAGTTACCCTAATTGGCCTCCAGAGGGGAAAAAGATTTCATTGAAGGGCGCTAATTAATCCCTAGGAACCTGGGTCCCAATATTCTCCTCTTACCCCACCACAACTCCCCAGTTATTCATTCCAGACAAGAAGAAAACTTTGCAGACTCCCTAAGGAAAGAGAGGCCTTGGGAGGGGGCCACATGTGTGGTCTATGCTGACTGTAGTAATGAGGCCTCAGAAGACCTTGCCTGATCAAGGCAGACCAAGCACTTGGAAACTTAATGCTAAATGCCCATCCCTAGCCCCTGTGGAGGGAGCTGTGGATGCATGCCCACACTCACATTTGTGTTCTCATCTGGCTTCTCCATGGGCAGGCAGAGTAACTTTGGCATCACTGTTCACAAGCACTTTATGTCCCATGGTTCTGCAGGCATGGTCAGTGTCACTGCCCTGGCAAGGTGTCCACCCTGGGGGTCCTGCTTTCACAAAGGCCACCTCACACATTCCTGTGAAAGTTTAGTCAGGTGCCAGACAGGCCACCTTGTCTTCCTGGGGTGTCCACAGTTTGTGACTCCTAGCAGAGCTCTTAGCACTGCAGGCCCTGGAGAAGAACTGGTCATGGATCTATCACTCTTCCTGGCCGGACCTCAGATCTGGAAAGTGTGGAAGCTGGATCTGAGATAGAAAAGGCCTCCACCTCTAGTTCTACCCTACTATGGTCTTTATTCCACAGTGTTCTGCAACGTATTAATAGCTGTTATTAAAATAATGGGCTCTGTAGTCAAATAAAATTAGGAAACATTGGGTTAAACAAAAGTATGAGGTTTTCTTACTGTAGAACTCCTAGAACTCCTTTACTATGTTGATGTACGTTGTGGATCTCTGAAAGGGGTAGGTATGCAACAGCTCCTAAATTTGACTACAGAATTTTTTATCTCCTGAGTATTTTATGGAACCGGTATTCTGTGGAATCACTCTGGAAATTTCTGACCTAGATTTCAATCCACATGTACACAGTACAATTGGGGGGAAAAAGCGATTTAGAGCTTCACTGTACACTACACACCAAAATAAACCCTATTGTTGTTGTTGTTAGGTGCTGTCTAGTCAGTTCCAACTCATAGCGACCCTATGTGCAACAGAATGAAACACTGCCTGGCCCTGTGCCATCCTCACAATTGTTGCTATGTTTAAGACCGTTGTTGCAGCCACTGTGTCAATTCATCTCATTGAGGGTCTTCCTGTCTTTTGCTGACCCTCTACTTTACCAAGCATGGTGTTCTTTCTCCAGGGACTGGTCCCTCCTGATAACATGTACAAAGTATGTGAGGTGAAGTCTAGCCATCCTTACTTCTAAGGAGCATTCTGGCTGTACGTCTTCCAAGACAGATTTGTTTGTTCCCTGGCAGTCCATGGTGTATTCAGTATTCTTCGCCAACACTATAATTCAAAGGCATCAATTCTTCTTTGTTCTTCCTTATTTATTGTCCAGCTTTCACATGCACATGAGGCGTATGAAAATACTACTATTTGGGTCAGGTGCGTGTTAGTCCTCAAGGTGACATCTTTGCTTTTTAACACTTTAAAGAGGTTTTTTGCAGCAGATTTGCTCGATGCAATACATAGTTTGATTTATTGACTGCAGCTTTCATGGGCTTTGATTGTGGATGCAAGTAAAATGAAATCCTTGACAGCCTCAGTATTTCTCTGTTTATCATGATGTTGCTTATTGGCCCAGTTGTGAGGATTTTTGGTTTCTTTTTGCTGATGTGTAATCCATACTGAAGGCTGTAGTCTTTGATCTTCATCAGTAAGTGCTTCAAATCCTCTTTGCTTTCAGCGAGCAAGGTGTGTCATCTGTCTGTCACAGGTTGTTGATGAGTCTTCCGCCAATCCTGAAGCTGCGTTCTTCTTCATATAGTTCCAATTCTCGGATTATTTGCTCAACATACAGATTGAATAAGTATGGTGAAAGGCTACAACCCTGACACACACCTTTCCTGATTTTAAAACATGCAGTAATCCTTGTTCTGTTTGAATGACTGCCTCTTGGCCTGTGTACAGGTTCCACATGAGCACAATTAAGTTTTCTGGCATTCCCATTCTTTGCAATGTTATCCATAATTTGTTACGATTCACACAGTCAAATGCCTTTGGTCTGGAAACTCCACTGAAACCTGTCCACTATGGATGACCTTGATGGTATTTGAAATGCTGGTGGCATAGCTTCTAGAATCACAGCAACACACAAGCCACCACAGTACAGCAAACTGGCAGACGAGCAGTGAGTGAATTAAACCCTAGGTGGATTAAATAATTAAACATGAAGACAAAACTATAAAAACTAAAGGGAAATATCTGCCCAGACTTTGGATTCCCAGACACTGGCACTGAGCCTAGCCCACTGTGACCTGTAAATATTTGTGGAATGAGAATAGGATTTATGATGGCACTAACAGACATGTGATGTTGTAACATTCCATTTTACTTCTTAAATAGGCTGCTTCAGCTATTAGACTGACAAGATTCCATTGTGACCATTCTCCTCTTATGAAATTATATCTAGGAAACTAGTAACCTCATGCCTGGAAAAGCTCCTGAATGGTGGCACTTAGTGTGATCATCACTTTGGGACTTCTGTTCACTGTTCAGGCATAAAATAGTATTTGATGCAAAATAGTGGCTTCAGATCTGAACTGCTGGTTCTAGGAGGTGGAGAGGGACCTGAAGAGAACATTCCAGGCCCTTTCATGCTATTAGGACATAGTCCTTCTGATCAGGACTCATCATCTTGGAGGGCCCTGTGGAGGGTCCCAGAAACAACCCATGAGGACAGGGGAATTCTATGCCCCCATCTGGCCACCTTCACCGCTGGGCACCCAGGATCCTGGACATCATACATCCTTCATCCTAGAAAAAAAAAGAAAAAAAAATTTTTTTTTCATCCTACTGGCCAAAAATTCCTACCAGTTCTGCCGCCTGTCATCATCCCTCCTTTCCACTCACCACCACTGCCACAATTTAGCCTCAACTTCTCTCCCCTCAAGCGGCCCTGTCTCCTACCTCTTGAGACTGAGAGCTACTCATGGGCAAAGACCAAGTGTCCACAACACCCAGGAGGGGACCTCATATTTCTGCAGGGTTGGCTATACCTGGACAGGATCCTAACCAGAGATGGGTATCAGATCAGAGTTGGAGCTTCATTGAGGTCAGGCTCAAGGGTGCACAACAAGTGCAACTGGAAAAGGTGCCTACACAATATCATGAAGCTGTCAATGGCTAAGACTTGTAACTTTAACACTGATCTCCAGGCTGGGTGGAAATTCTCTCTCCCAAGCCCCAAGCCCACCTGACTAATAAGAACTTTCTCAGAAGACATGTCAGCTAATCTCATCTATCATCTTCCTATGGGCAGAAACCAGTGACAAAGGTATTGTTGGGGTAGGGCGGTGAGGGAGAAAGGTCTGTCTCTCTGGGCCCAAAGGAACAGAGATCATCACCAATTGTCTTTTGAGTCCCCAACATATGGAGGCTTGGCAAAGGAGGGGGACTTAGTGAGTGTTGGATGGAAATATGGCTTGATGGATGGCTTGATGGATGGATAGATGTGTGAGTGAGTGAATGAGTGGGCAAATAGGTTAATGAGGTGACCTCAGGATTGGCCCAGGTCACTCCCCTATGAGGAAGGCCACTTTCTAGGACTCTCCTAGCCACCACCTCAGTCACCTAGGTCAAACCTAGGCCTTACTCTTAACTTCAGTTCCTCCTTCCAACAACCAGCTGTTCATCAGGGGTTGTACATAACTGTTAGAAGATCTCTCAAACCCATAATATTCTCTTCATCGCCATGGCCTCTGCTCACAACCTTAAATCTTATTATCTTTCTCTGGGATCATGGCCCCAGCCTCCTCCCTGGTCTCCCTGTATTTTGTGGCTCCCTCCAATTCACCTTTCTTGCTAAAAATTAGAGATCTTTCTAGAACATAAGTGTGACCATGTCGTCTCCTGCATGGAAATCTTCATTGCATTCCCATCTCTTATGAAATAAAGTCTGAGCTCCTTGGCCTGGCACTCAGGGCCCTCTCTGGCCTGGCTCTTGCTCCAAACAACTAATCTACAGGTATTCACATATTCTAGGTCACCGGTAGCCTTTACTGCAACCTTTATGTAAATCCCCTCATGGCAAATTACTTAAAAAAAAAAGCCATCTCTCCTGGTGGATGAACTAGAAAAAGATGGCATTGAGAATAGATACATCCAGATGTACATACATACACACATATACAGAGAGAGAGAAAGGACTTTCTGAGTGGAGCAAAGGTTGGATGGGTGAATTTGTGAAGTGCACAACTGTGGCTGTGGTCCTATTGTGAAGCATGCACCATTGTATGGGGAGGGATTAGGAAGGTCCTCTCTCTAGACTTTGTGCTCCTACAGGGTAGACCGTGACCATCCCTCTTAATTGAGCACAAGCCCTTCTCAGCAGCTGTTCCCTCTCTGCCTCTGCAAGACCTGGATGCAAGTCCCCTACCCGCTACTCCATTGCCACAAAGTAGAAGTAGTATGATATGCCTGGAACGCTTCTGGCTGGGGACTTGGGGACTTGGGGCCTTGGATCCTGGTCTCAGGTCCAACCTTAATATGCTGTGTGAACTGGACAAATCCTACCCTTCCCTGGGCCTCAGTTTCCCCATCTGCACTCTCTAAGGATTGTTTTTTGTGCACTGGGAGTGGTCCAAAAACCACATCATCTGATAATCAATTGAGCCTGGAAAAAAAAAGTCCTGGGGGGCCCCTGTCTCTCTCCTAATTTCTGCAAGGTGATGCTAGGCCCAGGAGAACACACTGCAGGGAACCTCAACTTCCCCTGAGAAGTCCTCAGGCTTCAGCTGAGAGAGAGCAAGGTCTTTTGCCCAAGCCAAGCTGTCCCCCAAATGAAGGTGTTGTTTTAGGAGGAAGTGACTTCTCTGTCCCTGGGGTGTTGGCAGGATGTTGCAGAGGTCCCTGAAAGATAGATGCTCACGAATCCTTGTTCTTAGCTGCTTTGATTCCCTCCTAAGCTCAGGAATGTGGACATTGGCCAGGAGGTAAAGTTCAGGGGCCTGTAGCCCTTCATGGATCAGAACCAGCAGGCAGCCCAATGAGGGTGGAAACTTATCAAAAGAAGCTTCTTCCTTCTCCCTAAGTCTCTTCTGCTGAGCTATCTCACCCCCTTGTCCCCAAACTGAAGGGAGAGGTGGGAGAGTCATGGTGTACCCTCTTGCCCAAGGTCCTGGAGTGTTCTGTCTTTTCTGCAGTGCTATGCCAGCTTAGTGCTTCCTACCCTGGATAGCAGGCACAAAGCTCTGTACTGACTTTCTATGTGACCGCTGCCCTTCTCTGGACCTCAGTTTTCCCATCTATATAATGGGGGGGGGGTTTATAAGAGGTCACCTCTGAGTCCCCTTTGACTCAGACTTTCTCTGGTCTTCAGCAGCAGGAAGGAGAACAGCAGCATCATTCACCCCTGAGACCTGGGGACTCCGTGCAATAAACCATCTGTGGGGCATGGACTCCTGGAAGCTGCTGGAGAACAAGGCCTAGGCACAATGCTGACTCTATCTCCCACTGTCTTCAGGGCCACAGGGCCTTCTAGTGACCAATTTGAGAAGTGGTCTCCCAAGTCTGGCCACGAAGCCCTGGTGTCAGAGCTGGCGAGAGGGCAAAGGGGAGGTTTCTGGAAGAACAGCTCCAGCAGAGGCACAGAAGAGGGCAGTAAAAAGGCCAACCTGAATGGTGCAGACACTTGTGGGAGCAGAATGAGTTGAAGAAGAGACAAAACAGGGCCAGCTCATGAAGGACCTTAAATGCCAAGCTAAGGAGCTTGACTGAGGGCAGTGGGGAGCCCAGGGAGGTTTTGGTGCAATGGAGGAGCATGGTCATTAAACCACTTTAAAAGGTCTCTCTGACTGGAGTATGGATGGTGGTTTGAAGAGGGGAGGGGCAGGTGTAGACTGGAGACCAGCGAAGAGGCTACTTCACTGGTCCAGGAAAGAAAGACAAATACTGAGGTGAGGCAAGTGGCCATAATCAGGGTAGACGGAGAGGAGGGATGGACTGGAGGACATTTAAGGGGAGAGAAGACAGATCTTGGCAACTGGCTGCCTCTGGGTTGGAGGCCCTGGTTGCCTCATAGACCATACTCAAGCCGTGTAGATAGGAAAGCTGAGACCTAGAGATGGCCAAGGACCTACACAAGGTCACAGATGAAGACAGTGGTGAGGCTCATTCAGAACCCAGGTGTCTTAATCATCTAGTGCTAATATAACAGAAATACCACAAGTGGATGGCTTTAGCAAAGAGAAATTTATTTTCTCACAGTCTAGTAGGCTAGAAGTCCAAATTTAGGGTGTCACCTTCAGGGGAAGGCTTTCTCTCTGTTGGCTTTGGAGGAAGGTCTTTCTGGTCAATCTTTCCCTGCACTAGGAGTTTCTCTACACAGGAACCCCAGGTCTAAAGGACGTGTTCTGCTCCCAGTGCTTCTTTTTTGGTGGTATGAGGTCCCGACTTTCTGCTTGCTTCCCCTTCCTTTTATCTCTTATAAGATAAAAGGTGGTACAGGCCACACCCCAGGGAAACCCCCTTTACATTGGATCCGTGATGTGACCTTAGTAAGGGTGTTATAATCCCACCCTAATTCTCTTTAACATAAAATTACAATCACAAAACAGAGGACAACCACACAATACTGGAAATCATGGCCTAGCCAAATTAATACACACATTTTGAGGGGGGGACATAATTCAGTCCATGATACCAGGCCTCTTGGCTCCCAGCCCAGGACCCTTTCCCCACAGTGGCACAATAGAGGTAGAACTGTGCAGATCTCAGAGAGCCTTGCCTGCCAGGCCTGGGAATTTGGATCATTTCTATGAGTAATTGGGAGCCATGGCAGGTTCTTAATATTTAGCAGCATTTCTTGTTTCTTTGCCTTTTTCCAAAAGGGAGTATTCTAGTGCTGTTGCTAAAATGCATTTTTGAAGCTAAAATGCTTCTAGGCCAACTGCCTCAACGTTCATATAGAAGAAGGAGGTGTCCTGTCCTCTTTACAAGGTGGAAGCAGAAAGCCCAGAGAGGAAAAAGGGATTCACCTAGAAACTCACAGCAAGTCAGTAGCCCAGATTTTCCCTAAATCCCAAAACAGCTCTCCCATACCTTGGTAATAAAACCCAGAAACAAAAAAATTATGCACCTGGAAAGGGAAGGTCTTGCCCAAGGTCATTACAAGCGGGTGACAGAAGCAAAAGCTTGGTCAGACCCCTGGGGCCAGTGCAGCAGCCAGCTGGCTGCCTTGCCTCCCCTTTCTTGGGCTCCTCTCCACAGCTGCAGTTCTGTGAGGAAGTCTGTGTCCTTCCTCCCTCCCTCCACAATCATTGTGCCCCCATCTGTCTTGTCGGGGGCCAGGGCTGGGACATCTCCAGGCTGCCTTCAATTATGAGCCAATAAATATGAGATGTGCTCTGAGATGAGAAGCTGCTTGGGCCGCCAACCCCCACCCCGCACCCCACCCTGCCAGCCTCTGCACCAGGGAAGATTGGATTTTGTGTCGTTCATTTTTTATCTCTAGTCCATGTCGGATGGGGAGATACAGGATGTGGGCAGTGGATAATTTTATCCTTCCCCCACTTATTGAGTGCAGGGCTGCGATAGGGTGCGTGATATCCTCATGTTGCCTGCTGCCCTCACATGGGGAGCTTCCCCTACCCCCAAGCCGCCAGCCCTGGCCCCTACTCTCCACTGGGGGGAAAATGACATGTATAGAGGAAAGAGTCCTGGGCAGAAAGACAAGAGACTTGGGTTCAAGCCTTGACACTACTGCTGACCCACTGTGTGACCTTGGGCAAGTCTCTGAAAACTTCTGGTGAGCCCATTCTCTTCACCAGCCCTGTGCAGGCAGGGGGGGCCACAAATAAGAGCCAAGCCTGCTCCCTGCCCTCAAGAAGTTGACTCCAAGTAAACAGAATCTCACCCTGAAGGGCTTGCAGACATTGGCACTGGGTTGAAAGGATGAAGGATTAGCCACGTAGGATGTGAGGAAAGGGAGAAAGGAAAGACATTCAGGCAGAAGCAGAGGAAACAATTTGAGTGAAATGTAGCAGAAGGGAGTGAAAGGCCAAAATATTCTTAAGGACCTACACATAGGCGTGGGGTAGAGGGCAGATGGTATATGGGGAAAGAAGAGTTTTAAACAGGTAAGTGTTATGATCAGATTTGCATTTTAGGAAAATCTGACTACTGTGTGAAAAACAGATTTAGAGATGGGTAATGGAGTGTGAAGGCAGGGAGTCCAGTGAGGAAGCTGATGCAATGGTCCAGGGGAGAGAAGATGATGTCCTAGATTAGAGTAAGAGCAGTAGATTCAGAAATAATAATAAACTTTATCATTAACATCATTATAATGGATACTGTCATTAAGTGTTTTTATGGGTCAGGCATGATGTTTGGTATTTACATCATTGTTCCAATCTTCACAACAGCTCTTCAAAGTAGGTTGTTATCCCCATTTCATAGGTAAGAAAATTAAGCCTTGAGTGAACTAAGAGAGTTGTCCAAAGTCAGAGGCAGGATTTCAAGCCAGGTCTGTCCAACCCTAAAGCCTCTACTCCTACTGTGTTCTAGTTTCTGAAAAGGAAGATGTGTTTTCCAGAGGTACTAAGGAGGCATAGAAACCATCTGATTTTTGTGATTGCTTGTATGTGGAAAGCAATAGACAGAGAGGATTCAAGGATAACGTGCAGGCTTCTGGTCAGAAAGACTGGGTAGATAGAGAGTATAGACAGGTCAGGTGTGGGGAAAAGGGATGAGTTTGATTTTAGCCAGTTAAATTACAAGGTAGTTGGATATCTGGATCTGAAGCCAAGACCTAGGCTGCAGATTTGGGAGTCGTTGACAAATGGGTAATCACAATTATGAGAGTGGATTAAGTCACTAAAGGCAGTACACACATTAAATGGAAGATCAAGGCTGGAACCTTGGAGAACTCTAATCTCCCACTAGAGGATGAACAACAGAATAACAGTGAATCACAGTGGTACAATGTGAAGTCAGCCAAGGAGGAATGGGACTATTTCAAGAAAGTCAAGGAGTAAGTGATCCCTTATGCTGACAAGTGGTCAGTAAAGTGAAAGCAAAAAACTTCCCCTGGGCTTAGGGACAAGCAGGCAGCAGAAGTGCTCAGCTGGGAACTCTGGCAAAAGCAGTCTTCATGGGCTCAGTGTTCCCAAACACTTGGAGGTGATCTACATCCCCCTATCCATGGCCCTGAATTATCTCATGGGTGAGTCTTTTGACCCTGGCACACTAGTGACCCCTATTCATTCCTATTCAGGTGAAGGAATAGCAGTATTAGGGAGACAGCAGAGAGGTGAGAAGGGAAATAAAAATAAAAGAGTAAGAGGAAGACAAGAAATGCATATAGACTGATAGGTAGGCATGATAACTGAGACACCACTAAGGAGAAAAGAAGGAAACTTGTTTTGATGTTGTTTTCAAATAGTTGTAGCTACCAAGAAAAAAGCTACAGCCCACAATTGCTGAAATGTTAAATGAGTGAAGAAGGGTAAGAACTATGCACACCAAATGAAATTGAACAGTGCAAGTACCAGTCTGTTGCTTTGAAGGACACCTTGACTGTTGCTTTTATACTTGAATGACACCTTGGCTGGGTATAATATTACAAAGCATGTGAACAGGAAAGTAAAACTCCAGCTGGATAGAGATGACTCAACTGAAGTATCATTATCAATTGAGTTATAGCAAAGCACTCAATGCTTTTTTTCTTTTTTTAATCTTGATTTAAAAAATTGTTGCAAAATCATCAGAACTATAAGATGTTTTACAATCTACATATCTGATTTCATGTTTGGTTGGCAGTTTTTTCAAGCTGTTCATGGGCATAATTTTTTCCTTCATATGGTTAGGTGAAGTTAGAAACTTGAACTCCAGTTTGAAGTGGGGTGAGGAAGTGTAGACAGAAAGTGGAGACACTCTTTCAAGAAATTGGGCTGTGATTATAAGAAAAGAAAGAGTAATGGCTTTAAAGCAACATAGCATTGAGGAAGGACACTTCTGAGGTAGAAAGTCATAAACATGGTGAAAGTTAATTGGAAGGAGCTGGTAAAGAGGGAGAGCTTAAAGAGTTGAGGTGGCAACCAACAGAACGAGTTCCTGGAGGGAGTGAGCAGGAAATTAGCCCCAGGGCCTTGAGCACTCTGGCCACTGCAGTATAGTGGTTAGAAACTCAGGGTCTGCAGCAAGATGGCCCGGATTTGAGTCCTGGCTCCACCAATTTGGTGAAATTTTGGTCAAGTTACTTAACCTAAGGCAGAGGTGTCACTTCCTTATTTCCATAGAGTATTATAAGCATTAAACAAGTTGATACATGGCAAGTGCTTAAAAGAGTGCCTAGCACATATTAAGTGCTCAATATAAGTTAGCTATTAGTAGCCAACGGAGAGTAACTGTTAGCTAATTGTAAAGCTATAGATAAGGAGAAAATTATTGGTGTGGCCTATGGAAACTCCACTTGAAAGGGAAAAAAAGATGATAGAGCTCATGCCAACAGTTTTGCTCTTGAACAAAGGATTTGGAATCAGACAGAGCTGGATTCAAGTTACTTCATCATGCTAATCCTCAAGAAACTTCATTATTCATCCGGAAAAAACTCCATCTCAAGGGAAGATTGTAAAGAATTAATAATATAAATGGGTAAATCACTGAGCATAAGGCCAGGCACAGAGGTGCTCAGTGAATAAATAGTAGCTATTTATAACTACTACCACTCCCTTTCCAATGACATAGACCTTGTTAGGAGGTTTAAGTGTAAAAAGTATTTGCTGAGGTATGGGGTGAGGAGTTCTGGAAGCTGTAGAAGATTTGGGTGGGAGGATCACCCCACCCAAGTCCAGGCTGGCCAAGGAAGGGAAGAAGGCCAAGAGAAGCTGCAGGGGGATGAGGAGGATCCAAGGCCAGAGGCCTTTGAGAAGGCAAAGGGAAGTGGGAAGGACCAAATGGAGGGTCTATGACAGGAGAGGAGGATTGCTGAGTTTCATTCAGTAAAATTTTTCTGAGCACTCACAGTATGTCAAGCGCCATGTGCAGCACTTTATATACATAAATTAATCCAATCCCAACCCCCATCCGTGATCATGGGCAGACCATAAATGGGTCTACAATCTCTGAAAAAGTTGGGCAGGAAAAATGAGCAGGGCCAATCAGATTCCCTCATGTCATGCTTGTGAATTGGGAAAGATGGGGAACCTCAGGCAGAAAGAAGTGGAAACTACAAGATGGCCCAGCGGGAGGAACCATGGGGTTGAGTTATAGCCATGAGGGGCCACATGTAAGTTCAAGTTGTGCTAGAGCAGAAACTCTGAGGAAGCAGAAGCTGTGAGTCAGGGAGAATAGGCGCAGGGGAGAGGGAAGGAAATCAGACTATGAGCAATGGGAGGTGAGCAGAGCAGTTGAACAGATAGCAACAGAGACACTTTGACAAAAAGAGAGGGAGAAGTCAGGCCCAGAGTGGCCTCTGTTCCTTCCAATTTTTAGGTTTCAATTCCAGTCCTTATAGGTGGCTCCTTTCCCAACTTCCTTTTGTTGGGGATTAGCTCAAATGATTCTCAAGTGGTTTTCTAAATGGGCTTGAGTGATTTTTTTATTCTTTGTAACTAAAGAAATCTAAACGTAGTATATTCCCATTTTGCAGATGAGAAAACTGAGACTGAGAGGGAGGAATGATTTGCACAAAATCACACAGCTGGCTAGCTAAGTGGCAGAGCTGGAACTGGAATCCAATAGTCTTTCTACAAGGCCCATTCATTCTCCTTCCTTAGCTCCGAGCAAACCAGGGCTGCTTCTCTCCATGCCCAGCTCTTACCTTCAGGCTCTGTTGCCCCTGAGAGAGCAGGGTGACAAATCTCTTAAAACTCAGAGTCCTGCCAAGTGGGAGTAGAGTCAGATGCCAGAAAGAGACTCTCCTAGTTGGAAGGGTGGCTGGACTCAGGACTGATTCCCAAATCTGCCCTCTTTCTTAGAGTCTTTCCTTGGGATCCCCCAAACCGCTGTCCCTTTTTGGTTTCCCTATCCCACTGGTTTTTTAAATCCCACTGGAGAGACTTGGCATTCATGCAGAAAATGCCCACAGTAGCTGGGCATCAAGTTTTAGGGCTCTGGAGAAAGGGTGAAGCAGCTTGCAGGACCCAGGCAGGAGGGACTAGGGCCAGACCTGAGCAATGAGGATGAGAATGAAATTTCCCCTAGAGTAGGTCCCAGGTCTAAACAGGGCCTGATAATCTCCTTGGATCCTCACTAGAAAAGTTAGCACCATCATCCCTAATTTACAGCAGGAGAAACTGAGCCTCAAAGAGATTCTCTTTTCCAAGGCCACATAGCCAGTAAGAGACAAAGCTGAGATTTTCCTCTGGCCTGCAAGTCCAGGCACCTTCTATGGCTGTACCCACCCATCTTTCTCCTGGATCAAGCTTCACTCAGAGATGTGCTCTCATCAGGCTCTGCTGCGCAATGGCTATGGCTATGGCTCTGGGCCAAGTCACCTCCCTCTCTGGATCTCAGCTGAGTGGGGATGGGTCCACTAGAAGAATTCTAAGGTCTGCCCACCTACTCTTCCAGTGGGGTACAGTCTTTCCACAGCTAGGCGTCATCCAGGCCACCACCCCACCTCCTCTCCCTAATAATTAATCTCTAGCCAACAGTCCCAGCTGCAGTGCTTTCATCATCCAATTACCAGAGTTGCTGGCACAATAAATCTTGGTCACACAAATGCAGGCAAATCTGCAGCTATTTTCATGCCCATTACTGTGCATAGGCCTTTGGGACTCAGGCCCATTTGCCTTTCTGACATTCAGTCCTGCCCCTGACCCTCTATCTTCCCCATTTTCTTTCATTTCTAATTGGTAGCTGCCCCTATCCCCTTCTATCCCTACCATATCCCGAGCACAAACTCTTCCCTTTCTCTCTCCTCTGTGTAGGCAGTGAGGCCAAGGTCAGAAGGCTCTGTGTGACATTGGCCAAGTCAATTCACCTCTCTGAACTTCAATTTCTTCACCTGTAAAGTAGAAATAACATTATTGACCTCACAGGGTTTTGTGAAAATTAAATAACTCAAGAGTGGTATACACTTCACTGGTGGTGCTTAGTATGTTTGTTGGTGGTTCCTGCTATTTTTCACTAGCTTTAATGCGTATTAGGAAAAAATATAGCTAACATATCAAATATGTGATTTTATGAATATTGTTTAGCATTTTATGAATATTATTGCTTAGGATACAAACAACGCCCATGGAAGCAGCAGTCAAATCAAATGACATATTACATTGGGAAAATCTGCTGCAAAAGGCCTCTTTAAAGTGTTAAAAACAAAGATGTCACCTTGAGGACTAAGGTGCACCTGACCCAAGCCATGGTATTTTCAATCGTCTCATATGCGTGCAAAAGCTGGACAATGAACAAGGAAGACCGAAGGAGAATTGGTGCCTTTGAATTATGGTGTTGGCAAAGAATATTGACTATACCATGGACTGCCAGAAGAAAGAAAAAATCTGTCTTGGAAGAAGTACAGCCAGAATGCTCATTACAAGCAAGGATGGCTAGACTTCATCTCACGTACTCTGGACATGTTATCACGAGGGACCAGTCCCTAGAAAAAGATGTCATGCTCAGTAAAGTAGAGGGTCAGCAAAAAAGAAGACCCTCAACAAAGTGGATTGACACAGTGGCTGCAACAATGGGCTCAAACATAGCAAGGATTGTGAAGATGGTGCAGGACCAGGCAGTGTTTCATTCTGTTGTACATAGGGTCACTATGAGTTGGAACCAATCTGACAGCACCTAACAGCATAATAACAACATTGCTTAGGAGACATGAAACTACATATTCACATAAAATATGCTAAAGAAATTATTAAAATAATACATGGATTTACCAAAAATCATGGAGGAGGCATGTGACAGAAGCTCGAGAAATCCTAAAATAATGACTGTGTGATGCTTGGCTTCATAAATATTTTACTCTCCTCCTTTCACTTTCTCCCTTCCTCTGCTCCCCCCACCCTCCAGCTACATACCTCCTTCCTGTACAGAGGAATATGGGGAACTTCAGTGGCAGGAGACTGGTCCTGCTATGAGGGGCCCACCAGATCTAACAAAAGAGTGAGGGAAAAGTCCCCTCAGGGCCCTTCATTCATGTGATGAACCTTCCCTGAGGCCTGTTGCATCCAGGCTCTGTGCTGCATGCTGGGGGCGCAGAGCTGAAATGACAGGCCTCTGACCTCAGGGAACCCCCAGCCTCCTCGCTCCTGAACTGAACCCTTTCAGGGTCCTGAACGTAGCTGTCATGAAGTCTGAATGTAGCAGAATGTACAGTAGGACTTTCTCTGAGGGCTCAGATTTGTGGAAATGTAGTGAAGGCTCAAAGCTGAGGAGAAGAGGCTCTAAGACCACACTGGGTAAAGAAAGACACTAAGTTGCTGCCCAGGACTTAACTCAAAGACAGCAGAACAGGCCTTATTACTATCACGGGCACATGCACACACACGCAAACACACACACACACAGACTTGGGAGAGAAACGGGGAGAAGTCAGTAGTGACTTTGTGAGGACTGCTATGTTCGTGCATGGTGGAGAATGGGGGGTATTCCAGAGCTCATCACAGAAATGGGGTACCTGCCAGAAGGAGAATCTAGCCTATTATATATAGCTGGAAAGCTTGCTGAGCTGGGAACCCACAGGCTCACTCTACGGCTGCCACTGAGCAGCACAGAGATTGGGAAGTGGATATCCAGTGGCAGGAATCCCACTGAAGGGATCCATTTTAGCCAGGAGGGCTTCTAGGGAGCATGGTGAGGTGTAGCAGGAAAGAATTCAAAAGACTCCCTCCCATTTCTTGTTGGCCATAGGTAGGCAAGGAAGACTACAACCGTTCCCGTGGATCCATACAAAGAAGCTCTCAAGTTAAAATAGGGGTAGGAGGCTTGGGGCTGCTCACATGGCCTCAGGACCCAAAGAAGGGTTGGGCCATGGTCCTCCTGTCCTCCGGCAGAGTCAAAGGAGAGGGCCTTGACAGCAGAGGGGAAAGAGGTGAAACTAAACTCTGTGCCAAGAGAATCTTGTCCACAGCCTCCCAGTTAACAATAGGTCAGCAAAGGCCACTAGTCTCAGATGGAACCAGACTGAACCAGATCCTGTGCTCATGCACACACACAGAGCCTCTTCCTCTCTCAAGTCATCGTCCCTCTCAGGACACCAGTTTCCCTTTGGGGACAACAGAGTTAATAAATGATGCCTCAGGTCAGCTCTGAAAGACCAGGCAGAGCTGTTCTGTCACCAACAACAGACACTGCCATTTACAATTCCAGGTTGCCTGTGGCATGCAGGGAGCTGGGGGAGATTGCCATCTGGTGGCCATTGTTGGTAGTGCCATGGAGCTACAGGCAAAGCACTGGTCTGGAAGTCTCCAGGCTTGAACAAGTCACTTTGCACAGAGCATAGAATGAGGACTTGAGACATCTTAAACAGATACTAAAGCAAAGGGTAACCCCCAGAAGGAAGGAGGGCCAGAGGAAGCAAGCATTTCCACGTTATCCAGAGCTCTGATCGCTATGGGCCTTGTGACGGTTAAGGTTGTATGTCAGTGTGGCTGGGCCATGATCCTCAGTGTTTATATGTGATCACCCTCATGATGGGATCTGCTGTGAGCAGCCAATCAGTTGAAAAGGAGTTTCCTTGAGAGTGTGGCCTGCATCCAAATATAAGTGGATGTTCTGGCTTTTGCCTGCACTGGATCCTCTGGTTCTTGGGACTGGAACTAGCAGCTTACCTGCCGATCTGGGGATTTGATCTTCATAGCCTGTGAGCAAGAGCCCTGCTGTCCAACTTGCCAATCTTGGGTTCACCAGCCCCTGCAGCTACGTGAATCAAGAGAAACCTCTATCCTGACCCATGGACTTGGGACATTCCAGCCTCTACAATCGTGTAAGCCGTTTCCTTGATACAAATCTCTCTCCATATATATTTATACACTTTACTGGTTTTACTTCACCAGGGAACCCAGCCTAAGACATCTGGAACTCAGAGGGGTTCTAGAAAAGCAAAATCGTAAGGATGAGTTTTCTAAATTGGTTCTCAAGTCTGGTTAGTCTTAAAGATGTTGATGACCCTGCTTCCAGCAGTAAACAGGGCACTGCTAACCCATGGAGTGAGGTGGTGATACAAGTACACAAAATATCACCACCAACAGAACAGGTATTGGTGAAAGGCGAGGCTCTGAGTGAACACATGTATGATATTTTTCTAGAGTTTTGTCATAATGAGAAATACAAGGATTGATCCTACTTTTGCTAGACAAACTGATAAAAGAAATGCACTCAGGGTTTCAGATTTAAAGCTCAAGTGTTGCATAAATGACCTCAAAATTTTTCCACTTGTGCTTTGAAAGAAAACTTTGTTTCTTATAGTAACAGAGCTGATATTGCCAAAAACCCAGAGTCTTATTGTAAGAGTTGCTGAATTATAACACCCGCTCAATTGCCAACCTCGAGAGGTGTCTGAAGTTAAAGTGAGGGCATTGATTGTGAAGAAATGAGATCCTGAAACTTGGGATGGGGACATATGGGCAGATAATCAGGAAGCTGGAGACACTGACCCCCTAAATTCCATTGACTCGCTCCTGCCAACAGAACCACCCCATCTGAAGAGATTACTTCATGTTTGCTACACCACCCTGCGCAGAAAAACCATTAGCCCTTTTACTAAAAAAAAAAAAAAAATGAGATTAGCCCTCGCCCAGCTGCCTCTAAAGAGCGTTTGCCTGAATCATTACCTGGGCATCATCTGAGGAAGATGCTTTACAAGACAATGCTGAATGTTCTCAAAACAGTTCCCCACTACCAATTCTGGCTTCTAGACATATACCTAGACTTAAGTCTCAGCAAGCCCCAAAAGGTTAAGTACAAAGTGTGACCCAGGAGGAGGTACGCTACACTCCAAAAGAGCTGCTTGACTTTTCTAATATATACAAACAGAAACCTGGGGAATATGAGTGGGAATGGCTATTAAGGCTGTGGGATAATGGTGCAAGGAACATAAAGATGGATCGGTCTGAGCTTATTGATATGGGTCCACCTAGCACAGATTCTTCATTCAATGTTTCAGCTTCAGAAGTTAGGAAAGGATGTAATAGTTCATTTGGTTCAGTTGCTGATGCATGGATTATGTGATGGCCTACTCTAAATTGAGTTGAAGTACCAAACCTGCCTTGGTGTAATGTAGAAGAAGGTATCCAAAGGCTTAGGGAAATTGGCGTGCTAGAGTGGATTTATCAGGTTAGACCCACGGGCCCACACATGGAATGCCCAGAGGACACACCTTTTACCACAACTGTGAGGAACAAATTTGCGAAGGGAGCTCCAGCACCCTTGAAGACTGCTATGATTGCTATTTTATGTAAATCATATTTGACAGTGTGAACTGCCCTAACTGAATTAAGACTCTTAACTACAATGGGGCTGATTGAACCTCGTGGTAGTAGGGGCCAAGTAGTAGCACTCAATCAACAAAGACAAGGTGGGCATGGCTACAGTAATAGACAGCAGAGTCAAAGTAGTAAACAGAATAGTCTGACTCATGTGGACTTATCGTGTTGGCCAATTAGTCATGGTGTCCATAGGAGTGAAACAGATAGGATATCTACTAAGTATTTACTTGATCTATACAAACGGATGAATTCTAGGTCAGGTGAACAGCAGCCTGACTCAAATCGCCAGAACAGAGTCACGATCTCTCAATCAATTCCCAGACTTGAGCAAGTTTAAAGACCCATAACCATTGAATGAAGGGGGGCCGGTTCCCTTGAGGAAAGACTCCAATACACTGCGAAAAGTTTATACTGTTTATCTCTCTCCCAGCCTTCCCCAAAGGGATCTATGGCCTTTTATGAGAGTGACTATTCATTGAGGAAGAGGAAATAATCAGACTTTTCAGGGATTACTGGATACTGGCTCTGAACTGACACTGATTCCAGGAGACCCAAAATGACACTATGGCTCACCAGTCAGAGTGGGGGCATATGAAGGTTAGGTTATTAATGCAGTCTTGGCTCATGTCGGTATCACAGTACATCCAGTGGGTCCCTGAACCCATCCTGTAGTGATTTCCCCAGTTTCAGAATGCATAATGGGAATAGATATATGTAGCAACTGGTAGAACCCCCACATTGGATTCTTGGCAAATGGAGTAAGGGTTATTATGGTAGGAAAAGCCAAGTGGAAGCCATTAGAACTGCCTCTGTCTAGGAAAATAGTAAACCAAAAGCAATACCCCATTCCTGGAGAGACTGCAGGGATTACTGCCACCACCAAGGACTCGAAGGATGCAGGGGTGGTGACTCCCACCATATCTCCATTCAACTCACCAATTTGGCCTGTGCAAAAACAAAAAAACAAATGGATCTTGGAGAATGACAGTAGATTACCAAAAACTTAACCAGGTGGTAACTCCAATTACAGGTGCTATTCCTGATGTAGTTTCATTGCTTGAGCAAATTAATACATCTCTTGGTACTTAGTATGCAGCTATTGATCTGGCTAATGCCTTTTTCTCCACACCTGTTTTGAAGGACCAGTTTGCCTTCAGCTGACAAGATCAGCAATACACCTTCACTTGCCTATTTTAGGGCTACATCAACTCTCCGGTCCTATGTCAAAATTTAGTCCACAGGGAACTTGATCCCCTTTCCCTTCCACAAGACTTCACTCTGGTCCATCACATTGATGACATTATGCTGACTGGACCTAGTAAGGAAGAAGTGTCAATGACTCTGGACTTATTGGTCAAACATCTGCATGCTAGAGGGTGGGAAATTAATCCCACAAAAATTCAGGCAACTTCCACCTCAGGGATCCAGTGGTGTGGGGCATGTCGAGATATTCCTTCTAAAGTGAAGGATAAGTTATTGCATTTGGCTCCTCCTACAACTAAAAAGGAGGCACAATACCTAATGGGCCTCTTTGGATTTGGGGGGCAACATATTCCTCATTTAGGCATGCTGCTCTGGTCTATTTATCAAGTGACTCAAAAAGCTGCCAGCTTTAAGTGGAGCCCAGAACAAGAGAAGGCTCTGTGACAGGTTCAGGCTGCTATGCAAGCTGCTTTGCCACTTGGGCCACATGATCCAGCTGATTCAATGATGCTTAAAAGTGTCAGTGGCAGATAGAGATGCTGTTTGGAGTCTTTGGCAGGCCCCCATTGGTGAATCACAGCAGACCCTTAGGATTTTGGAGCAAAGCCCTGCCATCCTCTGCAGATAACTACTCTCCTTTTGAGAAACAGCTTTTGGCTTGTTACCGGGCCTTAGTAGAGACTGAACACTTAACCATGGGACGCCAAGTCACTGTGAATTTTGAGCTGCCCATCATGAATTGGGTGTTGTCTGACCCACAGAATCATAAAGTTGGATACACACAGCAGCATTCCATCATTAAATGGAATGGTATATGTGAGATCGGGCCTGAGCAGGACCTGAAGGAACAAATAAGTTGCATGAGGAAGTGGCCCAAATGCCCATGGTCTCCACTCCTGTCACGTTACCTTCCATCTTCCAGTCTGAACCTATGGCCTCATGGGGAGTTTCTTATGACCAGTTCACTGAAGAAGACAAAATTTGTGCCTGGTTTACAGATGGTTCTGCACAATATGCAGGCATCACGTGAAAGTGGACGGTGGTAGCACTACAACACCTTTCTGGGGCCTCCCTGAAGGACAGTGGTGAACAGAAATCCTCTCAGTGGGCAGAACTTAGAGCAGTGCACCTAGCTCTTTGCTTGGAAGGAGAAACAGCCAGATGGGCAATTGTATACTGATTCATGAGTTGTGGCCAATTGTTTGGCTGGATGGTCAAGGACTTGGAAGGAACATGATTGGAAATTTGGAGATAAGGATTTATGGGGAAGAGGTATGTGGATAAGCCTCTCTGAATGGGCCAAAGAAGCAAAGGTACTTGTGTCTCATGTGGATGTTCACCAAAGGGTGAACTCAGCAGAGGATGGTTTTAACAATCAAGTGGATAGGATGATACATTCTATGGAAACCAGTCATCCTCTTTCCCCAGCTACTCCCGTCATTGCTCAATGGGCTCCTGAACAAAGTGGCCATGGTGCCAGGGATGGGGGTTATGCATGGGCCCAGCAACTTGGACTTCCACTCACCAAGGCTAACTTGGCTACAGCCACTGCTGAGTACCCAATCTGCCAGTAGCAGAGATTAACACTGAGTCCCTTATATGGCACCATCCCTCAAGGTGATCAGCCAGCAACCCGATGGCAAGCTGATTCCACTAGACCACTTTTGTCATGGGAAGGGCAGCATTTTGTCCTTACTGGAATAGACACTTACTCTGGATATGGATTTGCCTTCCATGAACACAATGCTTCTGCCAAAACTACCATCCGTGGACTTACGGAATGCCTTATCCATCACCATGGTAACCCACACAGCACTGCCACTAATCAAGTGATTCACTTCACAGCAAATGAAATCTGGCAGTGAGCCCATGCTCAAGGAATTCACTGGTCTTACCATGTTCCCCATCATCCTGAAGCAGCTGGCTTGATAGAATGATGGAATGACCTTCTAAAGACACAATTACGGCCCCAACTAGGTGACAATTCCTTGCAGGGTTGGGGCAATGTTCTCCAGGAGGCCGTATATGCTCTAAACTGGCATCCAATATATGGTGCTATTTCTCCCATAGCCAGAATTCATGGGTCCAGGAGTTAAGGGATGGAAATGTGAGTGGAACTGCTCATTATTACCCCTAGTGATCCACTCACAAAATTTTTGCCTCCTGTCCCTGTGACCTTATGCTCTGCAGGTCTAGTGGTCTTAGTTCCAAAGGGAGAAATGCTCCCGCCTGGAGATACCTCACTGATTCCATTGAACTAGAAGCTAAGATTGCACCTGGCCACTTTGGGCTCCTTAGGCCTCTGGATCAACAGACAAAGAAGGGAGTTACCATATTGGCTGGTGTGATTGATCCTGATTACCAAGAGGAAACCAGATATTACATAATAGATGTAAAGAAGAGTATGTCTGGAATGCAGGAGATCCATTAGAGTGTCTCTCAGTACTACCATGCCCTGTGACTAAAGTCAACGGAAAACTACAGTAACCCAATTCCATCATGACTACTAATGGCCCAGACCCTTCAGGAATGAAGGTTTGGGTCACCCCACCAGGTAAAGAACCACAGCCAGCTGAGGTGTTTGCTGAGGGCAAAGGGAATACAGAATGGGTGGTGGAAGAAGGTAGTTCTAAATGCCAGTTACGTCCACGTGACCAGTTGGAGAAAAGAGGAATGTAATTGTTATAAGTATTTCTGCTTTGTATGTGTGCATCAAATATTTTTGTTTTCTTCACTTATAAAATATAAAATGTAAAAAGGGCTAGTGTGTTTTCAGTTGTATGTATGTTAGTTGTATCATGTTAGGCACAAGTATGGCTTTCTAATTGTCTTTATTCAGAGATTATGTATGGTTTGGGGAGATGTGTACAGATGCCAAGTTGACAAAGGGTGGACTGTGATGGTTAAGATTGTGTGTCACGATCTGTCTATATGCTGCCTACAAGAGACACACCTTAGACTTAGAGACACAAACAAACTAAAACCCAAAGGATGGGAAAATATATATCAAGCAAACAACAATCAAAAAAGAGCAGGAGAGGCAATATTAATTTCTGACAAAATAGATTTTAAAGTTAAATCCATCATAAAGGATAAGGAAGGACCCTATACAATGATTGAAGCAGCAATACACCAAGAAGATATAGCCACATTAAATATTTATGCACCCAATGACAGGGCTGCAAGATACATAAAACAAACTCTATCAGCATTGAAAAGTGAGATGGACAACTCCACAATAATAGCAGGAGACTTCAACACACCACTCTTGGTGAAGGACAGGACATTCAGAAAGAAGCTCAATAAAGACACAGAAGATCTAAATGCCACAAAAAACCAACTTGACCTCATAGACATATACAGAACACTCCACCCAACAGCAGCCAAGTATTCTTTCTTTTCTAGTGCACATGGAACAATCTCTACAATAGACCACATATTAGGTCATAAAGCAAGCCTTAGCAGAAGGCAAAACACTGAAATGTTACAAAGCATCTTCTCTGACCATAACGCCACAAAAGTGGAAATCAAAAAGCACGGAAAAGAAATCAAACACTTGGAAACTGAACAATACCCTGCTCAAAAAAGACTGGATTATAGAAGACATTAAGGATGGAATAAAGAAATTCACAGAATCCAATGAGAATGAAAACACTTCCTATCAGAACCTTTGGGACACAGCAAAAGCAGTGCTCAGAGGTCAATTTACATTGATAAATGCACACATACAAAAAGAAGAAAGGGCCAAAATCAAAGAATTATCCCTACAACTTGAACAAATAGAAAAAGAGCAACAAAAGAAACCCTCAGGCACCAGAAGAAAACAAATAATAAAAAATAGAGCAGAACTAAATGAAATAGAAAACAGAAAAACAATTGAAAGAATTAACAAGACCAAAAGCTGGTTTTTGAAAAAATCAACAAAATTGATAAACCATTGGCCAAACTGACAAAAGAAAAACAGGAGAGGAAGCAAATAACCCAAATAAGAAATGAGATGAGCAATATTACAACAGACCCAACTGAAATTAAAAGAATCATATCAGATTACTATGAAAAATTGTACTCTAACAAATTTGAAAACCTAGAAGAAATGGATGAATTCCTAGAAACACACTACTAACCTAAACTAACACAAACAGAGGTAGAACAACTAAATAGACCCATAACAAAAGAAGAGATTGAAAAGGTAATCACAAAATTCCCAACAAAAAAAAGCCCTGGCCTAGACAGCTTCACTGCAGAGTTCTACCAAACTTTCAGAGAAGAGTTAACACCACTACTACTAAAGGTATTTCAGAGAATAGAAAAGGACGGAATACTACCACACTCATTCTATGAAGCCACCATATCCCTGATACCAAAACCAGGTAAAGACACCAACACACAAAAAAATTACCTATATCCCTCATGAACTTAGATGCAAAAATCCTCAACAAAATTCCAGCCAATAGAATTCAACAGCATTATCAAAAAAAATAATACACCATGACCAAGTGGGATTCATACCAGGTATTTTATGCAGGGATGGTTCAACATTAGAAAACCAATTAATGTAATCTACCACATAAACAAAACAAAAGACAAGAATCACATGATTTTATCAATTGATGCAGAGAAGGCATTTGACAAAGTCCAACACCCATTCATGATAAAAACTCTCAGGAAAATAGAAGGAAAATTCCTCAACATAATGAAAGACGTTTATACAAAGCCAATATCCAACATCATCCTAAAGGGAGAGAGCCTGATAGCATTCCCCTTGAGATTGGGAGCTAGACAAAGATGCCCTTTAACACCACTCTTATTCAGCATTGTGCTGGAGGTCCTAGCTAGAGCAATTAGGCTAGATAAAGAAATAAAGGGCTTCCAGATTGGCAAGTAAGAAGTAAAAGTATCTCTATTTGCAGATGACATGATCTTATACACAGAAAACCCTAAGGAATCCTCCAGAAAACTACTGAAACTAACAGAATAGCTCAGCAGAGTATCGGGATACAAGATAAATAAAAAATCAGTTGGATTCCTCTACACCAACAAAAAGAACATCAAAGAGGAAACCACCAAATCAATACCATTTGCAGTAGCCACCAAGAAGATAAAATACCTAGGAATAAATCTTACCAGAGAGGTAAAAGGCTTATACAAAGAAAACTACAAAACACTTCTGCAAGAAACCAAAAGAGACCCACATAAGTGGAAAAACATACCTTACTCATGGATAGAAAGTTAACATTATACAAATGTCTGTTCTACCAAAAGTGATCTATAAATTTAATGTAATTCCAATCCAAATTCCAATGACATTTTTTAATGAGATGGAAAAACAAACCACCAACTCCATATAGAAGGGAAAGAAGCCCCAGATAAGTAAAGCATTACTGAAAAAGAAGAACAAAGTGGGAGGCCTTACTCTACCTGATTTTAGAACCTATTATACCGCCACAGTGGGTGGGTTATACCGCCACAGTAGTCAAAACAGCCTGGTACTGGTACAACAACAGATACATAGAACAATGGAAAGGAATTGAGAATCCAGACATAAATCCATCCACATATGAGCAGTTGATATTTGACAAAGACCCCAAAGCAGTTAAATGGGGGAAAGACAGTCTTCTTAACAAATGGTGCTAGGATAACTGGATATCCATCTCCAAAAAAATGAAACAAGACCCGTACTTCACACCATGCACAAAAACAAGCTCAAAATGGATCAAAGACCTAAATATAAAGTCTAAAATGATAAAGATCATGGAAGAAAAACTAGGGAAAACGTTAGGAGCCCTAATACATGGCATAAACAGCATACAAAACATTACTAACAATGCAGAGGAAAAACTAGATAACTGGGAGCTCCTAAAAATCAAACACCTATGCTTATCCAAAGGCTTCACCAAAAGAGTAGAAAGATTACCTACAGACTGGGAAAAAGTCTTTAGCTATGACATTTCAGATCAGTGCCTGATCTCTAAAATCTACATGATACTGCAAAAACTTAACTACAAAAAGGCAAATAACCCAATTAAAAAATGGACAAAAGATATGAACAGACACTTCACTAAAGAAGACATTCAGGTAGCTAACAGATACATGAGGAAATGCTCACGATCATTAGCCATTAGAGAAATGCAAATCAAAGCTACAATGAGATACCATCTCACTCCAAAAGGCTGGCATTAATCCAAAAAACACAAAATAAGTGTTGGAGAGGCTGTGGAGAGATTGGAACACTTATACACTGCTGGTGGGAATGTCAAATGGTATAACCACTTTGGAAATCGATTTGGCGCTTCCTTAAAAAGCTAGAAATGGAACCATATGATCCAGCACTCCCACTCCTTGGAATATATCCTAGAGAAATAAGAGCCTTTACATGAACAGATATATGCACACCCATGTTCATAGCAGCACTGTTTACAATAGGAAAAAGATGAAAGCAACCAAGGTGTACATCAACATATGAATGGATAAATAAATTATGGTATATTCACACAATGGAATACTACGCATCGATAATGAACAGTGATGAATCTCTGAAACATTTCATAACATGGGGGAATCTGGAAAGCATTACGCTGAGTGAAATTAGTCAGTTGCAAAAGGACAAATATTGTATAAGACCACTATTATAAGAACTCGATAAATAGTTTAAACAGAGAAGAATATATTCTTTGATGGTTACAAGAGGGGGGAGGGAGGGAGGAGGGGAGAGGGGTACTCACTAATTAGACAGTAGATAAGAACTACTTCAGGTGACGGGAAAGACAACACATAATACAGGGGAGGTCAGCACAACTGGACTAAGCCAAAAGCAAAGAAGTTTCCTGAATAAACTGAATGCTTCAAAAAAAAAAATTTTTTTTTTTCAAAGGCCAGTGTAGCAGGGGCGAGGGTTTGGGGACCATGGTTTCAGGGGACATCTAAGTCAACTGGCATAATAAAATCTATTAAGAAAACATTCTGCATCCCACTTTGGAGAGTGATGTCTGGGGTCTTAAACACTAGCAAGCGGCCATCTAAGATGCATCAATTGGTCTCAACCCACCTGGACCAAAGGAGAATGAAGAACACCAAGGACACAAGGTAATTATGAGCCCAAGAGACAGAAAGGGCCACATAAACCAGAGAGTACATCAGCCTGAGACCAGAAGAGCTAGATGGTGCCCAGCTACAACCGATGACTGCCCTGACAGGGAACACAACAGAGAACCCTTGAAGGCGCAGGAGAGCAGTGAAATGCAGACCCCAAATTCTTGTAAAAAGACCAGACTTAATGGTCTGACTGAGACTAGGAGGACCATGGTGGTCATGGCCCTCAGACCTTCTGTTGGCCCAGGACAGGAACCATTCCCAAAGCCAACTTTTCCGACAGGGATTAGACTGGATAATGGGATGGAGAGGGATGCTGGTGAGGAGTGAAATTCTTGAGTTTCAGGTGGACACTTAAGACTATGTTGGCATCTCCTGTCTGAAGGGGAGATGAGAGGGTAGAGGGGGGTAGAAGCTAGTGAAATGGACACGAAAAGAGAGAGTGGAGGGAGGGAGCGGGCTGTCTCATTAGGGGGAGAGCAATTGGGAGTGTGTAGCAAGGTGTATATGGGTTTTGGTGTGAGAGACTGACTTGATTTGTAAACTGTCACCTAAAGCACAGTAAAAATTGAAAAAAAAAAAAAGAGATTGTGTGTCAACTTGGCTGGGCCATGATTCTCAGTGTTTATATGTGATCACCCCCATGATGGGATCTGCTGTGAGTAGCCAATCAGTTTGAATGGAGTTTCCTTGGGAGTGTGGCCTGCGTTTGAATATAGGTGGACATTCTGGCTTTCACCTGCACTGGATCCTGCAGCTGCCTCCAGTTTGTCTGATTTCCGGTTCCCGGGACTTGAGCCAGCAGCTTACCTGCCCAGCTTGGGATTCATCAATCTTTAAAGCCTGTGACCAAGAGCCCTGCTCTCCAATCTGCTGATCTTGGGTTCACCAGCCCCTGAAGCTATGTGAATCAGGAGAAGCCTCTATCCTGACCTACAGACTTGGGACATTCCCACATCTCTATAATCCCATGAGCCGTTTCATTGATATAAATCTATATATATTTATATGCTTTACTGGTTTTGCTTCTCTAGAGAACCCAGCCTAAGACAGGCTTGTTCTGGGAGCCTCACTCCCCAGGTGGGAAGGACTGACCACAGCGTTGTTTGTTCACACCCACCTGCCTGAAGCTCCTTTTGAGTCTTGAGTCCTGGGCAGAGCTATGCAAGGTCTGCAGTCATCTCTGAGTCCTACTGCTGCTCAAAGATGCCTCCAATTTCAGACCTTCTGTCCTGCTGTCCCCAGACAGTCTTACAATCACACAACAGGTCCAGATTTCTGAAAACAAATTCAGATCCAATCTCCTTTGGTAAAAGAGACTAACAAAATGAGCTCCCTCCTCTATACTCAGCCCAGGTGATCTTCTGAGGCTTAGGGACAGGGCCACTTGCTACCTACCTGCAACTGCCCAACCTGCCTATCATTTTAACTCACTCATTCATTCAACAAACTCTTTCATTGCTCCGCCCCTGTGCCAGACCCTAGGGTGGGCACAGCGGACACAGGATAAAATATGGTCCCTGCCTTGAGGAGCTCACAGTCTAGAAAATGGCACATATACAGAAGTAGAACATTTCACACAGAATATTCAGTGCTGTGCTAGAGGGTGGCAGTGGGAGTTCAGAAGTGGGGTCTATCCTGATCTGGGAGTCAGGGCAGGATCCTCAACAAATGGGGCATTTAATCTAGATCCTGAGGGAGGAAATGGCATTTTCCTAGCAGAGAAGAGGGAAAAGGAGCATTTCAGACAAAACAAGCTGCACAGACATAAACAGAGGCATAAACACTGTGGCCTGTTCAGGAATCTCCAGTAACATGTATGGAGGGCCATTTTGGAAGACGGGGGTAGAAAGATAGACTGAACCTTGAACACCAAGATAAAAACTTTATCCTGTAGATGAAGGAGTCATTAAATGTAGAGAATGGGCTGGAGAGGTGTAACAGGATGCAGGAGGAACAGTTAGGAGGCTGGCTTGACAGTCCTGACAAATATGATGGGGCCCATGGCCTTCCCTGTCTCTAGGTCCTCCTTCGCCAGTAGCCAGGGCTCCTTAGTGGGTCACTGTGGTTCCCTTGGACATAAGAGACCCCTCACTGCTTAGAATCACTGGCAAACTCTGCCTCCCAGGCCAAGTGGCCCTGCCCAGATATGAGCGTGGGAACAAGGCAGGGAGGGAGAGAACAGGATGACCCTCTCTGTTCCAAGTGCATCACATAGACGCTGTCTGAATCTTCTCAACAGCCTAAGAGGTGTTATTATGCCCACTTTACAAAAGAGGGAATATAGGCTCTGAGAGGTTAATAAATTGCACAAGGTCTCATATAACTGGTGGAAAAAAAAAAAAAAGGAAGGGAGGGTGGAGGAAGGAAGAAAGGATGGAGGTAAGGGAGGAACAAACTAACAGTTGAATTCAGGACATAGACTCTTACCTCTGCTCAATGATTTGTCTCGATTCCCAGTATAGAGCTAATTTTTGTATACTTTTGTTCTATTCAATAAGTGCCATTCTCTAAATGCCATTTAACTGTTTACACTTCCTGCTTTCCAATCTTTTCGTAGAAATTTTTACTAATCTCCACCCTCAGATCACAGGTTCCGTTGTCAAGTACAGGGGCCTCTTTTGAGATTGTTCTAGAATACCCCATATTTAGGTACAGGGCAGGCATACCCCAGGCCCTCAGTGTGGGGATCTCAGCCCTGATCAACCTGTCTAGGATTCTGAGGAGGAGTGCCAGCTCTTGGCCCCAACATCCTCCAAAGAAGTCAAGTCCTGGCTCCCCAGCCCAGAGCCCTCAGGCAGCCACTATCAGCTCAGACACCCAAACCCAGGGTTTCCCATGGTTGGAGTCCTGATAGTGCAGTGGTTAAGTGCCTGGCTACTAACCAAAAGGCCATTAGTTCGAAATCTACCAGCTGCTCGTTGGAAACCCTATGGGGCAATTCTACTCTGTCCTATAGGGTTGCTATGAGTGCGAATTGACTCAATGGCAATGGGTTATAGGTACCTTGTGCTAATTAGAAAAAGCTGCCTCCCCTGAGTAGTTGCAGCCCTATTGTTTTAGTTACCTAGTACTGCTATAACAGAAATACCACAAGGGGATGGCTTTAACAAAGAGAAATTTATTCTCTCTCAGTCTAGGAAGCTAGAAGTCCAAATTCAGGTGCCAGATCCAGGGGAAGGCTTTCTCTTTCTGTAGGCTCTAGGGGAAGGTCCTTGTCATCAATCTTCTCCTGCTCTAGGAGCTTCTTAGTGCAGGGACCCTGGGTCCAAAGGATGTGTGCTCCTGGCTCTACTTGCTTGGTGGTATGAGGTCCCAATGTCTCTCTGCTTGCTTCTCTCTTTTGTATCTCAAAAGAGATTGACTTAAGACACAACATAATCTTGTAGATTGAGTCCTCCTTCTTTAACGTGACTGCTACTAATACCACCTCATTAATATCATAGATGTAGGATTTATAACACAGGAAAACCACATCAGATGACAAAATGGTGGGCAATCACACAATACTCTGAGTCATGGACTAGCCAAGTTGACACACACTTTGGGGGGACACAATTTAATCTGTAACACCTATACATACATGGCTTGGGAGCTCCATGCTGCCTTGCATTTCAAGCCCCACCTGTACCCTTGGCAGGGCAATTTTATACAGCAGCACTGCCCAAACACATCTAGCTACCTGAGCTCCTGAATAAGTGTGTCTGCAGCTCTGGATCCTTGTCAGCCCCCATCCAGCCCAACTACAACTGATGAGGCTCTGCCCCACCTCCTGACTCTGGGCTTAGTGTGAAGACTGTGCCCTCCCATTCATAACTCCTGAGGCACTGGGACACTCATGGGCCTGGGAAACAAACATAAAACTTATGTCCCAACCCTCATCCCTACCCTCCTGAGAACTGTAAGGTAACTGTTACCTTTCTCCAGGGGAGAATCTTCCCAAGCGAAGGACAGTTGACACACCAGACTCTGCCTTCAAAATTCATCTTCCCCTTTAGGTCTTAGATTGTTGCTGCCACCACCATGCTGACCTTTGGGGATCTCACTCTTCACGTTCAAGGGTCCAGGCCAAATGTGCTTACCCAACCATCCCTTAATGCTGACAACACAGACGGTGCCAGGCTGGAGTATTCAAACCCGCTCTACAGATGGAAAAGCACCCTGTGCCCAAGCTGTGGTGTCACATGAGATGGCCATGAGATTTGGCAAAAACCTCAGGAGGAGTCCCAGGCAGTTACCATGGCATGGGAAAAGTTGAATTTCTGATTAGGAAATTTGGGAACAAATTAGATACCTGTTTGGGAATTTATTCTTGACCCCACATGGGCATTAATAGTAACAGTCTCTGTTCCTTCTACCTCAAGGGGCTGGCAAGAGTGTGAGTAGGAAGTAGGAGAGAAAAGTACTGTTACATAGTGCTACTCAAAGAGTGGTTTGTGGACCTGCAGCATCAGTACTACTTGGGAACTTACTTGTTATTAGTTGCCATCGAGTTGGTTCTGACTCACAGTGACCCTATGTACAACAGAACAAAACACTGCCAGGTCATTTGCCATTCTCACAATCGTTGTTACACTTGAACCCATTGTTGCAGCCACTGTGTCAATCCATCTCTTTGAGGGTCTTCCTCTTTTTCAATGATCTTCTACTTTATCAAGCATGATGTCGTTCTCTAGGGACTGATCCCTCCTGATAACATGTCCAAAGTATGTGAGACATAGTCTTCCATCCTTGCTTCTAAGAAGCATTCTGATTGTACTTCTTCCAAGACAGATTTGTTCATTCTTTTGACAGTCCATGGTATATTCACCAACACCACAATTCGAAGGCATCGATTCTTCTTCAGCCTTCCTTATTCACTGTCCAGCTTTTGCATACCTATGAGGCAATTGAAAACACTGTGGGTTGGGTCAGGCACACCTTAGTCTTCAAGGTGACATCTTTGCTTTTAAACACTTTAAAGAGGTCTTTTGCAGCAGATTTGCCCAATGCAACATATCGTTTTGATTTCTTGACCGCTGCTTCCATGGGTGTTGATTGGTGATCCAAGTAAAATGAAATCCTTGACAATGTCAATCTTTTCTACATTTATCATGATGTTGCTTATTGGTCCAGTTGTGAGGGTTTTTGTTTTCTTTACGGTAAAGTGTACTCCATAGTGAAGGCTGTGGTCTTTGACCTTCATCGGTAAGTGCTTCAAGTCCTCTTCACTTTCAGCAAGCAAGGTTGTGTCACCTGCATATTGCAGATTGTTAAAGAATCTTCTTCCAATCCTGATGCCACGTTCGTCTTCATATAGTCAAGTTTCTCGAGTTATTTGCTCAGCATAGAGATTGAGTAAGTATGGTGGAAGAATACAACTCTGACGCATACCTTTCCTGACTTTAACCATGCAGTATCCCCTTGTTATGTTCGAATGACTGCCTCTTAATCTGTGTAGACGTTCTTCATGAGCACAATTAAGTGTTCTGGAATTCCCGTTCATTGCAATGTTATCAATAATTTTCTATGATCCACATAGTCAGTAAAACACAGGTAAACATCTTTCTGGTACTCTCTGCTTTCAGCCAGGATCCATCTGACACCAGCAATGATATCCCTGGTTCCATGTCCTCTTCAAATCTGGCTTGAATTTCTGGTAGTTCCCTGTCAATGTACTGCTGCAGCTGCTTTTGAATGATCTTTGGCAAAATTTTGCTTGCATGTGATATTAATGATAATGTTTGATAATTTCTGCATTTGGTTGGATCACCTTTCTTGGGAACAGGAATAAATGGATCTCTTCCATTCTGTTGTCCAGGTAGCTGTCTTCCAAATTTCTTGGCATAGACGAGTGAGCACTTTCAGTGCTGCATCTATTTGTTCAAACATCTCAACTGATATTAAGTCAATTCCTGGAGCTTTGTTTTTCGCCAATGCCTTCAGTGCAGCTTGAACTTCTTCCTTCAGTATCACATGTAAATTCTCTGGCCAGATCCCACACCTGCTCAATTAGATTCTCTAAGCTGGGGCCCAGCAGTCTTTTTTTTAAAACCTCTCCAGGTGATTCATATGTACATGTAAGTTTGAAACCCACTGCTTAACACTTTGCACACATGATGGGTTAGTGTTATTACTATAGGAAAAATCATAATCATCATCATGGCTCTATTTTTTGCACACCTACTATGTGCCAGACACTTATCTTTTATCTAAGTACTAGGCATTTTAAGTACTTTCTCTCACTTAATATTCACAACAGCCCTCGTTTTAACAGACAAAGAAACTGCCCAAGTCATTTAATCTCTTCAAGGCTCAGTTACTGAAACCCTAGAGATTTAAAAGAACTTTCAAAAGGTGTAATAAGGCACAAAGTTAAATGCATGGTATCAGCTCTTTTGTACTCCATTTTGGTATATGTTTTGTAATCATTGGATTTATATGTTTTATCTACTATTTGTAGTGTTTGAAATGCTCAAAGGTATCAGCTATACTAGACTTATAATTGGTGTTTATGTTTAAGGCAGTTTAATCAAATCTGTACTCATGTCTAACTACTTAAGGTGTTCAGTGTTTTACTGGATGAATTTAATAAATTAGGCACGGATGCTTTTGTAATAGAGCATATTCTCTCAAGCCCAAAAGCCCCTCAAACATTAAGCAGTTGAATAAAACATAAAAAATAAAAAAGACATGTTAATGTGGTTGGATCGCTGAATTTCTTTTAATGGTTATGTAAATTATTGTAAAATCATTTTTAAGAGGTAAACTATCTCTGAACCTCATTTATTCTTTTACCACTAAATGAGTCTCAGTGTTTTGATAATATACACCCATTTGAAACATTATTCCACCATTAATTTGTTTTAAGAAAGCAGGCTATCATACTCACAGAACTTGAGAAGTTACACTGAAATATCTGGTCAAATTCGGTAGTGCCTTAAGCATCCCAATGGAACCAACAAAAAGTCAAAGAAAAACCATGAGTCAAGTTAAAGCCATCACCTCATTTCATTTAGGTAAATATTTGTGGCTTCTTCAGCTACAACTTGAGAATAACCTCAAGGTGTTTTGAAGAAAGGTAAGATGTGCAGTGACAAGCACTGGAGCTAGTGTCGGACAGTGCTGATTCTGTGCATCCCAGCTCTCCCACTTAATAGCTGCTGTGTAACACCGTGGAATAAAACCAGTCGTGGTAATCCTGCCCTGCTTCTCTCAACAGGTGACTGTGTTCAAATGACGATGTGTGAAAGTGCGAAGGATTATTTTTTTTTAATAATTTTTATTGAGCTTTAAGTGAACGTTTACAAATCAAGTCAGTCTGTCACATATAAGCTTATATACACCTTACTCCATACTCCCACTTATTCTCCCCCTAATGAGTCAGCCCTTCCAGTCTCTCCTTTCGTGACAATTTTGCCAGTTTCTAACCCTCTCTACCCTCCCATCTCCCATCCAGACAGGACATGCCAACACAGTCTCAAGTGTCCACCTGATACAAGTAGCTCACTCTTCATCAGCATCTCTCTCCAACCCATTGTTCAGTCCCTTCCATGTCTGATGAGTTGTCTTCGGGAATGGTTCCTGTCCTGGGCCAACAGAAGGTTTGGGGACCATGACAACTGGGATTCCTCTAGTCTCAGTCAGACCATTAAGACTGGTCTTTTTATGAGAATTTGGGGTACGCATCCCACTGATCTCCTGCTCCCTCAGGGGTTCTCTGTTGTGCTCCCTGTCAGGGCAGTCATCGGTTGTGGCCGGGCACCATCTAGTTCTTCTGATCTCAGGGTGATGTAAGTTTCTGGTTCATGTGGCCCTTACTGTCTCTTGGGCTCATAGTTATCATGTAACCTTGGTGTTCTTCATTCTCGTTTGATCCTGGTGGGTTGAGACCAATTGATGCATCTTAGATGGCCGCTTGTTAGCATTTAAGACCCCAGACGCCACATTTCAAAGTGGGATGCAGAATGTTTTCATAATAGAATTATTTTGCCAATTGACTTAGAAGTCCCCTTAAGCCATAGTCCCCAAACCCCCGCCCTTGCTCCACTGACCTTTGAAGCATTCAGTTTATTCCGGAAACTTCTTTGCTTTTGGTCCGGTCCATTTGAGCTGACCCTCCATGTATTGAGAATTGTCCTTCCCTTCACCTAAAGTAGTTCTTATCTGCTAACTAATCAGTAAATAACCCTCTCCCACCCTCCCTCCCTCCCCCCCTCAAAACCACAAAAGTATGTGTTCTTCTCAGTTTATACTATGTCTCAAGATCTTATAATAGTGGTCTTATACAATATTTGTCCTTTTGCCTATGACTAATTTCCCTCAGCATAATGCCTTCCAGGTTCCTCCATGTTATGAAATGTTTCACTGATTCGTCACTGTTCTTTATTGATGCGTAGTATTCCATTGTGTGAATATACCACAATTTATTTAACCATTCATCCGTTGATGGACACCTTGGTTGCTTCCAGCTTTTTGCTATTGTAAACAGAGCTGCAATAAACATGGGTGTACATATATCTGTTCGTGTGAAGGCTCTTATTTCTCTAGGGTATATTCCGAGGAGTGGGATTTCTGGGTTGTATGGTAGTTCTATTTCTAACTTTTTAAGAAAACACCAGATAGATTTCCAAAGTGGTTGTACCATTTTACATTCTCACCAGCAGTGTATAAGAGTTCCAATCTCTCCACAGCCTCTCCAACATTTATTATTTTGTGTTTTTTGGATTAATGCCAGCCTTGTTGGAGTGAGATGGAATCTCATCGTAGTTTTCATTTGCATTTCTCTAATGGCTAATGATCGAGAGCATTTTCTCATGTATCTGTTAGCTGCCTGAATATCTTCTTTAGTGAAGTGCGTGTTCATATCCTTTGCTCACTTCTTGATTGGGTTGTTTGTCTTTTTGTGGTTGAGTTTTAACAGAATCATATAGATTTTAGAGATCAGGCGCTGGTCAGAGATGTCATAGCTGAAAATTCTTTCCCAATCTGTGGGTGGTCTTTTTACTCTTTTGGTGAAGTCTTTAGATGAGCATAGGTGTTTGATTTTTAGGAGCTCCCAGTTATCTGGTTTCTCTTCGTCATTTTTGGTAATGTTTTGTATTCTGTTTATGCCTTGTATTAGGGCTCCTAACGTTGTCCCTATTTTTTCTTTCATGATCTTTATCGTCTTAGTCTTTATGTTTAGGTCTTTGATCCACTTGGAGTTAGTTTTTGTGCTTGGTGTGAGGTATGGGTCCTGTTTCTTTTTTTTTGCAGATGGATATCCAGTTATGCCAGCACCATTTGTTAAAAAGACTATCTTTTCCCCAATTAACTGACACTGGGCCTTTGTCAAATATCAGCTGCTCATATGTGGATGGATTTATATCTGGGTTCTCAATTCTGTTCCATTGGTCTATGTGCCTGTTGTACCAGAACCAGGCTGTTTTGACTACTGTGGCTGTAGAATAGATTCTAAAATCAGGTAGAGTGAGGCCTCCCACTTTCTTCTTTTTCAGTAATGCGTTACTTATCCGGGGCTTCTTTCCCTTCCATATGAAGTTGGTGATCTGTTTCTCCATCACATTAAAAAACGTCATTGGAATTTGGATCGGAGCGCATTGTATGTATAGATGGCTTTTGGTAGAATAGACATTTTTACTATGTTAAGTCTTCCTATCCATGAACAAGGTATGTTTTTCCACTTAAGTAGGTCCTTTTTAGTTTCTTGCAGTAGTACTTTGTAGTTTTCTTTATATAGGTCTTTTACATCTTTGGTAAGATTTATTCCTAAGTATTTTGTCTTCTTGGGGGCTGCTGTGAATGGTATTGATTTGGCGATTTCCTCTTCGATGTTCTTTTTGTTGATATAGAGGAATCCAAGTGATTTTTGTATGTTTATCTTATAACCTGAGACTCTGCCAAACTCTTCTATTAGTTTCAGTAGTTTTCTGGAGGATTCCTTAGGGTTTTCTGTGTATAAGATCATGTCATCTGCAAATAGAGATAATTTTACTTCCTCCTTGCCAATCTGGATGCCCTTTATTTCTTTGTCTAGCCTAATTGCTCTGGCTAGGACCTCTAGCACAATGTTGAATAAGAGCGGTGATAAAGGGCATCCTTATCTGGTTCCCGTTCTCAAGGGAAATGCTTTCAGGCTCTCTCCATTTAGAGTGATGTTGGCTGTTGGCTCTGTATAGATGCCCTTTATTATGTTGAGGAATTTTCCTTCAATTCCTATTTTGCTGATAGTTTTTATCATAAATGGGTGTTGGACTTTGTCAAATGCCTTTTCTGCATCAATTGATAAGATCATGTGGTTTTTGTCTGTTGTTTTATTTATATGCTGGATTACATTAATGGTTTTTCTAATATTAAACCAGCCTTGCATACCTGGTATAAATCCCACTTGGTCGTGGTGGGTTATTTTTTTGATATGTTGTTGAATTCTATTGGCTAGAATTTTGTTGAGGATTTTTGCATCTATGTTCATGAGGGATATAGGTCTGTAATTTTCTTTTTTTGTAATGTCTTTTTCTTTTTTTACCTGGTTTTGGAATCAGGGATATGGTGGCTTCATAGAATGAGTTAGGCAGTATTCCATCGTTTTCTATGCTTTGAAATACCTTTAGCAGTAGTGGTGTTAACTCTTCTCTGAAAGTTTGGTAGAACTCTGCAGTAAAGCCATCAGGGCCAGGGCTTTTTTTTTGTTGGGAGTTTTTTGATTACCATTTCAATCTCTTTTTTTGATATGGGTCTATTTAGTTGTTCTACTTCTGAATGTGTTAGTTTAGGTAGGTAGTGTTTTTCTAGGAATTCATCCATTTCTTCTAGGTTTGCAAATTTGTTAGAGTACAATTTTTCGTAGTAATCCGATATGATTCTTTTAATTTCAGTTGGATCTGTTGTGATGTGACCCATCTCTTTTCTTATTCGGGTTATTTGTTTCCTTTCCTGTATTTCTTTAGTCAGTCTGGCCAATGGTTTATCAATTTTCTTAATTTTTTGAAAGAACCAGCTTTTGGCTTTGTTAATTCTTTCAATTGTTTTTCTGTTCTCTAATTCATTTAGTTCAGCTCTAATTTTTATTATTTGTTTTCCTCTGGTGCCTGATGGATTCTTTTGTTGCTCACTTTCAATTTGTTCAAGTTGTAGGGACAGTTCTCTGATTTTGGCTCTTTCTTCTTTTTGTATGTGTGCATTTATCGATATAAATTGACCTCTGAGCACTGCTTTTGCTGTGTCCCAGAGGTTTTGATAGGAAGTATTTTCATTGTCGTTACATTCTATGAATTTCTTTATTCCCTCCTTAATGTCTTCTATAACCCAGTCTTTTTTCAGCAGGGTATTGTTCAGTTTCCAAGTATTTGATTTCTCTTCTCTGATTTTTCTGTTATTGATTTCCACTTTTATGGCCTTGCTGTCTGAGACGATGCTTTGTAATATTTCGATGTTTTGGATTCTGCAAAGGTTTGTTTTATGACCTAATATGTGGTCTATTCTAGAGAATGTTCCGGGTGTGCTAGAAAAAAAAGTATACTTTGCAGCAGTTGGGTGGAGTGTTCTGTATAAGTCTATGAGGTCAAGTTGGTTGACTGTAGCAATTAGGTCTTCCGTGTCTCTATTGAGCTTCTTACTGGATGTCCTGTCCTTCTCTGAAAGTGGTGTGTTGAAGTCTCCTACTGTAATTGTGGAGGTGTCTATCTCACTTTTCAGTTCTGTTAAAGTTTGTTTTATGTATCTTGCAGCCCTGCCATTGGGTGCATAAATATTTAATATGGTTATATCTTCCTGGGCAATTGTCCCTTTTATCATTATGTAGTGTCCTTCTTTATCCTTTGTGGTGGATTTAACTTTAAAGTCTATTTTGTCAGAAATTAATATTGCTACTCCTGCTCTTTTTTGCTTATTGTTTGCTTGATATATTTTTTTCCACCCTTTGAGTTTTAGTTTGTGTCTCTAAGTCTAAGGTGTGTCTCTTGTAGGCAGCATATAGACAGATCGTGTTTCTTTATCCAGTCTGAGACTCTCTGTCTCTTTATTGGTGCATTTAGTCCATTTACATTCAGCATAATTACAGATATGTGTTTAGAGCTGTCATTTTGATGCCTTTTTATGTGTGTTGTTGACAATTTCATTTTTCTACTTTTTTGTGCTGAGACGTTTTTCTTTGTAAATTGTGTTTCTCTTTTTCGTAGTATTTGACTTTATGTTTGCTGATTCGTAATGTTTTTCTTGGTTTTTATTTTGAGTTATGGAGTTGTTATACCTCCTTGTGGTTACCTTAATGTTTACCCCTATTTTTCTAAGTAAAAACCTAACTTGTATTGTCCTATATTGCCTTGTATCCCTCTCCATATGGCAGTTCTATGCCACCTGTATTTAGTCCCTCTTTTTGAATATTGTGATCTTCTACATATTGACTTCAATGATTGCCTGCTTTGAGTGGTTTTTTTTTTTTAATTAATCTTAATTTGTTTTTGTGATTTCCCTATTTGAGTTGATATCAGGTTGCTCTGTTCTGTGACCTTGTGTTGTGCCGGTATCTGATATTATTGGTTTTCTGACCAATTTCCTTTAGTATTTCTTGTAGCTTTGGTTTGGTTTTTACAAATTCTCTAAGCTTGTGTTTATCTGTAAATGTCTTAATTTTGCCTTCATATTTCAGAGAGAGTTTTGCTGGATATATGATCCTTGCCTGGCAGTTTTTCTCCTTCAGTGCTCTATATGTGTCATCCCATTGCCTTGGTTTCTGCTGAGTAGTCTGAACTTATTCTTATTGATTCTCCTTTGTAGGAGACCTTTCTTTTATCCCTGGCTGCTTTTAAAATTTTCTCTTTATCTTTGGTTTTGGCAAGTTTGATGATAATATGTCTTGGTGTTTTTCTTTTTGGATCAATCTTAAATGGGGTTCGATAAGCATCTTGGATAGATATCCTTTCATCTTTCATGATGTCTGGGAAGTTTTCTGCCAACAGATCTTCAACTATTCTGTGTTTTTGATATCCCTCCCTGTTCTGGGACTCCGATCACATGCAAGTTATTCTTCTTGATAGAGCCCCACATGATTCTTAGGGTTTCTTCATTTATTTTTAAATTCTTTTATCTGATTTTTTTTCCAGCTATGTTGGTGTCAATTCCCTGGTCCTCCAGATCTCCCACTCTGCATTCTAATTGCTCGAGTCTGCTCCTCTGACTTCCTATTGCATTGTCTAATTCTGTAATTTTATTGTTAATCTTTTGGATTTCTGAATGCTGTCTATGGATTCTTGCAGCTTATTAATTTTTCCACTATGTTCTTGAATAATCTTTTTGAGTTCTTCAACTGCTTTATCAGTGTGTTCCTTGGCTTTTTCTGTAGATTGCCTTGTTTCATTTCTGAGGTCATCCCTGATGTCTTGAAGCATTCCGTAAATTATTTTTTTATTTCTGTATCTGGCAATTCCAGGATTGTATCTTCATTTGGGAAAGATTTTGATTCTTTCGTTTGGGGAGTTGTAGAAGCAATCATGGTCTGCTTCTTTATGTGGTTTGATATCGACTGCTGTCTCCAAGCCATCACTAAGATATTGTAGAGATTTATTCTATATTTGCTCACTGAGTCTTATCTTTTTTTTCTTTCAGTATATGTAGATGGGCTACTAGATTGCACTGTTTTGATTGTTGTAGCCCTTGAATCACTTATGTCCTATTACCAGCTGGTTTGGGCTGTTACCAGATATATAAGCCTGAGTCCATTCACTATTCTTGAGTAGAATCTGATTTTGGGTCATCAAGTGTGTGGAGCAGACTGTCACCTATCCACGTAGAGAAGCAGTGGTGATAGTTGTGTGCACCAGATTCTAGTAGCAGCAGGGGTTCACACTCCAGGGGGGTCAGGATGCTGACAGGCTTCCCCAAAGTGTCAGTGAGGAAGGTGTGCCTCTATTCCTAAAGCACCTTGGTCGGTGGGCTCTGCAGCTGTACCTTAGGCACCCAATGCAAGTATCTCTACAGATTGGTAGGTGTCATCCTCCTTAGACCCCTAAGGCAGGAGGCTAGGTGGTCTGGGGGGAGCTTCAGCCCTCAGTTCCCTGTTGTGGGTCAGTGAGGGCTCCATTGAATATGCAGAGATATCAGACCTGGGAAACTTGTCTTTCCAGTAAATCTGCTAAAACAAATGCAGTCCGATCCCTATCAGAAATGCCTTTGCATTATAATAGCCACCTTGTTCCCTGTAGGAATGAAAGCCCAAGACTGTGGATCACATATGCTTGGCTGGAGCTGGTTCTGTGTTTTTAGTCCAACTGGGGAAGGATTTTTGGTCCCTGGGTTTTTTTGTAGCTGCTTCTCTCAGGCCAGGAGAATGGGTTAGGAAAAGACCAAAAAGAAAGAAAAACTGCAAGCAGTTCACTCTCTGGCTCAGGAAATTCCAATGTTAATGAAGCCGCCTGGGAAGGGGAGGGGAGGGTTCAGATAAATAGGAGAGAGTAGCACCCTGGAATATAGACAAAGTTACTTATCTTGCTTGGGATGACTGCTTTATCTGAGATTCCCGAGGGGGGCACATCGGCTGTGTGTGCTGGCTGGGTAGAGATTGCCCCCGAGGGTCAGGCCCGCATCCCGTGCTTGCGCTGCCTCAGAAGCCGCGGTTAGTTCCTCCGCTCCCAGTCCAAAGCCCAGCGCCAAGGTTCCCCGGCTGGGACGCCGCACTCCCGGCTCCAAAACCAGTCGCTGCCTCCCAGTGACTTCTCCTGTCAGCCGCGTTGCTGCGCTGCCCGCATGCACTGGCTGGGCTTCCCCTGAGGTCAGTTCAGGGCACTAGGGCTGTGCCCCGTGTTTGTGCCGTCTCAGGATGCCGTGCTCAGCTCCCCTGCGCCCAGTCCAAAGCCCGGCGCCAAGGTTTCCTGACTGGGATGCTGGCTCCAAGCTCCGAAAACAGTCACTGCTTCCCCGTGGTTGTTCGTTCTCAGTCTCTGTCACTCAGGTCAACTCTTTAGATCTGTGTTTGATGGTCAGGGTTCGTAGATTGTCATGTATGTGATTGATTCACTTGTTTTTCCAAGTCTTTGTTGCAAGAGGGATCTGAGGTAGCTTCTACCTAGTCAGCCATCTGGGCCCCTCCTTCGAAGGATTATTACTAAGTTTTCTAAAAGTAAAAGTTCTTATGGAAACCAAGATATTGCCTCAAATTCATTTTTGGAAAGAAGTTGGGTACAAATTAGGTATAGCTATTAGGATAATAATCGTCTTACAGTTTCCTTAACAACAATAACAGCAACAAAACCAGAAATCACCAGACTTAAGCTCTTTATTTATCTTCCTTGTTCCAGAGTCATGGTAGCTTTTACGATACAGAGAGCATTACTGACACTTGGTATCAGAGAGCCAAGGCTTGCTTTGAACACACGAGCCCCAGCAACTCCCTTCGAGTCGTGGAGCAGTGGCAGTTATGGAAAAACCATTCAGGGACAGAGGAGACAAACCAGGGAAATGAGAACCCCAGACCTCAGCTTGGTTTTGGGCACCCAGGCAGACCAAGCTCAAGCCAGAAGTACTATAGCTGACCTGAAAGCCGGCCAGCACAGAAAGCACTCATTTTGGGGTGAGTGCTAGGCAGGTTTGGAATGCTGTACAAACCATAAAGGGATGCAACATCCTCCCCCCTGGGGTAGAACTCTCCCTGGCCTCCATAATTAGATCCAGAAGGTTAGGGTCTTTGACTCACTCATTCATTCAGCATATCTTTACTGCTGTCTATTTTGTGCCAGGCCCCATGGTGGACAAAGACAGTAATTAGACTCAGTCCTTACCTTCATGGAATTTTCAGAATATGATAAAGAGCAGAGATAAGTCATTGTGATTCAAGGTAAAAAGGACAGAAAGGAGTCAGACAGCCTTGGCCCTCAATCATTTCACAGCCTAACAGAGGGCTAGAGGCACAACACAGACAACAACACAGGGTGGCCTGTCATAAGGATCAAGGAGAGGATTAGACCGTGCAATCTGGCAGTAGAGAGAAGGGTGACCTGACATCTATTTAAATAATGCAATGGGAAAAACTCACAGCCTGCTGGATAAGTGAGCAGCCCAATCTGGCCAGAGTGTAGGTTATCCAATCCTACCACCCTGGGGAGGAGGCTGCGCAGCCTCAGATTGACCTAAGTGGGTCTCTTGGGATACCCCTCCCCAAACAGGCAAGGTAATATGTCTCTAACCTATGGCTGCAGCTGTATGATACCCTGTGGACATCTGAGGAGAGACCAGTGAGCAGGAGAAACAGGTCCAAATAAACCATCCAAATAACAAGGGTCTGAGGTGAATATTAGGAGCTCAGGAGTTAGGGAACCAGGGAGCATGTGCAGGACCAGCAGGCTGAATGGGTCAGGGAAAGTCTGGTCTGGGTAAATACCAGTGAAGGCTCCTACTACCTGTGCTTTTCTGTACATCTATATGTGTGTGCTGGACAGATGTAAGGATACAAGGAGCAGGATGTGTGGGGAGCACCTAGGAGCAAAGGACCACAGTCTATGTAGTCCTCACTCCATTCCTAAGGGTTACAGGCCTCTTGTCGGCATTCCTCTTTTCTTCACAGCTGCCATCACCTACCATATCTTTTCCATTCTACCCCTAACCTGACGGTGGCTGAAATGGGCTCGGTGTGGGTACCAGTATCCTGGTATAGGCTCCTGGGCCCTGAAGGCCTTGGGTAACTGGCACAAACAGGGTTGCTGTGCCCACAGCTCTCTTTGTTGGTCACCTGGAGAAAGGACAAGTTGAGCCAACTTAAGGCTAGAGTTGGGTAGGACCTTCTCTGCAGGCCAAGCTGCTGGCCTGTGCAAGCTTCTCTTCCCACAAGTTCCAGGGAACAGCTACAACCTGTTGTCATTTCTTCTTCACAACAGCCACCACCCACACCATCTCTCCAGCTTAGGTTTCATGTCTGTCACTTCCTTTCTCTCCCTGAAGATGCCAGGATGCCTATCTGCTCTTCTTTTTCTTCACAGCTGCCATCACCCACTGTGGTCAACTAGTTGTCATATTGGATTTTCCCTGTCCTCTAACTTTCTTTTCTTACTATTCCTGAAATAAGCACATAGGCCTTTTCCCTGTTAAGGGTTTCACTGCTATTCATTAAGGAGGAGCAAATATGAGGCAAGGGGGAAGGAGTAAGGGATGGAAATTTAGAGATGGATGAGATATCTTATGAATACTGGTATTAGATATCTCTGGTCCACACTAGCATGACTGAGGTCCTTTTCCTGGCTCTCTTCTTGAACAGTCCCAAAAAGGTCTTGATATTCTCATTCTCTTCATCCTTTAGCCCTGGTTGTAGAACTTAGCCATCTCTCTGTTCCTGTCTCTTTAGAGTATGATGCTCAGTAAAGCTTTGCTGAACAAGGAGTTTCTACTATTCGGGAGGGGACTGCCCTTTTAATCCTCTCTCATTCCCCAATTCCTCCCTTGCACCACCAACACTGTGCACCTCCAGCTGATTGCCAACTTGACCGAGGTCTTCCCTGACAGTGGGCTTCATATAAGGAAAAAGAGGGAAGTATTTATACATTATTTCACCCAGCAACTTACTGGAAGGTCCTACATGCCAGGCTAAATGTAAACAGCACTTTGAGGTAATGGGGAGCTACGGATAACTTTCAACCAGGGAATGACAATAAAAAGTACCTTGCGTTATGCACAGGCACTCAGGAAATATGTAGAGAAATGCATAAATCAGTGAATGAATGATCATAACTGTGTATGGGGAAGATCACTTTGGCAATATATGAAAGGCTAAGGGAATTTTAAAAAGCCATGCTAAGCCACAGGCTTATGCAACATGCTGAAGTAGGTGCAGTTAATCTCTACTTGCTTCCTATAAGACCCTCCCCCATCTTACTGGTGCAACTGCAACCTCTAGCCTGCTAGACTATATTCCACTACTAAGACTTGCTCTCTGTGGTCATTACCCAGTTTAAGGCATTATCTTCCTAAAATAGGGACAAAAGAGCTCTCCTACCCAAAGGAATAAATCTCTCATGATAGAATTTCTATCATAAGAACAATCTAAAATAGGAGCATCCAATCTAGTATCATCTGAGAGACCTAGCACAGGCTAAGTTCAGGACCAAAACTATAAGACAAAGAGGCAACCATACCTCACAAACAGTGATTTCAATAGATCAAAAAGAACAGGCCCAACTCAGAGGCTTGGGTTCCAGAGACCTTCCTAATGGTAAGGCTGAAGAACTTCTCCATGGATTAAAGAATGGCTGGGGGAGGACAACATTCTAAACTTGGGCGAAACTGCACAGCCTGGACAAGTCCTTCGGCAGATGACTCCGGTCACACTGGAAATGCAACAAAGGCAATGACAATAAGTGCCACCGTCACCCCAACATCTACAAACTACCACACCAGGGGTATTTTCTCCCTCATCCTACCCTATAAACTGTAAGCTCCTTGAAGGCAAAGGTTGTGGCAAGTTCTGTCCAATGTTTTAAGTCCTAACGCATGCCCCTTTCCCTTCAGGAACCATCCAATAATGGATCTTCAGGTTCATCTTTCATAGCAGTGATGCCATCAGAAGAAACAAGCACCATTATCAAGTACCACTGGCACTGAGCTGCTCATTTTCTCCCAAGGAAATGATGCGTTCTGGATGAGGAAGGAAAGACTGAGCAGAGCAGCAAAGCTGGAGGAGGTAGGTGACTTCATCATTCTACTATTCTGCCCAAGTCCTCTAGGAGAGAGAGCCTACAGAGCTCTGAGCATGATTAGTAGGGTGTAGGTTTTTTGTTGTTGTTGTTACTGAAAACAGAACAAATTATCCAGATCTTCCTTCCTGCCATGACACCTCTTGTAATCTCACACTTGGATAAAGCCAGAGTCATTTGAAAAGACAAGTCCTCTGATTTCCATTTGAGATCAGAGTCCTATAGGCAGCCAGGATTTGCTAATCATGGAGCACCCAGGTACTCTGCCTCTCCTAGGGATGGGAAGAAAAGAAATCACAGAACTAATTCTCTCATTTTATAAATGGAGATCTGAGACCCAGGTAGGTCAGGTGATATGTCCAATGCCACAAAGCAAGTCAGTGGCAGTGTAAATATCATATCAGGATCTCCCAACTCCCAGTTCAGTGTTCTTTCCACTGCAGTAGCTATGGTAAATTTTCCATTTTGCTCTTTGGAGGGGGAGGAGTGGATACTCTGTGCCAGGATAGGGAGCAGAATATTAAGCTTTTGGATTCTCTATAGACTTCAGTAACTTCTGTTATCTTGGCCTCCATTGTCCCGGCGTTGGTTCCCACTCCCTTCTACGAGTCGGGTCCTAAGAAGTCAATTAGTCTTGAGCTGGCTTAGGGTTCCTACTAGGGCTGGTGCTGTTGCCTTGCACGTGGCTCAGGATCTCACGGTCTGTAAACAGACGAAAGGCAATCTGCTCATACTCCCGCTTGATTCCACACTCAAATAAGCACCCAAACAAGCCCTCCTCATCCACAGCAGCCATATCAGAGTAGCCACAGGGCCCACAGTGCAAGATCCAGGGGCGGGACCAGCAGGCGGCCTCCAAGGGGGCCTGGTTGAGGTAGATGCCTAGGTCGACCCTCCGTTTCTTATTAGTTGGGTGTGAGTACAAGAGCCATGATTCCGACAGTGTTCCAGCTTCCTGCTCCAGCCTCAGTGAGCTGTCTTGTGGAGGGCTCTGCTGAACAAAGGCAGCATCTTTGCCATTAGGGTCCTGGCAATCATGTGGGATCTCCGTGGGCCAGAAGCTCACCACGCTGCCTTGGCAGCCATGTGGGGGCTCACAGAGCTGTTGGCTCAGGGCCGATCTCTGAAAGCATTCCCCATGGTCAATGCTGACAGCCTCTGCCCGGTGTCTATTTGGTGTCCGGGCACTGCAATACAGCACCGAGTGGCCAGACCTCCCAGTCACCTCTGCCACCTCGCACTCCACTGTCGCCATGGGCCTAATGAGCCTGCCATGATGCCATGTGACACCTAGGTCATCACTGTAGATCATCAGTGAATGAGGTCTGACTTTACATGGTAGCCGGAAGCAAAAAAAACAGTAAGGGATGTAGTAGGTGTATGCAGGGATGACCAGCCTTCCCGACTGTAGCTGGATGCCGTGACCTGGGCCCACAGCAAATGTGGCCCAATGCTTTATCTCTGGGCCAATGACCTCCTCAGTTATGTCCCTTACCTCGCTCCATGAGCAGCCAGCATCCTGACTGCAGATGAAGCAGAGGCGGGCAGCATTCCTGCCTAACACAATCTGTTGCTGCTCGGTGACACGGTCCAACACACAGATGAAGAACAGGTACACACGGCCTCTCTTCCTCTCCCACACAGGACAGGGATTCATAGTCCGGTGCCCAGGTAATGTAGCTTTCATTAGTGACTCCAGGGGCCCCCACTAGACAAAAGGAAGAGAGAACATGAGTGAGAGACTAATAGGAAGACGTGAGGCTCGTTAAAAGCATTAGTACTTTGAGATAAGAAAAAAAAAATGAAATCTATAAAACCATTAAGGGCCAGGTAGTCAATAAGTTCTCAGATATTATTAAATGCCTCATGAAGCTGGAAAGAGGCAATGCTAGATACTATACGTGTTGTCCCCTGTCTGGAATGCTCTTTCTCACTCTATCTGGACTCCCAATTCAGCCTCCAACATCTAAGTCAAGAGTAACCTCCTTTGCAAAGCCTTCCACAAAACTCCTCCCGTCTCCCACTGAAGGCAATCAGTTGCTTCCTCTTTTTACGTACATTTAGCACTTACTATATACCATTGTGATTTTTTTATGTAACTGTTCCTTCCTAGACTATGCACTTTTTGGGTGTAGAGACCAAATCTTACTAATTTTTTATCTTCAGCACCTGGCTCAAGACTGAAACTAAATAAAGATTTTTAGAAAGAAAAAGAATAAAATTAAGAAGAGCAAAGTAAACCAAGGTGGGCAAATAGGGAAGTTTTAGGCAAATAAAGGGAATTTAAGATAGATTTTTTTTTTTCCCCGTACTACCCTAGGGAGGCAGTTCATAACAGTGTCATTAAAAGCTGAAGTGTGGAGTCAGAGACACTCTGGCCTCAAATTCAGACTCTGGCTTCATCACTTACTGTATCCGAAAACCAAACCAAACCCAGTGCCGTCGAGTCAATTCCAACTCATAGTGACCCTATAGGACAGAGTAGAACTACCCCACAGAGCTTCCAAGGAGCGCCTGGTGGATCTGAACTGCCAACCCTTTGGTTAGCAGCCATAGCACTTAACCACTACGCCACCAGGTTTTCCACTTACTGTACAACCTTGGGCTAAAAGTTACTTAATATTACTTTACCTCAATTTTTCATCTGTGAAATGAAGACTTATTTAATAGCATCTTTGCAAAGAAGGTGTTGTAAGGATTAAATGAGACCATGCCTAAGCACACACAGCACAAACAAAGGCCTAGTGTTGTGTGCCATCAAGTTGATTCCAACTCGCAGTGGCCTTACAGGACAGAAAACTGTCCCCTAGGGTCTCCAAGGCTAGAATCTTTATGGAAGCAGACTACCACGTGTTTCTCCTGCAGAGCAGCTGGCGGGTTCAAACTGCCAACCTTTTTGTTAGTAGTCAAGCACTTAACCACTGTGCTACAAGAGTTAATCTCCTTAACATATTAAAAAAAAAAAGGCAACTAGAAGTAAGAAAATTTCCAGAAGCCCAATAGAAATGAACAAAGGTCAAGATCAGACAATTCACAGAAGGAGAAAAAAACAAATGCAAATATGCTCAACATCACATATAAAAGAGAAATGCAAATTAAACTGACAGCATTTTTCACCTAACAAATCGGCAAAATCATAAAGTTTGACAACACTCTCTTGGCAAGAATGTAGAGAAGTAGGCACTCTTACATATGAGCTGGAGTGCACAATGCTTAAACCCTTATGTAGGATCAAAATTACAAATGCGTTTATCCTTTCCCAGCATTCCCAACTCTGGGAATTTATCCTAAGATATATTTGCTCATCCAATTAAGTATATGCAAGATTATTCACTATAGAATTGCTTGAAACAGTAAAGTGCTGGGAACAATATTGGTCCCCATAGTGAAAACACGTAATGCATGGAGTAAAAAAGAAAAAGGAAGCCCTCTATATATTGATCTGGAAGGATCTCCATAATATATTGTTAAATGAGCAAAGTGTATATATGTTACTTTTTGCATAAGAAAGGCAGAGGAAAGAGACTTTCAGTTATGAAAAGCTAGGTAATATGGTCCAATCCTTCCACTGAGAACTAGAAAAGATGGATAAAATATTAAAATGAAAACACAAACCTCTACCTGAAAGCACCAGAGAACAAACAAGGCAATGTAGAATGACAGGCCAAGAACTGAGAGAAGGTCATTCAGAGAGGTCAATCTGGTATCTGCAGTCCCTTTTCTCCTCGGGGTATTCCTATTGTTCTTAGCTGCAGTACAGTCTGGCCTCCCCTCCCTGCTCATGGCAACCCGTGCACAACAGATGGAAACATTGTTGTCCGTATGGTTTTCATTGGCTGATTTTTGGAAGTAGAACACCAGGCCTTTCTTCCTAGCCCATCTTAGTCTGGAAGAACTGCTGAAACCTGTTCATCATCATATAGCATCATGCAAGCTTCCACTGACAGAGGGATGGTAGCTGCATATGATGCACTGGCGAAATCAAGCAGGGTCTCCGGCATGGAAGCAAGAATTCTACCACTGAACAACCACTTCCCCCAGGGTATCTCTACTAATTCTCAAAGAGGTAACTGAAAGGCTGAGAAGCTTAGCAACTCATCATTTGAAAGCTTTATGGGCCTAGTGTATGTTATACAACCCTGACGCACACCTTTCCTGACTTGAAAACAAACAGTATCCCCTTATTCACCATACTTATTCAATCTGTATGCTGAAAAAATAATCTAAGAAGCTGGACTACATGAAGAACACCACATCAGGATTGGAGGAAGACTCATTAACAACCTGCAATACGCAGATGACACAACCTTGTTTGCTGAAAGTGAAGAGGACTTGAAGCACTTACCGATGAAGATCAAAGACCACAGCCTTCAGTATGGATTGCACCTCAACATAAAGAAAACAAAAATCCTCACAACTGGACCAATAAGCAATATCATGAAAAACGGAGAAAAGACTGACGTTGTCAAGGATTTCATTTTACTTGGATCCACAATCAATACCCGTGGAAGCAGCAGTCAAGAAATCAAATGACATGTTGCATTGGGCAAATCTGCTATAAAAGATCTCTTTAAAGTGTTAAACAGCAAAGATGTCACTTTAAGGACTAAGGTGCACCTGACCCAAGCCAAGGTGTTTTCAATCACCTCATGTGCATGTGAAAGCTGGACAATGAATAAGGAAGACCAAAGAGTTGATGCCTTTAAATTGTGGTGTTGGCGAAGAATATTGAATATGCCATGGACTGCTAGAAGAACGAACAAACCTGTCTAGGAAGAAGTACAGCCAGAATGCTCATTAGAAGCGAGGATGGTGAGACTACGTCTCACATACTTTAGACACGTTATCAGGAGGGACCAGTCCCTGGAGAAGGACATCATGCTTGGTAGAGTAGTGAGTCAGCGAAAAAGAGGAAGACCCTCAACGAGATGGATTGATGCTGTGGCTGCAACAATGGGCTCAAGCATAACAATGATTGTGAGGGTGGCGCAGGACTGGTCAGTGTTTTATTCTGTCGTACTGAACAGTTCGCTCTGCTATACTTATAGGGTTGCTATGAGTTGGAACTGACTCGATGGCACCTAACTGCAACAACAACATGGGGCTAGTAGGACAACTGGAAGAGTTGGTAGACTCTCTAAGCTTTGAATTCAAACCATAAAGGGCTAGATCCTACAAGTAAGGATGAAACTGAAGCAGACCAGCCCTTACAGGAACCACTCTAGAAAACTGGCAGCATTAATCTTCTGAAGTTAAATACACACATACCCTATGATCCAGTAATTCCACTCCTAGATATATACCCAACAAAAATGTGTGCATATACTATGAAAAACCACAAACAGGAATATTCATAGCAGCATTATCCATAATCATAATAGCTAACCCAAATATCTACCAACAGTAGAATGGACAAATTGTAGAATACTCATAAAATGGAATATTATAAGACAATGAAAACAAACACATTACAGCTGCACACAACTTGCATGAACCTCAAGAATACTGAACAAAAGAAACCACACATAAAAAATACATACATTAAAAGCAAGCAAAACTAAGCTTGTGGTATCAAATCAGGATAGAATTACCTTTGGGGAAGGGAAAGGGGGCATAAGAGAGGCTTCTGAGGTGCTGGCAATATTCTATTTCTTGAGCTGGGTGGTGATTTCACAAGCGTTGGCTTTGTCATAATTCACTGAGCCGACATTTGTTTTGTATACTTCTCTATCATATGTTATCACCTCACATTAGGAAAAGTTTTGAAAAGAAGTAATAAAAATATATACTTGTATTTCTTTATTAGGAGCGCTGGTGGCGCAGTGGTTAAGCACTTGCCTGCTAACCAAAAGGTCAGCAGTAAAGATTTACAGCCTTGGAATACCTATAGGGCAGTTTTACTCTGTCCTATATGTCCCCTGTGAGTTGGAATCAAATCGATGGTAATGAGTTTTTTATTTCTTTGCTTCTGTATGAAGCAGCACTGGAAGGATACACAAGAAACAACAGTAACTATAGGAGGTAGAAGAATGGGAAAGAGATGTATACCTTTTCGTATTGTTTACATTTTTCAGCTATATGTTATGTGTTATTTTATCCAAACAAAAAAGAGTAAAAAAATTTTTTTTTTTATCATTATTTAATTACTGCATGAACGGACAAAACAAATTACTAAGCAAAGCTTAGATCACGGACTGTCAGAGCCATAAGAGACCACAGGGATTACCATTGCTAATTCCCACATTACAGAGAATTCTCCTTTTACGTCTTCTGGATAAAGGCCATTCAGTCTCTTGTTGAACTAGTCTAGTGACAGGGAGCTCACTACCTCTGGGGCAGCCCATTATGTACTAAAATGCCTTGTGCACGGTAAACACTTCAAAATATGTGATAAAGTCAACTTAATTTTGTGGGGCATTTAGTTTTGGGAAGTCATAAGCTTAGTCATCCTTAGTGGCTGAGGGAAAAAAATTATTTGGACCAGATATGTCTAATATAAAGTTGACATGAAGCTGGAAGAAACAGTAAACAAAGTATGAAAGCATTAGGATCTAAGATGATCTCGACCAGGTGGAGCAATGGGACATATCAGACAACCTCAGATTTGTCAGGAATAAAATAGGTCTTGGGCTTAAAAGCCTGAATGAGGAAACCTGATTAAACAACAACAAATGTGAAAAAGACTTGGGGGTTTTAGCTGACCACTATTCAATATTTGTCAACCGTGTTATGTAGCTTCCAAAAAAGTAAATGCCACTTTATCTTAACACCACTGCCAATTGCCTTCAAGTCAGTTCTAACTCATGGCAACCTCATGTCTGTCAGAGCAGAGCTGTGCCCTAAAGGTCTTTTCAATGGCTGATTTTTTCAGTGGGTCACAATTCTTTTCTTCTGAGACATCTCTGAGTGGACTTGAACATTAACGTTTCATTTGGAAGCCAAGCGTGTTAGCCATTTCCACCACTCGGGGGCTTCTACTTTACCTCGGGCTGCTTTAGAAGGATACATGATAGGACAGTCCAGACATGGCTGAGCTGGTCAGTTTACCCTTAGAATCCTAAGTTCAGTTCTGAGTACCACACCTTGAAAAAGGACACTGACATTCCAGACCAGGTCCCAAGGACAGTAATCAAGTTTTCAAGGGACCAGAAACCAAATCAGGATTGTGGTCTGAGGAACCACTAAAATAAGTGAAGCTATATTTTTATTTAGGCCAGCAAATAGAATACTCAGAGGGCATGAACATAGTTTGGGTACTTCAAAGAGCAGTTTTCTAGAAAGCGCATTTTACATTATGTATAGATCAACTGTCCCAGTAGATCTCTCAGTCTAAAAAAAAAAACTTTAACAGCTGGCACAGGATTAGGGTCCTCATTACTGGCAGTGTGTAAGTACGCCATTTATGGAAAATGACTAATGTGGAGTTCTTACTATGTGTGATAACTATTATTTATTACATGTGGCAGATGATGAAACAAACAGTCAAGTATCCAGGTCACACAGCCAGTAAACTGTAGGTCTTCCCTGACTCCAGACCATGTGTTCTTAACCACTAAGCTATTAATACCTACAAATGGAATATAGAAGATTTCTATATTGGGAAAGAAGTTGGGATAGATAATTTTAAGATTCTACAATTAAGTAAATCTGAGAATAAAAGTGAATAAAATAAAGAGAAGACAGATGAGCTAAATTGGACAAGTTTGTGAATGTGTGTGACTACTAGGTAGTGAGGTTATGCAACAGGTGTGGTCTGATAAGAACTGCTTAATGGCCCAACTGTCTGTGGTTGAAAGCAGGGAAACACGACCACAGGCAGTATCTGTCCTCCAAAAAAAACCAAACACGTTGCTGTCGAGTCAATTCTGACTCATAGTGGCCCCACAGGACAGAGTAGAATTGCCCCATAGAGTTTCCAAGGAGCGCCTGGTGGATCTGAACTGCCGACCTTTAGGTTAGCAGCCGTAGCACTTAACCACTATGCAACCAGGGTTTCCAGTATCTGTCCTGGAGGAAATGAAAGAGCCTGAAGTCCATGCTCCCCTTGGCTGCAGGACCAGTCCTCTATGGAAAGTCGCAAGGAAGACTCATGACAAAAAAGGTAAAAGAGGCGACTGGCGATTACCAAAGCAAAAAAATTCCCCACAGGGAAATGTGAGCCAAATTGTCATTAAAAAGCAAGGATGGGGTTGCTGGCAAGGCCCACCTTCAGCAGAATAGCATTTGCACTGTAACAGCAGAACAAGGCATCAGCTATGGATTTGAAGCTTTAATGGTGAGATTTCAGACATCTGTAGGTAGAAGAGCAGGGCAGGTTAGGGGGATTAAAGTACTTATTATAAAATCATTTATATAGCACTTCAAAGTTTACAAAAGACTCTCATTTGATCCGCACTGCAACTCTGGGAGATACAAGAAGGCAACGTGAGAAAAATGGAGTACCTATGTCACAAAGTGGCTATGAGGATCCAATGAGATAACATGTATAAAATGCTTTAGTGCAGCCCCTGACACACAATTGCGTTGTGTGTGATTCCAACTCCTAGCAACCCTATAGGACAGAGTAGAACTGTCCCATAGGGTTTCCAAGGAACAGCTGGTGGATTCGAACTGCCAACCTTTTGGTTAGCAGCCTGAGTTCTTAACATTTCGCCACACAATTAGCCCTCGGTAAATGAGAGCCCTTGTATTTACGTTTCCCACCCCCTCTTCAGCTCTCCACACAGAGCTTTTCTTGCACTGAAGGGCAAAGGCACAGACCTTGAGATATTCTAGACAGAAAATGACGTTCTGGCCCAAAAAAGGGATAAAGAGTCACCTGTACTAAGTGCCCGGTCCTCAACCCTCGCCTCAGCACCAGGTGGAGAGCATCCTCATCCCTGCACGTGGAGCGCTTCTCTGCAAAGGCCAGGAAGGTTCGGGCAGGGGGGATATAGAGCAGGGCTGGAATCCGGTAGGTGATCCCTCCCTCGTCTTCCTGCTGGAACAGAGGGCTGTTGAAGGAGCATGATGTCACTTCGTCCATGACCTCTGCAAGGACAGGAGGCAGCTAAATGTGCGTCCATACCTAAATGCCAGCTTGCATACAAATTCTATCATTTGATTTCTGCAGACCTTAAGGGAGGCACAGGTGTATTCAAATGTTTATTTTTTTATGCAAAGGTAACATCATGTTCCCAATAACTCAAAGCAAGCAGTATACATTCTCATTTAAAAAACCTACCCTCCTGACTCTGTGGGCATCCTACACAGCCTGTGTCAGGTGTGTCTCCCTCCAGAGAGATTGAGCGTTTGCTTCTGCCAAGCATTCCAGGTATATCACCGCCTGGGAGGGTTTCTAATTTCAGTTACTTGTCTTGGGGTTTCTAAGCCATTCAGGTAATGTAAATATAAACTCAAATCCATAAAAGGGAATGCCTGTGGCTAAGAATGCTCAGGGGAAACTTTTTTCCCTCTACTAGAACCTAGGCTAAGAGGCAATCTTCTTTGTCATCTTCCTGAGTCAGTAGGGGACTTTTCCCCCCAGTTCATCCTATAACAGAGGGTGTAGATTTTCAAGGAACCTAGCTTCACGAGGGATCTGTTCCAACAGAATTCTAACCCTTGTGGGCCTGTGGCTTCATCTGCTGTAGCAGCAGGTCTATTAAAGCCCAAGCTTCTAGGTAACTGAGACCAGCAAACACTCAAGGGATTTGAGGTCAGACTGAAGTGCTAACTACTCTGGTTTTCAGTTTGCTCTTGGTTCTTAAACCCCCAAGGATTTCTCTTACTTTCTTGCAAATTCAGCTATAAAGAACTTCGTTGTATTGAATCCATTACTTTACAGGTAGCTAGCCTGCCACAGGGGGACAGTGGTTAAGAGCTCAGGGGCTAACCAAAAGGTCGGCAGTTTGAATCCACCAGCCACTCTTTGGAAGCTGTGTGGGGCAGTTCTACTCTGTCTTATAGGGTTGCTATGAGTCGGAATCAACTCGATGGCAACAGGTTTGGTTTGATTTTGCACTGTAATGCTGACAATGAAAGTCTCCAGGTACTCTTCTTTAGAAAACCAGGTGGTCTACTTCTCAGAGGCCGAAAAAGGGAATCAAGCCAGTGACAGACAGACCCAGGTTTAGAATTCTTTTTTTTCCCTCAAACCATCTGCTATTCAAGTCCTATCTTACAACTCATTTGTAAAAATGATCAGGCTGCAATAACTAGGTCTATAAGGCCTTATTCATTCATTCAATAAATATTTCTGAGTACTCAGTGCTGAGGAGAAGAAGAATCAGCGGTCCCTACTCTCAAGAAACCCACATCCTAGTGAGGGAAACAGACATATACATGGACAACTATGGCGTAGTAAGTGCTACTTTAGAGGTAAACACAAGAGCATGTAGGAAATCAGAGCATCAGGGTAGTAACTGAGTCAAGTGAGCTTCTGCCTCATTGTCTTATACTCTGCCTGGAACACTCTTCTCCCAGACAGCCACGTAGCTGGCTCCCTCACCTCCTTCAGCTTTGTTCAAACATCAAATAATCAGTGAGGGCTTCCTTGACCGTTCTCCTGCCCTTTCTCTGCTCTTTTCTCCATACCACTAATCACCATCTGTTACCTTATACTTGTTTTAATACAAACTACAGAATATTCAAGCTCCATAAATGGCAGGGACAAGTCTACTTTACCACTATACCCCTAGAACCAAGTTGATTCCGACTCATAATGACCCTATAGGACAGAGTAGAACTGCCCCATGAGGTTTCCGAGGCTGTAAATCTTTAGGGAAGCAAACTGCCACATCTTTCTCCCCTGGAAGAAGCAGCACAGTTCGAACTACCGACCTTTTGGTTAGTTGCCAAGGGCTTAACCACTGTGCCACCAGGGTTCCTTGGTACATGATAGGCACTCAATAAATATTTGTTGAATGAATGAATGAGCTGGATCTTAAAGAATGAAGAGTGGATAAGCCAACTGAAGGGTAAAAAGCATATAGGCAGTAGAAACATAGTGAGCTGTGGGGACTACAAATAGTTCCACATGGCTACAGTGAGGCAGTGTGCTAGAGCTGTGAGCAGAGCTACGACTGGAGGGGCCAGCAGAGTCCAGAACCTGGGAGGCACTGATGTCTCGTTAGTGTTTTATCCCCTAATAGGGAACCGCTCAAGGGTTTCTGGGCTAGAATGGCATGATCAAGTATACATTTTAAACTGATTTCTCAGGCAGCAGTATGGACAACGAATTAAAAGGAAAGGTTACCCCAGTTTTAGCTACATTCTTCTAGTGTCGATTAAAAGAAATTTTCATCAATAGCATATGAATGATTCATTTAGTAATATGTTCCTAAATGAGAGACAAGAACCATGACTAACTCTCATGCGGGTAGTGGAGCACATGGCCACCCCTCACCCCAGTCTTGGGCTCTCAACAACAGAATCAAAACAAAGGCAAAGATAGATTGTCTTCTTCATAAGAATACTAGAGGACAGCTCTTTCCCCAGTTCAGGCTGTCCTGCCAGGGGGGTCAGGTTTCTCCTAAGATCTGTCCCCAAACCAGCCTAGTGTAATGGCTAAGAACATAGGACATAGACCAGGCCAGGGCTACATGACCCTGGGCATGTTATTTAACTTCTCTATGCTTCAGGATCCTCACCTATAAAATTCAGTGGAGTGGTTGAGAGAACTAAATATAAAAAGTTAAATGGCTGTTACAGGACTTGTGACATAGTATGACAGTTATTGTTATTTTTGGACTATCAATCAGATTATCACAAAACCCAGAACAAAAATGTTCTTGTTCTGGGTTTTGTGATAATCAGATTATCACAGAATATTTTATTTTTATATTCCATGAATCTTTTAGGCAACGATGATAATAGCAATTACAACTGCCCTTCTTAAAAGCATTTAAATCCCTCTCTACCCCTGGAAGAGATCATACTTTCCTGAGTCAAATAGTTATGAGTTAATACCAACACTATTAATCATCAGCCAACACATGTTCATTAGTTCCATCTAAACAAGAATCCTCTGGGCAATAGATAAGAAGAATGCAGCACAGGATGGGCATGGAGTGAGGAGGAAGAACTAGGAAAAAGCAAAGGTACAAGAAGTGAGGAAAGCACCAAAGAGGAAGCACAACTTGTCGTATGGGACCTGGATTCAAGTCCTAGCTCCACTTCTTACTGTGTGACCTTGCACTAAACCTGTTGCCGACAAGTCGATTCCGATTCATCGCGATCCTACAGGACACGAGTTGAATTGCTCCAAAGGGTTTCCAAGGAGCAGCTGGTAGACCTTGCACTAGTCATTTAATATCTCTAGGGTCTGGATTTCTCACTTATAAAACACGGACAATAATAATAGCTTCCTGAGAGGATCAACATGAAGAGCCACTCTAAAGAGCTTTATAAACTCTAAAGCACTATATATATGTAAGTCTTTATTATTAATGTTGATGTCTTCACAATTTCACTTATGGCTCTGCTATCGCTAGAACAATTAGATCAAATACTGTTATGATTATTCTGATCATGCTGATGACAATGATAAGTAACACGGATGGTAGCTTTGGCACTGACACCCAAACCATTTCACACGTATCATCTACTGGAAACTGGGACAGAGAAGAATCAGATACAGGCCTGTTTTGGAGCTGTTCATTTTAGCAGAGAATTCAAGTTACCAACTGCTGTTCCATAATATCACCTTTCAATCAAGTCCTCGCTGCTCTCTTATTGGGAAAGAATATAGTGTAGCATGGACTTTTAGGTCTACTTGGCTTTGACACTTGTAAGCAAGTAATTTTATGTCTGAACTTCAGTTTCTTGAGTTGTAAAATGGGGATAATACCACCTATTTCAGAAGCTATAATAACTCTGTAATTCAACAGCCTCCAATTAATCTACTGCAGCAGGCAATCTCCAGTGAACCCCAAGAGAAGGCCTGTCTATCTCATTTATTTACCCCAGTACCTCTTCCTCAGAAATCCTGGTGGCATAGTGGTTGAAAGCTATGGGTGCTAACCAAAAGGTCGGCAGTTTGAATTCACCAGGCGCTCCTTGGAAACTCTATGGGGCAGTTCTACTGTCCTATAGGGTAGCTATGACTTGGAATCGACTCAACAGCAGTGGGTTTTTAACAGCTAATATTTAAGTAGTACCTATATGTAAAGTAAAGAGGAAACCCTGGTGTGGCAGTGGTTAAGTGCTATAGCTGCTAACTAAAGGGTCGGCAGTTTGAATCCGCCCGATGCTCCTTGGAAACTCTATGGGGCAGTTCTACCCTGTCCTATAGGGTTGCTATGAGTCAGAATCAACTCGATGGCACTGAGTTTGGTTTTTTGGTTTTATACATAAAGGAGTCCTGTGGCGCAGTAGTTACAGCACCGGCTGCTAACCAAAAGGTTGGCAGTTGAACCCGCTAGCCACTCTGTGGGAGAAAGATGTGGCAGTCTGCTTCCATAAAGATTTACAGGCTTGGAAACCCTATGGGGCAGCTCTACTGTCCTGTAGGACCGCTATGAGTCAGAATCAACTTGATGGCAGCGGGTTTGGTTTTTACCATGTGTCAGGACCTGTGCTATGCAATGAGGACAAAATGTTAAAGGCAGAGCCTAAACTATAGGTGATGTAGTGGTTAAGTGCTACAGCCACTAACCAGAAAGTCAGCAGTTCGAATCCACCAGGCGCTCCTTGGAAACTCTGTGGGGCAGTTCTACTCTGTCCTATAGGGTTGCTATGAGTCAGAATCAACTCAACTTTTTTTTTTTTTTTTAACTTCTAGGAGCTCAGTGTATATTACAAATGTAGATGGTGTCTGCATTGAAAGAGCTTTTGGAGATTCAAATGCCCCTTGTACAGATGGAAACTCAGGTTAATAGAGGGAGGAAAATGTCACTCGATCAGTCAGTAGGAAAACCTGGACCAAGATCTAGGTCTCCTGAGTCCCAGCTCAAGGCTCTTTCTGCTGTCCATAGACCCCTGTCTTCCTAGGGCTCTTCCCGTTGCCCACACACCCCTGTCTAGCAGGAAGAGTTTTCCCAGTCTCTGTTCCCCTTCATCTCTAAAACGCTAGCTCTAAGGTTTATGTCTGGCTTCCATGGAAGGAAAACAAAAATAGAACTGGCCAAAAATACTCTCTGGCTATGTCTGAGATGCCAGCAGAGTGGGTGGCTCTGACTCAGTATTCCCACGAGGCTGCATTTCCTAAACCCAAATGGTACTGCTGAACCTGTCCCCACAGTAACAATGCCCCACTTTTCAGGGGGGGGCTCTCCCGTCTCCCAGCCCCGCTCACCTGCGCGGGGCGCCGCCTCCTCGGTTTCTCTCGGAGCAGAGTTGGGTGCCGGGTGCTCTTCCATGGGGCGCGGGGCAGGCCCTCAAATCTGGGACACCGAAGTCCCTGAAAATGGCCGGCACCAAGACTGGGCAGAGTGAGGCAGGACAGCGAGCGACGGAGACAGCAGGAGAGAGATGGGGAGGTACAGAACAGAGACTGAGGGCATGAAGACAACCAGAAATAAAGAGCTGGAAGCCGCCAGACCGGAAGACCAGCAGACGCGGGGTGAAAACCCAGTAGGAGAGCGGGAGGCGGCGACGCGGAAAGCAGGCTCGTGCAGCCTGTAGCCCGCCGGCCGTTGTGACGCGCCGTTGGTCGGCTCCCGCAGTCGGCCCCGCCCACCCGGCCGCGCGGCAGCTGAGGCCCCGCCCCCCGCCCGCCCCCCAGTCAGGGCCGCCCCCTTCCTCTCGCCGCCTGTTCTGTCCCATCCGCTGCGTGGAACCTACCTCTACCTCTCCGACCACCACCGCCACCTCCTCCAACCCAGGCCCAAGCTTAGTTCAGGCCCTGGACGTACCGCCGCCCCCAAAAGCCGCTCACCTGGGCCCCGGGCTCCGCTCCCTTAACCTCTGATTTACTGCCCCTTCAACCCGCATGCTCGCATCTATTGGTTCTTCGTGTGTTGACGGGTATCCCCGCCTAAAATTTCCCTGGACAGCCTCGGAGCCAAGCAAAGGTTCCGGCACTCAGAGGAACCGCTACAAAAAAGACCCGGGCGACGCTACGCCCCCTTGCAAAAAAAAAAAATATATATATATGTATTAACATATATGCAGTTTATTTTTATGTATGTGTATAAACCGTTGCCGTCGAGTCTGTTCCGAATAGGATAGCGTAAAACTGCCCCATAAGGTTTCCAAGGAGCCGGTGGATTCCAATTTGCCGATCTTTCGGTTAGCCGCTGAGCGCTTAGCCGCTGTGCCACCAGGGCTCTGTACATGTATTTGTCCACTCATGTCCCAGTCAAGGAACTAAGGCCCCCAAAGGAGAAAAGACTCATCCAAGGTCACTTTTAGTTAGGGCCAAATATAAAAATGCCAGTAAACGGTGACAAATCAGAGAACGTAAAAATTTTAAACTTCTCTAAGTTTGAACTCATAATGATCTCATTAAAAAGGAAAAAAATAGGTTGATTCCAGGGCTGGGGCCAGGAGAAATACGAGTCTGAAACATCCTGTGGTGCCATAAAGTGAGGAAGAGCTCACAAAAGGGTGGAGTTTTCTCGAACACAGGAACCAACCTAAAGGGGCTCCTAATGGTCAAAGCTGGCACAAACTGAGTAGGAAAATAAATAATGATAATATTAGATTATAATAATAATTTAATAAATCATAGTATTAGATTATAATAAGTGGTGGTACTAGATTATAGCCCACAGAATAAAATTAA